>NC_143047.1:27247500-27847500 GCF_057628025.1 Oncorhynchus mykiss | reverse complement strand
CGATAATATTGAAATGGAAGGAGTATCAGACCACTGCAAATCTACCAAGACCTGGCCGTCCCTCTAAACTTTCAGCTCATACAAGGAGAAGACTGATCAGAGATGCAGCCAATAGGCCCATGATCACTCTGGATGAACTGCAGAGATCTACAGCTGAGGTGGGAGACTCTGTCCATAGGACAACAATCAGTCGTATATTGCACAAATCTGGCCTTTATGGAAGAGTGTCAAGAAGAATTTCTTAAAGATATCCATAAGTGTAGTTTAAAGTTTGCCACAAGCCACCTGGGAGACACACCAAACATGTGGAAGAAGGTGCTCTGGTCAGATGAAACCAAAATTGAACTTTTTGGCAACAATGCAAAACGTTATGTTTGGCGTAAAAGCAACACAGCTGAACACACCATCCCCACTGTCAAACATGGTGGTGGCAGCATCATGGTTTGGGCCTGCTTTTCTTCAGCAGGGACAGGGAAGATGGTTAAAATTGATGGGAAGATGGATGGAGCCAAATACAAGACCATTTTGGAAGAAAACCTGATGGAGTCTGCAAAAGACCTGAGACTGGGACGGAGATTTGTCTTCCAACAAGACAATGATCCAAAACATAAAGCAAAATCTACAATGGAATGGTTCAAAAATAAACATATCCAGGTGTTAGAATGGCCAAGTCAAAGTCCAGACCTGAATCCAATCGAGAATCTGTGGAAAGAACTGAAAACTGCTGTGCACAAATGCTCTCCATCCAACCTCACTGAGCTCGAGCTGTTTTGCAAGGAGGAATGGGAAAAAATGTCAGTCTCTCGATGTGCAAAACTGATAGAGACATACCCCAAGCGACTTACAGCTGTAATCGCAGCAAAAGGTGGCGCTACAAAGTATTAACTTTAATGGGCTGAATAATTTTGCACGCCCAATTTTTCAGTTTTTGATTTGTTAAAAAAGTTTGAAATATCCAATAAATGTCGTTCCACTTCATGATTGTGTCCCACTTGTTGTTGATTCTTCACAAAAAAACAGTTTTATATCTTTATGTTTGAAGCCTGAAATGTTTATTTTATTTTATTTATTTATTTTACCTTTATTTAACCAGGTAGGCAAGTTGAGAACAAGTTCTCATTTACAATTGCGACCTGGCCAAGATAAAGCAAAGCAGTTCGACAGATACAACAACACAGAGTTACACATGGAGTAAAACAAACATACAGTCAATAATAAAGTATAAACAAGTCTATATACAATGTGAGCAAATGAGGTGAGAAGGGAGGTAAAGGCAAAAAAGGCCTTGGTGGCAAGGTAAATACAATATAGCAAGTAAAACACTGGAATGGTAGTTTTGCAATGGAAGAATGTGCAAAGTAGAAATAAAAATAATGGGGTGCAAAGGAGCAAAATAAATAAATAAATAAAATACAGTTGGGAAAGAGGTAGTTGATAGGGCTAAATTATAGGTGGGCTATGTACAGGTGCAGTAATCTGTGAGCTGCTCTGACAGTTGGTGCTTAAAGCTAGTGAGGGAGATAAGTGTTTCCAGTTTCAGAGATTTTTGTAGTTCGTTCCAGTCATTGGCAGCAGAGAACTGGAAAGAGAGGCGGCCAAAGAAAGAATTGGTTTTGGGGGTGACTAGAGAGATATACCTGCTGGAGCGTGTGCTACAGGTGGGAGATGCTATGGTGACCAGCGAGCTGAGATAAGGGGGGACTTTACCTAGCAGGGTCTTGTAGATGACATGGAGCCAGTGGGTTTGGCGACGAGTATGAAGCGAGGGCCAGCCAACGAGAGCGTACAGGTCGCAATGGTGGGTAGTATATGGGGCTTTGGTGACAAAACGGATTGCACTGTGATAGACTGCATCCAATTTGTTGAGTAGGGTATTGGAGGCTATTTTGTAAATTACATCGCCAAAGTCGAGGATTGGTAGGATGGTCAGTTTTACAAGGGTATGTTTGGCAGCATGAGTGAAGGATGCTTTGTTGCGAAATAGGAAGCCAATTCTAGATTTAACTTTGGATTGGAGATGTTTGATATGGGTCTGGAAGGAGAGTTTACAGTCTAACCAGACACCTAAGTATTTGTAGTTGTCCACGTATTCTAAGTCAGAGCCGTCCAGAGTAGTGATGTTGGACAGGCGGGTAGGTGCAGGTAGCGATCGGTTGAAGAGCATGCATTTAGTTTTACTTGTATTTAAGAGCAATTGGAGGCCACGGAAGGAGAGTTGTATGGCATTGAAGCTTGCCTGGAGGGTTGTTAACACAGTGTCCAAAGAAGGGCCGGAAGTATACAGAATGGTGTCGTCTGCGTAGAGGTGGATCAGAGACTCACCAGCAGCAAGAGCGACCTCATTGATGTATACAGAGAAGAGAGTCGGTCCAAGAATTGAACCCTGTGGCACCCCCATAGAGACTGCCAGAGGTCCGGACAATGTGGCAAAAGGTCGCAAAGTTCAAGGGGGCCGAATACTTTCGCAAGGCACTGTATGTTACACATTCTTCCTATTATGGAGTTGGTTCTGATTTGGAGGAAGAAAAGTAGAAAAGTGGCTGTATGGTTCTTTAAGGTGTATTTTGTTTAGGTCCTGTGCCAGAAACCCTAGTGAGGTCATCTCCACTAGACTGAGAGACATGCTCCACACCTTCGTCCAGCACTACCAGGAACCATGGGAAGAGAACTGCAGCCTAGACAGAGGTGTGTGTGTTTGTGTCTGTGTATATGCATGTGTTGATATATTGACATTTCAGTAACTTCCTGTTGTTTGTAGAGAGAGGAGTGAAGTTCTCCAGCCAGACAGAGGCTTTGTACTACAGGGTTCTAGAGGCTGTCATCAATCAGGAGAGGAAGAGGCTGGGAGCCAAAGACATTTCAGTGAGTCCTCTGCCCTCTGCTGTGTATGACTGGAACTGCATTGTTTAGTGTCATTACGCGTTCACGTTACAATTCCCTCTGGGGGCACTGTTGTATAGACATGTATAGTATAGAGGTTGTCATTGATGACTTGTTTCTTGGCAGGGCATTCTGGAGCATGATCTGTTCCAGCGCTCTCTAGTGGCCTGTTGTCTGGAGATGGTAATCTTCTCCCATCAGCCACCAGGCAGCTTCCCCCTGGTCATTGACATCTTTAGCCTGGCGCCATACGATTTCTACAAGGTAACATCTACACAAAACACCTGCAGTACATGTCATACTGTAATGTAACATCGTAGGTTTTGTGTAAAGGAGGTGGTTTCACGTGATAAGTAACCTTACCTGAAAACTGAAGCATTATGTTAGCTCCTCAAGCTAATGCCTAGGCTTGGGCTCAGAGGGCTTACACAGTCTTGGGGCATACAGACGTCCTGGGTTCAAACACGTCTACTGTAATCTTAGTGATCTATTTAGGTGCTCTTTAACCCTCTACTGTGTGTGGTGTGTGCCAGGTGATAGAGCTGGTGCTGCGGGCTGAGGAGGGTTTGCTGCCGGGTGTGGTCAGGCATCTGACCCATATAGAGGAGCAGATCCTGGAGAGTCTGGCCTGGAGGAGAGACTCACCACTCTGGGACCAGATCAGAGCTGCTAAGGGTCAGGGACAGCTGCCTGCATACCATCAGGTTAGTGGGCAAAGGTTCAAATTCACCTGTTTGTCAACTGGGCAAAATATACAGTGCACCCTCTCAAAATATATAGAGCAACACCGCTGGCGCACTCAAAACAAGTTGGTCTAATATGGCAGCATGGCGGCTGTCGTTCCATTCAATAGAGGAAACAAAATGATCCCAAACTTAAGGTAACAGATGGTTCTATGTGTGTTCAAGGTGATGCTCCCCCAATACTCAGAGGACACAGACAAGATGGCCAAGATCCCTCCCAACCCTTCACACTTGACCCCAAGCGTTGTGAATGGGATCCATGGAATTGACCTAAACTCCCCGATTACCCACCATGAACGCTACAGCTCACCCCCTGCTGGCTCAAAGACGGCTACTTGCCCTACCACACCAGTCAGCCCATCCCAGTCCTCCTCTGTCATTGTTACTGGACAGACTGTAGTCACCATGGCATCAGCCACTGTCACCCCTAACAATGACCAGTCAGTCACCATACCGATTCGAGGTAAAGACTTTCCCTCAGATGAAACCCAATATGGCCATAGAAATGACAACCCTAATAGAATACTGACATAATGTAATACATCTTATAATAAATATGTTATATACCTTGTTTACATATCACAACAACCAGTGCTATTTGTTCAATTAAACCTCTTCCACACCCAGGCATTGCCAACGACCGGGGAGCCATCACATTTACCTTCAGAGTTGTAGGTCAGCCCATTCCTCCACAGCAAGTCTCCAGCACCTCTACCCAGCAGCCCCAGAACCCTCTACCCTCTACCCAGAGTAAGGGCTCCATCTCACTGTTCCTCCGCAAGGTAGGCTTTACTCAGATTTCTACATACCTGAGCTGGCCTGAATGCTATGAGCCTAGATATTTAGTTACAAGATCCACAAGACAAAGGCCATACTCCTTCCCTCTGTCTCAGGTCTACCACCTGGTGAGCATGCGTCTGAGGGACATCTGTGTTAAACTGGACATCTGTGAGGCTCTGCGGCTGAAGATCTGGACCTGCGTTGAACACTCCTTGGTCCACTGCACTGACCTCATGCTAGACCGACACCTGGACCAAATACTCATGTGTGCCATCTATGTCATGGCCAAGGTAGCACTATTTGCTTTGCCTCTAGACGTTTTGCTATACTTCCTTAATGCAGATGGTTTTATGACTTGGGTGATCGACAGCAAGGCATTCAGCCTTCTATACCTCTTCAGCTGTGTATTGATGATTATAATGTAATATATTACCTCATTTCCATGTTTATGCTGTGTGTTGCTCATGCAGGTAACCAAAGTGGACATGCCCTTCAAGCTCATCATGCAGTGCTACAAGACTCAGCCTCAAGCAAGCAACTGTGTAAGGAGATCAATGTTTTGCTTGCTTTTGTGTGTGAGTTAAATCCAACTCGTTTGTTATTGTGTAGTTGATGAAGTCTGTATTGTCCTTCTGTCAGGTATTCAGAAGTGTTCTGATCTCAGGGAGAAACACCAAGACCTCACAAAACTCTCCTGGAGGATCCAACAGAGAAAACAGTTAGACAAATAGAAAAATATATACATTCACATGGATATGTTTGCATCATAATGTGCATGAATTAACAAATTATTTCATGAAGAATGATTTTTGAATGTGATGCTGCTCTGTTTTCCAGTTGATGTAGACCCCAGCAGTAGCTTGCTTACCTACCAGAGCCCTCCCACCCATCCTACAGGACGCAGATCTCCCTGTAGACAGAACCAGGAGGAGAGAGGACACCTCATCTATTTCTACAACACCGTCTATGTCAAACAGATGAAGGACTTTGCCCTGCGCTACACCTCCAGCTCTCTGACCATAGCCGGGGTGAGGGGACATTTTCATATACTACCTAATGGAGTCAGTAGTTGTCATACACAATACGTAGGAAACACTTTACCAGTGGTCTCAAATATGTCCAAACTGAGGTATAACATCATTGGTACTTACAGGTTGATAGAAGTAAGAGCAGTCCTTGTACATATACAGTGCATTGTTCCTAGGCCCAGTGCTTTCATCACTGCCCAGAGATTCTGACGACATTCTGGTCATTTTCCCATGTACAGGTTGAAACCCCTCCCCTTTCGCCATACCCCATCCAGCGTATTGGATCCTTGCGCAGACTCCGCCCCTCCAACCACCATTCCCTCTACATCTCCCCCCACAAGCCCAGCACACACCCCTCCCCCCGCACTGGGTTCCTCTACTACGTCAGCAGAAGCCCCTCAAAGGTCAGAGGTTGGACATACCTCTCTAACCCTGCTAACGGTTACCTAACTAACCCTCTTCTATACTTCCTGTCTGAAGCCTAACTAACATTACACATATTTTAACTTCAATTACTGTGAAAAGCAAAAGGCCTGGTCATCGTAAATACACCGTACATACAGTCATGTGTGTTGCTAATCGTTGTATCCCAACTGTATCCCACAGCATCTGAGAGAGATCAATGACATGATGAGGACATTTCAATCACGCACCAGGAAGCGCTGTGCAGCCCAGCTGCAGGAGGACGGTGAGGAGGAGGGTGGGCCGCTTGTGAAGAGACCCTGTCAGGATAGACCTTCAGACTGGCAGAGAAAGCTCAGGGACCTCGGCCAGGACTTCAACCAGGCACTGACCAGGGCCCAGAACCAGCAACAATCCCAGACCAGGGCCAAGGCACAGCACCAAGCAACGGCACACAAGGGGACACATTGATGACATCTCACTTTCGTTGACTTACCGTCATGCTTCACACTTCCATCATCAGTGTCTGTGGTCCATATTCTTCCAATAAGTGTAGACCTCCAAGGAGAATGGATGATGTGGATCTACAATGTTAGAAAGAATTGGCATCATTAGCACTCAGTGAAGTTCTCTTAGCAAGCAATGTTCATGATTAGAAAAGCTGATTTGTAATAATAATTAGGGTATTGTAATAACCTGAGGGTAACTAGGGCTTTGTATCAAGTATCATATTATACATATCATATACAGTATATATTTCAACATTTTAGTCCTCTGTGAACCATGTCCTAGTTACCTAAGGAAGCAGTAAAGGATTTGTGTTGGTACTGAGCACTGTGTACAGTTTGTTTTTGGTGAGAGGGAGGGGTCTCTCTCTGGAACATACAGTAGTAATTACTTTCAATTTTCAAGTTGAATTTGTCACATGCACAAGTACAGTGAAATGCTCAACTTGTAAGCCCTACCCCACAGTGCAGTATTCAAAATAGAAAACAGTATAACTAATTTAAAACATATCAAACACAGATAAATGTATATGACATATTGGTGAGCCTTTTAAAATGATTATACATGTATCTGTTGGACCAGATGTTAGATAATATTATGTTTAATTGGCACTTTCAGTTTCACATGTTGCATTTCTCTACCAGTGTTTCATTTGTACTGATCTGTGGTACAAATCCTTTACTTCTTTGTATTGTGATGTTGGATAAACATAACTCAGTTTTTACATCTCCTTACCCTACCGTCAACATTACCACAACATAGTGAGAGTCACTGTGGAAAAGAAACATAGCTCCATGTTGAATATATTGTCACTCATAGACAACAAGGTCATAAACAGCATGTGACATACCAGTCTTGGTATATTAGTCTCATGTCGATATAGTAAAATTGTTATTTTGTTAATTTTCAAAATGGCATATTTTGAAAAACATCCGAACAAATGGCCATTCACTTTCATAGTGCGGAAAATTGGTTTCCATGACGGCCTAGTGATTGAGTAACAATACCCATACTGTTTATCAGTAACTATGTCCTGACACGCTATGGGAAGTTCATTCTTAACTGATGTTGCTTGGCAAGCAAATCACAATAATCCTCTAAGAACCAATCAGCAAAGGCCTGTCAACTAAAACCCTGAGAGGTCAGTATAGAAAATAGAATCCCTAGAATGGGGAAGGCCCTCAGACCCATTAACTTGAATCGGAATGTCCGTTCTAGGGATTCTATTTCTATGGTTACACAGGTGCCCATGCAGGCTCAGCCCTATAGGAAGTATCCTGGTCGTCATGGAAACCAGGGGGACCTGCTTCCACAACAGTTATTTTCAGACTTCATAAAAAACCAACAACCTCAACAGGACGTCTGTTTTAATCAGTCTCCCACTGGACAGAACCATGGGGTGCAACACCAGCAGGGGTGCTGTCGTGGTGGACCCTTCTAAAAAGTCAGAGACCAGACCAGCGTCGGCCAGCTCGACCAGTAAGGCCACCGCTGAGGAGACTAAAGAAACTACAGAGAAAGACAAAGATGAAACAGAAGGCATATCAAGCTGCGACTGACCTCCATCTTCTTAACTCAAACTCCTCAAAGTAAGATATCTGTCATTCTGCCAGTTACACTTTTATGCTATCTCATCACCCAAATATGGGCAAATACAATTATCTGTATTATGTTTTGGGTCACTTTCTTTAGTCAATCAAATGGAAGTTAACTATTCTAATGATTAAGCCATAAACAAGTTGAACAAATGATGACTATCCCATTGGGTAGCACTATGATACAATCACCTCTATTACTTCTCTGTCTGTCTGTGGCTATTTGACATGACCAGATGTGATGTATAGCTAGTGAGATGGTCTCTCTCTCTCTCTCTCTCTCTCTGTCTCTCTCTCTCGCTGTGGAAGCGTGCGTGCGTGTGTGTGTGTACAGATTGGCCTTTCTGCAGGTGAAGGTGGACCTGTCTGCAGAGAAAGGCAATGCTGCACAACTGTCCATCAACCCCTGTGTCATCTGGTACCAGACCAGCCACACACCCCGCTCCACTCTGTGATGTAGACCTACCAGCCACACACCCCGCTCTACTCTGTGATGTAGACCTACCAGCCACACACCCCACTCTGTGATGTAGACCTACCAGCCACACAACCCGCTCCACTCTGTGATGTAGAACTACCAGCCACACGCCCGCTCCACTGTGATGTAGACCTACCAGCCACACAACCCGCTCCACTCTGTGATGTAGACCTACCAGCCACACAACCCGCTCCACTCTGTGATGTAGACCTACCAGCCACACACTCCACTCTGTGATGTAATCTACCAGCCACACACTCCGCTCCACTCTGTGATGTAGACCTATCAGCCACACGCCCGCTCCACTCTGTGATGTAACCTACCAGCCACACACCCCGCTCCACTCTGTGATGTAACCTACCAGCCACACACCCCGCTCCACTCTGTGATGTAGACCTACCAGCCACACACTCCACTCTGTGATGTAGACCTACCAGCCACACACTCCACTCTGTGATGTAGACCCACCAGCCACACACTCCACTCTGTGATGTAACCTACCAGCCACACACTCCACTCTGTGATGTAACTTACCAGCCACACACTCCACTCTGTGATGTAACCTACCAGCCACACACTCCACTCTGTGATGTAACCTACCAGCCACACACTCCACTCTGTGAGGTAACCTACCAGCCACACACTCCCCTCTGTGATGTAGACCTACCAGCCACACACCCCACTCTGTGATGTAACTTACCAGCCACACGCCCGCTCCACTCTGTGATGTAGACCTACCAGCCACACACCCCGCTCTGTGATGTAGACCTACCAGCCACACACCCCGCTCCACTCTGCAATGTAACCTACCAGCCACACACTCTGCTCTGTGATGCAGACCTACCAGCCACACACCCTGCTCTGTGGTGTAATCAACCAGCCACACACCCCGCTCCACTCTGTGATGTAGATCTACCAGCCACACACCCCGCTCTGTGGTGTAATCAACCAGCCATACACCCCGCTCCACTCTGTGATGTAGATCTACCAGCCACACACCCCGCTCTGTGATGTAGATCTACCAGCCACACACCCCGCTCCACTCTGTGATGTAGATCTACCAGCCACACACCCCGCTCTGTGATGTAGACCTACCATCCACACACCCCGCTCTGTTATGTAGACCTACCAGCCACACACTCCACTCTGTGATGTAGACCTACCAGCCACACACCCCGCTCTGTGATGTAGACCTACCAGCCACACACCCCGCTCTGTGATGTAGACCTACCAGCCACACACCCCGCTCCACTCTGCAATGTAACCTACCAGCCACACACTCCACTCTGTGATGTAATCTACCAGCCACACACTCCGCTCCACTCTGTGATGTAGACCTACCAGCCACACGCCCGCTCCACTCTGTGATGTAACCTACCAGCCACACACCCCGCTCTACTCTGTGATGTAACCTACCAGCCACACACCCCGCTCCACTCTGTGATGTAACCTACCAGCCACACACTCCACTCTGTGATGTAACCTACCAGCCACACACTCCACTCTGTGATGTAACTAACCAGCCACACACCCCGCTCCACTCTGTGATGTAGACCTACCAGCCACACACTCCACTCTGTGATGTAGACCTACCAGCCACACACTCCACTCTGTGATGTAGACCCACCAGCCACACACTCCACTCTGTGATGTAGACCTACCAGCCAGACACTCCACTCTGTGATGTAACCTACCAGCCACACACTCCACTCTGTGATGTAACTTACCAGCCAGACACTCCACTCTGTGATGTAACCTACCAGCCACACACTCCACTCTGTGATGTAACTTACCAGCCACACACTCCACTCTGTGATGTAACCTACCAGCCACACACTCCACTCTGTGATGTAACCTACCAGCCACACACCCCACTCTGTGATGTAACCTACCAGCCACACACTCCGCTCTGTGATGTAACTTACCAGCCACACGCCCGCTCCACTCTGTGATGTAGACCTACCAGCCACACACCCCGCTCTGTGATGTAGACCTACCAGCCACACACCCCGCTCTGTGATGTAGACCTACCAGCCACACACCCCGCTCCACTCTGCAATGTAACCTACCAGCCACACACTCCGCTCTGTGATGCAGACCTACCAGCCACACACCCTGCTCTGTGGTGTAATCAACCAGCCACACACCCCGCTCCACTCTGTGATGTAGATCTACCAGCCACACACCCCGCTCTGTGGTGTAATCAACCAGCCACACACCCCGCTCCACTCTGTGATGTAGATCTACCAGCCACACACCCCGCTCTGTGATGTAGACCTACCAGCCACACACCCCGCTCTGTTATGTAGACCTACCAGCCACACACTCCACTCTGTGATGTAGACCTACCAGCCACACACCCCGCTCTGTGATGTAGACCTACCAGCCACACACCCCGCTCTGTGATGTAGACCTACCAGCCACACCCCCCGCTCCACTCTGCAATGTAACCTACCAGCCACACACTCCGCTCTGTGATGCAGACCTACCAGCCACACACCCTGCTCTGTGGTGTAATCAACCAGCCACACACCCCGCTCCACTCTGTGATGTAGATCTACCAGCCACACACCCCGCTCTGTGGTGTAATCAACCAGCCACACACCCCGCTCCACTCTGTGATGTAGATCTACCAGCCACACACCCCGCTCTGTGATGTAGACCTACCAGCCACACACCCAGCTCCACTCTGTGATGTAGACCCACCAGCCACACACCCCGCTCTGTTATGTAGACCTACCAGCCACACACTCCACTCTGTGATGTAGACCTACCAGCCACACACCCCGCTCTGTGATGTAGACCTACCAGCCACACACCCCGCTCTGTGATGTAGACCTACCAGCCACACATCCCGCTCCACTCTGCAATGTAACCTACCAGCCACACATTCTGCTCTGTGATGCAGACCTACCAGCCACACACCCTGCTCTGTGGTGTAATCAACCAGCCACACACCCCACTCCACTCTGTGATGTAGATCTACCAGCCACACACCCCGCTCCGTGATGTAGACCTACCAGCCACACACCCAGCTCCACTCTGTGATGTAGACCCACCAGCCACACACCCCGCTCTGTTATGTAGACCTAACAGCCACACACTCCACTCTGTGATGTAGACCTACCAGCCACACACTCCACTCTGTGATGTAGACCTACCAGCCACACACTTCACTCTGTGATGTAGACCTACCAGCCACACACCCCGCTCCACTCTGTGATGTAGACCTACCAGCCACACACTCCCCTCTGTGATGTAGACCTACCAGCCACACACCCCGCTCTGTGATGTAGACCTACCAGCCACACCCTCCCCTCTGTGGTGTAACCTACCAGCCACACACTCCGCTCTGTGATGTAGACCTACCAGCCAGACACCCCGCTCTGTGATGTAGACCTACCGGCCACACACCCCGCTCCACTCTGTGGTGTAGACCTACCAGCCACACACTCCGCTCTGTGATGTAACCTACCAGCCACACACTCCGCTCTGTGATGTAGACCTACCAGCCAGACACTCCCCTCTGTGATGTAGGCTTCCTGCCACAGGTTCCTTACTCTGTCTACTGTTGCTGGTCCAGAACACTCTCTCAATCTCTCAACTGGACCTTCAGTGTCCACAGTGCCATGTTTATATCCTGTTAATGTGCTAGTATGGTCATTGTAACAACAATGAGACATGGTAGTAAATGTACAGATTCAATCTGACTAATGTCCTTTATTGTTCTTACCTCCATCTCTATCTCACTCTCTATCACACACCTCTGTTCTAAGGTGGCAGTTACAATCAGTTATTTAAAAAGCTTCCAATCCTGCCGCAGGCTAAACCAAACAGCAGCCAAATCAGTAGGCTTTGAAGGCAGTTTTTTTCCCAGCTGTACAGCATATTACTGACCACTCCAGCAGTCCTAGGCTCCAACACTACATAACACTGCATCAGGAAGCTGTTACAGCTCTGTGTTTGGGTAGACAGCAGCCTGCTTGTTATTACCCATAAAGTAAATGGTTCCCAAAGATACAAATACATGATACTGCAATGCCCTTTTCTGCCACCAGGGGGCATATAAACATACCAACAGTTCTGTATGTCACCACCAGGGAGCAAAAGTGATCCATCAGTATTTGGTGGACTGTCCAAGGCCCTGGTTCATTTGCTCAAGACATTTATTAATCTGAAATATATTGTACATTTATTACCAGCGAGTGAATAGAGCTGGAAGGGAATAGCCTTTTCACAAAGCCCATATCACAAATACCCATCACAGAGGAAGCGGGAAATTACATGAAAATATTACCATTATACAAATGGAAATTGTGATTGAATAATGTGTTTGAGAAGATAAATGAAAAGCACTTTGTTGGAAAATGTGGTTCTAAATAGCTTTTTAATTTCAGATGTGGGATAAAACAAAACTAATTTTTACCCCATTTTCACTGGCAATTGATTAGTGGTTCCACACCTGTAGAGAGAAGGGCTCTTATCTTCTCATTATCAGTTAATTAATATGCATGCACACATGTCTATTATCTTTCCTCTGCCATTTAGCAGAATTGAGACATTGATGTTGTAATGGCCTTGGATGACTTCTCTCTCTGTTGCTTTAAGGAGAAATAAGACACATGATTAACATTGTCTTTAATTGTTGTAAGAGACAATTTAATTAAAATAAAATAAAAAGGAAAAATATGTCATCACCATTTCACTCTATCTATAAACACAGCAACTCTTATTTGATTGGCTGTATTTAAGTTAGCAGCTATTCTATGGTACTGTAGCTTTACGAAACAAGCCATTTGGTGCTGTCACGCCCTGACCTCAGAGAGCCTGTTTATTTCTCTATTTGGTTAGGTCAGGGTGTGATTTGGGTGGGCATTCTATTTTTCTATTTCTTTGTTGGCCGAGTATGGTTCCCAATCACAGGCAGCTGTCTATTGTTGTCTCTGATTGGGAATCATACTTAGGCAGCCTGTTTTCCACCTGAGTTTGTGGGATCATGTTTTTGCATAGTAGCTGTATAGCCCTGCAGAACTTTACGTTCGTTTATCTTTTGTTGTTTTTTTGGTGTTCATTTTTGTCACACCCTGACCTTAGAGATCCTTATTATTCTCTATGTTTGGTTAGGTCAGGGTGTGACTCAGGTGGATAAGTCTACGTTTTCTATTTCTTTGTTTTGGCCGAGTGTGGTTCCCAATCTATCGTTGTCTCTGATTGGGGATCACATATAAGTTGTCATTTTCCTTTTGGGTTTTGTGGGATCTTGTTTTCTGTTTAGTGTTTCTGCCTGACAGATCTGTGTGCTTTCATTTTCGCTTTTGTTATTCTTGTTTGAGTGGTTTTTAAATAAAAGAATCATGAACACTTTCCACGCTGCGCTTTGGTCCACTCTTCCTTCCAACGAGAGCCGTTACAGAAGATCCCACCAAAAACTGACCAAGCAGCGTGGCCAGGAGGACAGGACATGGGAGGACATCTTAGAGGGTAAAGGATCCTGGACGTGGGAGGAGATCCAAGCCGGAATGGATCGCCTTCCATGGGAGCAGACGGAGGCAGCGAGGGAGGAACAACGTCGACACCGGGGTTCGCGACCTCGAAACAAGCACGAGAGGCACACGGGGAGATTGGCAGTCAGGGTTTAGACCTGACAACTCCCCGTGCTTACCGTGGGCAGCATGTGACCGGTCAGGCACCGTGTTATGCGGTTCCCGACCTCGAAGCAAGCACGAGAGGCACACGGGGAGCCCGGGGCACACGGGGAGATTGGCAGAGTCAGGATTTAGACCTGAGCCAACTCCCCGTGCTTACCGCGGGGAGCGTGTGACCAGTCAGGCACCGTGTTATGCGGTGACACGCACGGTGTCTCCAGAGCGCATTCACAGCCCGGTACGCAGCCAGGACGGATTGTGCCGGCTCAGTGCTCCTGGTCTCCGGTGCTTCTCTTCGGCCCAGGATATCCTGCGCCAGCTCTACGCACGGTATCCCCAGTTCGCCAGCACAACCCAGACTGGCCTGTTCCAGCTCCCCGCACTTGCCGGGCTACAGGGGGTATTCAGCCAGGACGCGTTGTGCCGGCTCTATGCTTCAGACCTCCAGTGCGCCTCCACGGTCCAGTATATCATGCGCCGGCTCTACGCACTATGCCCCAAATGCGTCTTCATAGCCCAGTGCATCCTGTGCCAGCTCTCCACACTCACCGAGCTAAAGTGGGTATCCAGCCAGGACGTGTTGTGGCAGCTCCACGTACCAGGCTTCCAGTACGTCTCCTCAGTCCGGTCAGACCTGTTCCAGCTCCACGTACGAAGCCTCCAGTGATGATCCATGGCCCGAAGCCTCCAGTGATGATCCATGGCCCGAAGCCTCCAGTGATGATCCATGGCCCGAAGCCTGCAGTGATGATCCATGGCCCGAAGCCTCCAGTGATGATCCATGGCCCGAAGCCTGCAGTGATGATCCACGGCACAAAGCCTCAAGTGTCGATCCGCAGTCCGGAGTCCCCAGCGACGGTCCCCAGTCCGGAGGCCGCAGCGATAATCTACGGTCCGGAGGCCCCGGCGACGATCCCTTCCACCAGAGGCGCCACCGAAGTGGGGGGAGCCTCAAGCGGGGGGGACGACGACGACTGTCACGCCCTGACCTTAGAGATCTTTATTATTCTCTATGTTTGGTCAGGTCAGGGTGTCTATGTTTTCTATTTCTTTGTTTTGGCCGAGTGTGGTTCCCAATCAGAGGCAGCTGATTATCTATCGTTGTCTATCGTTGTCTCTGATTGGGGATCACATATAAGTTGTCATTTTCCTTTTGGGTTTTGTGGGATCTTGTTTTCTGTTTAGTGTTTCTGCCTGACAGAACTATGCGCTTTCGTGTTTGCTGTTGTTATTTTTGTTTGAGTGTTTTTGAAATAAAAGAATCATGAACACTTTCCACGCTGCGCTTTGGTCCACTCTTCCTTCTACCAACGAGAGCCGTTACAATTTTAAATAAAGATGATGTACACTTTCCACGCTGCGCTTTGGTCTCATTCCGACGACGGACGTAATAGGTGCACTGTGTATACCTAAGAAAGAGATGTATTGAAGAGTGATAGGGAAATGTTTTACTTGAAAGACATACAGAAGGGAATAAGATATTAAATTCCTCACTCTGCCAGGGTTTGCCTATTAGAGAATCCAAGGCCTCACCTGTTGAAGCAAAACCTGGGTGAAAGTCAAATTAATTCATGTCCTGATCTTCAATGTTCCACTGCCATAAGTGCATATTGTATTACCAGTGAAATATGAAGTCCTATAGAAACTAGTCTGACTGGATATCTTTGCAGTTGTGCACAAATGGCCCTCGGCATGTGTTTTGTGTTCTGTATTATGCACAATGTCATTAGCTTTTTATCTTTATGGTTTGAGCCAAATTTCACATAGCAGTGGATGTTGTTATGGTTGATCACATGATTGTACAATAGAAAGAGATAATACATGCTTCATGACTAAAACAGACATTATAGAGGATGATTATGTCACTAAACCATAGTGGTTCAGAAGTCCAGCTGTTGATAAGGGAATATTGGGAATATTAGGTTTACAAACACCATTTTCAAACAGAGATGTGCTAACCAATAAAGGCTAGCCTGGCAGTCTAAAATGAAAAAGGGCATCTGAACACTACGCTGGGGTGTAATCTGCTCCTCTTGTAATGGGACATTTATATGATTAGTATAATGGTCTGTCATTAGAATAAGTATTCATGTTATTTCCTGCAAACCACTCTTTAAAGATGTGTTCTTCACAGGCCTCGTTTGTGAATATATGATCAGAACCCTGACAGACAGAGAGCATCTTTAATCTTTCTCTGGCCTTGAAGAATGTCACTGATCTCCCTGTAACTGCAGGGAGCAGGGCTGATCAAATCCACATTGTGTGTGTGTGTGTGTGTGTGTGTGTGTGTGTGTGTGTGTGTGTGTGCGTGTGTGTGTGGATCACATCTACTGATTGTTTGTGGGGACTTTATTTCACTATGAAATCACCCAGATATTCATAATTGTTTGTCAAAGCCATCTGTTCTGAAGTGTCACAGTGGTTCCTTTGGAGTGGCCTGTTCACATCGCCAGTTGATTGATCGCAAAAGAACCAGATGTGTGCCAAGAGAGGTCAACTTTCATTTAAAGTAAAGTCAGATACAGCGTTTTCCCCTTATTTGTGATCCCGGAAGCATATGTATACACCCAAATGCTGTCATGTATTATCTAGGAGTTGGAGACAGATGTAAGCATTAGGTTTCTGCCTTACAGAATGGGGACATTTAGAACATTTGAGTTTTTCTGAGTCTGATCTTTATTTGGTCTGCACGGTGGAAGCATGGTATTCAGAACAAACTCACAAACAAGACTCATTTTACGTGGAATTTCTACCAACGAATAAGTAAACAACTGTTAACAGAAGCTAATGCTTCTAAGTGGTTGTGTCATACTTTCTCGGACTATACACAAATAAAACCTGTATGAATCCCTCACATACTGCAGTGCATGCTCTACCTGATAATGGTGTTTAGTACCTTTGAATCCACAGTACTTCATTTTTCTGCTCTCTCTCTCTCTCCCTCTCTCTCTCTCTCCCCTCTCTCTCTCTGTCTCTCTCTCTCTCTAATTCCTCTCTCTGTTTCTCCTCTCTGTCTCTCTCCCTCTCTATGTCTGTCTCTCTGTCCCTCCTCTCTCTCTGTCTCTCTCTCTCTCTCTGTCTTTCTCTGTCTCGCTCTGTCTCTCTCTCCTTCTTCTGTCTCTCCTCTCTCTCTCTCTCTCTGTCTGTCTGTCTCTCACTCTCTCTCTTTCTCTGTCTCTCTCTCTCTGTCTCTCTCTCTGTCGCTCTGTCGCTCTCTCCTTCTCTCTCTGTCTCTCTCTCTCTGTCTCTCTCTCTCTGTCTCTCTCTCTGTCGCTCTCTCCTTCTCTCTCTCCTTCTCTCTCTCTGTCTCTAAAGTAATGGTAGAAAAGGAAAGGTCACCATGGAGATAACAAAGAAAATCCCTGCTAGAGAAAACACTTAGAGTTAGTTGGTGATTCGTCAGCTTTAATACATATTCATGTTTTTTTGAGAAGATCCATAGACAGACAGTGCTGTTTAATGGAGCTTGTGTCCAGAAAGTCATTTCTTTAGACTTCAGAGAAATGGGGCCTGAGACCCTGAGTGAGTGAACTTATTCACTTCACATGTATATCGTCAGAGGTATAACCTACTATATCCTACAGTATCCAGTCAAAGTCAACCTCAAAATTAATCATATCGCTGATCTTACCATTAGGTTTTCGTTAAATGTCATGCAAATGAAACGTCTGTAGGACATCGCAAATAGATTATAAAGGAGTAGAAATCCTTATAAAATCACGAAGGCGGATAAGATTTAGCCTGAGAAAAAGGTCAGGTAGCTGGAGGAAGGCTTGGACATATGGACTAAGATAATGTGATTATTCTGGATAGTAAACACAAGAAGATACGTTGTTTTTGTTACAGGGCAAATCAGTATTTCAAGGTACCATGTTGATATGGTTCACTGTAGGTACACTGTTATCAATGTTGTCTGTGGTAAAGACTAGTATGTGCTATAGAAATTCTACCTACATAGCATCCATTTTTGCACAACACATACACCCCTATGAGTACATGATGTGAAAAGCAGTATTGTGTTCACTGGGATAATTCTAATCCATTTGTTTTACCCATTGGCTCATGATTATAGCAAGGCGTCTGTGGGCTCATTTGAGGTTTACATTTACTAGGCCCTACTTACACTCTTTACACAGTTGTTTACTCTATTATGAGTGGACATTGTGAATCACGTTGTGTTGTGTTCTAGCTGTTTCTGTTTCTAAGAAGCATGTTGTTGAGCCTGACGTTCTTTAAGGTGAGGGTTGGATTGTGAGTGAGGGGCTGAGGCCGAGGCAGGCAGCTGCTGTGTAATTATGGGAGACCCAGTGAAGTACAATACAAAAGCTACAGTGGCAGGTGTAGCTATTCATCTTTCCACATTTGTTTTGATTGGTGCAGTGTGCAGGGGTAGAGAGAGAGAAAGTCCTTTCAAAGCAAATGGAGAAAAATAGGAAAATGTAGTCTAAATGTCATTCATTCAGCACCAGTGCTGAGGTGACCTTAAAGAGAATCATCTCTCCCTTTTGTAAATGCGGACAAGTGGATTCTGCAAAATATCAAATTTGATAAGAAAGGGAGTCCACGTGATGGAGCCTTGTGATGGTGAGCAGAATATGGCTGATATGGGGAGGTGGACTGGTTCTGGAGCCTCTCTATGGTTGAACAGTCTGTTCTGTTCTCTGGTCATGACCATCTGAATGTTTTACTATGTTTATTTGCACAAATAGAAGGACAATTTGTAGACATTTACAAAACAACAACAACATAATGTGCAGGAGGCAGAAAAAAGCCGAACATTGTTTCCCCAAGTGTTAGGACATACATTACTGCTACAGGAGCATACTGCATATCACCCTACATCATAAATTACTACGTATGTCAAAGGGTTGTTGTGTTCGATGTGCCTTGAGAGAGTGCTGTCATCTCACTGTATGCCCTGCAATATTAGTTATGATAGAGTTTGATTATGTGATATGATGATTTGGACTTCCTTTTACCACATTATGAAGCCAGTCCTTGACGGATCTACATGTACATACATTGATTTGTATTAGAATATGCCATGTATTTTGTCTATTCACTGAAAAACAACCTACCCATATGTAACCATCCATATCACGGAGTCAACATTCATAGCTTTCACCATGACAACTGGGCCAACCATCAGGGAACATTGCTGAGGCATTTAGATAATGGTTTCCTTGTAGACATCCAAGAGGAGGGGAAACAACCTAATAACAGCTTTACTGCTTCATGTGTCATCATGCCATAGAAACAGCACCGCATGGTCTGTGGAAGGAAAATAAACTACGATGCCTTAATACACTGCAATAGGATTGCAGTCATCATCGTGTTTGTATAACTCCTATTCATGGTTAGGTCTTTGTGCTTGTATATTAACATGTTTAGATTTGTGTTTAGTTTGATAGGATTATGACTAGAGCTGGAAGGCTGAAGGGCGATGGCTGTATATTAGAGTGATAGGATTATGACTAGAGCTGGAAGGCTGAAGGGAGCTGGCTGTATATTAGAGTGATAGGATTATGACTAGAGCTGGAAGGCTGAAGGGAGCTGGCTGTATATTAGAGTGATAGGATTATGACTAGAGCTGGAAGGCTGAAGGGAGCTGGCTGTATATTAGAGTGATAGGATTATGACTAGAGCTGGAAGGCTGAAGGGAGCTGGCTGTATATTAGAGTGCATGTTTGTTTGTTTGTCTGCAGATTCAAGATAACAAGCCTGGGCTTCTCTTCATGACTGGGCGCTGGCTGCTGGGTCTGACCTCATCTCAGGGAAAATAATTAGAGCTGCTCCTGTGTGTGTGTGTGTGTGTGTGTGTGTGTGTGTGTGTGTGTGTGTGTGTGTGTGTGTGTGTGTGTGTGTGTGTGTGTGTGTGTGTGTGTGTGTGTGTGTGTGTGTGTGTTCTGAATGCCCCACTCCCAGCTGAAACCCTAAACACAGAGAAGCCACTGTTCTACAACTATTAGTCCTCCTCAATATGTATGTCTCCTCTTCAGGAAAATAATATTAATGAGAAGCTAAATACAAACCAAGCCCGTGGCCCGTCAACCGATAACTACAAATACAGTGAGATTATTCATAAGAGGGGCATGGATCTGATCGCAAGGGCCTGAGAGATTTTCTACAAGCTGTAGGTTCCTTAGGGGGTATGGTTCACGTCCCAAATGGCACCCTATTCCCTTCATAGCGCAATACTTTTGACCAGGGACCATTTGGGATGCAGGCCTACAGTAGAGCAGAGCACATGTTGGGTTTGAGCTCTTTTCAGCTCATAAAAGTCTGAACCGCACAGAAGAATGCTATTAGTGTCCAATCATAAATAATACCATAACCTGTCTCATAGTGAGCACTGATAGATTCATTTACATGTGACATTTAATAGCTGTTCAAGCTGATTTTTCCATGGGCTTAAATATAGATAAAATTTGTGTCGTGAAAAAAGATAGGTAATATGCCCATGTTTCTTCTCACTCTAATTTTGACTACAAGCATGTACAGTATGTCATGTTTTTAATGATTGCTTTTTGGTTCCAACTGCCATGTCTTTGTGAGACGCAGAGTAGGTGAACGAATGATCTCCGCATGTGTGGTTCCCATTGTGAAGAATGGAGGAGGAGGTGTGATGTGTGGGGGTGCTTTGCTGGTGACACTGTTGTTGATTTATTTAGAATTCAAGTTACACTTGCCCAGCATGGCTACCACAGAATTCTGCAGCGATACACCATCCCATCTGGTTTGCGCTTAGTGGGACTATTATTTGTTTTTCAACAGGACAATGACCCAACACACCTCCAGGCTGGGTAAGGGCTATTCGACCAAGAAGATGAAGGCCTCCACAGTCACCCGACCTCAACCTAATTGAGATGGTTTGGGATGAGTTAGACCGCAGAGTGAAGGAAAAGTAGCATACAACTCCTTCAAGACTGTCATGACGTTCCCCTCTTTGGGTACAGCAATCCCCATCCCCCTCTCCCTATCTCCTACACACAGGCTGCTTTGGTCAGAGTGAGGTCGTAAATTCCTGGAGGAGATAATCTCCTCATGGCCACAGTATAGAGACAGAGTGAATTTTCATAGAGAACAAAGGAATTTCTTCCACCTCACAGAACTTGAGGTCCGAACAACATTTATGTTCTGGAGAAGGTATAAAAGATCAGGGAAGAATATAGCTGCGAACTGGTCTGTTTCGTACCATTTTGCGACACTCATGGGAGACAATACGACCACATTACCATAACGCTGTTTATATAATAGCCTCAGATATGAGGTTGTAATTGTTGATCTGATTGTTGTATAAGATGAATGAGTGAGGATGATATTGTTTGTAAAATTGTGTAATGTGATTTTGGACTGTTTAATGAAGGAAACTCCAATTCCCTTTTGAGTTTAACTAAATCAGAGGACCGCCCATGAGCCCAGTTAGGGTTGGGCATCCTGGGACAGGCCCTTTTCTGCAACTCTCGAATTAAACCCCCACTTTGATAATTTCTCAACTGATCATGTTTTTCTCCATTACGAGAGGACAAAGGTTGCAGACCATGTTTCCCTCAATTACGAGAGGACAAAGGTTGCAGACCAGCTTAGCTCGATAACGAGAGGGCCCAGGTTTGAGTAGATGGCTGAATCTTTTAACCACGTGGTTAAACTCTTAGACTATCGATACCGACAAAATAAGAACAAGTCCTTGATATTAATTACTAGTCTGCAGCTAGGAATTCTGTATCATTGAACGCGAAGACCGACAACCGCCGAAACATCTATCCATAACGACATGAATGAATGTCACTGAACTATCCATTCTAACCACGACAGAGAGAGCGAGAGGACGGACACTCTCCAACAGAAACAAACTTTTCAACAGAGACCCCGACGACACACTGAGCGTAAATATATATATTGATTGCAATTGTTCCCGAATGAGTGAGTGTTCATGTGCAAAGGATTAGCATTTCAATTGTTATAATTATTAACTCTGTAGTGACTTCTCAGTCGACCCCCACTTCCCTTTTGTCTAACAAGCCGCCATGCCAGTTTAGCCCACTAGGGCACATTCCCCTATCATTTCTTGTAACCATATTTACTTTGTTTGTTTGTGTGTGCACTTCTGTGATGGTTTAGTTAGTTAATAAATAAATGATTTAAGACAATTGATGTATGGATGACTCATAGTGAAGACTGGGTTTGTGCAGATAACCAACAATTTACGACGTTTGGAATGAGACTAACGTGAGGTAAAATAAACAAGTCATTAATCAGAAGACTAATTGATCAGAAATAAAATATCTGAAAAGTTATAATAGGAAAATTATAACTTTGTAATCTGAATATTTTCCTTGGTGCCCCGACTTCCTAGTTAATTACATTTGCCTGATTAGTTAATCACGTAATTCTAATGTCAGAGAATCTTTGATAAAAACTAAAAATCTTCAGTTAATGATAGTAAAGACACGACAAGACTGTTGGAAAAGCATTCCAGGAGAAGCTGGTTGAGAGAATGCCAAGAGTGTGCAAAGGGTGGCTACTTTGAAGAATCTAAAATCTATAATATATTTTGATTTGTTTAACACTCTTTTGGTTACTACGTGATTCCGTATGTGTTATTTCATAGTTTTGATGTTTTCACAATTATTCTACAATGTAGACAATAGTAAAAATAAAGAAAAACCCTTGAATGAGTAGGTGTGTCCAAACTTTTCACAGGTACTGTATATATTTCTAAATACAGACTAGCTGTGAAATAAGAGAAACTTGACAAATTATCCACTTTTCAATCCCTACTGTTCAAACTCCTATTCATTATCTCCAGCACCAAACCAGTGTCTACATGCATTTCTATCTGTGGTTAAAAAGATGAAAAGAAATGTCCTAAAAAAAATGTGAATCTCATGGTGTTTGTAAATCACAGTTTTTAAAATGTATGATGACATCATAGGGTAGAACGTCATAGGGTAGATTTTTTTTTGATGACATCATAGAGTTATATTTTTTTCTTCAAAACGTAGAAATGTGCTGTTTTTGTGCTGGAGATAATGAAAATATGGTGGAGTTGCCCTTTAAATTGTTGTGCAACATCATGTGTAAGCTATAGGCATCGTCTTTCATTTGAAAAAAGTACATTTCCGCCCTTGTGGGCGTGTGCATTGACCCTTTTTTTCACTAACTCTCTTGCACTGACTCTATGCACAAACACTGGACTCACACACTCACCCCCTCACTCACACATACTTAAACTGACAACCCATCACATACATACACACACAGGCACACTACATACACCCACACACACATAACATGAGCACGATTAACTAATCTTTGTACCACACACATACAATTATCTTTAAGGTCCCTCAGTCGAGTGGTGAATTTCAAGCACAGTTTCAGACACAAAGACCAGGGAGGTTTTCCAATGCCTCGCAAAGAAGAGCACCTATTGGTAGATGGGTAAAAAAGAAGACACTGAATATCCCTTTGAGCAAACCTGCTTTCCAAAAGACACTGGGAGACAAATTCACCTTTCAGCAGGACAATAACCTAAAACTCAAGGCCAAATCTACACTGGAGTTGCAAGTAGACAGTGAATGTTCCTGAGTGGTCGAGTTACAGTTTTGACTTAAATCTACTTTAAGTTTTTCTAGCAATGATCAACAACCAATCTGACAGAGTTTGAAGAATATTGAAAATGACAGCTGTAATCGCTGCCAAGGTGATTCTAACATGCACTGACTCAGGGGGTTGAATACTTATCTAATGAAGTCATATTAGTGTTTTATATCTCTAGGGGCGGCAGGGTAGCCTAGTGGTTAGAGCGTTGGACTAGTAACCGGAAGGTTGCAAGTTCAAACCCCCGAGCTGACAAGGTACAAATCTGTCGTTCTGCCCCTGAACAGGCCGTCGTTGTAAATAAGAATTTGTTCTTAACTGACTTGCCTAGTTAAATAAAGGTAAAATAAAATGTGTGAAGACTTACAGAAAACATTTGATCTCTGTCATTGCCAACAAAGTATAAAATAAAACTTTTGTTATTGTTATTTTGTTATTTTGTTAAATACTTATTTTCCACCATAATTTGCAAATAAATTCATAAAGAATCTTACAATGTGATTTTCTGGATTTTTTTCTCTCATTTTGTCTGTCATATTTGAAGTGTACCTATGATGAAAATTACAAGCCTCTCATCTTTTTAAGTGGGAGAACTTGCACAATTGGTGGCTGACTAAATACTTATTTTGCCCCACTGTATATATATATACAGTATAGAGATAGAGAGCGAGAGAGAGCGATATATATATATATATATATATCAGCAAAATCTGTCTCTCCCTCTCCCTATATATATATATATATATATATATTTTGCTGAGTGCTAACTGTGATCTCTGGGCTGAGAGATAGACACAGAGCTAGAGATAAAGAACAAGAGAGAGAGGCAGCAATAGCAGTCTGAAGCTGAAAGAGAGAGAGAGGCAGCAATAGCAGTCTGAAGCTGAAAGAGAGAGAGAGGCAGTAATTGCAGCCTGAAGCTAGCTCTCACAGCCATTCCCACCCCTAATTGCATAACCATCATTAAAATGCTAATTCATAGTGTTAAAGGGGCAATTATAAGGGTCATTAAAAATGCTTTGTTCCACTCCTCTACCTGTGTGAACAGCGTAGCCATTACTGTGCTCCTTCTGAACTGGAGTATTTACATTGTGCCTACAGACTAATCCCTTTATCAAGGTTCAACTGGGAGCCAGGGCAGTGGTAGTGTGGAGGGAATCATTGTAATTAGAGAGGTAATAGAACAGGATGTGATGTCATCTCAGCTGTATGCTGCTGTTGGATCCAGAGCTATAGATAGTACACTATGTACACTTTTCTATCTACTGTAGTGCTCTTGTCAGAACATAAACTACTGTCCTTATTATGACGCTAACATGGATGTGGATATGATCTGATGTACTCTATGCAGCATTTTAAAGAGTGCCTGAATGCACCGATTTCCGCTTGTGTTTTTCTGATTCTCATTAAGAAAAATTTGATTTTGGTCTTGGGGGTGTGGTTAGATTTGAACATTTTAAAATTGAATTTTATTTATTTCACATTTATTTAACCAGGTTAGCTAGTTGAGAACAAGTTCTCATTTACAACTGCGACCTGGCCAAGATAAAGCAAAGCAGTGCGACAGAAACAACAACACAGAGTTACACATGGAATAAACAAGCATACAGTCAATAACACAATAGAAAAAAAGAAAGTCTTTATACAGTGTGTGCAAATGGCATGAGGAGGTATGGCAATAAATAGGCCATAGTAGCAGATTAAAACTGGAGTGATAAATGAGCAGATGATGATGAGCAGATGATGGTGTGTAAGTAGTGATACTGGTGTGCAAAAGAGCAGCAAAGTAAATAAAAACTATATGAGGATGAGGTAGGTAGATTGGATGTTCTATTTACAGATGGACTATGTACAGCTGCAGCGATCGGTTAGCTGCTCAGATAGCTGATGTTTAAAGTTAGTGAGGGAAATGTAAGTCTCCAGCTTCAGCGATTTTGCAATTCGTTCCAGTCACTGGCAGCAGAGAACTGGAAGGAAAGGCGGCCAAAGGAGGTGTTGGCTTTGGGGATGACCAGTGAGATATACCTGCTGGAGCGCGTGCTATGGGTGGGTGTTGTTATTGTGAGCAGTGAGCTGAGATAAGGCGGAGCTTTACCTAGCATAGACTCATAGATGACCTGGAGCCAGTGGGTCTGGCGACGAATACGTAGCGAGGGCCAGATGACAAGAGCATACAGGTTGTAGTGGTGGGTGGTATAAGGCGCTTTGGTAACAAAATGGATGGCACTGTGATAGACTGCATCCAATTTGCTGAGTAGAGTATTGGAAGCTATTTTGTAGATGACATCACTGAAGTCGAGAATCGGTAGGAAAGTCAGTTTTACTAGGGTAGGTTTGGCGGTGTGAGTGAAGGAGGCTTTGTTGGGAAATAGAAAGACGATTCTAGATTTGATTTTGGATTGGAGATGTTTGATATGAGTCTGGAAGGAGAGTTTACAGTCTAGCCAGACACCTAGGTATTTGTAGTTGTCCACGTATTCTAGGTCAGAACAGTCCAGAATAGTGATGCTAGTCGGGCAGGCGGGTGCGGGCAGTGAAGGATGGAAAAGCATGCATTTGGTTTTACTAGCGTTTAAGAGCAGTTGGAGGCCACAGAAGGAGTGTTGTACGGCATTGAAGCTCGTTTGGAAGTTAGTTAACACAGTGTCCAAAGAAGGGCCAGATGTATGCAAAACGGTGTCGTCTGCGTAGAGGTGGATCAGGGAATCACCCGCAGCAAGAGCGACATCGTTGATATATACAGAGTAAAGAGTCGGCCTGAGAATTGAACCCTGTGGCACCCCCATAGAGACTGCCAGAGGTCCGGACAACAGGCCCTCCTGAACTCTGTCTGTGAACTAGTTGGTGAACCAGGCGAGGCAGTCATTTGAGAAACCAAGGCTATTGAGTCTGTCGATAAGAATGCGGTGACTGACAGAATTGAAAGCCTTGGCCAGGTCGATGAAGACGGCTGCACAGTACTGTCTTTTATCGATGGCGGTTATGATATCGTTTCGTACCTTGAGCGTGGCTGAGGTGCATCAGTGACCAGCTCGGAAACCGGATTGCACAGTGGAGAAGGCACGGTGGGATTCGAAATGGTCAGTGATCTGTTTATTAACTTGGCTTTCAAAGACTTTAGAAAGGCAGGGCAGGATGGATATAGATCTGTAACAGTTTGGGTCTAGAGTGTCACCCCCTTTGAAGAGGGGGATGACCGCGGCTGATTTCCAATCTTTAGGGATCTCGGGCGAAACGAAAGAGAGGTTGATCAGACTGGTAATAGGGGTTGCTACAATGGCGGCGGATAATTTTAGAAAGAGAGGGTCCAGATTGTCTAGCCCAGCTGATTTATAATGTATTTATTTAACAAGGCAAGTTAAAAAAAAAAATAACTAGGCAAGTTAGTTAAGAACAAATTCTTATTTTACAATGACGGCCTACCCCAGCCAAACCCTCCCCTAACCGGTACGACGCTGGGCCAATTGTATGCCGCCCTACGGATGTGGTTGTGTTATGTTCGCATATTGTACCCTGGCAGTTACTATTGTTTGTCCATCTTGAGGCACAGTAGCAACAACATAGCCACTTGACTACCACTACCTCAAAATAGTCAGAATTGATCTAAGATACTGCAATTGTACATTTAGCTGGTGTTTAGTGCAGTATTTCTCAAGTAAAAAAAATGCATAAAAGTGTCAGTGCACTGCAGACAGTATAAAGCGAGTCAACTGTTTCTGGCTGCGCTCAGAACTGATTTCTGAGAACTTGTCTACAACTTCATCATCAGCAAGCGGTCGAACTATGGTAAATAAAGTATAAGCTGTTTCGTAGAGAATCATGTTGCAAAGGTTGTGACACAAGATTCTTGTGAATGGGTTTTGAATTTTGAAAGTGGCAGTTGGGATGCAAGTGTGAATCGTCTCAATTCTCAATTCCACTAAACAGTGGCAGACTGTGATCCCTATCAAAGACATCTCAGTTGTCCTTTTGTCCTAAACAGTGGCAGACTGTGATCCCTATCAAACACATCTCAGTTGTCCTTTTGTCCTAAACAGTGGCAGACTGTGATCCCTATCAAACACACCTCAGTTGTCCTTTTGTCCTAAACAGTGGCAGACTGTGATCCCTATCAAACACATATCAGTTGTCATTTTGTCCTAAACAGTGGCAGACTGTGATCCCTATCAAACACATATCAGTTGTCATTTTGTCCTAAACAGTGGTAGACTGTGATCCCTATCAAACACATATCAGTTGTCATTTTGTCCTAAACAGTGGTAGACTGTGATCCCTATCAAACACATATCAGTTGTCATTTTGTCCTAAATAGTGGTAGACTGTGATCCCTATCAAACACATATCAGTTGTCATTTTGTCCTAAACAGTGGCAGACTGTGATCCCTATCAAACACATCTCAGTTGTCCTTTTTGTCCTAAACAGTGGTAGACTGTGATCCCTATCAAACACATATCAGTTGTCATTTTGTCCTAAACAGTGGCAGACTGTGATCCCTATCAAACACATCTCAGTTGTCCTTTTGTCCTAAACAGTGGCAGACTGTGATCCCTATCAAACACACCTCAGTTGTCCTTTTGTCCTAAACAGTGGAAGACTGTGATCCCTATCAAACACATATCAGTTGTCATTTTGTCCTAAACAGTGGCAGACTGTGATCCCTATCAAACACATATCAGTTGTCATTTTGTCCTAAACAGTGGTAGACTGTGATCCCTATCAAACACATATCAGTTGTCATTTTGTCCTAAACAGTGGTAGACTGTGATCCCTATCAAACACATATCAGTTGTCATTTTGTCCTAAATAGTGGTAGACTGTGATCCCTATCAAACACATATCAGTTGTCATTTTGTCCTAAACAGTGGCAGACTGTGATCCCTATCAAACACATCTCAGTTGTCCTTTTTGTCCTAAACAGTGGTAGACTGTGATCCCTATCAAACACATATCAGTTGTCATTTTGTCCTAAACAGTGGCAGACTGTGATCCCTATCAAACACATCTCAGTTGTCATTTTGTCCTAAACAGTGGCAGACTGTGATCCCTATCAAACACATATCAGTTGTCCTTTTGTCCTAAACAGTGGCAGACTGTGATCCCTATCAAACACATCTCAGTTGTCCTTTTGTCCTAAACAGTGGCAGACTGTGATCCCTATCAAACACATCTCAGTTGTCCTTTTGTCCTAAACAGTGGCAGACTGTGATCCCTATCAAACACATCTCAGTTGTCCTTTTGTCCTAAACAGTGGCAGACTGTGATCCCTATCAAACACATCTCAGTTGTCCTTTTTGTCCTAAACAGTGGTAGACTGTGATCCCTATCAAACACATATCAGTTGTCATTTTGTCCTAAACAGTGGCAGACTGTGATCCCTATCAAACACATCTCAGTTGTCCTTTTGTCCTAAACAGTGGTAGACTGTGATCCCTATCAAACACACCTCAGTTGTCATTTTGTCCTAAACAGTGGTAGACTGTGATCCCTATCAAACACATATCAGTTGTCATTTTGTCCTAAACAGTGGCAGACTGTGATCCCTATCAAACACATCTGCAAGTGGCCTCTCCATAAGGTTTTTCCCTATTATGGGATGGTTATTTGTAACGGCTGTCAATGGTACATGCCTATGATTAAGAAAATATGGAAAAAGACAAGGAAAGAAAAATAAAAACAAATCCATAAACATTTTAATAATAAAAATAGTTTAGTCCCCCAAATGTTTGGGGGTGGAGGTGGGTTGAAAAGAAGTCTTAGGGGCCTAGTGTTCCTTCAACATAACATTGGCGACGTGTTGTCTTATGTAAACAAGTCAAGTCGAGTCCGAGGCACTGCCTAATAGACAAGTCTGTCTCACTGTCTGGAGGCTACGATTGGATAGAGCACAGTCAGCGCAGCTGTTCATCTCGTGTTAGTGGGCAAGTGGGCATGATTGTAATCCAAACCCAACCCTCAGGTAAGGCGTGACAACCTCAGTTACACAAATCTCACAAAAACATACTGCCTTTATCACCAAAATTATCATTCCTTTTTTGTACATTTTGGCACTGGAATAAATGTTTCTGACTAATATTGGTGCCACATACTGTATGTCATTTTCAATCAGATAAGTATTTTTTTGCATTCGTTTGCTCTTTAATTAGCCACAGTCATACAGACTGAAGATATACACTGAGTGTACAAAACATTAATATTGAGTTGTAACCTCTTTTGTCCTCAGAACAGCCTCAATTTGTTGGGACATGGACTCTACAAAGTGTTGAAAGCGTTCCACAGGGATGACGACCCATGTTGACTCCAATGCTTCCCACAGTTGTGTTAAGTAGGCTGGATGTCCCTTTGGGTGCTGGACCATTCTTGATACACACGGAAAACTGTTGAGCATGAAAAACAGCAATGTTGCAGTTCTTGACACAAACTGGTGCGTCTGGTACCTACTACCAAACCTCTTTCAAAAGCACTTAAATATTTAGTCTTGCACACATATACAATCCATGTCTAAATTGTCTCAAGGTTTAAAAATCCTTATTTAACCTGTCTCTTCCCCTCTATCTACACTGATTGAAGTGGATTAAATAAGTGACATCAATAAGGGATCATAGCTTTGACCTGGATTCAACTGATCAGTCTATGTTATGGAAATACTTAATGTTTTGTACACACAGTGTACAGTAGGTTTCATGTTTATAGTGTCTTTAGCTCGGCCAGAAGAACATGGTTTCAGTTTCACCAAGCAATTGTTTTATAAAACCCACATATTTCAAGATTCTTCCAACATTAGTTACGGTATAATAACAATTCAACATCTTCAAAACCAGAGAAGACCAGATTTGAACTGGAACACAATTGCATTTTGGCGTAGAAGCAGAAAATCAGCTGTGGCACCAGCTAATGTAAATGGTTAGTGTTTGTGGGTACAGTGTTCTGCAGTTGCCAGGATTCCCATCTGAGATTCTTTTAATCCTATGTTCAGTCAAAGTATGTTATTAGTTGATATCATATACAATTGACCCATTGTATAAAACAAGTCTGTATTTATCCATTAAAAAGTCCATTGTTGATCCCATAACTGTTGATGAACATTAGCTGCAGATGAGAGAAGACCAGCAACTCCAGAATGAGAAATGAGGGATTCGATCCAGCTTGCTAGCTGCCGATGCTGCAGGCCCATTTGCTTTCAGGGCTGGTGAAGTGTCAGTGGTTTAATTTTATAGTGTGTAGTTTTCCCTGATTTCCCTCAGGAACGGAGCGCTGCCGGTAGAATGGAGAAACATCTGCTGCCACTCAGAGAGATACATATAAAACCATCATTTCCATCAGCGTTGTTACAGCAGAGTGAGGACAGAGAGCCAAGCAGCACATTAGAATGCCTGCCTGTCTCCTGTCTCTGTCTGATGCTGACTCCTGGGGATAGGCAGGAATGAAACCCATTAAATGATCCTGTGTTGCCAGAACCCAGAGGCAATGCGGGATAAGGTAGCCTATCTCACAAACCAGTGTACAGTAGTTTATGAAGTCTACAGATTATATGTCATGATCTTATTAACGTATGCCGTATTACCTTGATTCATACATAATATCAGGTGGGTATTTTCTGCACCTCTTTTATTTTAATAACATGTTGTACGTGTACCGGTATGCAGAATTACTCAGTATATGAGGTTGCCCGGTGTCCCTAACCACATAAGAAGCAGTATTGCAGAAAGACAATTTAGAAAAATAATTTCCATTCTGGTATTATAAACAACTTTAATCATGTCATTTCTCTGTAGTCTGATTGTGTTGTTTGGCTTTATTGTTTTTTGATTGTATTTCTTGACAGTTTTTGTCTCTGTTTTTCCATTTGATATTTATCTGCTGTAGGCTACTTTACACAGAACATAATGTATTTCTTACTGTGGAGCTGAATTGAAGTCATTTTTTCTGTCATGCCTGCTATCATTTCTTGCAAATGAGATGGAGGAGCCTTCAAGTCATTATATGATAATGAAGCAATAGACTGTGAAATGTAACAAAGTACAAAGAGAGAAAAGCAAACAATGACCTTCACTGAGAATACAGAACGGAATGAAGTTAGACATGTCTCTATTGATCATCATCAGTCCAGAGCAAAGACTGCCCCTGGGATATCTCACTGTCTGTCTGTACATCCCTCTTTTGTTTCTCTGTCTTTCTTTCTTTCAGCTTAGATTCTGTATCCATTTCTCTCTGAGATCACACTCTAGCCTTTGGAACCATGGGATGTTTGAGTAAGAGCTGCTGCCATACTTGAGGTTGCTCACTCTACCCCTACTTGGCACGGGGACTCAGCCAAGTGTAATTTGGACCGGATCTCTCAACCCGAACCCAAACCCCTCTATTGGCGGTCCAGAGATGCGTTAGCAAATGTCAGATTGGTCATGGCTGCAGATTGGGGAGAGAGGAAAAGGAAAAACAAACAGACAGCTGTTTGCAATTATGGTTTTACTAGGCGCTGATGGGCCAGTAATTACAGGATTAGAGATGTGTAACTGCACACAGCCTTGGGTCCTGCTCTGCTCTGGGAGTCCTTCTGGGGGGAGAGAATGGCTGGGTCCAGCCAAACAGTGATGTTTGCACATTACTGCAATGGGCCTCTTAATGTCACTCATTGTGTCCGTTGGCCAGGAAGCTGCTGAGGCAGCGGCTGTGACAATTGAGTGGTTTCATAGTGTGGGAAAGAGGCCGGCGGAAGGATGGCAGGCAGCAGGGACTTGCTGTCCCCAGTCCACCTGGCCGTGCTGCTGCTCCAGTTTCAACTGTTCTGCCTGCGGCTATGGAATCCTGACCTGTTCACCGGACGTGCTACCTGTCCCAGACCTATTATTGGACCATGCTCATTCTTTATGAACATTTGAACATCTTGACCATGTTCTGTTATAATCTCCACCTGGCACAGCCAGAAGTGGACTGGCCACCCCTCATAGCCTGGTTCCCCTCTAGGTTTCTTCCTAGGTTTTGGCCTTTCTAGGGAGTTTTTCCTAGCCAACGTGCTTCAACACCTGCATTGCTTGCTGTTTGGGGTTTTAGGCTGGGTTTCTGTACAGCACTTTGAGATATCAGTTGATGTACGAAGGGCTATATAAATACGTTTGATTTGATTTGATTTTGATTTGATAACGCCAAGTGGACGATCATTTGGCATTTTCTGTCTGGCCTGTGAATTCAGGGGCATGTCGATCATAATCATGCTCCTCCTGGTCTGCTATAAACAACACTGTAAAAAAATGACTTAAAGTGGTTACAAGTAAATAAGTTAGGTTTTCTCAATTGAAAACCAAATATATGATTCAATCAATGTCAATTGTGGTATTTGATTATTAACAAACCTATTTTTCAAGTTACAACTTATTTCTTTCAACATTGAACTTACTTTTCCCCTTTTGTTAAACGTAATAAATAACATAAATACAAAAACAAATATTTCATGTAGCAACACATTTTTCATCCTGTTCCAAATTGATTTTAAACTTTAGAATTACCTATTCTAATTTCTTCAACTGTGTTACAAGCAATTCAATAAATTGCCTGTAAATCAATAAATGAAGTTGCTTCAATAACAGGAAATAATGACTCCAAACATATTTTTTACATTACTTTTTCAACTATATTATAGCCAAATGGTGACTATCTTCAAAATGGAGACCTTATCAGACTCTTTAGTATCACATGCAGTTATACAAGTATCATTATGGATTCAGTGCTGGCAATGTACAAGATTAACCTTGTCTAACAAAGAAAAGAGAACACATTAATTGGAATGATATTCATTATCACGGGTGGCCAAAACAACAAACTGAAAGCCACTCTCCCAATAAGCCACACCTACAATTATTCTGATAGGCTGCCACCGCTACATTGCCCCCAACATTACGAAATGCACATGCGCATGAGGTGTTGAAAGAAATCTCAAATAATTGGATGTGTGGCTTAAATGTATTATTTGATTTCAGACAAATGTAATCGAATAGGTCGAGTAAAAGCACTTCAGATGAACAATAGCACCGTCTCACTTTTTACAGTGAAGGGCAAGTGCCTCTCCATCCTTCTCTCTCTCCTCTCCCCTCCAGCACCAGCTCCAGATGTTAATAATGACTTGAGGGTGAGGATGACGTCAGTGGTATGGACATGTCCAGTGCCAATGCAGACAGAGGTGTCTAATTGATTCCAGGGTGTGGACACAGAGATGTCTGTAGGGTGCCTGGTGCTGCTTGCTGTTCTAATGGTACAGATGAGGGAGGCCGCTGGTCTCTGTCAGGAGCACTAGAACTGATCTCTGTGATCCATGGTGTCATGTAGAGTTAACAGAGGCATGGCATTGGCAGACACAAGGAGGGACAGCGAAGGGTATGAACAGGGGGCTACGATCAGTCTACAGTGACTTCACTAGTGATGGTGCCCCTGTCCACTTCACTCTGATCGTCTCTAACCTGCTTTGCCTCCACCGCTCTTACCCCTCCTCTTCCCCCCTGCCCCTCCTCTTTCCTTCCCCTTTTTTCTCTCTTCTCTGTGTGGAGGTGTCGGCTGAGTAGACCGGTACCGTCTGGCCGTGAGCAAGGAGATGGACAAACCTGTGACAGCCCCCCTCCAGCCCCTCCGAGAACCCTACACCCATCACCCGTGGCACCAGGACCCACCGCAGTGTTGTCCCCCTGGATCAACTCACACCCAGAAGCCTGACATGTGGTAGAGGTCAGTGTTCAACATAGTTAGGAGGAGAGCTGGAAAGGAGCATATGTTCACAGTGACCTACATGCATATGTACGCAGGATCACACACATACATGCATGCATGTGCGCACGCACACACCCACCAAACAATGGCTGCACCAGAGAGACACACAAACAAGCTCCAGCCCACAGCAGCACTGCATTCCCTCATTGCCTCATTCCCCACACACTGAAACAACAACACCATAGAAACCAACTGGATTAAATCCAACATAATATGTATTAGATTTTATTGAGTCAAAGCCCTGGCCATGATCTAATTAAGTCTAATGTGTTTATATTTGTGTTGTGCGCTGGTGATTGCAGTCTCGGTGGACTGGAGAAGGCTAACGCTGACATGATGAGGCCAGTGTTTTGGCTGCTCAGCGGCTCCTGGTAATTGAGGGCTGTGAGTTAGTGCATTGGTGCTTTTGTATTTCGGTAAAACAAGCCACGTAAACACAGTAGGCAGAGGTAGAGTAAAAGCTGTTTGACCAGTGGTACAGATGTAGGATCTTAATTTGAGGTCTGGTTCATTCTTGGGAGCAATTTCCAAACGCCTGAAGGTACCACGTTCATCTGTACAAACAATAGTATGCAAGTATAAACACCATGGGACCACGCAGCCGTCATACTGCTCTTGAAGGAGACACGTTCTGTCTCCTAGAGATGAATGCACTTTGGTGCGAAAAGTGCAAATCAATCCAAGAACAATAGCAAAGGACCTTGTGAAGATGCTGGAGGAAACAGGTACAAAAGTATCTATATCCACAGTAAAATGTGTCCTATATCGGAAAAACCTGAAAGGCCGCTCAGCAAGGAAGAAGCCACTGCTCTAAAACCGCCATAAAAAATCCAGGCTACTGTTTGCAACTGCACATGGGGACAAAGATCGTACTTTTTGGAGGAATGTCCTCTGGTCTGATGAAACAAAATTAGAACTGTTAGGCCATAATGACCATCGTTATGTTTGGAGGAAAAAGGGGGGGGCTTGCAAGCCAAAGAACACCATCCCAACCGTGAAGCACGGGGGTGGCAGCATTATGTTCTGGGGGTGCTTTGCTGCAGGAGGGACTGGTGCACTTCACAAAATAGATGGCATCATGACGTAGGAAAATTATGTGGATATATTGAAGCAACATCTCAAGACATCAGTCAGGAAGATACAGTATAGCTTGGTCACAAATGGGTCTTCCAAATGGACACTGACCCCAAGCATACTTCCAAAGATGTGGCAAAATGGCTTAAGGACAACAAAGTCAAGGTATTGGAGTGGCCATCACAAAGCCCTGACCTCAATTCTATACAAAATTATATACAAACCTGACTCAGTTACACCAGCTCTGTAAGGAGGAATGGGCCAAAATTCAAGTTGGAAGGCTACCCGAAACGTTTGACCCTAGTTAAACAATTTAAAGGCAATGCTACCAAATACTAATTGAGTGTATGTAAGCTTCTGACCCACTGGGAATGTGATGAAGGAAATAAAAGCTGAAGTAAATCATTCTCTCTACTATTATTCTGACATTTCACGTTCTTAAAATAAAGTGGTGATCCTAACTGACCTAAGACAGGGAATTTTTACTCCGATTCAATGTCAGGAATGATGAAAAACAGAGTTTAAATGTATTTGGCTAAGGTGTATGTAAACTTCCGACTTCAACTATACGTGCAGTATCATCCCTGCTTTGGTTTTCTGTTGTTGGCTTATATTAATTCATATTTCATTCCATGTATGAATTTTGGCTTCTAGTTCTTACTTAGCACACATAATATATATTATTTGCAAAGGGTATATTATAAATTATACCTAAACCTAACAAATACCCATCATCATCATCATCTCCACAACCACCACAACCATTCACAACATCACACAGAATCTCCATCACAGGGTTATTGATGGAACCACAGTTCTCTGTCAGATCCTAACCCTTAATAACAGAGAGTGCTCTGCTGGACAGACTCTGTCCACTCTCTGCCTTGTAAAGTACAGAGTGACATTTTGCAAGGTAACAATCCTTTTTGCTCCATTGTCTTACTCACCTGTAAAACATAGCCATACTTTATTGGCTTGTTACTGCCACAGGGTTACTCTTTTATTTATTTGCTGTCCTGCAGTGAGTGAATTGGTAGGTTTCTCTCTGCGATGTGAAGCTCTTGAAGAAATCTTGATTTCTACACTGGTTCTATCAGGCCTAGGAAATAATTATAATCCTACTGCATCTGCTACAATCAGTTCTGAGAGGCCTACAATGCTGGGTGTATGTACTGTATATGCATTAAAAAGCATATTTGTGGTGTTTCATTGGCTCATACTGTACACATGTTGACATTGTTCTTAATGTGGAAATATGTTTCTATTAACAAAAAATTGTAATGTTGACAAAACAGATTCTGCCACAAACAATTATTAAATGAAACTAGTGCTTCAGTAATGTGAACGATTCCAACAGAATTGACTAAGCAATATGTACTGCATGTTTCTTAAATGTTCATGATGTCCTGGCTCAGTCAGTGTGTGACCTTTTGATGGGGTGTAGACTGCTGTGTCTGGACCTACTGTGTGTGTCTGGATACTATTGAGGCCCAGTGCATTGAACTCCCAGATAAACAATAAAATAGTCTAATCTGCACTAGCACGGGATCCTGCCTCCTCATTCTCATTTCCATAGCAGTCTCTCCCATTGTACCAGGATCAGTTCCTAACTGGCACTCAGCAGTTGTTTCCATTTGATCTGCACTTCTGGTCATGCAGCAGAACACAATAATGGTACCAGCTATAAAATATATTATTCTCTGACTGTCATGGAATAGTCACTACCTTTACCATAGCGTCAGATTGCATTTTGCAACCAGACAGTGTTCATCTTGACTTGGACAGAGAGAGTGAGAGAGAGAGAGAGCTAGAGGATTGAGGGAAGATAAAAAAGGAGGAGAAGAGATTATAGTGCACTCTGTTCTCTGCTATAATGAATGCTTTGTCAGGGAGAATCCATCAACGGTCACCGTGGGGGGAGGAAGTTTCAGGGAAAGTTATGGTTTATTGGTTTTTAACCCACGTGGCTCAGCCCTGTAAAGTAATTGAAGTACAGAACATGTTATGTTGTTGTACTTCATCTATTTGTTTAGCTGTCTTCCATGATAAATATAAATATTGCTGTGGCAACACAACACGCAACAAGTAGGGTGTCTTTCTTCAGACTCTGCCGAAGCTGTGCTTTGCAAAGTGTGGGTGTAAGGGGAATAGCTACACAATGAAACATCACCTGTCCCCCATGCTACACACAGAAAGCAGCATTCTGAATTCATGTTCACACTCCCGTTTGTGATCCTCTTTCCTGTGTTCATGATAGAAATGACAACAATGTCTCTGATCTAAAACCCTATCCACTAGGCAAAAACGTAAAAAAAAAAAAACGTTTCCACGTCATTTCAACAACAAAATTCAATGTGATGAATTTGAATCCATGTGGAAAACTGATTGGATTTGTAACCAGTGGTGGTCAGTGTCGTTTACAATTTTTCTTTCTTGAGCATTGGCTTATTTCTATTACAGCATATTGGATGACTGTCATTCGTATTTCATTCACTCAGTTCAATGTAACAGCGATAGGTTTAGGTTACTACATGATACTCAAATTTTCCCTATACCCATCATGAGGTTGCTACAACCTAGCCTACGAATGAATGACAGTTGTAGGTGCACACAGTGTAGGTGCACACAGGTCAAGAGACAAATTTGAGGTGATATAGCTGATATAGAGTGTAATCATTAGTCCAACGGTTGCAAACGAGAGTTTGGACACATTCATGTATGGCAATAAATGAGTATAGAAACCAAAAGCTTACCTTGACTTGGAAGAGTTCCAGTGTTGTGTTGGATAGTCATAGTCAGCTAGCTAACATAGCATCCCTCTGTTTGAGCAGAGTGTTTCAGTAGGCTAAACTAGCTAGCTGCATTTGCTAGCTAAGTAAGTGAAACTGAAAGTGAAATTAAATGATCAAATTCCTCTCTCTATTTCTCTCTCTTCTCCCACATTTTGGAAGAAATGAATGTGTTCAAAACTGTTCAACTACTGTCTTTCTTTGTCCTTGAGTCAATTACTCAACACATTTTAAGCACTGCAGTGCTAGTTAGCTGTAGATTATGCTTTCAGTACTCATTCTCTGATCCTTTGATTGGGTGGACAACATGTCAGTTCATGCTGCGAGAGCTCTGATAGGTTGGAGGACGTACTCCGGAAGTTGTAATAATTATTGTGTCTATGGAAGGGGGTGAAAACCATGAGCGTCCTGGGTTTTGTACTGAAGTCAATATACCCAGGGGAGGACAGAAGACAGATGTCCTCCGGCTACACCATGGCTCTACCCTCCACTGCTTGTAATTTAAAAAAATTAAAAAAAATTATTTCACCTTCATTTAACCAGGTAGGCCAGTTGAGAACAAGTTCTCATTTACAACTGCAACCTGGCCAAGATAAAGCAAAGCAGTGCGACACAGACAACACAGAGTTACACATGGGATAAACAGACGTACAGTCAATAACACAATAGAAAAATGTATATACAGTGTGTGCAAATGTAGTAAGATTAGGGAGGTAAGGCAACAAATAGGCCAAAGTGGTGAAATAATTACAATTTAGCAATTGAATACTGGAGTGATAGATGTGCAGAAGATGAATGTGCAAGTGGAGATACTGGGGTGCAAAGGAAAAAAAAAACAACAACATGGGGATGAGGTAGTTGGGTGAGCTACTTACAGATGGGCTGTGTACAGCTGCAATGATCGGTAAGCTGCTCTGACAGCTGTTTCTTAAAGTCAGTGAGGTAGATATAAGACTCCAGCTTCAGTGATTTTTGCAATTTGTTCCTGTCATTGGCAGCAGAGAACTGGAAGGAAAGGCGGCCAAAGAGGAGTTGGCTTTGGGGATGACCAGTGAAATATACCTGCTGGAGCGTGTGCTACGGGTTGGTGCTGCTATGGTGACCAGTAAGCTGAGATAAGGCAGGACTTTACCTAGCGAAGATTTGTAGATGACCTGGAGCCAGTGGGTTTGGCAACGAATATGAAGCGAGGGCCAGCCAACGAGGGCATACAGGGTCGCAGTGGTGGGTAGTATATGGAGCTTTGGTGACAAAACGGATGGCACTGTGATAGACTGCATACAATTAGCTAAGTAGAGTGTTGGAGTCTATTATGTATATTACATCTCTGAAGTCAAGTATTGGTAGGATAGTCAGTTTTATGAGGGTATGATTGGCAGCATGAGTGAAGGATGCTTGGTTGCAAAATAGGAAGCCAATTCTAGATGTAATTTTGGATTGGAAATGCTTAATGTGAGTCTGGAAGGAGAGTTTACAGCCTAACCAGATGCCTAGGTATTTGTAGTTTTCCACATATTCTAAGTCAGAACCGTCCAGAGTATTGAAGCTTGACGGGCGGGCGGATGCGGGCAGCAATCGGTTTGATCGCTGCTCAATTCTCTGCTCAACTGAGGGACCTTACAGATATGTGTGGGGTACAGATACTGGATTGTAATCTACAGTGCCTTCAGAAAGTATTCCTACCCCTTGACCTATTCCACATTTAGTTGTGCTACAGCCTGAATTAAAACATTTATTCAATAGATTTTTCTATATCACCCATCTACACACAATACCCCATAATGTCAAAGTGGATACATCTTTTTTAGAAACCTTAGAAATGTATTTAAAAATATATATTTTACCTTTATTTAACTAGGCAAGCCAGTTAAGAACATTAAGAACAAATTCCTGGGGCGGCAGGTAGCCTAGTGGTATATACAGTGCCTTGCGAAAGTATTCGGCCCCCTTGAACTTTGCGACCTTTTGCCACATTTCAGGCTTCAAACATAAAGATATAAAACTGTATTTTTTTGTGAAGAATCAACAACAAGTGGGACACAATCATGAAGTGGAACGACATTTATTGGATATTTCAAACTTTTTTAACAAATCAAAAACTGAAAAATTGGGCGTGCAAAATTATTCAGCCCTTTTACTTTCAGTGCAGCAAACTCTATCCAGATGTTCAGTGAGGATCTCTGAATGATCCAATGTTGACCTAAATGACTAATGATGATAAATACAATCCACCTGTGTGTAATCAAGTCTCCGTATAAATGCACCTACACTGTGATAGTCTCAGAGGTCCGTTAAAAGCGCAGAGAGCATCATGAAGAACAAGTAACACACCAGGCAGGTCCGAGATACTGTTGTGAAGAAGTTTAAAGCCGGATTTGGATACAAAAAGATTTCCCAAGCTTTAAACATCCCAAGGAGCACTGTGAAAGCGATAATATTGGAATGGAAGGAGTATCAGACCACTGCAAATCTACCAAGACCTGGCCGTCCCTCTAAACTTTCAGCTCATACAAGGAGAAGACTGATCAGAGATGCAGCCAAGAGGCCCATGATCACTCTGGATGAACTGCAGAGATCTACAGCTGAGGTGGGAGACTCTGTCCATAGGACAACAATCAGTCGTATATTGCACAAATCTGGCCTTTATGGAAGAGTGGCAAGAAGAAAGCCATTTCTTAAAGATATCCATAAAAAGTGTCGTTTAAAGTTTGCCACAAGCCACCTGGGAGACACACCAAACATGTGGAAGAAGGTGCTCTGGTCAGATGAAACCAAAATTGAACTTTTTGGCAACAATGCAAAACGTTATGTTTGGCGTAAAAGCAACACAGCTGAACACACCATCCCCACTGTCAAACATGGTGGTGGCAGCATCATGGTTTGGGCCTGCTTTTCTTCAGCAGGGACAGGGAAGATGGTTAAAATTGATGGGAAGATGGATGGAGCCAAATACAGGACCATTCTGGAAGAAAACCTGATGGAGTCTGCAAAAGACCTGAGACTGGGACGGAGATTTGTCTTTAAACAAGACAATGATCCAAAACATAAAGCAAAATCTACAATGGAATGGTTCAAAAATAAACATATCCAGGTGTTAGAATGGCCAAGTCAAAGTCCAGACCTGAATCCAATCAAGAATCTGTGGAAAGAACTGAGAACTGCTCTCCATCCAACCTCACTGAGCTCGAGCTGTTTTGCAAGGAGGAATGGGAAAAAATGTCAGTCTCTCGATGTGCAAAACTGATAGAGACATACCCCAAGCGACTTACAGCTGTAATCGCAGCAAAAGGTGGCGCTACAAAGTATTAACTTAAGGGGGCTGAATAATTTTGCACGCCCAATTTTTCAGTTTTTGATTTGTAAAAAAAGTTTGAAATATCCAATAAATGTCGTTCCACTTCATGATTGTGTCCCACTTGTTGTTGATTCTTCACAAAAAAATACAGTTTTATATCTTTATGTTTGAAGCCTGAAATGTGGCAAAAGGTCGCTAAGTTCAAGGGGGCCGAATACTTTCGCAAGGCACTGTATATTGACAAATATCATCTCATTTACATGATCTAAATTACTTAAGTATTCACACCCTGAGTCAATACATGTTAGAATCACCTTTGGCAGCGATTACAGCTGGGAGTCTTTCTGGGTAAGTCTCTAAGAGCTTTGCACACCTGGATTGTACAGGTCTAGGACCAAAAGGCACCTCAACAGCTTCTACCCTCAAGCCATAAGACTGCTGAACAATTCATATAATCGCCACCGGACAATTTACATTGACCTTCCCCCCTTTTTGTACACTCGCTGTTTGTTTGTTACCGATGTATAGTCACTTCGCCCCCACCTACATGTACAGATTACAACTAGCCTGTACCCCCGCACACTGACTCGGTATACTTTTTGTGTTAATTTTATTTTAACTTTTTATTTTAGTCAACTTGGTAAATATTTTTTTATTCTTGAACTGCACTGTTGGTTAAGGGCTTGCAAGTAAGCATTTCACGGGAAAGTCTACACTTATTGTATTCGGCGCATGTGACAAATACAATTTGATTTGATGGTGTTGGAGTCGTGCACGGCCTTGCATTCGTGGGTGAACAGGGAGTACGGGAGGGGAGAAAGCATACACTCTGAGGGGTTTTCACATGTTAAGGATCAGCTTTGCTGATGATTTGTTACCTACCCTCATCACCTGTGGGCGGCCCGTCAGGAAGTCTAGGATCCAGGTGCAAAGGGAAGTGTTTAATTGCAAGGTCCTTAGCTTGCACCATAGTGCCCTAGTGATGAGGCTGAAGGGTACTATGGTGTTGAACGCTGAACTGCATTTTCACACAGGTGTTCCTTTTTTCCAGGTGGAAAAAGGACAGTGTGGAGAGCAATAGAGATTGCTTCATCTGTGAATCTGTTGGGGCGGAATGCGAATTGGAGTGGGTCGAGGATGTCTAGGATGATGGTGTTGATGTGAGCTATGACCTGCCTTTCTAAGCATTTCATAGCTACAGATGTGAGTGCTACAGGGCGATAGTCGTTTAGACAGGTTACCTTGACGTTCTTGGGCACAGGGACTATGGTGGTCTGCTTGAAACAGGTAGGGATTACAGACTGGGTCAGGGAGAGGTTGAAAATATCAGTGAAGACACTTGCTAGCTGGTCAGCGCGTGCTCTGAGAACGCATCCTGGTAATCCGTCTGAATGTTAACCTGTTTAAGTGTCTTACTCACATAGGCTACGGAGAGCGTAATCACACAGTCGTCCAGAAGAGCTTGTGATCTCATGCATGGTTCAGTGTTTCTTGCCTCGCAGCTTGAGTCACTGGGCAGCTCGCGGCTGAGTTTCCTTTTGTAATCTGTGATGGTTTGCCACCTCCGATGAGCGTCAGAGCGGGTGTAGTAGTATATGATCTTGGTCCTGTATTGACGCTTTGCCTGTTTGATGGTTCATCGGAGGGTGTAGCGGGACTTCTTATAAGCGTTTCTTTTAGGAATCCAGAATATGTCTCAAATGTCCCAAATTACTTTTTTGAGGTATTTTCTTAAAACTGCATTGTTGGTTAAGGTCTTGTAAGTAAGCACTACACCTGTTGTATTCGGCGTATGTGACAAATAAAATTGGATTTATATAGTGCCTGGTCAAAAGTAGTGCACTATAGAGTGAATAGGGTGCCATTTGGGACACAAACCCAGGCTTTCTGTTTCTCTTCTCAGCCAGAGGCTATAACATTCTTCTTGTGAGTAATGGGAGAGTTTGAGAGCATTTATCTTCTAGCCATTCAGTGTACTGTTTGACTAGCCTGCCTCCACTATGTAAACTGTAGGATTCTCAGAGCTCACAGGGATCATGAGTGGTATTTATTTATTTAGCCAGAGAGAGAGAAAAAAATGGAAATATTTCACTTCAGCTGTAGATTAAAATACAAAAAATAAAAAGATTTATGATTTCTGTGGCTGGCTCTGTGGAAATGACCTGTCATGGTCTGCAATGTCACACTCTCAAAGCACTGAGCCTGGCCTGTCTTTTCCCATCCTTATACTGTATGTTGAAGCTGAGCACAATGATCTGATTCAAGTATTATGATTGGGCTGAAAACGATTATTGCAATCTTGAGTAATTGTTCCATGGAATGAAATTGATTCACACCCGACCGAGCGTGAAATGACATTGGCAGATGACATTGCCTGTTGTGCTGTTACAGTGCCTGGAACACAACACATTTCTAATACGAATAATCAGCACCTTTACAGTGAGAAACATACACACACACAGAGGCACTCACACACACACACACACACACACACACACACACATATATACACACACACACGCACACACACACTCACACAGAGGCACTCACGCTCACGCTCATGCATACACACACACACACACACACACACACACACATACACACACACACACACACACACACACACACACACACACACACACAGGCACTCACACACACACACACACACACACACACACACACACACACACGCACACACACACACACACACACACACACACACACACACACACACACACACACACACACACACACACACACACACACACACACACACACAGAGGCACTCACGCTCATGCATACACACACACACACACACACACACACACACACACACACACACACACACACACACACACACACACACGCACACACACACACACACACACACACACACACACACACACGCACCACCCATACAGACACACTCACACTACTTCTAAGCAATTATTACAGATAAACTGTCTGTCAAGCATTGTGTGTCTGTTATGAATGAATTTATAAATGGAGCACACAGAAGGAAATACACTGATTCTACAAAACATTAAGAACACCTCTCTTTCAATGACAGACTGACCAGGTGAATCCAGGTGAAAGCTATTATCCATTATGTCACTTGTTAAATCCACTTCAATCAGTGTAGATGAAAGGGAGGAGACAGGTTAAGGAAGGATTTTTAAGCCTTGAGACAATTGAGACATTGTGTATGTGCCATTCAGAGTGTGAATGGGCAAGACAAAAGATTTAAGTGCCTTTGAACAGGGTATGGAAGTAGGTGCCAGGCGCACCAGTTTGAGTGTGTCGAGAACTGCAACGCTGCTGGGTTTTTCATGCTCAACAGTTACCCGTGTGTATCAAGAATGTTCCACCACCCAAAGGACATGTAGCCAACTTTACACAACTATGGAACGCATTGGAGTCAACATGGGCCAGCATCCCTGTGGAACGCTTTCAACGAATTGAGGCTGTTCTGAGGGCAAAAGGGGGTGGTGCAACTCAATATTAGGAATGTTTCATGTTTTGTACACTCAGTGTATATAATTGAATTAATTACAGTTGAAATGAGTGATTTCTATTTACTGTGTGAGGGATTAGGATGTTGATTATTTTTGTTGTTTTATGTCATGTGAATGCTTCCTTTTCCACCAGACAATTTGTACTTTCATCTTCACGGGATTAGAAACATAAACATGTTAATATCTGAGAAACTGTTTTTGAATTGATTCTCACTCTTACCACAGTAATAAACACATACTGTATTCTGTACAAATTGCACATACTACATTGATGTATGCAAAAAGCTAGATTCTTGAGCTAGGCTCTTGCATAATCATTGCAGAATTTCCTGAACCATACAGTACTGACGCAAGATCCATTGTGAAGCCTTATGTAGTGAGCTCCTGGGTGGTAGCTGATACATGTTGTCGTGGTCTCTCTATGGTCCTTTCAGTCTGTTTCTCCCTCTGAACAACGATATTAGCTCAGTGGCTCTCTGAGGGTATGGACGACGACACTGCAGCTCAGTAAACAGGGTGACCTAATTCTGTGGCCTCTGCCTCTGCTCTACAGCCAGCCAGCCTGCTGAACTAACACTCACTGACTACATCACAAATGGTACCCTATTCCCACATAGAGCACTACTTTTGACCCGGACCCATAGGGTTCTGTTTAAAAGCAGTGCACTACATAGGGACTAGGGTGCCATTTGAGATGCAGAACACTCATTACATGCTGAGCATTTATCTGGACCCGCCTCCCTCCATCTTTCTTCTGTCTCACCAACTGCCTGGGTAAATATAACTGTTTGTCCAGAGAAAAGGCTGGCAGTTGATGTAAATTATGTGAGTACAGATCACAAACCAGGGTTCAGTGGAAATCAACAGAGAAACATTTACTGTGGAAATATTTAGAACGTGAGTAATGTAAAATGATGAACACACTGCAAATCTGAAATGGGAGCATGGAATTAGTAATGCCATTTTGCAGGAAGAGTTGCATTGGATAATGAAATTGTAAAAGATAAAGCTTATTTTGTTCTGATTAAATTATTTAGTGATGTATAGTAAAATCAGTCAACAATAAGGAGTAAGAAGAAAACTTATTTTCCGATCTTCAAGAGATGCTTGGGTCAGTTGGTAGAGCTGGTGGTCCTGTATGAATCAGTTGGTAGAGCTGGTGGTCCTGTATGAATCAGTTGGTAGAGCTGGTGGTCCTGTATGAATCAGTTGGTAGAGCTGGTGGTCCTGTATGAATCAGTTGGTAGAGCTGGTGGTCCTGTATGAATCAGTTGGTAGAGCTGGTGGTCCTGTATGAATCAGTTGGTAGAGCTGGTGGTCCTGTATGAATCAGTTGGTAGAGTTGGTGGTCCTGTATGAATCAGTTGGTAGAGCTGGTGGTCCTGTATGAATCAGTTGGTAGAGCTGGTGGTCCTGTATGAATCAGTTGGTAGAGCTGGTGGTCCTGTATGAATCAGTTGGTAGAGTTGGTGGTCCTGTATGAATCAGTTGGTAGAGCTGGTGGTCCTGTATGAATCAGTTGGTAGAGCTGGTGGTCCTGTATGAATCAGTTGGTAGAGCTGGTGGTCCTGTATGAATCAGTTGTTAGAGCTGGTGGTCCTGTATGGGTCAGTTGGTAGAGCTGGTGGTCCTGTATGGGTCAGTTGGTAGAGCTGGTGGTCCTGTATGGGTCAGTTGGTAGAGCTGGTGGTCCTGTATGAATCAGTTGGTAGAGCTGGTGGTCCTGTATGAATCAGTTGGTAGAGCTGGTGGTCCTGTATGAATCAGTTGGTAGAGCTGGTGGTCCTGTATGAATCAGTTGGTAGAGCTGGTGGTCCTGTATGAATCAGTTGGTAGAGCTGGTGGTCCTGTATGAATCAGTTGGTAGAGCTGGTGGTCCTGTATGAATCAGTTGGTAGAGCTGGTGGTCCTGTATGAATCAGTTGGTAGAGCTGGTGGTCCTGTATGAATCAGTTGGTAGAGTTGGTGGTCCTGTATGAATCAGTTGGTAGAGCTGGTGGTCCTGTATGAATCAGTTGGTAGAGCTGGTGGTCCTGTATGAATCAGTTGGTAGAGCTGGTGGTCCTGTATGAATCAGTTGGTAGAGTTGGTGGTCCTGTATGAATCAGTTGGTAGAGCTGGTGGTCCTGTATGAATCAGTTGGTAGAGCTGGTGGTCCTGTATGAATCAGTTGGTAGAGCTGGTGGTCCTGTATGAATCAGTTGGTAGAGCTGGTGGTCCTGTATGAATCAGTTGGTAGAGCTGGTGGTCCTGTATGAATCAGTTGGTAGAGCTGGTGGTCCTGTATGAATCAGTTGGTAGAGCTGGTGGTCCTGTATGAATCAGTTGGTAGAGTTGGTGGTCCTGTATGAATCAGTTGGTAGAGCTGGTGGTCCTGTATGAATCAGTTGGTAGAGCTGGTGGTCCTGTATGAATCAGTTGGTAGAGCTGGTGGTCCTGTATGAATCAGTTGGTAGAGTTGGTGGTCCTGTATGAATCAGTTGGTAGAGCTGGTGGTCCTGTATGAATCAGTTGGTAGAGCTGGTGGTCCTGTATGAATCAGTTGGTAGAGCTGGTGGTCCTGTATGAATCAGTTGTTAGAGCTGGTGGTCCTGTATGGGTCAGTTGGTAGAGCTGGTGGTCCTGTATGGGTCAGTTGGTAGAGCTGGTGGTCCTGTATGGGTCAGTTGGTAGAGCTGGTGGTCCTGTATGAATCAGTTGGTAGAGCTGGTGGTCCTGTATGAATCAGTTGGTAGAGCTGGTGGTCCTGTATGAATCAGTTGGTAGAGCTGGTGGTCCTGTATGAATCAGTTGGTAGAGCTGGTGGTCCTGTATGAATCAGTTGGTAGAGCTGGTGGTCCTGTATGAATCAGTTGGTAGAGCTGGTGGTCCTGTATGAATCAGTTGGTAGAGCTGGTGGTCCTGTATGAATCAGTTGGTAGAGCTGGTGGTCCTGTATGAATCAGTTGGTAGAGTTGGTGGTCCTGTATGAATCAGTTGGTAGAGCTGGTGGTCCTGTATGAATCAGTTGGTAGAGCTGGTGGTCCTGTATGAATCAGTTGGTAGAGCTGGTGGTCCTGTATGAATCAGTTGGTAGAGTTGGTGGTCCTGTATGAATCAGTTGGTAGAGCTGGTGGTCCTGTATGAATCAGTTGGTAGAGCTGGTGGTCCTGTATGAATCAGTTGGTAGAGCTGGTGGTCCTGTATGAATCAGTTGTTAGAGCTGGTGGTCCTGTATGGGTCAGTTGGTAGAGCTGGTGGTCCTGTATGGGTCAGTTGGTAGAGCTGGTGGTCCTGTATGGGTCAGTTGGTAGAGCTGGTGGTCCTGTATGAATCAGTTGGTAGAGCTGGTGGTCCTGTATGAATCAGTTGGTAGAGCTGGTGGTCCTGTATGAATCAGTTGGTAGAGCTGGTGGTCCTGTATGAATCAGTTGGTAGAGCTGGTGGTCCTATATGAATCAGTTGGTAGAGCTGGTGGTCCTGTATGAATCAGTTGGTAGAGTTGGTGGTCCTGTATGAATCAGTTGGTAGAGCTGGTGGTCCTGTATGAATCAGTTGGTAGAGCTGGTGGTCCTGTATGAATCAGTTGGTAGAGCTGGTGGTCCTGTATGAATCAGTTGGTAGAGTTGGTGGTCCTGTATGAATCAGTTGGTAGAGCTGGTGGTCCTGTATGAATCAGTTGGTAGAGCTGGTGGTCCTGTATGAATCAGTTGGTAGAGCTGGTGGTCCTGTATGAATCCGTTGGTAGAGCTGGTGGTCCTGTATGAATCAGTTGGTAGAGCTGGTGGTCCTGTATGAATCAGTTGGTAGAGTTGGTGGTCCTGTATGAATCAGTTGGTAGAGCTGGTGGTCCTGTATGAATCAGTTGGTAGAGCTGGTGGTCCTGTATGAATCAGTTGGTAGAGCTGGTGGTCCTGTATGAATCAGTTGGTAGAGCTGGTGGTCCTGTATGAATCAGTTGGTAGAGTTGGTGGTCCTGTATGAATCAGTTGGTAGAGCTGGTGGTCCTGTATGAATCAGTTGGTAGAGCTGGTGGTCCTGTATGAATCAGTTGGTAGAGCTGGTGGTCCTGTATGAATCAGTTGGTAGAGCTGGTGGTCCTGTATGAATCAGTTGGTAGAGTTGGTGGTCCTGTATGAATCAGTTGGTAGAGCTGGTGGTCCTGTATGAATCAGTTGGTAGAGCTGGTGGTCCTGTATGAATCAGTTGGTAGAGTTGGTGGTCCTGTATGGGTCAGTTGGTAGAGCTGGTGGTCCTGTATGGGTCAGTTGGTAGAGTTGGTGGTCCTGTATGAATCAGTTGGTAGAGCTGGTGGTCCTGTATGAATCAGTTGGTAGAGTTGGTGGTCCTGTATGGGTCAGTTGGTAGAGCTGGTGGTCCTGTATGGGTCAGTTGGTAGAGCTGGTGGTCCTGTATGAATCAGTTGGTAGAGCTGGTGGTCCTGTATGAATCAGTTGGTAGAGCTGGTGGTCCTGTAAGAATCAGTTGGTAGAGCTGGTGGTCCTGTATGAATCAGTTGGTAGAGCTGGTGGTCCTGTATGAATCAGTTGGTAGAGCTGGTGGTCCTGCATGAATCAGTTGGTAGAGCTGGTGGTCCTGTATGAATCAGTTGGTAGAGCTGGTGGTCCTGCATGAATCAGTTGGTAGAGCTGGTGGTCCTGTATGAATCAGTTGGTAGAGCTGGTGGTCCTGTATGAATCAGTTGGTAGAGCTGGTGGTCCTGCATGAATCAGTTGGTAGAGCTGGTGGTCCTGTATGAATTAGTTGGTAGAGCTGGTGGTCCTGTATGGGTCAGTTGGTAGAGCTGGTGGTCCTGTATGAATTAGTTGGTAGAGCTGGTGGTCCTGTATGAATCAGTTGTTAGAGCTGGTGGTCCTGTATGAATCAGTTGTTAGAGCTGGTGGTCCTGTATGAATCAGTTGGTAGAGCTGGTGGTCCTGTATGAATTAGTTGGTAGAGCTGGTGGTCCTGTATGAATCAGTTGGTAGAGCTGGTGGTCCTGTATGAATCAGTTGTTAGAGCTGGTGGTCCTGTATGAATCAGTTGGTAGAGCTGGTGGTCCTGTATGAATCAGTTGGTAGAGCTGGTGGTCCTGTATGAATCAGTTGGTAGAGCTGGTGGTCCTGTATGAATCAGTTGGTAGAGCTGGTGGTCCTGTATGAATCAGTTGTTAGAGCTGGTGGTCCTGTATGAATCAGTTGGTAGAGCTGGTGGTCCTGTATGAATCAGTTGGTAGAGTTGGTGGTCCTGTATGAATCAGTTGGTAGAGCTGGTGGTCCTGTATGAATCAGTTGGTAGAGTTGGTGGTCCTGTATGAATCAGTTGGTAGAGTTGGTGGTCCTGTATGAATCATTTGGTATAGTTGGTGGTCCTGTATGAATCAGTTGATGTAATTAGTGGTCCTGTATGGGACAGTTGCTATAGTTGGTGGTCCTGTATATTTCAGTTTGTATAGTTGTTGTTCCTGTATGAATCAATTGGTGTTATTAGTGGTCCTGTATGGCCCAGTTGGTATAGTTGGTGGTCCTGTATATTTCAGTTGGTATAGTTGGTGGTCCTGTATGGCCCAGTTGCTATAGTTGGTGGTCCTGTATGAATCAGTTGGTAGAGTTGGGGGTCCTGAGTGGGTCAGTTTTTATAGTTGGAGGTCATGTATGTGTTAGTTGGTATAGTTGGTGGTCCTGTAGGAATCAGTTGGAAGAGTTGGTGGTCCTGTATGGGTCAGTTGGTCGAGTTGGTGGTCCTGTATGTCCCAATTTGTGGAGTTGGTGGTCCTGTATATGTCAGTTGGTAGACTTGGTGGTCCTGTATGTTTCAGTCGGCAGAGCTGGTGGTCCTGTATGGGTCAGTTGGTCGAGTTGGTGGTCCTGTATGTCCCAATTTGTGGAGTTGGAGGTCCTGTACATTTCAGTTGGTAGACTTGGTGGTCCTGTATGTTTCAGTCGGCAGAGCTGGTGGTCCTGTATGGGTCAGTTGGTGTAGCTGGTGGTCCTGTATGCATTAGTTGTTATAGTCAGTGGTCCTGTATAAATGAGTTGGAATTGTTGGTGGTCCTGTTAGAATCAGTTGGTATAGGTGGTGGTCCTGAATGAATCAGTTGGTAGAGTTGGTGGTCCTGTAAGAATCAGTTGGTATAGTTTGTGGACTTAAATTAATCAGTTGCTATAGTTGGTGGACCTGTATGGCTCAGTTGGTAGAGTTGGGGGTCCTGAATGGGTCAGTTTTTATAGTTGGAGGTCCTGTATGTGTCAGTTGGTATAGTTGGTGGTCCTGTAGGAAACAGTTGGTAGAGTTGGTGGTCCTGTATGGCCCAGTTGGAAGAGTTGGTGGTCCTGTATGGGTCAGTTGGTAGAGTTGGTGGTCCTGTATGGCCCAATTTGTGGAGTTGGTGGTCCTGTATATGTCAGTTATATGTCAGTTTGGCAGAGTTGGTGGTCCTGTATGGGTCAGTTGGTGTAGCTGGTGGTCCTGTATGCATTAGTTGTTCTAGTCAGTGGTCCTGTATAAAGAGTTGGAATAGTTGGCGGTCCTGAAATAATTAGTTGGTAGAATTGGTAGTCCTGTTAGAATCAGTTGGTAGAGTTGGTGGTCCTGTATGTATCAGTTGGTAGAGTTGGTGGTCCTGTAATAATCAGTTGGTATAGTTGGTGGTCCTGTAAGATTTAGTTGGTAGAGTTGGTGGTCCTGTAAGAATCAGTTGGTTTAGTTGGTGGTCCTGTAAGATTCAGTTGGTATAGTTGGTGGTCCTGTAAGAATCAGTTGGTAGAGTTGGTGGTCCTGTAAGAATCAGTTGGTATAGTTGGTGGTCCTGTAAGATTCAGTTGGTAGAGTTATTGGTCCTGTTAGAATCAGTTGGTAGAGTTGTTGGTCCTGTATGTATCAGTTGGTAGAGTTGGTGGTCCTGTAATAATCAGTTGGTATAGTTGGTGGTCCTGTAAGATTCAGTTGGTAGAGTTGGTGGTCCTGTAAGAATCAGTTGGTATAGTTGGTGGTCCTGTAAGATTCAGTTGGTATAGTTGGTGGTCCTGTAAGAATCAGTTGGTATAGTTGGTGGTCCAGTATTTGTCAGTTTGTTGAGTTAGTTGTCCCGTATAGCCCAGTTGGTATAGTTGATGGTCCTGTATTTGTCAGTTGGGAGAGTTAGTGGTCCCGTATAGCCCAGTTGGTATAGATGGTGGTCCTGCATGAATCATGGTATAGTTGGAGGTCCTGTATGGGTCAGATGGTAGAGTTAGTGATCCTGTATAGCCCAGTTGGTAGAGTTGGGGGTCCTGTATGAATCAGTTGGTATAGCTGATGGTCCTGAATGGCCCAGTTGGCAGAGTTGGGGGTCCTGTATGAATCAGTTGGTATAGTTGGTGGTCCTGTATGGCTCAGTTGGTAGAGTTGGGAGTCCTGAGTGGGTCAGTTTTTATAGTTGGAGGTCCTGTATGGCTCAGTTGGTAGAGTTGGTGGTCCTGTATGGCCCAGTTGCTATAGTTGGTGGTCCTGTATGGCCCAGTTGGTATAGTTGGTGGTCCTGTATGAATCAGTTGGTAGAGTTGGTGGTCCTGTATGGCCCAGTTGCTATAGTTGGTGGTCCTGTATGGCCCAGTTGCTATAGTTGCTGGTCCTGTATGAATCAGTTGGTAGAGTTGGGGGTCCTGAGTGGGTCAGTTTTTATAGTTGGAGGTCATGTATGTGTCAGTTGGTATAGTTGGTGGTCCTGTATGTCCCAATTTGTGGAGTTGGTGGTCCCCTATATGTCAGTTGGTAGACTTGGTGGTCCTGTATATTTCAGTCGGCAGAGTTGGTGGTCCTGTATGGGTCAGTTGGTGTAGCTGATGGTCCTGTATGCATTAGTTGTTATAGTCAGTGGTCCTGTATAAATGAGTTGGAATTGTTGGTGGTCCTGTTAGAATCAGTTGGTATAGTTGGTGGTCCTGAATGAATCAGTTGGTAGAGTTGGTGGTCCTGCATGAATCAGTTGGTAGAGCTGGTGGTCCTGTATGAATCAGTTGGTAGAGCTGGTGGTCCTGCATGAATCAGTTGGTAGAGCTGGTGGTCCTGTATGAATCAGTTGGTAGAGCTGGTGGTCCTGTATGAATCAGTTGGTAGAGCTGGTGGTCCTGCATGAATCAGTTGGTAGAGCTGGTGGTCCTGTATGAATTAGTTGGTAGAGCTGGTGGTCCTGTATGGGTCAGTTGGTAGAGCTGGTGGTCCTGTATGAATTAGTTGGTAGAGCTGGTGGTCCTGTATGAATCAGTTGTTAGAGCTGGTGGTCCTGTATGAATCAGTTGTTAGAGCTGGTGGTCCTGTATGAATCAGTTGGTAGAGCTGGTGGTCCTGTATGAATTAGTTGGTAGAGCTGGTGGTCCTGTATGAATCAGTTGGTAGAGCTGGTGGTCCTGTATGAATCAGTTGTTAGAGCTGGTGGTCCTGTATGAATCAGTTGGTAGAGCTGGTGGTCCTGTATGAATCAGTTGGTAGAGCTGGTGGTCCTGTATGAATCAGTTGGTAGAGCTGGTGGTCCTGTATGAATCAGTTGGTAGAGCTGGTGGTCCTGTATGAATCAGTTGGTAGAGCTGGTGGTCCTGTATGAATCAGTTGTTAGAGCTGGTGGTCCTGTATGAATCAGTTGGTAGAGCTGGTGGTCCTGTATGAATCAGTTGGTAGAGTTGGTGGTCCTGTATGAATCAGTTGGTAGAGCTGGTGGTCCTGTATGAATCAGTTGGTAGAGTTGGTGGTCCTGTATGAATCAGTTGGTAGAGTTGGTGGTCCTGTATGAATCATTTGGTATAGTTGGTGGTCCTGTATGAATCAGTTGATGTAATTAGTGGTCCTGTATGGGACAGTTGCTATAGTTGGTGGTCCTGTATATTTCAGTTTGTATAGTTGTTGTTCCTGTATGAATCAATTGGTGTTATTAGTGGTCCTGTATGGCCCAGTTGGTATAGTTGGTGGTCCTGTATATTTCAGTTGGTATAGTTGGTGGTCCTGTATGGCCCAGTTGCTATAGTTGGTGGTCCTGTATGAATCAGTTGGTAGAGTTGGGGGTCCTGAGTGGGTCAGTTTTTATAGTTGGAGGTCATGTATGTGTTAGTTGGTATAGTTGGTGGTCCTGTAGGAATCAGTTGGAAGAGTTGGTGGTCCTGTATGGGTCAGTTGGTCGAGTTGGTGGTCCTGTATGTCCCAATTTGTGGAGTTGGTGGTCCTGTATATGTCAGTTGGTAGACTTGGTGGTCCTGTATGTTTCAGTCGGCAGAGCTGGTGGTCCTGTATGGGTCAGTTGGTCGAGTTGGTGGTCCTGTATGTCCCAATTTGTGGAGTTGGAGGTCCTGTACATTTCAGTTGGTAGACTTGGTGGTCCTGTATGTTTCAGTCGGCAGAGCTGGTGGTCCTGTATGGGTCAGTTGGTGTAGCTGGTGGTCCTGTATGCATTAGTTGTTATAGTCAGTGGTCCTGTATAAATGAGTTGGAATTGTTGGTGGTCCTGTTAGAATCAGTTGGTATAGTTGGTGGTCCTGAATGAATCAGTTGGTAGAGTTGGTGGTCCTGTAAGAATCAGTTGGTATAGTTTGTGGACTTAAATTAATCAGTTGCTATAGTTGGTGGACCTGTATGGCTCAGTTGGTAGAGTTGGGGGTCCTGAATGGGTCAGTTTTTATAGTTGGAGGTCCTGTATGTGTCAGTTGGTATAGTTGGTGGTCCTGTAGGAAACAGTTGGTAGAGTTGGTGGTCCTGTATGGCCCAGTTGGAAGAGTTGGTGGTCCTGTATGGGTCAGTTGGTAGAGTTGGTGGTCCTGTATGGCCCAATTTGTGGAGTTGGTGGTCCTGTATATGTCAGTTATATGTCAGTTTGGCAGAGTTGGTGGTCCTGTATGGGTCAGTTGGTGTAGCTGGTGGTCCTGTATGCATTAGTTGTTCTAGTCAGTGGTCCTGTATAAAGAGTTGGAATAGTTGGCGGTCCTGAAATAATTAGTTGGTAGAATTGGTGGTCCTGTTAGAATCAGTTGGTAGAGTTGGTGGTCCTGTATGTATCAGTTGGTAGAGTTGGTGGTCCTGTAATAATCAGTTGGTATAGTTGGTGGTCCTGTAAGATTTAGTTGGTAGAGTTGGTGGTCCTGTAAGAATCAGTTGGTTTAGTTGGTGGTCCTGTAAGATTCAGTTGGTATAGTTGGTGGTCCTGTAAGAATCAGTTGGTAGAGTTGGTGGTCCTGTAAGAATCAGTTGGTATAGTTGGTGGTCCTGTAAGATTCAGTTGGTAGAGTTGGTGGTCCTGTTAGAATCAGTTGGTAGAGTTGTTGGTCCTGCATGTATCAGTTGGTAGAGTTGGTGGTCCTGTAATAATCAGTTGGTATAGTTGGTGGTCCTGTAAGATTCAGTTGGTAGAGTTGGTGGTCCTGTAAGAATCAGTTGGTATAGTTGGTGGTCCTGTAAGATTCAGTTGGTATAGTTGGTGGTCCTGTAAGAATCAGTTGGTATAGTTGGTGGTCCAGTATTTGTCAGTTTGTTGAGTTAGTTGTCCCGTATAGCCCAGTTGGTATAGTTGATGGTCCTGTATTTGTCAGTTGGGAGAGTTAGTGGTCCCGTATAGCCCAGTTGGTATAGATGGTGGTCCTGCATGAATCATGGTATAGTTGGAGGTCCTGTATGGGTCAGATGGTAGAGTTAGTGATCCTGTATAGCCCAGTTGGTAGAGTTGGGGGTCCTGTATGAATCAGTTGGTATAGCTGATGGTCCTGAATGGCCCAGTTGGCAGAGTTGGGGGTCCTGTATGAATCAGTTGGTATAGTTGGTGGTCCTGTATGGCTCAGTTGGTAGAGTTGGGAGTCCTGAGTGGGTCAGTTTTTATAGTTGGAGGTCCTGTATGGCTCAGTTGGTAGAGTTGGTGGTCCTGTATGGCCCAGTTGCTATAGTTGGTGGTCCTGTATGGCCCAGTTGGTATAGTTGGTGGTCCTGTATGAATCAGTTGGTAGAGTTGGTGGTCCTGTATGGCCCAGTTGCTATAGTTGGTGGTCCTGTATGGCCCAGTTGCTATAGTTGCTGGTCCTGTATGAATCAGTTGGTAGAGTTGGGGGTCCTGAGTGGGTCAGTTGGTATAGTTGGAGGTCCTGTATGTCCCAATTTGAGGAGTTGGTGGTCCCCTATATGTCAGTTGGTAGACTTGGTGGTCCTGTATATTTCAGTCGGCAGAGTTGGTGGTCCTGTATGGGTCAGTTGGTGTAGCTGATGGTCCTGTATGCATTAGTTGTTATAGTCAGTGGTCCTGTATAAATGAGTTGGAATTGTTGGTGGTCCTGTTAGAATCAGTTGGTATAGTTGGTGGTCCTGAATGAATCAGTTGGTAGAGTTGGTGGTCCTGTAAGAATCAGTTGGTATAGTTGGTGGACTTATATGAATCAGTTGCTATAGTTGGTGGTCCTGCATGAATCAGTTGGTAGAGCTGGTGGTCCTGTATGAATCAGTTGGTAGAGCTGGTGGTCCTGTATGAATCAGTTGGTAGAGCTGGTGGTCCTGTATGAATCAGTTGGTAGAGCTGGTGGTCCTGTATGAATCAGTTGTTAGAGCTGGTGGTCCTGTATGAATCAGTTGGTAGAGCTGGTGGTCCTGTATGAATCAGTTGGTAGAGTTGGTGGTCCTGTATGAATCAGTTGGTAGAGCTGGTGGTCCTGTATGAATCAGTTGGTAGAGTTGGTGGTCCTGTATGAATCAGTTGGTAGAGTTGGTGGTCCTGTATGAATCATTTGGTATAGTTGGTGGTCCTGTATGAATCAGTTGATGTAATTAGTGGTCCTGTATGGGACAGTTGCTATAGTTGGTGGTCCTGTATATTTCAGTTTGTATAGTTGTTGTTCCTGTATGAATCAATTGGTGTTATTAGTGGTCCTGTATGGCCCAGTTGGTATAGTTGGTGGTCCTGTATATTTCAGTTGGTATAGTTGGTGGTCCTGTATGGCCCAGTTGCTATAGTTGGTGGTCCTGTATGAATCAGTTGGTAGAGTTGGTGGTCCTGTATGGCCCAATTTGTGGAGTTGGTGGTCCTGTATATGTCAGTTATATGTCAGTTTGGCAGAGTTGGTGGTCCTGTATGGGTCAGTTGGTGTAGCTGGTGGTCCTGTATGCATTAGTTGTTCTAGTCAGTGGTCCTGTATAAAGAGTTGGAATAGTTGGCGGTCCTGAAATAATTAGTTGGTAGAATTGGTGGTCCTGTTAGAATCAGTTGGTAGAGTTGGTGGTCCTGTATGTATCAGTTGGTAGAGTTGGTGGTCCTGTAATAATCAGTTGGTATAGTTGGAGGTCCTGTATGGGTCAGATGGTAGAGTTAGTGATCCTGTATAGCCCAGTTGGTAGAGTTGGGGGTCCTGTATGAATCAGTTGGTATAGCTGATGGTCCTGAATGGCCCAGTTGGCAGAGTTGGGGGTCCTGTATGAATCAGTTGGTATAGTTGGTGGTCCTGTATGGCTCAGTTGGTAGAGTTGGGAGTCCTGAGTGGGTCAGTTTTTATAGTTGGAGGTCCTGTATGGCTCAGTTGGTAGAGTTGGTGGTCCTGTATGGCCCAGTTGCTATAGTTGGTGGTCCTGTATGGCCCAGTTGGTATAGTTGGTGGTCCTGTATGAATCAGTTGGTAGAGTTGGTGGTCCTGTATGGCCCAGTTGCTATAGTTGGTGGTCCTGTATGGCCCAGTTGCTATAGTTGCTGGTCCTGTATGAATCAGTTGGTAGAGTTGGGGGTCCTGAGTGGGTCAGTTTTTATAGTTGGAGGTCATGTATGTGTCAGTTGGTATAGTTGGTGGTCCTGTATGTCCCAATTTGTGGAGTTGGTGGTCCCCTATATGTCAGTTGGTAGACTTGGTGGTCCTGTATATTTCAGTCGGCAGAGTTGGTGGTCCTGTATGGGTCAGTTGGTGTAGCTGATGGTCCTGTATGCATTAGTTGTTATAGTCAGTGGTCCTGTATAAATGAGTTGGAATTGTTGGTGGTCCTGTTAGAATCAGTTGGTATAGTTGGTGGTCCTGAATGAATCAGTTGGTAGAGTTGGTGGTCCTGTAAGAATCAGTTGGTATAGTTGGTGGACTTATATGAATCAGTTGCTATAGTTGGTGGTCCTGCATGAATCAGTTGGTAGAGCTGGTGGTCCTGTATGAATCAGTTGGTAGAGCTGGTGGTCCTGTATGAATCAGTTGGTAGAGCTGGTGGTCCTGTATGAATCAGTTGGTAGAGTTGGTGGTCCTGTATGAATCAGTTGGTAGAGCTGGTGGTCCTGTATGAATCAGTTGGTAGAGTTGGTGGTCCTGTATGAATCAGTTGGTAGAGTTGGTGGTCCTGTATGAATCATTTGGTATAGTTGGTGGTCCTGTATGAATCAGTTGATGTAATTAGTGGTCCTGTATGGGACAGTTGCTATAGTTGGTGGTCCTGTATATTTCAGTTTGTATAGTTGTTGTTCCTGTATGAATCAATTGGTGTTATTAGTGGTCCTGTATGGCCCAGTTGGTATAGTTGGTGGTCCTGTATATTTCAGTTGGTATAGTTGGTGGTCCTGTATGGCCCAGTTGCTATAGTTGGTGGTCCTGTATGAATCAGTTGGTAGAGTTGGGGGTCCTGAGTGGGTCAGTTTTTATAGTTGGAGGTCATGTATGTGTTAGTTGGTATAGTTGGTGGTCCTGTAGGAATCAGTTGGAAGAGTTGGTGGTCCTGTATGGGTCAGTTGGTCGAGTTGGTGGTCCTGTATGTCCCAATTTGTGGAGTTGGTGGTCCTGTATATGTCAGTTGGTAGACTTGGTGGTCCTGTATGTTTCAGTCGGCAGAGCTGGTGGTCCTGTATGGGTCAGTTGGTCGAGTTGGTGGTGCTGTATGTCCCAATTTGTGGAGTTGGAGGTCCTGTACATTTCAGTTGGTAGACTTGGTGGTCCTGTATGTTTCAGTCGGCAGAGCTGGTGGTCCTGTATGGGTCAGTTGGTGTAGCTGGTGGTCCTGTATGCATTAGTTGTTATAGTCAGTGGTCCTGTATAAATGAGTTGGAATTGTTGGTGGTCCTGTAAGAATCTGTTGGTATAGTTTGTGGACTTAAATTAATCAGTTGCTATAGTTGGTGGACCTGTATGGCTCAGTTGGTAGAGTTGGGGGTCCTGAATGGGTCAGTTTTTATAGTTGGAGGTCCTGTATGTGTCAGTTGGTATAGTTGGTGGTCCTGTAGGAAACAGTTGGTAGAGTTGGTGGTCCTGTATGGCCCAGTTGGAAGAGTTGGTGGTCCTGTATGGGTCAGTTGGTAGAGTTGGTGGTCCTGTATGGCCCAATTTGTGGAGTTGGTGGTCTTGTATATGTCAGTTATATGTCAGTTTGGCAGAGTTGGTGGTCCTGTATGGGTCAGTTGGTGTAGCTGGTGGTCCTGTATGCATTAGTTGTTCTAGTCAGTGGTCCTGTATAAAGAGTTGGAATAGTTGGCGGTCCTGAAATAATTAGTTGGTAGAATTGGTGGTCCTGTTAGAATCAGTTGGTAGAGTTGGTGGTCCTGTATGTATCAGTTGGTAGAGTTGGTGGTCCTGTAATAATCAGTTGGTATAGTTGGTGGTCCTGTAAGATTTAGTTGGTAGAGTTGGTGGTCCTGTAAGAATCAGTTGGTTTAGTTGGTGGTCCTGTAAGATTCAGTTGGTATAGTTGGTGGTCCTGTAAGAATCAGTTGGTAGAGTTGGTGGTCCTGTAAGAATCAGTTGGTATAGTTGGTGGTCCTGTAAGATTCAGTTGGTAGAGTTGGTGGTCCTGTTAGAATCAGTTGGTAGAGTTGTTGGTCCTGTATGTATCAGTTGGTAGAGTTGGTGGTCCTGTAATAATCAGTTGGTATAGTTGGTGGTCCTGTAAGATTCAGTTGGTAGAGTTGGTGGTCCTGTAAGAATCAGTTGGTATAGTTGGTGGTCCTGTAAGATTCAGTTGGTATAGTTGGTGGTCCTGTAAGAATCAGTTGGTATAGTTGGTGGTCCAGTATTTGTCAGTTTGTTGAGTTAGTTGTCCCGTATAGCCCAGTTGGTATAGTTGATGGTCCTGTATTTGTCAGTTGGGAGAGTTAGTGGTCCCGTATAGCCCAGTTGGTATAGATGGTGGTCCTGCATGAATCATGGTATAGTTGGAGGTCCTGTATGGGTCAGATGGTAGAGTTAGTGATCCTGTATAGCCCAGTTGGTAGAGTTGGGGGTCCTGTATGAATCAGTTGGTATAGCTGATGGTCCTGAATGGCCCAGTTGGCAGAGTTGGGGGTCCTGTATGAATCAGTTGGTATAGTTGGTGGTCCTGTATGGCTCAGTTGGTAGAGTTGGGAGTCCTGAGTGGGTCAGTTTTTATAGTTGGAGGTCCTGTATGGCTCAGTTGGTAGAGTTGGTGGTCCTGTATGGCCCAGTTGCTATAGTTGGTGGTCCTGTATGGCCCAGTTGGTATAGTTGGTGGTCCTGTATGAATCAGTTGGTAGAGTTGGTGGTCCTGTATGGCCCAGTTGCTATAGTTGGTGGTCCTGTATGGCCCAGTTGCTATAGTTGCTGGTCCTGTATGAATCAGTTGGTAGAGTTGGGGGTCCTGAGTGGGTCAGTTTTTATAGTTGGAGGTCATGTATGTGTCAGTTGGTATAGTTGGTGGTCCTGTATGTCCCAATTTGTGGAGTTGGTGGTCCCCTATATGTCAGTTGGTAGACTTGGTGGTCCTGTATATTTCAGTCGGCAGAGTTGGTGGTCCTGTATGGGTCAGTTGGTGTAGCTGATGGTCCTGTATGCATTAGTTGTTATAGTCAGTGGTCCTGTATAAATGAGTTGGAATTGTTGGTGGTCCTGTTAGAATCAGTTGGTATAGTTGGTGGTCCTGAATGAATCAGTTGGTAGAGTTGGTGGTCCTATAAGAATCAGTTGGTATAGTTGGTGGACTTATATGAATCAGTTGCTATAGTTGGTGGTCCTGCATGAATCAGTTGGTAGAGCTGGTGGTCCTGTATGAATCAGTTGGTAGAGCTGGTGGTCCTGTATGAATCAGTTGGTAGAGCTGGTGGTCCTGTATGAATCAGTTGGTAGAGCTGGTGGTCCTGTATGAATCAGTTGTTAGAGCTGGTGGTCCTGTATGAATCAGTTGGTAGAGATGGTGGTCCTGTATGAATCAGTTGGTAGAGTTGGTGGTCCTGTATGAATCAGTTGGTAGAGCTGGTGGTCCTGTATGAATCAGTTGGTAGAGCTGGTGGTCCTGTATGAATCAGTTGGTAGAGCTGGTGGTCCTGTATGAATCAGTTGTTAGAGCTGGTGGTCCTGTATGAATCAGTTGGTAGAGCTGGTGGTCCTGTATGAATCAGTTGGTAGAGTTGGTGGTCCTGTATGAATCAGTTGGTAGAGCTGGTGGTCCTGTATGAATCAGTTGGTAGAGTTGGTGGTCCTGTATGAATCAGTTGGTAGAGTTGGTGGTCCTGTATGAATCATTTGGTATAGTTGGTGGTCCTGTATGAATCAGTTGATGTAATTAGTGGTCCTGTATGGGACAGTTGCTATAGTTGGTGGTCCTGTATATTTCAGTTTGTATAGTTGTTGTTCCTGTATGAATCAATTGGTGTTATTAGTGGTCCTGTATGGCCCAGTTGGTATAGTTGGTGGTCCTGTATATTTCAGTTGGTATAGTTGGTGGTCCTGTATGGCCCAGTTGCTATAGTTGGTGGTCCTGTATGAATCAGTTGGTAGAGTTGGGGGTCCTGAGTGGGTCAGTTTTTATAGTTGGAGGTAATGTATGTGTTAGTTGGTATAGTTGGTGGTCCTGTAGGAATCAGTTGGAAGAGTTGGTGGTCCTGTATGGGTCAGTTGGTCGAGTTGGTGGTCCTGTATGTCCCAATTTGTGGAGTTGGTGGTCCTGTATATGTCAGTTGGTAGACTTGGTGGTCCTGTATGTTTCAGTCGGCAGAGCTGGTGGTCCTGTATGGGTCAGTTGGTCGAGTTGGTGGTCCTGTATGTCCCAATTTGTGGAGTTGGAGGTCCTGTACATTTCAGTTGGTAGACTTGGTGGTCCTGTATGTTTCAGTCGGCAGAGCTGGTGGTCCTGTATGGGTCAGTTGGTGTAGCTGGTGGTCCTGTATGCATTAGTTGTTATAGTCAGTGGTCCTGTATAAATGAGTTGGAATTGTTGGTGGTCCTGTTAGAATCAGTTGGTATAGTTGGTGGTCCTGAATGAATCAGTTGGTAGAGTTGGTGGTCCTGTAAGAATCAGTTGGTATAGTTTGTGGACTTAAATTAATCAGTTGCTATAGTTGGTGGACCTGTATGGCTCAGTTGGTAGAGTTGGGGGTCCTGAATGGGTCAGTTTTTATAGTTGGAGGTCCTGTATGTGTCAGTTGGTATAGTTGGTGGTCCTGTAGGAAACAGTTGGTAGAGTTGGTGGTCCTGTATGGCCCAGTTGGAAGAGTTGGTGGTCCTGTATGGGTCAGTTGGTAGAGTTGGTGGTCCTGTATGGCCCAATTTGTGGAGTTGGTGGTCCTGTATATGTCAGTTATATGTCAGTTTGGCAGAGTTGGTGGTCCTGTATGGGTCAGTTGGTGTAGCTGGTGGTCCTGTATGCATTAGTTGTTCTAGTCAGTGGTCCTGTATAAAGAGTTGGAATAGTTGGCGGTCCTGAAATAATTAGTTGGTAGAATTGGTGGTCCTGTTAGAATCAGTTGGTAGAGTTGGTGGTCCTGTATGTATCAGTTGGTAGAGTTGGTGGTCCTGTAATAATCAGTTGGTATAGTTGGTGGTCCTGTAAGATTTAGTTGGTAGAGTTGGTGGTCCTGTAAGAATCAGTTGGTTTAGTTGGTGGTCCTGTAAGATTCAGTTGGTATAGTTGGTGGTCCTGTAAGAATCAGTTGGTAGAGTTGGTGGTCCTGTAAGAATCAGTTGGTATAGTTGGTGGTCCTGTAAGATTCAGTTGGTAGAGTTATTGGTCCTGTTAGAATCAGTTGGTAGAGTTGTTGGTCCTGTATGTATCAGTTGGTAGAGTTGGTGGTCCTGTAATAATCAGTTGGTATAGTTGGTGGTCCTGTAAGATTCAGTTGGTAGAGTTGGTGGTCCTGTAAGAATCAGTTGGTATAGTTGGTGGTCCTGTAAGATTCAGTTGGTATAGTTGGTGGTCCTGTAAGAATCAGTTGGTATAGTTGGTGGTCCAGTATTTGTCAGTTTGTTGAGTTAGTTGTCCCGTATAGCCCAGTTGGTATAGTTGATGGTCCTGTATTTGTCAGTTGGGAGAGTTAGTGGTCCCGTATAGCCCAGTTGGTATAGATGGTGGTCCTGCATGAATCATGGTATAGTTGGAGGTCCTGTATGGGTCAGATGGTAGAGTTAGTGATCCTGTATAGCCCAGTTGGTAGAGTTGGGGGTCCTGTATGAATCAGTTGGTATAGCTGATGGTCCTGAATGGCCCAGTTGGCAGAGTTGGGGGTCCTGTATGAATCAGTTGGTATAGTTGGTGGTCCTGTATGGCTCAGTTGGTAGAGTTGGGAGTCCTGAGTGGGTCAGTTTTTATAGTTGGAGGTCCTGTATGGCTCAGTTGGTAGAGTTGGTGGTCCTGTATGGCCCAGTTGCTATAGTTGGTGGTCCTGTATGGCCCAGTTGGTATAGTTGGTGGTCCTGTATGAATCAGTTGGTAGAGTTGGTGGTCCTGTATGGCCCAGTTGCTATAGTTGGTGGTCCTGTATGGCCCAGTTGCTATAGTTGCTGGTCCTGTATGAATCAGTTGGTAGAGTTGGGGGTCCTGAGTGGGTCAGTTTTTATAGTTGGAGGTCATGTATGTGTCAGTTGGTATAGTTGGTGGTCCTGTATGTCCCAATTTGTGGAGTTGGTGGTCCCCTATATGTCAGTTGGTAGACTTGGTGGTCCTGTATATTTCAGTCGGCAGAGTTGGTGGTCCTGTATGGGTCAGTTGGTGTAGCTGATGGTCCTGTATGCATTAGTTGTTATAGTCAGTGGTCCTGTATAAATGAGTTGGAATTGTTGGTGGTCCTGTTAGAATCAGTTGGTATAGTTGGTGGTCCTGAATGAATCAGTTGGTAGAGTTGGTGGTCCTGCATGAATCAGTTGGTAGAGCTGGTGGTCCTGTATGAATCAGTTGGTAGAGCTGGTGGTCCTGCATGAATCAGTTGGTAGAGCTGGTGGTCCTGTATGAATCAGTTGGTAGAGCTGGTGGTCCTGTATGAATCAGTTGGTAGAGCTGGTGGTCCTGCATGAATCAGTTGGTAGAGCTGGTGGTCCTGTATGAATTAGTTGGTAGAGCTGGTGGTCCTGTATGGGTCAGTTGGTAGAGCTGGTGGTCCTGTATGAATTAGTTGGTAGAGCTGGTGGTCCTGTATGAATCAGTTGTTAGAGCTGGTGGTCCTGTATGAATCAGTTGTTAGAGCTGGTGGTCCTGTATGAATCAGTTGGTAGAGCTGGTGGTCCTGTATGAATTAGTTGGTAGAGCTGGTGGTCCTGTATGAATCAGTTGGTAGAGCTGGTGGTCCTGTATGAATCAGTTGTTAGAGCTGGTGGTCCTGTATGAATCAGTTGGTAGAGCTGGTGGTCCTGTATGAATCAGTTGGTAGAGCTGGTGGTCCTGTATGAATCAGTTGGTAGAGCTGGTGGTCCTGTATGAATCAGTTGGTAGAGCTGGTGGTCCTGTATGAATCAGTTGGTAGAGCTGGTGGTCCTGTATGAATCAGTTGTTAGAGCTGGTGGTCCTGTATGAATCAGTTGGTAGAGCTGGTGGTCCTGTATGAATCAGTTGGTAGAGTTGGTGGTCCTGTATGAATCAGTTGGTAGAGCTGGTGGTCCTGTATGAATCAGTTGGTAGAGTTGGTGGTCCTGTATGAATCAGTTGGTAGAGTTGGTGGTCCTGTATGAATCATTTGGTATAGTTGGTGGTCCTGTATGAATCAGTTGATGTAATTAGTGGTCCTGTATGGGACAGTTGCTATAGTTGGTGGTCCTGTATATTTCAGTTTGTATAGTTGTTGTTCCTGTATGAATCAATTGGTGTTATTAGTGGTCCTGTATGGCCCAGTTGGTATAGTTGGTGGTCCTGTATATTTCAGTTGGTATAGTTGGTGGTCCTGTATGAATCAGTTGGTAGAGCTGGTGGTCCTGTATGAATCAGTTGGTAGAGCTGGTGGTCCTGTATGAATCAGTTGGTAGAGCTGGTGGTCCTGTATGAATCAGTTGGTAGAGCTGGTGGTCCTGTATGAATCAGTTGGTAGAGCTGGTGGTCCTGTATGAATCAGTTGTTAGAGCTGGTGGTCCTGTATGAATCAGTTGGTAGAGCTGGTGGTCCTGTATGAATCAGTTGGTAGAGTTGGTGGTCCTGTATGAATCAGTTGGTAGAGCTGGTGGTCCTGTATGAATCAGTTGGTAGAGTTGGTGGTCCTGTATGAATCAGTTGGTAGAGTTGGTGGTCCTGTATGAATCATTTGGTATAGTTGGTGGTCCTGTATGAATCAGTTGATGTAATTAGTGGTCCTGTATGGGACAGTTGCTATAGTTGGTGGTCCTGTATATTTCAGTTTGTATAGTTGTTGTTCCTGTATGAATCAATTGGTGTTATTAGTGGTCCTGTATGGCCCAGTTGGTATAGTTGGTGGTCCTGTATATTTCAGTTGGTATAGTTGGTGGTCCTGTATGGCCCAGTTGCTATAGTTGGTGGTCCTGTATGAATCAGTTGGTAGAGTTGGGGGTCCTGAGTGGGTCAGTTTTTATAGTTGGAGGTCATGTATGTGTTAGTTGGTATAGTTGGTGGTCCTGTAGGAATCAGTTGGAAGAGTTGGTGGTCCTGTATGGGTCAGTTGGTCGAGTTGGTGGTCCTGTATGTCCCAATTTGTGGAGTTGGTGGTCCTGTATATGTCGGTTGGTAGACTTGGTGGTCCTGTATGTTTCAGTCGGCAGAGCTGGTGGTCCTGTATGGGTCAGTTGGTCGAGTGTGTGGTGCTGTATGTCCCAATTTGTGGAGTTGGAGGTCCTGTACATTTCAGTTGGTAGACTTGGTGGTCCTGTATGTTTCAGTCGGCAGAGCTGGTGGTCCTGTATGGGTCAGTTGGTGTAGCTGGTGGTCCTGTATGCATTAGTTGTTATAGTCAGTGGTCCTGTATAAATGAGTTGGAATTGTTGGTGGTCCTGTTAGAATCAGTTGGTATAGTTGGTGGTCCTGAATGAATCAGTTGGTAGAGTTGGTGGTCCTGTAAGAATCAGTTGGTATAGTTTGTGGACTTAAATTAATCCGTTGCTATAGTTGGTGGACCTGTATGGCTCAGTTGGTAGAGTTGGGGGTCCTGAATGGGTCAGTTTTTATAGTTGGAGGTCCTGTATGTGTCAGTTGGTATAGTTGGTGGTCCTGTAGGAAACAGTTGGTAGAGTTGGTGGTCCTGTATGGCCCAGTTGGAAGAGTTGGTGGTCCTGTATGGGTCAGTTGGTAGAGTTGGTGGTCCTGTATGGCCCAATTTGTGGAGTTGGTGGTCCTGTATATGTCAGTTATATGTCAGTTTGGCAGAGTTGGTGGTCCTGTATGGGTCAGTTGGTGTAGCTGGTGGTCCTGTATGCATTAGTTGTTCTAGTCAGTGGTCCTGTATAAAGAGTTGGAATAGTTGGCGGTCCTGAAATAATTAGTTGGTAGAATTGGTGGTCCTGTTAGAATCAGTTGGTAGAGTTGGTGGTCCTGTATGTATCAGTTGGTAGAGTTGGTGGTCCTGTAATAATCAGTTGGTATAGTTGGTGGTCCTGTAAGATTTAGTTGGTAGAGTTGGTGGTCCTGTAAGAATCAGTTGGTTTAGTTGGTGGTCCTGTAAGATTCAGTTGGTATAGTTGGTGGTCCTGTAAGAATCAGTTGGTAGAGTTGGTGGTCCTGTAAGAATCAGTTGGTATAGTTGGTGGTCCTGTAAGATTCAGTTGGTAGAGTTGGTGGTCCTGTTAGAATCAGTTGGTAGAGTTGTTGGTCCTGTATGTATCAGTTGGTAGAGTTGGTGGTCCTGTAATAATCAGTTGGTATAGTTGGTGGTCCTGTAAGATTCAGTTGGTAGAGTTGGTGGTCCTGTAAGAATCAGTTGGTATAGTTGGTGGTCCTGTAAGATTCAGTTGGTATAGTTGGTGGTCCTGTAAGAATCAGTTGGTATAGTTGGTGGTCCAGTATTTGTCAGTTTGTTGAGTTAGTTGTCCCGTATAGCCCAGTTGGTATAGTTGATGGTCCTGTATTTGTCAGTTGGGAGAGTTAGTGGTCCCGTATAGCCCAGTTGGTATAGATGGTGGTCCTGCATGAATCATGGTATAGTTGGAGGTCCTGTATGGGTCAGATGGTAGAGTTAGTGATCCTGTATAGCCCAGTTGGTAGAGTTGGGGGTCCTGTATGAATCAGTTGGTATAGCTGATGGTCCTGAATGGCCCAGTTGGCAGAGTTGGGGGTCCTGTATGAATCAGTTGGTATAGTTGGTGGTCCTGTATGGCTCAGTTGGTAGAGTTGGGAGTCCTGAGTGGGTCAGTTTTTATAGTTGGAGGTCCTGTATGGCTCAGTTGGTAGAGTTGGTGGTCCTGTATGGCCCAGTTGCTATAGTTGGTGGTCCTGTATGGCCCAGTTGGTATAGTTGGTGGTCCTGTATGAATCAGTTGGTAGAGTTGGTGGTCCTGTATGGCCCAGTTGCTATAGTTGGTGGTCCTGTATGGCCCAGTTGCTATAGTTGCTGGTCCTGTATGAATCAGTTGGTAGAGTTGGGGGTCCTGAGTGGGTCAGTTTTTATAGTTGGAGGTCATGTATGTTTCAGTTGGTATAGTTGGTGTTCCTGTATGTCCCAATTTGTGGAGTTGGTGGTCCCCTATATGTCAGTTGGTAGACTTGGTGGTCCTGTATATTTCAGTCGGCAGAGTTGGTGGTCCTGTATGGGTCAGTTGGTGTAGCTGATGGTCCTGTATGCATTAGTTGTTATAGTCAGTGGTCCTGTATAAATGAGTTGGAATTGTTGGTGGTCCTGTTAGAATCAGTTGGTATAGTTGGTGGTCCTGAATGAATCAGTTGGTAGAGTTGGTGGTCCTGTAAGAATCAGTTGGTATAGTTGGTGGACTTATATGAATCAGTTGCTATAGTTGGTGGTCCTGCATGAATCAGTTGGTAGAGCTGGTGGTCCTGTATGAATCAGTTGGTAGAGCTGGTGGTCCTGTATGAATCAGTTGGTAGAGCTGGTGGTCCTGTATGAATCAGTTGGTAGAGCTGGTGGTCCTGTATGAATCAGTTGTTAGAGCTGGTGGTCCTGTATGAATCAGTTGGTAGAGCTGGTGGTCCTGTATGAATCAGTTGGTAGAGTTGGTGGTCCGGTATGAATCAGTTGGTAGAGCTGGTGGTCCTGTATGAATCATTTGGTATAGTTGGTGGTCCTGTATGAATCAGTTGATGTAATTAGTGGTCCTGTATGGGACAGTTGCTATAGTTGGTGGTCCTGTATATTTCAGTTTGTATAGTTGTTGTTCCTGTATGAATCAATTGGTGTTATTAGTGGTCCTGTATGGCCCAGTTGGTATAGTTGGTGGTCCTGTATATTTCAGTTGGTATAGTTGGTGGTCCTGTATGGCCCAGTTGCTATAGTTGGTGGTCCTGTATGAATCAGTTGGTAGAGTTGGGGGTCCTGAGTGGGTCAGTTTTTATAGTTGGAGGTCATGTATGTGTTAGTTGGTATAGTTGGTGGTCCTGTAGGAATCAGTTGGAAGAGTTGGTGGTCCTGTATGGGTCAGTTGGTCGAGTTGGTGGTCCTGTATGTCCCAATTTGTGGAGTTGGTGGTCCTGTATATGTCAGTTGGTAGACTTGGTGGTCCTGTATGTTTCAGTCGGCAGAGCTGGTGGTCCTGTATGGGTCAGTTGGTCGAGTTGGTGGTCCTGTATGTCCCAATTTGTGGAGTTGGAGGTCCTGTACATTTCAGTTGGTAGACTTGGTGGTCCTGTATGTTTCAGTCGGCAGAGCTGGTGGTCCTGTATGGGTCAGTTGGTGTAGCTGGTGGTCCTGTATGCATTAGTTGTTATAGTCAGTGGTCCTGTATAAATGAGTTGGAATTGTTGGTGGTCCTGTTAGAATCAGTTGGTATAGTTGGTGGTCCTGAATGAATCAGTTGGTAGAGTTGGTGGTCCTGTAAGAATCAGTTGGTATAGTTTGTGGACTTAAATTAATCAGTTGCTATAGTTGGTGGACCTGTATGGCTCAGTTGGTAGAGTTGGGGGTCCTGAATGGGTCAGTTTTTATAGTTGGAGGTCCTGTATGTGTCAGTTGGTATAGTTGGTGGTCCTGTAGGAAACAGTTGGTAGAGTTGGTGGTCCTTTATGGCCCAGTTGGAAGAGTTGGTGGTCCTGTATGGGTCAGTTGGTAGAGTTGGTGGTCCTGTATGGCCCAATTTGTGGAGTTGGTGGTCCTGTATATGTCAGTTATATGTCAGTTTGGCAGAGTTGGTGGTCCTGTATGGGTCAGTTGGTGTAGCTGGTGGTCCTGTATGCATTAGTTGTTCTAGTCAGTGGTCCTGTATAAAGAGTTGGAATAGTTGGCGGTCCTGAAATAATTAGTTGGTAGAATTGGTGGTCCTGTTCGAATCAGTTGGTAGAGTTGGTGTTCCTGTATGTATCAGTTGGTAGAGTTGGTGGTCCTGTAATAATCAGTTGGTATAGTTGGTGGTCCTTTAAGATTTAGTTGGTAGAGTTGGTGGTCCTGTAAGAATCAGTTGGTTTAGTTGGTGGTCCTGTAAGATTCAGTTGGTATAGTTGGTGGTCCTGTAAGAATCAGTTGGTAGAGTTGGTGGTCCTGTAAGAATCAGTTGGTATAGTTGGTGGTCCTGTAAGATTCAGTTGGTAGAGTTGGTGGTCCTGTTAGAATCAGTTGGTAGAGTTGTTGGTCCTGTATGTATCAGTTGGTAGAGTTGGTGGTCCTGTAATAATCAGTTGGTATAGTTGGTGGTCCTGTAAGATTCAGTTGGTAGAGTTGGTGGTCCTGTAAGAATCAGTTGGTATAGTTGGTGGTCCTGTAAGATTCAGTTGGTATAGTTGGTGGTCCTGTAAGAATCAGTTGGTATAGTTGGTGGTCCAGTATTTGTCAGTTTGTTGAGTTAGTTGTCCCGTATAGCCCAGTTGGTATAGTTGATGGTCCTGTATTTGTCAGTTGGGAGAGTTAGTGGTCCCGTATAGCCCAGTTGGTATAGATGGTGGTCCTGCATGAATCATGGTATAGTTGGAGGTCCTGTATGGGTCAGATGGTAGAGTTAGTGATCCTGTATAGCCCAGTTGGTAGAGTTGGGGGTCCTGTATGAATCAGTTGGTATAGCTGATGGTCCTGAATGGCCCAGTTGGCAGAGTTGGGGGTCCTGTATGAATCAGTTGGTATAGTTGGTGGTCCTGTATGGCTCAGTTGGTAGAGTTGGGAGTCCTGAGTGGGTCAGTTTTTATAGTTGGAGGTCCTGTATGGCTCAGTTGGTAGAGTTGGTGGTCCTGTATGGCCCAGTTGCTATAGTTGGTGGTCCTGTATGGCCCAGTTGGTATAGTTGGTGGTCCTGTATGAATCAGTTGGTAGAGTTGGTGGTCCTGTATGGCCCAGTTGCTATAGTTGGTGGTCCTGTATGGCCCAGTTGCTATAGTTGCTGGTCCTGTATGAATCAGTTGGTAGAGTTGGGGGTCCTGAGTGGGTCAGTTTTTATAGTTGGAGGTCATGTATGTGTCAGTTGGTATAGTTGGTGGTCCTGTATGTCCCAATTTGTGGAGTTGGTGGTCCTGTATATGTCAGTTGGTAGACTTGGTGGTCCTGTATATTTCAGTCGGCAGAGTTGGTGGTCCTGTATGGGTCAGTTGGTGTAGCTGATGGTCCTGTATGCATTAGTTGTTATAGTCAGTGGTCCTGTATAAATGAGTTGGAATTGTTGGTGGTCCTGTTAGAATCAGTTGGTATAGTTGGTGGTCCTGAATGAATCAGTTGGTAGAGTTGGTGGTCCTGTAAGAATCAGTTGGTATAGTTGGTGGACTTATATGAATCAGTTGCTATAGTTGGTGGTCCTGCATGAATCAGTTGGTATAGTTGGTGGTCCTGTATGGCTCAGTTGGTAGAGTTGGGGGTCCTGAATGGGTCAGTTTTTATAGTTGGAGGTCCTGTAATAATCAGTTGGTATAGTTGGTGGTCCTGTAAGATTCAGTTGGTAGAGTTGGTGGTCCTGTAAGAATCAGTTGGTATAGTTGGTGGTCCTGTATTTGTCAGTTTGTTGAGTTAGTGGTCCCGTATAGCCCAGTTGGTGTAGTTGGTGGTCCTGTATTTGTCAGTTTGTTGAGTTAGTGGTCCCGTATAGCCCAGTTGGTATAGTTGGTGGTCCTGTATTTGTCAGTTTGTTGAGTTAGTTGTCCCGTATAGCCCAGTTGGTATAGTTGGTGGTCCTGTATTTGTCAGTTTGTTGAGTTAGTTGTCCCGTATAGCCCAGTTGGTATAGTTGGTGGTCCTGTATTTGTCAGTTTGTTGAGTTAGTGGTCCCGTATAGCCCAGTTGGTATAGTTGGTGGTCCTGTATTTGTCAGTTGGGAGAGTTAGTGGTCCCGTATAGCCCAGTTGGTATAGATGGTGGTCCTGCATGAATCATGGTATAGTTGGAGGTCTTGTATGGGTCAGATGGTAGAGTTAGTGGTCCTGTATGGCCCAGTTGGTATAGTTGGTGGTCCTGTATGGGTCAGTTGGTAGAGTTGGTGGTCCTGTATGAATCAATAGGTAGAGTTGGTGGTCCTGTATGAATCAGTTGTTATAGTTGGTGGTCCTGTATGGGTCAGTTTGTTTAGTTTGTTGTCCTGTATGGGTCAGTTTGTGGAGTTACTTTTCCCATATGTGTCAGCTGGTGGAGTTGGTGGTCCTGTATGAATCAGTTGTTATAGTTGGTGGTCCTGTATGAATCAGTGGTTATATTTGGTGGTCCTGTATGAATCAGTTGGTGTTATTAGTGGTGCTGTATGGCCCAGTTGGTATAGTTGGTGGTCCTGTATGACTCAGTTGGTGTTATTAGTGGTCATGTCTGGCCCAGTTGGAAGAGTTGGTGGTCCTGTATTAATCATTTGGTATAGTTGGTGGTCCTGTATGAATCAATTGGTATAGTTGGCAGTCCTGTATGTGTCAGTTGGTAGAGTTGGTGGTCCTGTATGGGTCAGTTGGTAGAGTTGGTGGTCCTGTATGGCCCAATTTGTGGAGTTGGAGGTCCTGTACATGTCAGTTGGTAGACTTGGTGGTCCTGTATGTTTCAGTCGGCAGAGTTGGTGGTCCTGTATGGGTCAGTTGGTGTAGCTGGTGGTCCTGTATGCATTAGTTGTTATAGTCAGTGGTCCTGTATAAAGAGTTGGAATAGTTGGTGGTCCTGTATGAATCAATAGGTAGAGTTGGTGGTCCTGCATGAATCAGTTGGTAGAGTTAGTGGTCCTGTATGGCCCAGTTGGTATAGTTGGTGGTCCTGTATGAATCAGTTGGTAGAGTTAGTGGTCTTGTATGGCCCAGTTGGTATAGTTGGTGGTCCTGTATGTTTCAGTTGATTTAGTTGGTGTTCCTGTATGAATCAGTTGGTAGAGTTAGAGGTCCTGTATGGCCCAGTTGGTGTAGTTGTTGGTCCTGTATGTTTCAGTTGGTATAGTGAATTCTGAATGAACTAGTTTGTATCGTTGGTGGTCCTGTGCGGCACAGTTGGTATAGTTGGAGGCCCTGTATGGGTCCACCAACTATGGCATGGAGTATAGTAACATTTTGTAGAATCACGCTGACTCAGCACTTGATTTTGTGATTCTGTGAACTTTGTGTTGCTTTGTCAAGGCACATTAAAAAAATGTTGTTTTTTTTTATGCTGCAGTAGTTAATGTGTCGGGGGGCTAGGGTCAGTTTGTTATATCTGGAGTACTTCTCCTGTCCTATTCGGTGTCCTGTGTGAATTTAAGTGTGCTCTCTCTAATTCTCTCTTTCTTTCTCTCTCTCGGAGGACCTGAGCCCTAGGACCATGCCTCAGGACTACCTGACACGATGACTCCTTGCTGTCCCCAGTCCACCTGGCCGTGCTGCTGCTGTTCTGCCTTATTATTATTGGACTATGCTGGTCATTTATGAACATTTGAACATCTTGGCCATGCTCTGTTATAATCTCCACCCGGCACAGCCAGAAGAGGACTGGCCACCCCACATAGCCAGTTGGTATAGTTGGTGTTCCTGTATGTTTCAGTTGGTATAGTTGGTGTTCCTGTATGAATCAGTTGGTAGAGTTAGTGGTCCTGTATGGCCCAGTTGGTATAGCTGCTGGTCCTTTTTGAAACAGTTGGTATAGTTGGTGGGCCTATTTGGGTCAGTTGGTATAATTAGTAGTCCTGTGTGGCCCAGTTGAAATAGACGGTGGTGCTGTATGGTTCAGTTCGTAGAATTGGTTGTCCTCTATGAATCATTTGGTATAGTTAGTAGTCCTGTATGGGTCAGTTTGTGTAGTTGGTGTCCTGTATGGATCAGTTTGTAGAGTTGATGGTCATTTATAAATCAGTTGGTATAGTTGGAGGTCCTGTATAAATCAGTTGGTATAGTTGGTGGTCATGTACGGGTCAGTTTGTAGAATTGGTGGTCCTGTTTTAATCAGTTGGCATTTTTGGTGATCCTTTATGGGTCAGTTATTATTGTTAGTGGTCCTGTATGGTCCTGTTGGTAGAGTTGGTGGCCCTGTACGTGTCAGTTGTTAGAGTTGGTGGTCCTGTATGAATCAGTTGTTAGAGTTGGTGGTCCTGTATGAATCAGTTGTTAGAGTTGGTGGTCCTGTATGAATCAGTTGGTGGAGTTGGTGGTCCTGTACGTGTCAGTTGTTAGAGTTGGTGGTCCTGTATGAATCAGTAGGTAGAGTTGGTGGTCTTGTAAGAATCAGTTGGTAGAGTTGGTGGTCCTGTATGAATCAGTTGGTAGAGTTGGTTGTCCTGTAAGAGTCAGTTGGTAGAGTTGGTGGTCCTGTATGAATCAGTAGGTAGAATTGGTGGTCCTGTAAGAATCATTTGATAGAGTTGGTGGTCTTTTATGAATCAGTTGGTAGGGTTGGTGGTCCTGTATGAATCAGTTGGTAGGGTTGGTGGTCCTGTATGGGTTAGTTGGTGTAGTTGGTGATCCTGTATGGGTCAGTTGGTAGCACATGCTGCTTGTACTGTCTCTGTTATGGGTTCGATTCCCTGGGCCACCCTTACCTAAAATGTATGTAAGTTAGGATAAAAGTGTTGGCTAAATCGCATAGATATTTATATTATATTATACATGTACATTATATTATTATACAGTATATTACTTACTAATGTAAACGTGTTGTAATTAGAATATGACAGCTTCTTATCCCAGGCCTACAGCAACAGAATCGTCAGTGTGATTTTGTCTTGATTGCTGGTAGTTTGTACAGTACACACTCTATCTCTATTAGCCAGAGAGTGCTAAGGATGGGCAATCCCATGAGCCTTCACTGCAGTATCCCTGTTGTCTCCAGAGGGAAATTAGCGAGAGAAAGAATTAAGAACAAGGTTAATTAAAGATGAGCTTAAATCACAAATGCTAATCAGTCTGACTTCTCAGTGAAGAGCAGGACAGTAGCTCTCCATCTACAGTCAGTTTTGATGAGAGGGAGGGGGAGAACAGATAGCTCCATAGAACAGTGTTTGGTTGAAACAACAGTTTGAGAGGTTCATAAAACTGCTGTCATTACTTGATGTTTTCCTTTTTAGGACTGAGTTGTAATACTTGTAAATGAAGTCTACATTAAACAATTCCACCTCCTCTAAGTTGCTTCTTGGTTTAATTAAAGTTCACATTGTATAATGGTTATGCATACATTTTCATGTCATTAGTTCCGTTCAGCAGCAGGCTGAATACATTGGAGATGGGATATGCTACATGTACATGATTATGCAGATCTCATATCTGCATCTGCTTTATGGATAAAGCCATTATAGAGGATAATCCACACCCGATATTACTCCAGGTGTATCTGTTAGTGTGTGTGTGTGTGTGTGTGTGTGTGTGTGTGTGTGTGTGTGTGTGTGTGTGTGTGTGTGTGTGTGTGTGTGTGTGTGTGTGTGTGTGTGTGTGTGTGTGTGTGTGTGTGTAGGCCTATATTTGAGTGTGTGTGTTGGCTTGTGTGTCTACATTTGTGTGTGTGGGGGAGGTGTATGTATATTTATATGCCTGAACTCCCTGTTCGTAACAGGCGCGGTATCAACAACAACATCTGGTCTGACATGTTTAGTGTTGGTAGAGTGACCTTTATATGTACAATGAAAGCATATTAAAGGGAAGATGTCCCTGTCAGCCCAGGAGGTCTTCATCTACAGTATCTGATTAATTCACTTTGTCTTGTGAACAGTACAACAAGTGTCACAGTTGTTTATGTAGGTGTATATCCAGGTGGGTACGGAGCCCCTGGGAAACCTGCACGAGTATTCTCAAGGCTGGCAGCAGGGTTTTGTGCCGTACCAGCTGCTCCATCCCTCCATCCACCAGTGTGGGAAATTCATCCAGGCTAATAGAAAACAAACACCTCGTAGAATGACAGAGATACCACGAAAACGATTAAACCATGACCTACATACTGTTGTGTCTCTGGCCTTTCAATAGGCTGAACAGAACAGAACAGTAGGGGATCTCATCTGTGTGAAACAACACAACACTGGAGAGAGAAAACACAGGATACTAATGAAGACAATCATTCTTATTCTCCCCAGGTGCTGCAACACACTTTATGGTATTATTGGCTTAAGCAATTAAGGCATGCAACGGCATTCTGCACTATCAATTATTATATAGAACAGATACTGTAAATTGTAACATGCTATAACAGGCTACCACAGCTTTACTAATGTGTAATAGAGGAGGTGTTCATGTAGGGATCTGTAGATAGCGTTCTCAGAAAAAAGGCTTGATTCTGAAGATATATATATAAAATTACTGGTTAGTTTCAAGGGTTGAATTGCACCGTGTTTATCTTTATTGCGATTGATGCTGGAGCTCAATGGGCTGTATTTTCTATATTCCCCTGTCTTGTTTTTCCCTCTCTTTCTTTCTCTCTCTCTCTCGCTCTCCTCCCTATCTCTCTCTCTCTCTCTCTCCCTCTCTCGCTCTCTCCCCCCCCCCCTAAACCCTAGATACATGGAAAAAAGGAACCTTTTTATCTATGGGCTTTGGCTCCAGCTGGGCTCTCAGCGGCTGAATCAAAACCTGAATTGACCCATATCTGACTGCTAAAATTCTAATTGCCAAAGTGTTTGTTGCATTTTGTGTACACTTATATAACTCTCTACACAGTCGATATAGGCCTGGGTAAAACACAGACACAGGCTCTCAGAATCAGAATGGGGGGAAATGGGGACCCTGGTAAAGTTAAAGAATCCCCTTGATGTGTTTCAGTGTTATTACCCGTGTGTGATAAGACTCTGGGGAGAGGCTGGGGAGAGGCACTCAGATCCCAGTAGGGAGCACAGCAGGAGGCTCCAAGACTCCGCTGTGATAAAGTTTCATTAAAGAAGGACATCTGATGCTTTGTGCTTCAGATCATCTCTGGAAGAGGCCTCAAAAAGTGTCCTCTCAATACCACAAGACAAGAGGGTCTCATTGTAGACTTCTGTACGTGGTCATGGCATTTAAAACATATGGAGAAGAATAAAGCTTTGTCATCTTTATATTGGTTGAATCCTATACCCTGTCAGTATGTTCTTCTGTAGGAGCTTTGACATTCACACTGCTCCACTGCTCTGTGAATATGGGAGCACAAATGTGTGATGTCTTGAGATCACAGTCAAGAATCTAGCCATGACGAATTCATTCAGCAAAGATTCATGGTACCCATTCCAATGTGTTCCTTTTGGCCCTCCTGCCATACGTGTTTGGAATCACCGGGCATAGTGCTGTTACAGTAATGACCAGCAGGGGGCACTGACATGTTACAGTCCAATCCCGATCCGTTCTGCCTTGCTGGCACACAGAGATGTTTGCAGTAATTTAGTTCCAGTGCCAATATATAAATAGGAATTCTGCTGTTAGCACAAAAGAGAGGAGGGGGGAAAACATACTGACGAATGAATGTGAATTGCTCCCCTGCTCCCATTTCAACATCAAAGTAATCAAGGAAAACAAGCTTCTTTAATCGAAGGGATGCAATTAGAATAAAGCAGAACTGTCCTGGCTGCATACACTGCCAGAGAGGAAAGACTAAATGGGGAAGAGAGAGAGAGAGAGAGAAACATCAAGAAATATCCAGGTTATCATCAGCTTACTGCAGCATAGATAGCACCTCTCATTTCTGCCCTATGATAGTCATACTGTTCAGCAAGTTTGACTCAAGACTGACTCAATGCTAAAGGTTTTAGGGCAGAGGTAATGGCGATCAGAGATCGCTAACCTACAGAAACATGTCAGCGTGAAAACTGTTTCCATGTTAAATTGCAGCACATACAACGGTCCTTTACTTGTGAGTTATTCTGCTACAGAGGTCTTCTATCAATCTCTCTCACAGTATCTACATACACCTGTCTTATACTGTCTTATACTATGTGGGGTCAAAACAAGGACAAACATTTGCCTGCCATATGAGGCTCTGGACAATGGCTGCACTAAAACTAGCAAACAGCTGTAGCCTACCATGCTCTGCACTCACCAGAGACTGACAACATTGATAGTGATAGCAGTATGTTTTTTCCAAGATGGCGAGGCAGTAAGACGTATTTGTTTTTGTCCCATGTAAATATTCAGTCTTTTTCGTTTTTTATTGTTGTATACATTTCATTATATTTCAATCTCTTTTCGAATTAAATATACCTTCCTGCAACCCGCCTCACCCAATGTGGTACGGATCTGCTATTTCTTTACCTTACAACTGGAACCTCCATCAGCAGCTAGCCATCAGCAGCTAGCCAGCTAATTAGCTACTAGCTATTTAGTCATTGTTAGCCACTGCTAGCGGTCTTCACCTTTAGCACGGACACCAGCCGCTTTAGCCCGGATAGCCAGGATAATACATGCCAGTCTGCACAGCGCGATATCAGCCTTGAGCATATCGGACTGCATTTTTTCACACTACATTACCGGATTCCTGCCGCAAGCTCTGGACCATTACACCGGATCTTCGCAGCTAGCTAGCTGATACCGAGTGGCTATTGTGCCCTTGTCCAGAAGTTAGCCTCAAGCTAGCCTCGAGCTAGGCCCATCGCGAGCTAGGCCCATCGCCCGTCTAGCAACGAAGTACACCAACTACAATACCTCTCTTGCCAATTTTGCCTGGACCCTTTCTCGACACAGAGCCCCGCCGATCCATCATGACTGGTCTGCTGATCTGCTGACGTAAATCGGCCGATGTGCTCTCAACCAGCCTCTGCGTCGTGGACGTGGTGAAGATCCATCTGCTTGCCCCGGCCTGCTAGCTTCCTGAACACTGTCTCCTGCTCGCCTAGCGTAGTAATAGACTACCGAACTGCTGCTCATTGGACCCTATGATCACTTGGCTACACAGCTGATGCCTGCTGGACTGTTAACACGGTACTTCATTTTGTTTATCTGTCTGCAACTATAAAAACCTTGGGTTCATGCATGTTAACATCAGAAGCCTCGTCCCTAAGTTTGCTTTATTCACTGCTTTAGCACACTCCGCCAACCCTGATGTCCTAGCCATGTCTGAATCATGGCTTAGGAAGGCCACCAAAAATTCTGACATTTCCATCCCCAATTACAACATTTTCCGTCAAGACAGAACTGCTAAAGGGGGCGGAATTGCAATCTATCTAAGAGATAGCCTGCGAAGTTCTGTCATACTATCCAGGTCTATGCCCAAACAGTTCAAGCTTCTACATTTAAAGATCCATCTCTCCAGAAATAAGTCCCTCACTTTTGCCACTTGTTATAGACCCCCTTCAGCCCCCAGCTGTGCCCTGGACACCATATGTGAATTGATTGCCCCCCATCTTTTGTCAGAGTTCGTACTGCTAGGTGACCTAAATTGGGATATGCTTAATACCCCGGCCGCCCTACAATCTAAGCTTGATGCCCTCAATCTCACACAAATTATCAAAGAACCTACCAGGTACAACACCAAATCCGTAAACATGGGCACCCTCATAGATATCATCCTGACCAACTTGCCCTCCAAATACACCTCTGCTGTTTTCAACCAGGATCTCAGCGATCATTGCCTCATTGCCTGCATCCGTTATGGGTCCGACCATTTCGAATCCCACCGTACTTTCTCCGCTATGCAATCTGGTTTCCGAGCTGGTCACGGGTGCTGTCACGCCCTGACCTTAGTTATCTTTGTTTTCTTTATTATTTTTGGTTAGGTCAGGGTGTGACGAGGGTGGTTTGTTTAGTTTTTGTAATGTCTAGGGGGTTGTGTATATCTATAGTTTTTTTGTAAGTCTAGGTGTTTATATGTCTATGGTTGCCTAGATTGGTTCTCAATCAGAGGCAGCTGTTGATCGTTGTCTCTGATTGGGGACCATATTTAGGTAGCCATATTCCTTGGGTAGTTGGCTGTCTGCACTAGCCATATTAGCTTCACGGTTCGTTTTGTTGTTTTGATAGTTTGTTCAGTGTTCTTTCTTTAATAAAGAAGTACACTGCTCAAAAAAATAAAGAGAACACTTAAACAACACAATGTAACTCCAAGTCAATCACACTTCTGTGAAATCAAACTGTCCACTGAGGAAGCAACACTGATTGACAATAAATGTCACATGCTGTTGTGCAAATGGAATAGACAGCAGGTGGAAATTATAGGCAATTAGCAAGACACCCCCAATAAAGTTGGGGTTCTGCAGGTGGTGACCACAGACCACTTCTCAGTTCCTATGCTTCCTGGCTGATGTTTTGGTCACTTTTGAATGCTGGCGGTGCTTTCACTCTAGTGGTAGCATGAGACGGAGTCTACAACCCACACAAGTGGCTCAGGTAGTGCAGCTCATCCAGGATGGCACATCATTGCGAGCTGTGGCATGAAGGTTTGCTGTGTCTGTCAGCGTAGTGTCCAGAGCATGGAGGCGCTACCAGGAGACAGGCCAGTACATCAGGAGACATGGAGGAGACTGTCCAGGAGTTGGAGGATGCTTTAGTCCAGGTCTGGGAGGAGATTCCTCAGGAGACCATCCGCCACCTCATCAGGAGCATGCCCAGGCGTTGTAGGGAGGTCATTCAGGCACGTGGAGGCCACACACACTACTGAGCCTCATTTTGACTTGTTTTAAGGACATTACATCGAAGTTGGATCAGCCTATAGTGTGGTTTTCCACTTTCATTTTGAGTATGACTCCAAATCCAGACCTCCATGGGTTGATTCATTTGATTTCCATTGATCATTTTTGTGTGATTTTGTTGTCAGCACATTCAACTATCTAAAGAAAAAAGTATTTAATAAGAATATTTAATTCATTCAGATCTAGGATGTGTTATTTTAGTGTTCCCTTTATTTTTTTGAGCAGTGTATGTACGCTTACAACACTGCGCCTTGGTCTCCTCCATATGACGACCGTGACAGGTGCACCTCAGCCACACTAAAGGTCCTAAAAGCCAAGGCTTTTGACACTGTCAATCACCACATTCTTATTGGCAGACTCAGCAGCCTTGGTTTCTCAAATGACTGCCTCACCTGGTTCACTAACTACTTCTCAGATAGAGTTCAGTGTGTCAAATCGGAGGGCCTGTTGTCGGGAACTCTGGCAGTCTCTATGGGGGTGCCACAGGGTTCAATTCTCGGTCCGACTCTTTTCTCTGTAATGATCAATGATGTTGCTCTTGCTGCTGGTGATCCACCTCTACGCACATGGCATCATTCTGTATACATCTGGCCCTTCTTTCTACACTGTGTTAATTAACCTCCGAACGAGCTTCAATGCCATACAACACTCCTTCCGTGGCCTCCAACTACTCTTAAATGCTAGTAAAACCAATGCATACTCTTCAACCAATCGCTGCCCGCACCTGCACGCCCGACTGGCATCAGTACTCTGGACGGTTCTGACTCAGAATATGTGGACAACTACAAATGCCTAGGTGTCTGGCTAGACTGTAAACTCTCCTTACAGATTCACATTAACTTCTTGGTGACAGGGGGGCAGTATTGAGTAGCTTGGATGAATAAGGTGCCCAGAGTAAACTGCCTGCTACTCTGTCCCAGATGCTAATATATGCATAATATTAGTAGTATTGGATAGAAAACACTCTGCAGTTTCTAAAACTGTTTGAATGATGTCTGTGAGTATAACAGAACTCATATGGCAGCCGAAAAACCTGAGAAAAATCCAACCAGGAAGTGGGAAATTTGAGGTTTGTAGTTTTTCAACTCTTTGCCATTCCAATATACAGTGTAAATATTGCACTTCCTAATGCTTCCACTAGACGTCAACAGTCTTTAGAACGTTGTTTCAGGCTTCTACTGTGGAGTGGGGGCGAATGAGAGGGGATTGAGCCAGGTGTCTGGCAGGGTGCCACAGGCTCTGACGCGCGATCACGAGAGTTAGCTCTTGTTCCACTGCTTTTCTGCAGACATAGGAATTCTTCGGTTGGAACATTATTGAACATTTATGATAAAAACATCCTAAAGATTGATTATATTCTGATTTTGACAAGTTTCTATTGGCTGTAACGGAACCTTCTGAACTTTTCGTTCGATGTTCGGCTGGACCTGAACGCGCGTTTGGATTTGTTTATCCAAACGCCCTAACAAAAGAAGCTATTTGGACATAAATTATGAACTTTATCGAACAAATCAAACATTTATTGTGGAACTGCGATTCCTGGGAGTGCATTCTGATGAAGATCATCAAAGGTAAGTGAATATTTATAATGCTATTTCTGACTAATGTTGACTACACAATATGGCGGATATCTTTTTGGCTGCTTTGTTGTCTGAACGCTGTACTCAAATTATTGCATGGTTTGGTTTTTCTGTAAAGTTTTCTTGAAATCTGACACAGCGGTTTTATTAAGGAGAAGCATATCTCTAATTCCATGTATTTCTGTAAATTGATATGGCTCTCTGCAAAATCACTGCATGTTTTAGAACTACTGAACATAACGCGCCAATGTAAAATTAGAGTTTTTTTTATATAAATATGCACTTTATCGAACAAAACATACATGTATTGTGTAACATGAAGTCCTATGAGTGTCATCTGATGAAGATCATCAAAGGTTAGTGAATGGTGTAAAATACTTGTATGCTTGAGGAATTTTAATTATGAGATTTTTCTTGTTTTGAATTTGGCGCCCTGCACTTTCACTGGCTGTTGGCGTGGTGGGACGCTACCGTCCCACATATCCCAGAGAGGTTTTAAGCATCTCCAATCCAAAGTTAAATCTAGAATCGGCTTCCTATTTCACAAAAAAAGCCTCCTTCACTCATGGTGCCAAACTTATCCTTGTAAAACTGACTATCCTACCGATCCTTGACTTCGGCGATGTGATTTACAAATTTGCCTTCAACACTCTACTCAGCAAATTGGATGAAGTCTATCACAGTACAATCCATTTTGTCACCAAAGCCACATATACTACCCACCACTGCGACCTGTATTCTCTCGTTGGCTGGTCCTCGCTACATAACCCACTGGCATAACCCACTGGCTCCAGGTCATCTATAAGTCTTTGCTAGGTATAGCTCTACCTTATCTCAGCTCACTGGTCACCATAGCAATACCCACCCGTAGCACGCGCTCCAGCAGGTATATTTCAATGGTCATCCCCAAAGCCAACACTTACTTTGGCCGCCTTCCAGTTCTCTGCTGCCAATGACTGGAACGAACTGCAAAAATCACTGAAGCTGGAGACTTATATCTCCCTCATTAACTTTAAGTGTCAGCTGTCAAAGCAGCTCACCGATCGCTGCAGCTGTACACAGCCCAACTGTAAATAGCCCATCCAACCAACTACTTACCTCATCCCCATATTTGTTTTTGTTTTTCTGCTCTTTTGCACACCACTTGCACATCCTCATCTACACATATCACTCCAGTGTACATTTCTAAATTGTAATTACTTCGCCACTATTGGCCTATTTATTGCCTTACATCCTTACTTAATATGCATACACTGTATTTAAATTGTTCTATTGTGTTATTGACTGTATGTTTGTATATCCCATGTGTAACTCTGTGTTGTTGTTTGTGTCGCACTGCTTTGCTTTATCTTGGACAGGTCACAGTTGTAAATGAGAACTTGTTCTCAACTGGCCTACCTGGTTAAATAAAGGTGAAATAATATATATTTTATAGTATAGATGTGCAGTATGGATGTTTTGAATCCTATAGTGGATAATATACAGGACTAGAGCTCTCAGGTACCATTTGATACCCTCTACTTTTCAGTGAGGCCTGAGTATATTTGGCTGTCAGCTTGTGAACTGGGGAAATAATATCTCTCTCTTTCTGTCATTTTCTCTTTCCATCTCTCCCCCTCTATTTCTCTCTCTCTGTCACTTTCTCTCATTTTCTCCCTCTCCCTTTCTCTCTCTCCCCCTCTCTCTCCCTCTTCCTCTCTCTCTTCTTAAAGATAGATGAGAACAACTAGAAGCAGCCATAACAGCCCAGAAAAGAGAGTGCTGTAGCTTCACAGTTCTCATGTTATAGGCGGTGTGTGGGGATAGACGGATGGATGGGTCACAAAGCAATGTCATACACCACAGTCACACCGGACTATTAAAAGAGCATATTCTTGTCATATCACTGGATGTGTCCCACTCACTTTAGAATGAATATAGTAAAAGTGTTGATGGCCCCATCCCTAGCTGTCCATTACTTTATAAGACCACTGCAGAGGCTTCATGTAGACTGTCATTTGGGCGACTAGAGTCCCACTGTGTACAGGTCAACTCTCACTTGTTCACAAATGGACTAAGCAGCTGTCATTTCATATTGATTTCCCAATGTAATAAACACTCTAGAGAAAGTCTCTGTTTTATTGGTGTGTGTGTGTGTGTGTGTGTGTGTGATGAGGCCTCGTCACGCATCTGTAGACCAATGCCCTGGTGTCTCCGAGTTACCTCTCTATCTCTTTGGGGAGGCAGGTAACCTAGTGGTTAGAGCATTGGGGCGGCAGGGTAGCCTAGTGGTTGGAGCGTTGGACTAGTAACCCGGAAGGTTGCAAGTTCAAATCCCCGAGCTGACAAGGTACAAATCTGTCGTTCTGCCCCTGAACAGGCAGTTAACCCACTGTTCCAAGGCCGTCATTGAAAATAAGAATTTGTTCTTAACTGACTTGCCTAGTTAAATAAAGGTAAAATAAAAAAAATATATATATAAATTGGGCCAGTAACTGAAAGGTTGCTGGATCAAATCCCCGAGTTGACAAGGTAAAAATCTGTCCTGCCCCTGATCAAGGCAGTTAACCCACTGTTTCTAGGCTGTCATTGTAAATAAGAATTTGTTCTTGATTGACTTTCCTAGTTAAATACATTTTAAAAAAAGTAGGACCCGATGTTCATACCCTGTACCTCCAACCCCCTCCCCCCATATCCATAATTAAACACACATGCATGTCCCCGCACGCACATAAATACTGACGTTTGCATGTACCGACGCAGATACACAGTCACATGTCTCACACAAAACAGATACATGCACATTCTGCATATACATCCAGTACACACTCTGTGAGACATTGCTCATGTCTGCTGTCACTTCTGCCACCTGGCCCACTGCTGGAGGTTCTGTTAGACCATCAGTCAGCCTGCTCTGCTCCCTCATTCATTCTTTGCCAGTCATTTAGACAGGACCATAAGGAGGGCCACACTGTTAATTAACTCGGCTCACTTAATTAGCTTTATGGCTTCAGTCTGTATATTTAAAGCACTGTATCATTTAGCTGACATGAACTGCTCTGTTAAACCAGCAAACATCATTTATTCAACTCTGTCCAAACCTATAGAGAGCTGTGTGGAGGTAGTAGTGGTAGTGGTGGTAGTAGTAGTAGTAGTAGTAGTGGTGGTGGTAGGGGTGGTGGTGGTACTGGTAGTAGTAGTGGTGGTAGTAGTAGTAATGGTAGTAGTGGTAGAAGTAGTAGTAGTAGTAATAGTGGTGGTAGTAGTGTGGTGGTAGTAGTAGTAGTAGTACTAGTGGTAGTTGTAGTAGTGGTAGTGGTTGTGGTAGTAGTGGTAGGAGTGGTAGTAGTAGTAGTGGTAGTAGTGTAGTAGTAGTAATAGTGGTGGAAGAAGTGGTAGTGTTAATGGTAGTAGTGTGGTGGTAATAGTAGTAGTACTAGTGGTAGTGGAAGTAGTGGTTGTGGTAGTGGTAGTCGTAGTAGTAGTAGTAGTGGTGGTGGTAGGGGTGGTGGTGGTACTGGTAGTAGTAGTGGTGGTAGTAGTAGTAATGGTAGTAGTGGTAGAAGTAGTAGTAGTAGTAATAGTGGTGGTAGTAGTGTGGTGGTAGTAGTAGTAGTAGTACTAGTGGTAGTTGTAGTAGTGGTAGTGGTTGTGGTAGTAGTGGTAGGAGTGGTAGTGGTAGTGGTAGTAGTAGTAGTGGTAGTAGTGTAGTAGTAGTAATAGTGGTGGAAGAAGTGGTAGTGTTAATGGTAGTAGTGTGGTGGTAGTAGTAGTAGTGGTAGTGGAAGTAGTGGTAGTGGTTGTGGTAGTAGTGGTAGGAGTGGTAGTGGTAGTGGTAGTAGTAGTAGTGGTGGTAGTGTAGTGGTTGTAGAAGTAATGGTAGTAGAAGTAGTAGTGGTAGTGATAGTGGTAGTAGTAGTAGTGGTAGTGGAAGTGGTAGTGGTAGTAGTGATAGTGGTAGTGGTGGTTGAAGTAGTAGTGGTAGTAGTAGTAGTGGTGGTAGTGTGGTAGTGGTGGTAGTGGCAGTAGTACTAGTAGTGGTACTGGTAGAAGTGGTAGTGGTAGTGGTGGTAGAAGTAGTAGTGGTAGTAGTAGTGGTAGTAGTAGTGGTAGTAGTGGTTGTGGTAGTAGTAGTAGTAGTAGTGGTAATAATAGTAGTAGTGGTAGTGGTAGCGGTAGTGGTAAAAGTAGTAGTGGTAGTAGTAGTAGTGGTAGTAGTAGTAGTAGTAGTAGTAGTAATGGTGGTAGTGGTAGTAGTGGTTGTGGTAGTGGTAGTAGTAGTGGTAGTAGTGGTGGTGGTAGTGGTAGTAGTAGTTGTGGTAGTAGTAGTAGTAGTAGTAGTAGTAGTAATAATAGTGGAAGTAGGTAGTGGTAGAAGTAGTAGTGGTAGTAGTAGTAGTGGTAGTAGTAGCAGTAGTGGTAGTAGTAGTAGTAGTAGTAATGGTGGTAGTGGTAGTGGTAGTAGTGGTTGTAGTAGTGGTAGTGGTAGTGGTAGTCGTAGTAGTAGTGGTAGTAGTAGTAGTGGTGGTAGTGTGGTAGTGGTAGTAGTAGTAGTAGTAGTGTTAGTAGTAGTAGTAGTGGTAATGGTGATAGTGGTAGTAGTGGTAGTCATAGTCATAGTAGTAGTAGTAGTAGTAGTAGTGGTGGTGGTGGTGGTAGTGGTAGTAGTAGTGGTGGTAGTAGTAGTAGTAGTAATTTTAGTGGTAGTGGTGGTAGTAGTAGTACTGGTGGTAGTGGTAGTGGTGATAGTAGTTGTAGTAGTGGTAGTAGTAGTTGTAGTAGTAATGGTAGTGGTAGTAGTAGTAATGGTAGTAGTGGTAGTAGTAATAGTGGTGGTAGAAGTTAAAGTGGTAGTAGTGTGGTGATAGTAGTACTAGTAGTAGTGGTAGTAGTGGTAGTGTTTGTGGTGGTAGTAGTGGTAGTAGTAGTAGTGATAGTGGTAGTAGTAGTAGTGGTGGTAGAAGTAGTGGTAGTGGTAGTAGTAGTAGTAGTAGTAGTAGTACTGGTAGAAGTGGTAGTGGTAGTGGTGGTAGAAGTAGTAGTGGTAGAAGTAGTGGTAGTGGTAGTGGTAGTAGTGTTAGTGGTAGTGGAAGTAGTGGTAGTGGTTGTGGTAGTAGTGGTAGGAGTGGTAGTGGTAGTGGTAGTAGTAGTAGTGGTGGTAGTGTAGTGGTTGTAGAAGTAATGGTAGTAGAAGTAGTAGTGGTAGTGATAGTGGTAGTAGTAGTAGTGGTAGTGGAAGTGGTAGTGGTAGTAGTGATAGTGGTAGTGGTGGTTGAAGTAGTAGTGGTAGTAGTAGTAGTGGTGGTAGTGTGGTAGTGGTGGTAGTGGCAGTAGTACTAGTAGTGGTACTGGTAGAAGTGGTAGTGGTAGTGGTGGTAGAAGTAGTAGTGGTAGTAGTAGTGGTAGTAGTGGTTGTGGTAGTAGTAGTAGTAGTAGTGGTAATAATAGTAGTAGTGGTAGTGGTAGCGGTAGTGGTAAAAGTAATAGTGGTAGTAGTAGTAGTGGTAGTAGTAGTAGTAGTAGTAGTAGTAGTAGTAATGGTGGTAGTGGTAGTAGTGGTTGTGGTAGTGGTAGTCGTAGTAGTAGTAGTAGTGGTGGTGGTAGGGGTGGTGGTGGTACTGGTAGTAGTAGTGGTGGTAGTAGTAGTAATGGTAGTAGTGGTAGAAGTAGTAGTAGTAGTAATAGTGGTGGTAGTAGTGTGGTGGTAGTAGTAGTAGTAGTACTAGTGGTAGTTGTAGTAGTGGTAGTGGTTGTGGTAGTAGTGGTAGGAGTGGTAGTGTGGTGGTAATAGTAGTAGTACTAGTGGTAGTGGAAGTAGTGGTAGTGGTTGTGGTAGTAGTGGTAGGAGTGGTAGTGGTAGTGGTAGTAGTAGTAGTGGTGGTAGTGTAGTGGTTGTAGAAGTAATGGTAGTAGAAGTAGTAGTGGTAGTGATAGTGGTAGTAGTAGTAGTGGTAGTGGAAGTGGTAGTGGTAGTAGTGATAGTGGTAGTGGTGGTTGAAGTAGTAGTGGTAGTAGTAGTAGTGGTGGTAGTGTGGTAGTGGTGGAAGTGGCAGTAGTACTAGTAGTGGTACTGGTAGAAGTGGTAGTGGTAGTGGTGGTAGAAGTAGTAGTGGTAGTAGTAGTGGTAGTAGTAGTGGTAGTAGTGGTTGTGGTAGTAGTAGTAGTAGTAGTGGTAATAATAGTAGTAGTGGTAGTGGTGATAGTAGTAGTAGTAATGGTAGTAGTGGTAGAAGTAGCGGTATTAGTAATTGTGGTGGTAGAAGTGGTAGTGGTAGTGGTAGTAGGGTGTTGGTAGTAGTAGTTTTGGTATTGGTGGTAGTGGTAGTAGTAGTAGTGGTGGTAGTGTAGTAGTAGTAGTAGTTTTAGTAGTAGTAGTGGTAGTAGTGATAGTGGTAGTAGGAGTAGTAGTGGTGGTAGTGGTTGTGGTGGTAGTGGTTGTGGTAGTAGTGGTAGTAGAGGTATTAGTAGTGGTGGTAGTGGTGGTAGTAGTGGTAGTAGTAGTAGTAGTGGTAGTGGTGGTAGACGTAGTAGTGGTAGTGGTAATAGTAGTGGTAGTAGTGGTAGTGGTAGTGGTAGTAGTAGTAGTAGGAGTGGTAGTAGTAGTAGTGGTGGTAGTGTGGTAGTGGTAGTGGTAGTAGTGGTAGTAGTAGTAGTAGTTGTGGTAGTGGTAGAAATAGTTGTGGTAGTAGTAGTAGTGGTAGTGTGTTGGTAATGGTGGTAGTGGTAGTGGTAGTAGTGGTTGTAGTACTGGTAGTAGTAGTAGTAGTAGTACTGGTAGAAGTGGTAGTGGTAGTGGTGGTAGAAGTAGTAGTGGTAGAAGTAGTGGTAGTGGTAGTGGTAGTAGTAGTAGTAGTAGTAGGGTTAGAAGTGGTAGTGGTAGTGGTGGTAGAAGTAGTAATGGTAGTAGTAGTGGTAGTGGTAGTAGTGGTAGTAGTCGTAGTGGTGGTAGTGGTAGTAGTGGTAGTGGTAGAAGTGTAGGAGTAGTAGTAGTGGTAGTAGTAGTAGTAGTAGTGCTGGTAGTGGTAGTAGTGGTAATAGAGGTAGTAGTAGTGGTGGTAGTAGTAGTAGTGGTAGAAGTGATAGTGGTAGTGGTGGTAGAAGTAGTAGTGGTAGTGGTAGTAGTAGTGGTAATAGTGGTAGTGGAAGTAGTAGTAGTGGTGGTAGTGTGGTAGTGGTAGTGGTAGTAGTGGTAGTAGTAGTAGTAGTAGTAATGGTGGTAGTGGTAGTAGTGGTTGTAGTCGTGGTAGTGGTAGTGGTAGTCGTAGTAGTAGTGGTTGTAATGGTAGTGGTAGTAGTATTAGTAGTAGTAGTGGTAGTGGTAGTAGTAGTGGTGGTAGTAGTAGTAGTAGTAGTAGTGTTAGTAGTAGTAGTAGTGGTAATGGTGATAGTGGTAGTAGTGGTAGTCATAGTCATAGTAGTAGTAGTAGTAGTAGTAGTGGTGGTGGTGGTGGTAGTGGTAGTAGTAGTGGTGGTAGTAGTAGTAGTAGTAATTTTAGTGGTAGTGGTGGTAGTAGTAGTACTGGTGGTAGTGGTAGTGGTGATAGTAGTTGTAGTAGTGGTAGTAGTAGTTGTAGTAGTAATGGTAGTGGTAGTAGTAGTAATGGTAGTAGTGGTAGTAGTAATAGTGGTGGTAGAAGTTAAAGTGGTAGTAGTGTGGTGATAGTAGTACTAGTAGTAGTGGTAGTAGTGGTAGTGTTTGTGGTGGTAGTAGTGGTAGTAGTAGTAGTGATAGTGGTAGTAGTAGTAGTGGTGGTAGAAGTAGTGGTAGTGGTAGTGGTAGTAGTAGTAGTAGTAGTAGTAGTACTGGTAGAAGTGGTAGTGGTAGTGGTGGTAGAAGTAGTAGTGGTAGAAGTAGTGGTAGTGGTAGTGGTAGTAGTGTTAGTGGTAGTCGAAGTAGTGGTAGTGGTAGTGGTAGTAGTGGTAGGAGTGGTAATAGAGGTAGTAGTAGTGGTGGTAGTAGTAGTAGTGGTAGAAGTGATAGTGGTAGTGGTGGTAGAAGTAGTAGTGGTAGTGGTAGTAGTAGTGGTAATAGTGGTAGTGGAAGTAGTAGTAGTGGTGGTAGTGTGGTAGTGGTAGTGGTAGTAGTGGTAGTAGTAGTAGTAGTAGTAATGGTGGTAGTGGTAGTAGTGGTTGTAGTCGTGGTAGTGGTAGTGGTAGTCGTAGTAGTAGTGGTTGTAATGGTAGTGGTAGTAGTATTAGTAGTAGTAGTGGTAGTGGTAGTAGTAGTGGTGGTAGTAGTAGTAGTAGTAGTGTTAGTAGTAGTAGTAGTGGTAATGGTGATAGTGGTAGTAGTGGTAGTCATAGTCATAGTAGTAGTAGTAGTAGTAGTAGTGGTGGTGGTGGTAGTGGTAGTAGTAGTGGTGGTAGTAGTAGTAGTAGTAATTGTAGTGGTAGTGGTGGTAGTAGTAGTACTGGTGGTAGTGGTAGTGGTGATAGTAGTTGTAGTAGTGGTAGTAGTAGTTGTAGTAGTAATGGTAGTGGTAGTAGTAGTAATGGTAGTAGTGGTAGTAGTAATAGTGGTGGTAGAAGTTAAAGTGGTAGTAGTGTGGTGATAGTAGTACTAGTAGTAGTGGTAGTAGTGGTAGTGTTTGTGGTGGTAGTAGTGGTAGTAGTAGTAGTGATAGTGGTAGTAGTAGTAGTGGTGGTAGAAGTAGTGGTAGTGGTAGTGGTGGTAGTAGTAGTAGTAGTAGTAGTAGTACTGGTAGAAGTGGTAATGGTAGTGGTGGTAGAAGTAGTAGTGGTAGAAGTAGTGGTAGTGGTAGTGGTAGTAGTGTTAGTGGTAGTGGAAGTAGTGGTAGTGGTTGTGGTAGTAGTGGTAGGAGTGGTAGTGGTAGTGGTAGTAGTAGTAGGGGTGGTAGTGTAGTGGTTGTAGAAGTAATGGTAGTAGAAGTAGTAGTGGTAGTGATAGTGGTAGTAGTAGTAGTGGTAGTGGAAGTGGTAGTGGTAGTAGTGATAGTGGTAGTGGTGGTTGAAGTAGTAGTGGTAGTAGTAGTAGTGGTGGTAGTGTGGTAGTGGTGGTAGTGGCAGTAGTACTAGTAGTGGTACTGGTAGAAGTGGTAGTGGTAGTGGTGGTAGAAGTAGTAGTGGTAGTAGTAGTGGTAGTAGTGGTTGTGGTAGTAGTAGTAGTAGTAGTGGTAATAATAGTAGTAGTGGTAGTGGTAGCGGTAGTGGTAAAAGTAATAGTGGTAGTAGTAGTAGTGGTAGTAGTAGTAGTAGTAGTAGTAGTAGTAGTAATGGTGGTAGTGGTAGTAGTGGTTGTGGTAGTGGTAGTCGTAGTAGTAGTAGTAGTGGTGGTGGTAGTAGTAGTTGTAGTAGTGGTAGTGGTTGTGGTAGTAGTGGTAGGAGTGGTAGTGGTAGTGGTAGTAGTAATAGTGGTGGAAGAAGTGGTAGTGTTAATGGTAGTAGTGTGGTGGTAGTAGTAGTAGTACTAGTGGTAGTGGAAGTAGTGGTAGTGGTTGTGGTAGTAGTGGTAGGAGTGGTAGTGGTAGTGGTAGTAGTAGTAGTGGTGGTAGTGTAGTGGTTGTAGAAGTAATGGTAGTAGAAGTAGTAGTGGTAGTGATAGTGGTAGTAGTAGTAGTGGTAGTGGAAGTGGTAGTGGTAGTAGTGATAGTGGTAGTGGTGGTTGAAGTAGTAGTGGTAGTAGTAGTAGTGGTGGTAGTGTGGTAGTGGTGGTAGTGGCAGTAGTACTAGTAGTGGTACTGGTAGAAGTGGTAGTGGTAGTGGTGGTAGAAGTAGTAGTGGTAGTAGTAGTGGTAGTAGTAGTGGTAGTAGTGGTTGTGGTAGTAGTAGTAGTAGTAGTGGTAATAATAGTAGTAGTGGTAGTGGTAGCGGTAGTGGTAAAAGTGGTAGTGGTAGTAGTAGTAGTGGTAGTAGTAGTAGTAGTAGTAGTAGTAATGGTGGTAGTGGTAGTAGTGGTTGTGGTAGTGGTAGTCGTAGTAGTAGTAGTAGTGGTAGTAGTGGTGGTGGTAGTGGTAGTAGTAGTTGTGGTAGTAGTAGTAGTAGTAGTAGTAGTAGTAATAATAGTGGAAGTAGGTAGTGGTAGAAGTAGTAGTGGTAGTAGTAGTAGTGGTAGTAGTAGTAGTAGTGGTAGTGGTAGAAGTGTAGTAGTAGTGGTAGTAGTAGTAGTAGTAGTAATGGTGGTAGTGGTAGTGGTAGTAGTGGTTGTAGTAGTGGTAGTGGTAGTGGTAGTCGTAGTAGTAGTGGTAGTAGTAGTAGTGGTGGTAGTGTGGTAGTGGTAGTAGTAGTAGTAGTTGTGGTAGTGGTAGTAGTAGTGGTAGTAGTAGTAGAAGTAGTAATAGTGGTAGTGGTAGTGGTAGTAGTGGTTGTAATAGTGGTAATGGTAGTGGTAGTCGTAGTAGTAGTAGTAGTAGTAGTAGTAGTAGTAGTAGTAGTAGTAGTGGTAGTAGTAGTAGTGGAGGTAGTGGTAGTGGTAGTAGTGGTTGTAGAAGTGGTAGTGGTAGTAGCAGTAGTATTAGTATTGGTAGAAGTGGTATTGGTACTGGTGGTAGAAGTAGTAGTGGTAGTAGTAGTGGTAGTAGTGGTAGTGGTAGTAGTGGTAGTAGTGGTAGTAGTAGTAGTGGTGGTAGTGGTAGTAGTGGTAGAAGTAGTAGTGGTAGTAGTGGTAGAAGTAGTAGTGGTAGTAGTAATAATAGTTGGTAGTGGTGGTAGTAGTAGTAGTTGTGGTAGTGGTAGTAGTAGTGGTAGTGGTGATAGTAGTAGTAGTAATGGTAGTAGTGGTAGAAGTAGCGGTAGTAGTAATTGTGGTGGTAGAAGTGGTAGTGGTAGTGGTAGTAGGGTGTTGGTAGTAGTAGTTTTGGTATTGGTGGTAGTGGTAGAATTAGTAGTGGTGGTAGTGTAGTAGTAGTAGTTTTAGTAGTAGTAGTGGTAGTAGTGATAGTGGTAGTAGTAGTAGTAGTGGTGGTAGTGGTTGTGGTAGTAGTGGTAGTAGAGGTATTAGTAGTGGTGGTAGTGGTGGTAGTAGTGGTAGTAGTAGTAGTAGTGGTAGTGGTAGAAGTGTAGTAGTAGTGGTAGTAGTAGTAGTAGTAGTAATGGTGGTAGTGGTAGTGGTAGTAGTGGTTGTAGTAGTGGTAGTGGTAGTGGTAGTCGTAGTAGTAGTGGTAGTAGTTGTAGTGGTGGTAGTGTGGTAGTGGTAGTAGTAGTAGTAGTTGTGGTAGTGTTAGTAGTAGTGGTAGTAGTAGTAGAAGTAGTAATAGTGGTAGTGGTAGTGGTAGTAGTGGTTGTAATAGTGGTAATGGTAGTGGTAGTCGTAGTAGTAGTAGTAGTAGTAGTAGTAGTAGTAGTAGTAGTAGTAGTGGTAGTAGTAGTAGTGGAGGTAGTGGTAGTGGTAGTAGTGGTTGTAGAAGTGGTAGTGGTAGTAGCAGTAGTATTAGTATTGGTAGAAGTGGTATTGGTACTGGTGGTAGAAGTAGTAGTGGTAGTAGTAGTGGTAGTAGTGGTAGTGGTAGTAGTGGTAGTAGTGGTAGTAGTAGTAGTGGTGGTAGTGGTAGTAGTGGTAGAAGTAGTAGTGGTAGTAGTAATAATAGTTGGTAGTGGTGGTAGTAGTAGTAGTTGTGGTAGTGGTAGTAGTAGTGGTAGTGGTGATAGTAGTAGTAGTAATGGTAGTAGTGGTAGAAGTAGCGGTAATAGTAATTGTGGTGGTAGAAGTGGTAGTGGTAGTGGTAGTAGGGTGTTGGTAGTAGTAGTTTTGGTATTGGTGGTAGTGGTAGAATTAGTAGTGGTGGTAGTGTAGTAGTAGTAGTAGTTTTAGTAGTAGTAGTGGTAGTAGTGGTAGTAGTGATAGTGGTATTAGTAGTAGTAGTGGTGGTAGTGGTTGTGGTAGTAGTGGTAGTAGAGGTATTAGTAGTGGTGGTAGTGGTGGTAGTAGTGGTAGTAGTAGTAGTAGTGGTAGTGGTGGTAGACGTAGTAGTGGTAGTGGTAATAGTAGTGGTAGTAGTGGTAGTGGTAGTGGTAGTAGTAGTAGTAGTAGTGGTAGTAGTAGTAGTGGTGGTAGTGTGGTAGTGGTAGTGGTAGTAGTGGTAGTAGTAGTAGTAGTTGTGGTAGTGGTAAAAAATAGTTGTGGTAGTAGTAGTAGTGGTAGTGTGTTGGTAATGGTGGTAGTGGTAGTAGTGGTTGTAGTAGTGGTAGTAGTAGTAGTAGTAGTACTGGTAGAAGTGGTAGTGGTAGTGGTGGTAGAAGTAGTAGTGGTAGAAGTAGTGGTAGTGGTAGTGGTAGTAGTAGTAGTAGTAGTAGTGGTAGAAGTGGTAGTGGTAGTGGTGGTAGAAGTAGTAGTGGTAGTAGTAGTGGTAGTGGTAGTAGTGGTAGTAGTCGTAGTGGTGGTAGTGGTAGTAGTGGTAGTGGTAGAAGTGTAGTAGTAGTAGTAGTGGTAGTAGTAGTAGTAGTAGTGCTGGTAGTGGTAGTAGTGGTAATAGAGGTAGTAGTAGTGGTGGTAGTAGTAGTAGTGGTAGAAGTGATAGTGGTAGTGGTGGTAGAAGTAGTAGTGGTAGTGGTAGTATTAGTGGTAATAGTGGTAGTGGAAGTAGTAGTAGTGGTGGTAGTGTGGTAGTGGTAGTGGTAGTAGTGGTAGTAGTAGTAGTAGTAGTAATGGTGGTAGTGGTAGTAGTGGTTGTAGTCGTGGTAGTGGTAGTGGTAGTCGTAGTAGTAGTGGTTGTAATGGTAGTGGTAGTAGTATTAGTAGTAGTAGTGGTAGTGGTAGTAGTAGTGGTGGTAGTAGTAGTAGTAGTAGTGTTAGTAGTAGTAGTAGTGGTAATGGTGATAGTGGTAGTAGTGGTAGTCATAGCCATAGTAGTAGTAGTAGTAGTAGTAGTGGTGGTGGTGGTGGTAGTGGTAGTAGTAGTGGTGGTAGTAGTAGTAGTAGTAATTGTAGTGGTAGTGGTGGTAGTAGTAGTACTGGTGGTAGTGGTAGTGGTGATAGTAGTTGTAGTAGTGGTAGTAGTAGTTGTAGTAGTAATGGTAGTGGTAGTAGTAGTAATGGTAGTAGTGGTAGTAGTAATAGTGGTGGTAGAAGTTAAAGTGGTAGTAGTGTGGTGATAGTAGTACTAGTAGTAGTGGTAGTAGTGGTAGTGTTTGTGGTGGTAGTAGTGGTAGTAGTAGTAGTGATAGTGGTAGCAGTAGTAGTGGTGGTAGAAGTAGTGGTAGTGGTAGTAGTAGTAGTAGTAGTAGTACTGGTAGAAGTGGTAGTGGTAGTGGTGGTAGAAGTAGTAGTGGTAGAAGTAGTGGTAGTGGTAGTGGTAGTAGTAGTAGTAGTAGTAGTAGTGGTAGAAGTGGTAGTGGTAGTGGTGGTAGAAGTAGTAGTGGTGAGTAGTAGTGGTAGTAGTGGTAGTGGTAGTAGTGGTAGTAGTAGTAGTGGTGGTAGTGGTAGTAGTGGTAGTGGTAGAAGTGTAGTAGTAGTAGTAGTGGTAGTAGTAGTAGTAGTAGTGCTGGTAGTGGTAGTAGTGGTAATAGAGGTAGTAGTAGTGGTGGTAGTAGTAGTAGTTGTAGTGGTAGAAGTGGTAGTGGTAGTGGTGGTAGAAGTAGTAGTAGTAGTGGTAATAGTGGTAGTGGTAGTAGTAGTAGTGGTGGTAGTGTGGTAGTGGTAGTGGTAGTAGTGGTAGTAGTAGTAGTAGTAGTAATGGTGGTAGTGGTAGTAGTGGTTGTAGTAGTAGTGTTAGTAGTAGTAGTAGTGGTTGTAATGGTAGTGGTAGTAGTATTAGTAGTAGTAGTGGTAGTGGTAGTAGTAGTGGTGGTAGTAGTAGTAGTAGTAGTGGTAGTAGTAGTGTTAGTAGTAGTAGTAGTGGTTGTAATGGTAGTGGTAGTAGTATTAGTAGTAGTAGTGGTAGTGGTAGTAGTAGTAGTAGTAGTAGTGGTAGTGGTAGTAGTAGTGGTGGTAGTAGTAGTAGTAGTAGTGGTAGTAGTAGTGTTAGTAGTAGTAGTAGTGGTTGTAATGGTAGTGGTAGTAGTATTAGTAGTAGTAGTGGTAGTGGTAGTAGTAGTGGTGGTAGTAGTTGTAGTAGTAGTGTTAGTAGTAGTAGTAGTGGTAATGGTGATAGTGGTAGTAGTGGTAGTCATAGTCATAGTAGTAGTAGTAGTAGTAGTAGTGGTGGTGGTGGTGGTAGTGGTAGTAGTAGTGGTGGTAGTAGTAGTAGTAGTAATTTTAGTGGTAGTGGTGGTAGTAGTAGTACTGGTGGTAGTGGTAGTGGTGATAGTAGTTGTAGTAGTGGTAGTAGTAGTTGTAGTAGTAATGGTAGTGGTAGTAGTAGTAATGGTAGTAGTGGTAGTAGTAATAGTGGTGGTAGAAGTTAAAGTGGTAGTAGTGTGGTGATAGTAGTACTAGTAGTAGTGGTAGTAGTGGTAGTGTTTGTGGTGGTAGTAGTGGTAGTAGTAGTAGTGATAGTGGTAGTAGTAGTAGTGGTGGTAGAAGTAGTGGTAGTGGTAGTGGTAGTAGTAGTAGTAGTAGTAGTACTGGTAGAAGTGGTAGTGGTAGTGGTGGTAGAAGTAGTAGTGGTAGAAGTAGTGGTAGTGGTAGTGGTAGTAGTAGTAGTAGTAGTAGTGGTAGAAGTGGTAGTGGTAGTGGTGGTAGAAGTAGTAGTGGTAGTAGTGGTAGTGGTAGTAGTGGTAGTAGTAGTAGTGGTGGTAGTGGTAGTAGTAGTAGTAGTGGTAGAAGTGTAGTAGTAGTAGTTGTAGTGGTAGAAGTGGTAGTGGTAGTGGTAGTAGTAGTGGTAATAGTGGTAGTGGTAGTAGTAGTAGTGGTGGTAGTGTGGTAGTGGTAGTGGTAGTAGTGGTAGTAGTAGTAGTAGTAGTAATGGTGGTAGTGGTAGTAGTGGTTGTAGTAGTAGTGGTTGTAGTAGGGGTATAAGTGGTAGTGGTAGTGGTAGTGGTGGTAGCAGTAGTGGTTGTAGTGGTAGTGGTAGTAGTAGTAGTAGTAGTAGTAGTGGTAGTGGTAGTAGTAGTGGTGGTAGTAGTAGTAGTAGTAGTGGTAGTAGTAGTGTTAGTAGTAGTAGTAGTGGTAATGGTGATAGTGGTAGTAGAGGTAGTCATAGTCATAGTAGTAGTAGTAGTAGTAGTAGTGGTGGTGGTGGTGGTAGTGGTATAGGTAGTAGTAGTGGTGGTAGTAGTAGTAGTAGTAATAGTAGTGGTAGTGGTGGTAGTAGTAGTACTGGTGGTAGTGGTAGTGGTGATAGTAGTTGTAGTAGTGGTAGTAGTAGTTGTAGTAGTAATGGTAGTGGTAGTAGTAGTAATGGTAGTAGTGGTAGTAGTAATAGTGGTGGTAGAAGTTAAAGTGGTAGTAGTGTGGTGATAGTAGTACTAGTAGTAGTGGTAGTAGTGGTAGTGTTTGTGGTGGTAGTAGTGGTAGTAGTAGTAGTGGTAGTGGTAGTAGTAGTAGTGGTGGTAGTTTAGTGTTAGTGGTAGTAGTTGTAGTAATGGTAGTAGTGGTAGTAGTGGTATTGATAGTGGTAGTAGTAGCAGTAGTAGTGGTGGTAGTTGTAGTGGTAAAGGTGGTAGTAGAGGTAGTAGTATTGGTGGTAGTAGTAGTAGTAGTTGTAGTAGGGGTATAAGTGGTAGTGGTAGTGGTAGTGGTGGTAGCAGTAGTAGTGGTAGTGGTAGTAGTAGTGGTAGTAGTGCTAGTGGTAGTAGTGGTAGTATTGGTAGTAGTAGTAGTGGTGGTAGTTTGGTAGTGGTAGTAGTGGTAGTGGTAGAAGTAGTAGTGGTAGTAGTAGTAGTGGTAGTAGTAGTAGTAGTAGTGGTAGTAGTAGTAGTAGTAATGGTGGTAGTGGTAGTGGTAGTAGTGGTTGTAGTAGTGGTAGTGGTAGTGGTAGTGGTAGTGGTAGTGGTAGTGGTAGTGGTAGTCGTAGTCGCAGTAGTAGTGGTAGCAGTAGTAGTGGTGGTAGTGTGGTGGCGGTAGTAGTAGTGGTAGTGGTAGTAGTAGTGGTAGTAGTAATAGTGGTAGTGGTAGAAGTGCTAGTGGTAGTGGTAGTAGTAGTAGTAGAAGTTGAAGTATTAGTGGTAGTTGTAGTAGTAGTAGTGTGTTGGTTCTTCTGTCCTTGTGGGGACCTTAGGGTTATCGGTTTGGGAAAATTGGATTTTAAATGGAAATGAATTTTAGGTCCCCACGAGGTTAGAAGAACATAACATAGTGTGAGTGTATGTCTGTGTGTGTGTGAATAGCTGATTCTGTGGTACTGTATTGTTGTTAGCACATTAATTTAGGGCCTAGAGACAATGTTGGCTTGCTGTATATTAACCCTGAGATGCCCATTGACAAAGAGTGATACAGTACGTCCTCCATGGAGGTAGAAATGGCAGTAAAGCAGCAGTGATAGAGGCCGTATTGTTAACACCTCTGTACGTGGTTAGACCTACAATATGCCTGCGTTTTCTGGCTCCTTTATAACATATGCATGAATCAGCCTTTTTTTCTCCATGAGCAGAGAGACCTCATTAAAACAGGTTAAGGCAACTCACTAATGGTTTCTCTCAGCACTAATAACACAGAGTCACCTAATATTACACATGGCTTTGTTCCCTTCTCACTGCTATTTATCATAGATTACTAATGACCAAGTATCATGAAATCATACTCACTATAATCCGATTGATGTTCCCGTAGCCAGGGTTAAGACATGCAACACTCACTGTGTTACCAGGGTGACTTATGGGTGTACAGTGCATGGGCAAAGCAGGAGGGCTGGATCAAATGCTGAGGCTGGCCTTGTACTTCTTTGACATTGATATTTTCATACAATTTTGACGGAACATACCGGTGCCCAGTAACATCAGATTTGAGGCGTTTTGTATTGGGGATTTCTAATGTTACTCAAAGGGTGAACTGGAGAGCAGAAATACCCATTATTTTTCAGTGAGCAGGTAACAGTGGGTGACCCAAAATGTATGAAATTACAATCAACTTGATCTGGCATTGTGACCCATTACCTAGCTTGTCAATTCAATTCAAGAATCGCTATATCATATTTCTAGTAATTTTGTAAAGCAATAAGAAAGGTTTGTCTTAGAGGGATAAAAAAGGTTTTAGGTCTTATAGTGAATTTCTATGGCCCATTGTCTTTATACTGTTACAAATACATGAAGGCCCAATGCCAGGAATCACCAGTATATTTTATGCTCTAAATATGAAGTACCCTCATAAATGACATACGGCACATTCTAGACTTTGGGAAATCTCACCTCAGTCATAGTCACTTGAATCTTTGCATTGCCAAGCAGGCTAACTGATGTGATTTAACCTAATTTGAATAATGCCTTTCATGGGAAATGAAATGTTAATGGAGCTTGGGGTAACACAACTGCCTCCTCATTTACAATTACTGTCCTAGCTCCTGTCCTGGAGTCCAAGGCCTCAGTGGTAACATGGCTTATTTCATTACTGTACTATCAATGTTTTTATAGTACAGAGACACTTAATTACTACGAATATCTCCATTGCTGTAAAACAAATGTTAGCAAGTTTCTTTTCTCTCCTGTCTCTCATTGAAAGCAAATAAAACTAGCTCTCCCTGTTCCTGCTTGCTTGTTGAAGCTCAGTGCTGAGTCTGTCAAGGTGATGCTGTCGTTTTAAATTGCTGTTTATAAAGGGCCTGAAATCAAAATGTTTACATGCAGCGAGAGAGAGTGTGTTGTTGCCGAGTTGCATTTTTAATATGATCTGAATAGTAAATAATGAATTTGATCATAAAGGTACGGCTAGGGAAAAGTAAATAAATACAAGCAGCCTGTTGTGGAATGTCTGTGTTTTAAATCAATCTGTTCAAGTCGAAAGCATTGACCTGACATATTCAGCTTGTTTTAACAATGTTATGACTCCTGTATACTAAAGTCTTTCTTGGATGCAACTCACAACTAGCTAAATACTGTACCTTACCATTACTATCCTAACATCATCTGGTATCAACATTAGACCTGCATGTCAAATTCAATAAATTACAGCTATATCTACACTCATCCCTTATAGTCAGTGGATGTGGAGTTAAAAGTGTTGGGTATATCTTCAGCCACAGAGTTTATGGAGATTATACAGCCCCATTCCCAGCCCCATATATATACAGCCCCCTAAAACCAATGAATGTGAGGTATTGAGTATTGGGTATACCTTCAGCCACAGAGTATACATCACCATCATCCCTTTAACCAGTAGATTTGAGGTACAAAGTGTTGGGTATATACAGCCCCATCACCCCTATATGTGGGGTACAAAGCCTCAGCCTAACTGTTTCCTTGGAGATTACAACACCAATTAGTCGGCTGTTTCCTGACATTCAACCATCAAAGCTGAGAGTTGGTTGCTTTTATTTCTTCACATCAAAGCCTATTATTCTTTCTTTTCTTCCTTCAAATCAACATCTACCCTCAGGATCTGTGAGTTTCTCCACTTTTTTCTCCCCCCTACCACTATCCGAGTTCTAGCTCTTCTCCGATCCCCATCATCATAGAACAGGCAATGCAAGCCAAACACAATACAGGCAAGCACTCCTGGTTGCAACCCATAGATGTCAAATTGTTTATTGTCTTTCTTTTATCTCTCTCTCTCTCTTTGTGTACTGATGCTTATTATTCTGCCACAATGTGCGAAGCGAAAATCTATGGGCAGCTAGTTACCTCGAATCTCTCACACACTCTCTCTCTCTCTCTCTCTCTCTCTCTCTGTATGGAAAGCACATTGCTTCATCTCGCCACTGCAGTGTACATCAGCAGCACAGGTTTAATAATGTATGATCTGAGTGCATAATGTATAATAATGTTTTAAATATAAGATCTCTTCTTTTCCTTTGAGACAGAGAGAAAACTGCATGGAACAGGTTATCAGGGCCCATTGATCTCGTCTGGGTTTGGAATTTAAATATCTGTAAAGAGAGAGAGAGAGAGAGAGAGAGAGAGAGAGAGCGAACTTACGAGTGCTATCAGAAGACATTGAATTGAGATCTAACTGTAAATACAATGAAGCACGCTCATGATACACCTTTCTTCCGTCTCTGATGTACCTAACTCTGAGTGGGATTGCAGCTGATGAGAGAGTCCGTCTGCATACATTACTGCTCCCATCCCAGGGTGCTCCCATCCTCTATCTCTCTCTCTTTATGCGTTGTGTCTATCAAAACAATTCTGTCTGCCTTCAAACCAGAGGAAGCAGAAAGAAGAGAAGATATTTTCTCACAGCAAAGTTCTTCCCCTTGTTCTGTCTCAATTGTTTTTTATTAACCTAACATGCCTCCTTAAATGGATTTACAAACAGAATTTTCGTCAGAGAACTCAGAACCGCAGGACCTTCACGAGCACACATCCAATCCCCCTTCCAAACCTTCTGATGGAGATCTGGCTGGCCAATCAATGGGCCCCATACTTCAGGTGGTGTGTTGGGAGATGATTGATCATGGCTTGTGATAGGCCGGTGAGGGTCCAGGGGGGACTACCCCCCTATCTCATGTGGTGCTGTTGTATGGTGTGGCAGATGATGTCCCATTAATTCAACACGGACACTATGGGCTGTTTAAAGATGGTCTAATGTCCAACTCCTATGGTGTTGGCAATACAAGTCAAAGAGGGTGAAATGGAAATGTGTTTTTTGCATGGCACAACGTTCTAACTGCTAGGGCTACAGCACATACAAATCTGGAACCAGGCTAGGAGTATCATTGTTGACAGTTGAGATACTGTGAGATAGAACAAGGTTTCACAGTGATACAGGGGGGTAAGGGTCTGAAACACAAAGAGTTTGGTCTTAATATAACCTATGTGGTGAAAACATTCTATGACATTTTAGTATTTTTTAACACTTTAAAACACAGAAGCCAAACAGGGAAACTATGGATACAACTTCCTCAATGATTGTGCATTATCATAATCCATATGAGTGCTACTAGAAATCCCTGCACTAGCATGTTTCTGTTAGCCAATACATTATGACAAAATACACCATATTACTGGCCTGCTAATGTGCCTGGCACTTTAAAAAAAAACTTTATTTAACTAGGCAAGTCAGTTAAGAACAAATTCTTATTTACATTGACGGCCTACCCCTACTGCAGTTTACGGACTATAGACAATAATTTTTGACTCACTTGATAACAATAGTACATTCCTCATTGCACTGTGTTGTTGTAGCCCAGGTAGAATATATATTTTTTTAAATGTAGGCGTAATCTATAGATGAGCAAGGGGACCAGAGCCGCAGCCTGAGTAACGCATTACAGATCTGCCATTTCAGAATCTGTTAACTTATTTTTCTAGCACTTTGACAGGTAAATATTTAGCCTGTAACTCTAATATTTAGTTAATCATTGGCCTAATATTTAGCTAATATTTATAGACCAATATAGAGAGCCCTTGGTTCTCTATGGTGTAGTAGGTCAGGGCGTGACTAGGGGGTGTTCTAGTATGTCTAATTTTATGTTGGTGCTAATATGGTTCCCAATTAGAGGCAGCTGTTTATAGTTGCCTCTGATTGGGGATCATATTTAGGTAGCCATTTCCCCACCTGTGTTTTGTGGGATATTGTTTGTGTTTAGTTGCCTGTATGCACGGCATGATGTCACGTTGTTTATTGCTTTGTTTGTTTCACGGATGTCACGTTCTGACCTTAGTTCTTTTGTTATGTCTTTGTTTTAAGTATGGTCAGGGCGTGAGTTGGGTGGGTTGTCTATGTCCTTTTTTCTACGATTTGGGATTTCTGTGTTTGGCCTGGTATGGTTCTCAATCAGAGGCAGCTGTCAATCGTTGTCCCTGATTGAGAACCATACTTAGGTAGCCTGGTTTCACTTTTGAGTTGTGGGTGCTTATTTTCTGTTCTGTGTTTAGTTTCACCGTTCAGGACTGTTCGTTTTGTCATTTTATTGTTTTGTTCAGTGTTCAATATTTCTTATTAAAACAAGATGAACACTTACCACGCTGCACCTTTGTCCTCCTCTCTTTCTCCCAACGACGAACATTACAACGGAGATTAAAAATATGTGGAACTATACTCACGCTGCACCTTGGTCCGCTCATTACGACGATCGTGACACCAGATTAACTGTCTGGGAAAGTTGAGGAGAGAAAGTGAGTTGGTGTGATCACTTTTGGCCGACTATGATAACATTGCTGCACTGATGCATTGTAAATAGTTGCACAGGACAGACAGAGAAATGACCACAGTGGAAAAGAAGACCCAAAGGAATTGTCAACCATTGGAAAAATGGAAATCACTTGCAAACCACTTGAGCAACAAGGCAATGACATGCTGTAAAAGATGCAGTATTTCTACTTGTACATCCTTATCTGCACATATACGTATCACTCCAGTGTAAATTGCTAAATTGCAATTACTTCGCCACTATTGGCCTATTTATTGCCTTACCCCCTTACTTAATTTGCACATTTGTATACAGGTTTTTCCATTGTGTTATTGACTGTACGTTTGTTTATTCCATGTGTAACTCTGTGTTTTTGTCGCACTGCTTTGCTTTATCTTGGCCAGGTCGCAGTTGTAAATGAAAATTTGTTCTCAACTGGCCTACCTGGTTAAATAAAGGTGAAATAAAAAATTAAAATGTGCCGGCTAAATGGTGTTTGTTGTTGAATTGCTACATTTAAACACGAGTTACTATATTATTCTTCATTAGGCCTACATGTACATTAAAGTATTAGCTGCAGTTATCACTATGACAATGAACACACCCTGAAAGCACTGAATGGTCTGAACCAGTATCTGTGCGTTAGAGACCTCATGAATGGTCTGAACCAGTATCTGTGTGTTAGAGACCTCATGAATGGACTGAACCAATGTGTTAAAGACCTCATGGATGGTCTGAACCAGTATCTGTGTGTTGGAGACCTCATGAATGGTCTGAACCAGTATCTGTGTGTTAGAGACCTCATGAATGGTCTGAACCAGTATCTGTGTGTTAGAGACCTCATGGATGGTCTGAACCAGTATCTGTGTGTTGGAGACCTCATGGATGGTCTGAACCAGTATCTGTGTGTTGGAGACCTCATGGATGGTCTGGACCAGTATCTGTGTGTTGGAGACTTCATGAATGGTCTTGTGTTACCACCTTATTAATAGACAGTGTGTAGTAGGCTAGGTTGTGTTGATTGGTTGATTGACAGATGTAGGACTGTACATAAACAGTAAACTTTCCTCTATTGTGGATGCTCAAACATTTTATAGTTAGGCTATGTAGCCTAATGTTTATCATTACACTTATACTTGTTTACTTTTATGCTCTATAAATTGACAGTAGGGAAGTAAAGCGGAAGTCGAATCCATCACTTCCGTTGTTTGGCTGTGCCCATAGCAATGTTCAAAAAGGAGGTGGATAAGCCTGTGCACAAAACAGCATCGCTAACATTGATCCTGTAGATTGTTAAAAGGATTGAGTGCTTGGTTTAGGCCTACTCTGTGCTACAATGGGTGGATGCAAAAGCTACTGTACTTTTCATTTTCATTAAAGCACTGACCTCTATCACGGAGGCTAAAACACTGAGCTCCAATTCCAAAATATACATATTAATAATAGTAATCTTAAGGTCAAGGATTGATAATCCTTCAGCGAAGTCCATTCTTGAACATTAAATTAAACTCTCAGGATATTGGCGGTCTCTTGATGATTTTCGATGGTAAGTCAAAGGTTATTGAACCCTGTCAGTCCTGAATGGAAATGCAAAGCATTAAATCATGGTACTGAGCAGCTAAATTAAGTATCTTTAGGCTAATGCTACACTGCAGTAAAATGTTATTGTGGAGAGAGTGAATGGGTCTGTGTTGTGGGTTAGGTTGTCCTTGAATTCTGTGTATGAATCTACTAGCTGAAGGTGAAACACTCCATGAAACTGCTATGATAAGTGGTGTCTCAATAGCGATCGCAAAATGCAGGTAAGCACAGTGAATGCAACATCTTTGGCCAATTTTCCTTGGTTGAAAAATGAGTAGGTCCTATTCACCCACGCTTCTCTTACCAATGATCTGCAGGATTCAAAAGCATAAAGCTAAAAGTTGGCAGACAGAATTGCAGAACAGAGTACTTTGACCTTATTTCCAATAAAGAGTGTAGTTCTCCTCTTATAGCAGAGCTGGGGAACATTGACGACATACACTCTTAGAAGAAAGGGTTCTTCAGCTGTCGTAGGAGAACCCTTTTTGGTTCCAGGTAGAACCCTCTAGGGAAATGCCTCTATATGGAACCCAGGCAGGGTACTGCCTGGAACCAAAAAGCATTCTACCTGAACCAAAAAGGGTTCTCCTACGACAGCTGAAGAACCCTTTCTTCTAAGAGTGTATGTCGTCAATGTTCCCCAGCTCTGCTATAAGAGGAGAACTACACTCTTTATTGGAAATAAGGTCAAAGTACTCTGTTCTGCAATTCTGTCTGCCAACTTTTAGCTTTATGCTTTTAAAGCCTGCAGATCATTGGTAAGAGAAGCGTGGGTGAATAGGGCTTACTCACCTATTCAAAAAGGGTTCTTCAAAGGGTTCTCCGATGGGGACAGCCAAAGAACCCTTTTAGGTTCTAGATAGCACCTTTTTTTTCTAAGAGTGAATAGTAGTATATTAGGGCACTTGTCCTAATAAGTAGTTTATGCACTTCTCCTGTGGTGTAATTGTGATGTTTTACTGCTGGACAGAACCACTTGTCTAACGCTGCTGAATACTTAAAGAATATAGCGATATTGCAGACCACTTCAGTAGAACAATGGCATGCTAAACATTTCAGTAGAACAATGGCATGCTAAACATTTCAGTAGAACAATGGCATGCTAAACATTTCAGTAGAACAATGGCATGCTAAACATTTCAGTAGAACAATGGCATGCTAAACATTTCAGTAGAACAATTGCATGATAAACATTTCAGTAGAACAATGGCGTGCTAAACATTTCCGTAGAACAATGGCATGGCAGACATTTCAGTAGAACACTGGCATGGCATCCTTTTTCACATTTGCAGAAGTTAAATATAGATGAGAACAGATTCCATGGGTTGTCATTTCAGTCCTTGTGCTACTGTGAATTTCATGAGGTGTTTTGTTCAAATAAAGCTTAAATGTGATTATGTAATTGCTCTGTAGACAGCTTAGTAGTGATATGAGTACTGTTTGTATTCTGTTTCATGTGTACACCTGTTGATTGAGTTGTGGTTTAGTTTAGATCCCCTGTGTCTCAGTTATAACATGTATCTGTGGATGAGAATATGTATTTTACAATTCTGATTAATTAAGCGACTAATGTACCATATCTGTGATACCCTGATACTGTACTTTGAGCCATTTTGATTTAGAAAGCGGAGTACATTTCAGTGCAATTTAACTGATAAGATAAAATGGGATAATATAAATAATTAACTGAAATCTGATGATTTGACTTATTTTTTCATAAAAGATTGAACACCGAGCCAAAACATTAAAAGGGGTTGCTATATCATTGCACCCGAAGTTTCCAATTACAGATGAAAATAGATTAAGCCAATTAAATAGATGAAAACCTGTTACAAAACGATACAGGATCAGTTACAAAACAATGATTATTGGAATGAAATACTTCTTCGTCTGTACGTTATATATCGAGATGTTAGCAGCAAACATATTTCAAGGTGTCTTTCCTGTAAAGAAGGGGCTCTGGGGACGTTTGACATGCCTTGGAAGGATCAAGTCCAGCCCAGTGTAGAGAGAGAGTCCCCCTTGTTAAGGAAATGCAAGGTTCCGGGGTCTCTCACACTAATGGTGTGGTGCGTCGCTATTAGAACAGCACACCGTGACCCTGGGTGAATACCAATGGGATGCTGCCAGGTCCTTGAAGGAGGCAGAGCCATCAGCAGACAAACACACACACATAAACAAGAATGTGCAGACACACAAACACACACACACACACACACACACACACACACACACACACACACACACACACACACACACACACAAATACACACACACACACATATACAAACAGCCAATTAGAGGGGCCCCTCTCTCCCAGTCATGCATTCATACAGTATCTGATTAGGAGAACAGTGCTACTGCATCAAGGCCCAGCCAAGCACAAAACACACTCCTTTGAGACTCCTGTTTTTTCTCCTGATATCCTTATTTAATATGTCAATTAAAAGGCTTTATTGTGATGCTATAGTGAGGAAGAAGGGAGGCAGAGAAGAGATACATTTTATACTGTTTAATTCTTTCGGCAGATTGGTTACCTTTATTATAGGCTTTGTTCAATTCCCTTCACAAATTCTCAAAGGTACATAGGAGATTTTTCCCATTTAATTGAGTGATGGCACTAACACAAAAATCATCTGCTTGGTTTTGGCTCCTTGAAGACTTTAACAAATTGAAGAGGGCTGCTGCAAATCAAGGAGTTGGAAAACTAAGGTTGCATAGTTTTTTTAAATTTTTGCCTGTCTGGAGTGGCATGCCTGGGATTGTGTACTTATGAATTAATGTAACTTCCTTGAGTTGCCCAAGACTGTACCATTGTACCATGGGTGGCACAGCTGCCTCTGAGTCCACTCAACCACATCACCTGGCAGGCAGGTGGTATGTCTGAAACACAATAGTGAACACCACAACCACGGTACTGTACCACTACACACACTACACGCTGACATTCTTACAATTTGCATAAGACAAAGATTCATCTGACATTCGAAGAAAATGTAGAGGACTGCAAACTAACCAAATGTTGTACTACTTTACTACTGATCATCAAACTATCCATAGGGAATTCTAATAAAATGAGAGGACTGCAAACTAACCAAATGTTGTACTACTTTACTACTGATCATCAAACTATCCATAGGGAATTATAATAAAATGAGAGGACTGCAAACTAACCAAATGTTGTACTACTTTACTACTGATCATCAAACTATCCATAGGGAATTATAATAAAATGAGAGGACTGCAAACTAACCAAATGTTGTAGTACTTACTTTACTACTGATCATCAAACTATCCATAGGGAATTATAATAAAATGAGAGGACTGCAAACTAACCAAATGTTGTACTACTTTACTACTGATCATCAAACTATCCATAGGGAATTATAATAAAATGAGAGGACTGCAAACTAACCAAATGTTGTACTACTTTACTACTGATCATCAAACTATCCATAGGGAATTATAATAAAATGTAGAGGACTGCAAACTAACCAAATGTTGTACTACTTTACTACTGATCATCAAACTATCCATAGGGAATTATAATAAAATGAGAGGACTGCAAACTAACCAAATGTTGTACTACTTTACTACTGATCATCAAACTATCCATAGGGAATTCTAATAAAATGAGAGGACTGCAAACTAACCAAATGTTGTACTACTTTACTACTGATCATCAAACTATCCATAGGGAATTATAATAAAATGAGAGGACTGCAAACTAACCAAATGTTGTACTACTTTACTACTGATCATCAAATTATCCATAGGGAATTATAATAAAATGAGAGGACTGCAAACTAACCAAATGTTGTACTACTTTACTACTGATCATCAAACTATCCATAGGGAATTATAATAAAATGAGAGGACTGCAAACTAACCAAATGTTGTACTACTTTACTACTGATCATCAAACTATCCATAGGGAATTATAATAAAATGAGAGGAGAACTTCCAGACATTTTACTATTTCACTTCTTCTCTGACCTCATATCCAATGGAAATCAACCCTATAAGCCATTCAGCTGTAACCATAATTACTCATTTGTATGGAAGTGGGGGAGAGCATGTTGTGGTGTGTCGGGGGCGGGGGGGGGGGGGGGGGGTGCTCAATGACAACCTTGTAGTTCATAAAGAGCAATTAGCCCCATCTGACTTGGCTAATTAAGGAAGAAGATTGATGAGAGAGAGAAACCGCACATTATGTAGGGAGTGTGGTGGTAGTGACAGGGAAGGTGGACGACAGTAAGAAGCCTGACCGCAAGACTGTTATCACCCACATTAATGCCCTGCTACTGTAGACTGGCATTGATCATTGTCTGAAGACAGTTTATTACTGCCAATGTATTGTGGTGCTACAGTGTTTACAACAAAGAGCAAATATACCAACAGGGTTGGGGAGTAATTGATCACATGTAATCTGCTACATGTAATCCGATTACAAATGATTATTTTTTACTGTAATCTGTTACATATTGTAATCCGATTACAGATACTTTTGAAAAACATAATGATTGCTTCTTGGATATCCTTTAACTTCAGAAAGGATGTTTGCGGAAAAATACATGACATCTTTCTGTTTTCTCGATGACATTGTGACGATTGTCGTCGGGAGAAGGAGAAGAGGACCAAAGTGCAGCGTGGTACGTATTCATAATAATTTTAATAAAGATGAATACTGAACAAAAACAACAAACCGACAAACGAACAGTTCTGTAAGGTGCAACAAAAACACTAAACAGAAAATAACTACTCCCAACTCCCAACCCATAGTGGGAGAACAGGCTTTTTGTATTATTCTAATGCCTCTTAAGGGGAATGTAATCCAAAAGCAATCAGATTACGTTACTGAGTTTGGGTAATCAAAAGTGTCACGTTCGTTGAAAGGAGTAGACCAAGGCGCAGCGTGAATAGAGTTCCACATGGTTTTAATAAATCGAAACTCCCTAAAACAAACAAGCACAAACGAAATGTGACGCTACTGGTGCACACAGGCAACTATCCGTGGACAAGATCCCACCAAACACAAAGGGGAAATGGCTGCCTAAATATAATCCCCAATCAGAGACAACGATAAACAGCTGTCTCTGATTGGGAACCATATCAGGCCAACATAGAAATACAAAAAACCTACATGACACACCCAAGTCACTATCACGCCCCAACCAACACAGAGAATAAACAGCTTACTATGGTCAGCGTGACAAAAAGATTACGTTACTGATTACAATTTGACAGGTAACTAGTAACAGTAACGAATTACATTTAGAAAGTAACCTACCCAACCCTGCATACCAACATACAAGAAATAGTTAGTATGATTGATAAAAAAAACTCAGTTCACTACAGTACTTGATAGTAAGCTGTTCATGGGATCGATGTGTCACATGCTCAATTCTTGCATAGTGCCCATCTCAGTAAGTGTACTGATAAAGACTGTTACACCACTGTGCACATAGTGCATAATATAACACATGACAGAGAGAGACACAGCTGCATGTGAGCTCACACATTTTTCAACATGTTTTTTACAAAAATATAGATTTGGAGTTAGATAAACTTGGATTTTTTGGCAGGGACATATACAGGATGCTACCCTCCATAGCATAACATTCACTCCCAATCAAAACTCCAAACCTACAACCTAATTTTGGACAAAATTATCTGGAAGGATTAATAATAGCAAGGACACCATCCAACCTGGAACTGAGGCAGACCAGACAGACCAGACACAACTTCAATTAACACTGAGGTGTGAAGTGAGAGGTGTAGAAGTCTTTGAGCCCAACAAATGGCAGGCTACCCCACCCAAATCCAGAGGCCGTGAATTTACAATGGCTAGCCCCAAGCCATTGTCATGACGTTGGCCTGGTGGGTAGGTTTATGACAGTCATAAATACCTCTTCCCCCCTTTTTCCTCTCTACCCTACTGAGGTTACATTTGCAAAACCCTTGGTTAACATAGAGATTCTGGGAACGTCAGAATGTGGGGGGAAATGAACTGTATTCTGGGAATCCGAACAATTGAACATATGCGGTGGTACTTAATGAATATGATGTCAGTTCGGTTATCATCTGAGACATTCTCATCAATGATAAGATGACAAACTCTACAGTGGAAAGTCTACACATCAGACTTATCGGATTCCCATGTAATTGTTGTTCAATTTAAATGTTTGAATATTAAATTATTTGTGATGGGATGAAATGTGATTTTAGCTTTTAAAATGTGAGATGTGGGTTTTCATAAGATATTGGTGCTCACTCAGTGGCCCGCCCATGTGAAGAGACAGAGGTTGTAAACTATGACACACACCCCTTTTCTCCCTTCCTATATAAAGCCTTGACAACAATAGAACTTCCTGTTCCGATGAGGTAGGATGACAGTCCTATGTCAGAATGGTTCAGATAATAACTACAGAACGAAGCCAACATCAGCATGAGCTTTGGTTGCGAATGGTATGAACTTTGAACTCTTATTCATGACAGAAGTGATACCTCCTAGCCGCTGAGTTAGCGAATGCAGCTGCAAACGCAGGTTAGGAAGGAACAGACAGAGTATCCCATCTACCACACAATGACGTTACTACAACGTATCTAATTGACCACCAGAGACATTATTCAAAGGACAAAGGACTCGGTTTGGCAAAACGGCCTTCCATCTACCACCAACCTACTGAAGCGCAGCTCAGAGTAAATATTTCTTGCATTTTCCTTTTCCAAATGGGCGGTAATTTAGAATGCACAAGATACTGTATTTACGATAGCACAGCTTCGCCTTTGTTCCTGTCTTCCCGCTCTTTCCCTCAACCCAGCCCCTTTTCCTTTGTGTAACAAGCTGTCATATCTGTTCCGCCCGCTAGGGACGTTTTCCTTTATGACGTAATTTGTAATCAAGTTATGATTGAATTATGTGTATGTGTGATTAGTTAGGTATTTAGTAAATAAATGATTAAACCCAATTTCAAATTGTTAGCCATGGTTCTTGCAGATAACCAAGAATTTACAACTTTCAGATGAGACTGAAGTAAGATGAAGATTAATGTTGACTGCTATGGATGTAAAATATTACTAGGTCTTTAAGAGTTTATTCGGAAGATAACAGCTCTATAAACATTATTTTGTGGTGCCCGACTCTCTAGCTAATTACATTTACATGATTAGCTCAATCAGGTAATATTAATTACGGATACATTATTTTATAGAAAAGCATGTCATATCAATTAATCCGGCATAGCCAAAGACACGACACCGTTATATATTTTTTTTCTTGTGCATTTTGCTATTTTGTGATTTTCCTCATGACTCCTGCATGCTTTGTTGACTATGAACTTTCTTGTTTACCCAAACGTGGGACAGACTATGTTTGTTCCCACACTCGGGGCTCTGACTCTTTACTGGGTACACAGACTTTTGGCCTCCACTGGCTTTGTATTCATGTTACCTGATGAAATTTCTGTATAATATGATCTTGTTGCCATCTAATGCACATAAATCAACACTGCAGAGCTCTTCCTGTCATCTACCGTACCTTGGTTGTATCACTGATGATAATATTTGGAAATGTGCATGTACACCCTGGCCCATTTACTGTTGCTAGCCCCAATTTGTGCTGTGATATCTGTTTCACTGATTTCTGCTCTCGTAAAAAAGCCTGGGTTTTCTGCACATTAACACTATGTCGTGACGTTGTATTAGTTAATGTGACGACTGTTGTTCATCGAATGATTAAAGTTTCTAATTGCGTGATTAACTGAATCAAGCAATTATTAACTCATTAACCTGGGGCACCATGGGAAAAAATAGTTTTTATTGAGTTTCTATTTTCCAATTAACTCAGAGAATATCAGAATATCAATTTTACAACAACCGCTAATTAACCAGTTGCCAATCTCGTTCTGAACGTCGTATAGCCCGCGAATCTGCACGGATCCGGGTCTCACCAATGAGTTTGTACCACACCAATCTTAGTTACTTATTTACTAAAAAGCTAAAATGATGATAAAAGATACACATAGACAAAACACATTATAGGCTATTGATTAGAACTTTGTATAACGGCCCAACACACTATGGCGCGTTACCCACGATGGGGATTTCAACAGAGAGAGAAAAAAGAAAGTACACAAGAGAAATATACGTTTGGGTGACTTTGTCAGCTATGCTATACTAACCCTAGTCTTGCCCCAAACTGCCGCTCTTATGGGTCAGAATATAATGATGTAATTACGTGGGGATGATCTCCGAGGATTCTCTGCGTAGGCCTTCAGCTGTTCGATGATGCCCTACTCCGGCGCACCTCTCTGAGAGTCCTCCCGATGTCAGTGTCCTTTTTGGCTTAGGAGTCTGTTCCCTCAACCTTTGCTCTGGAAGGGGTCTTCTGAGGACAGACAGCTCTGTAGCTCAGAGCTCACAGCATAGGAATGAAACCCTTTAGATACCACGATTCGATGGGAGATGGAGGCTAGGTGTTTCGACTTGAATTCACTCGCTTGGACACAGCTACTCATCCGTAGCTTGGGTAGAAAAGGATTTCTTTGTCCTCAAACTTGCATTGCGTACTGGGTTCGTTGACCTTTTAGACCTTGCTGCAGCTGGGGTCACGTAGTCTTTCTGTAAATTCTATACTCACAGGTTTTATACTCTTGGGTCAGAAGTGGGCGTAACCGCCTTTAGGGCAATTCTCTGGGCGTACCAAGTTAATGAGGCAAGGTCTAGATTTTATTCAAATCCAATTTTAGACAACTAACATTTCATCTTCCCCAAAACATTCTCTTTGATTTGGATATTTTCCATACAACGTACAATGTATAAACATCAAACATATACTAGGAAAACTGTTCACATTACAATGTTTTCCTAATAACGTCATCTATTAACCTTTAATAACAAAACAAAAATGACATACATTTTCATATTACATCTATCGTCATGACCACCATTGTGGCTGACGGAAACCATTCTTCCAAAGTCCCTTTATTTCATGTTTAATGTTCTGAGGCTGGTTCTCCATAGTAACAGGACAAAGGAATTTGTCTGTGGCCTGAGATTTACCAGGGGCGTGAGGGGTCATAAAAAAAACACATCTTCAGACCCCTAGATCTCTCCTCCTCTGTTGGGGTTGAGAGATAATCTGTAGGGTTGTGGTCTCCTGTAACCTGACCTGTTCAGGACAGTCATGACAACTAGAAGCATGTTACCTAAAATGGATCAATTGAAAGTGTGAGTTTACAGCTCCAATCCAGATGTGTTGGTCATTACTGAGACATAGTTAAGAAAGAGTGTTTTGAATACTGATGTTAACCTTTCTGGTTATAACCTTTTTCCGGCAAGACAGATCTTCCGAAGGTGGGGGAGTGGCAATCTTTACCAAGGATCACTTTCAGTGCTTGGTTGTCTCCACCAACTCTATCCCCAAACAATTGAATTTGCTGGTTTTAAACATTAAACGTTCAAATAGCTCTTTGTTGACTGTTGCTGGGTGTCATCGTCCTCTAGCAGCCTGTACCCTACCTGCCCTAAGATCTCTCCTGGCCCTTTACACTAAGTCTGAATTTGTCCTGCTATGTGACCTAAACTGAGACATGCTTAAACCACCTGACCAAGTCCTAAATCACTGAGTCCGAGATGCTAAAGGAGCTCCTTAAACTTGACCCCAAAAAAACATCTGGGTCAGATGGTTTAAACCCTTTCTTCTTTAAGGTTGCTGCCCCTATAATGAACAAGCCTATCACTGACCTTTTTAACCTGTCTCTCCTCTCTGGGGAGGTCCCCATTGCTTGGAAGGCAGTCACGGTTCATCCTTTATTTAAAGGGGGAGATCAAGCTGATCCTAACTGTTATAGACCTATTTCTATTTGCCCTGTTTATCAAAAGTGTCAATAATCACCTGACTGGCTTTCTTGATGTTTATAGTATTTTCTCTGGTATGCAATCTGATTTCCGCTCAGGTTATGGATGTGTCACTGCAACCTTAAAGGTCCTTAATGATGTCACCATTGCCCTTGATTCTAAGCAGTGTTGTGCTGCTAGTTTTATTGACTTGGCCAAAGCTTTTGAAACGGTAGACCATATTGGTGTCTCTGAGGCCTGGTTTGATAACTACCTCTCTCGAAGAGTGCAGTGTATAAAGTCAGAACATCTGTTGTCTCAGCCACTGCCTGTCACCAAGGGTGTACCCCAAGGCTCGATCTTAGGCCCCATGCTCTTCTCAATTTACATCAACAACATTGCTCAGGCAATAGGAGGCTCTCTCACCCATGTATATGCCGATGATACAGTCTTATACTCAGCTGGCCCCTCCCCGGATTTTGTGTTACACGCTCTACAATAAAGCTTTCTTACTCACCAACAAGCTTTCTCTGCCCTTAACCTTGTTCTGAACACCTCCAAAACAAAGGTCATGTGGTTTGGTAAGAAGAATGCCCCTCTTCCCACAGGTGTGATTACTACCTCTGAGGGTGTAGAGCTTGAGGTAATCACCTCATACAAGTACTTGGGAGTATAGCTAGATGGTGCACTGTCCGTCTCTGAGCACATATCAAAGCTGCAGGCTGAAGTTAAATCTAGACTTGGTTTCCTCTATTGTAATAGCTCCTCTTTCACCCCAGCTGCCAAACTAACCCTGATTCAGATGACCATCCTACCCTGCTAGATTATAAAGACGTAATTTATAGGTCGACAGGTAAGGGTGCTCTCGAGCGGCTAGATGTTCTTTACCATTCAGCCATCAGATTGGACACCAATGCTCCTTATAGGACACATCACTGCACTCTATACTCCTCTGTAAACTCGTCATCTCTATATACCCGTCACAAGAACAACTGGTTGATGCTTATTTACAAAATCCTCTTAGGCCTCACTCCCCGCTATCTGAGATATCTACTACTCTTTATGTAGTGCTGTGCTGTCTCTCTTGTCGTGATGTGTGTTTTGTCCTATATTTTAATTTAATTTATTTGTATTTTTAATTCCAGCCCCTGTCCCCGCATGCCTTTTGCCAGGCCGTCATTGTAAATAAGAATTTGTTCTTAACTGACTTGCCTAGTTAAATAAAGGTAAAAAAAGAGAATAATATTAAAACACAGTGAACATAACATCTCCAACAGCTTCTGCACAATGGAAATCCCTTAATCTATTGTCCATTCATAATTATTTGATTAGACCTATTATTGTTCGCCTTTCAGCGCTGAAAGCGGGCTAGACTTAAAGAAGAACAGCACAGGCGAACCTTAATCACAAGTTTCAGTGAAGCAGTCTGTCATTGATACACAGTGTAAACACCATAATAATTCCAACATAAAAAATACCATACATTCATCTATAACAGTCATTCCATGAAAAGACATGTATTCAAGATTAACAGCCCCTTTCCATTTAAAACCTCTACGGGATCGGTGTCCCTATGCAGGGACGGTTGTTGCTAATGTTTTTTATTTTTATTTTTATTTCACCTTTATTTAACCAGGTAGGCTAGTTGAGAACAAGTTCTCATTTGCAACTGCGACCTGGCCAAGATAAAGCATAGCAGTATGAGCAGACAACACAGAGTTACACATGGAGTAAACAATTAACAAGTCAATAACACAGTAGAAAACAAAGGGGGAGTCTATATACAATGTGTGCAAAAGGCATGAGGTAGGCGAATAATTACAATTTTGCAGATTAACACTGGAGTGATAAATGATCAGATGGTCATGTACAGGTAGAGATATTGGTGTGCAAAAGAGCAGAAAAATAAATAAATAAAAACAGTATGGGGATGAGGTAGGTGAAAATGGGTGGGCTAATTACCAATAGACTATGTACAGCTGCAGCGATCGGTTAGCTGCTCGGATAGCTGATGTTTGAAGTTGGTGAGGGAGATAAAAGTCTCCAACTTCAGCGATTTTTGCAATTCGTTCCAGTCACAGGCAGCAGAGTACTGGAACGAAAGGCGGCCAAATGAGGTGTTGGCTTTAGGGATGATCAGTGAGATACACCTGCTGGAGCGCGTGCTACGGATGGGTGTTGCCATCGTGACCAGTGAGCTGAGATAAGGCGGAGCTTTACCTAGCATGGACTTGTAGATGACCTGGAGCCAGTGGGTCTGGCGACGAATATGTAGCGAGGGCCAGCCGACTAGAGCATACAAGTCGCAGTGGTGGGTGGTATAAGGTGCTTTAGTGACAAAACGGATGGCACTGTGATAGACTGCATCCAGTTTGCTGAGTAGAGTGTTGGAAGCCATTTTGTAGATGACATCGCCGAAGTCGAGAATCGGTAGGATAGTCAGTTTTACTAGGGTAAGCTTGGCGGCGTGAGTGAAGGAGGCTTTGTTGCGGAATAGAAAGCCGACTCTTGATTTGATTTTCGATTGGAGATGTTTGATATGAGTCTGGAAGGAGAGTTTGCAGTCTAGCCAGACACCTAGGTACTTATAGATGTCCACATATTCTAGGTCGGAACCATCCAGGGTGGTGATGCTAGGCGGGCATGCGGGTGCAGGCAGCGATCGGTTGAAAAGCATGCATTTGGTTTTACTAGCGTTTAAGAGCAGTCGGAGGCCACGGAAGGAGTGTTGTATGGCATTGAAGCTTGTTTGGAGGTTAGATAGCACAGTGTCCAATGACGGGCCGAAAGTATATAGAATGGTGTCGTCTGCGTAGAGGTGGATCAGGGAATCGCCCGCAACAAGAGCAACATCATTGATGTATACAGAGAAAAGTCATCCGAAAAACCGAGGCTACTGAGTCTGCCGATAAGAATATGGTGATTGACAGAGTCGAAAGCCTTGGCAAGGTCGATGAAGACGGCTGCACAGTACTGTCTTTTATCGATGGCGGTTATGATATCGTTTAGTACCTTGAGTGTGGCTGAGGTGCACCCGTGACCGGCTCGGAAACCAGATTGCACAGCGGAGAAGGTACAGTGGGATTCGAGATGGTCAGTGACCTGTTTGTTGACTTGGCTTTCGAAGACCTTAGATAGGCAGGGCAGGATGGATATAGGTCTGTGACTAAAATTACGTTGTAAGTAACATCCAACTTTCCAGAACATAGACATGTCTTTTATGTGCAGAAAGCTTCAATTCTTGTTAATCTAACTGCACTATCCAATTTACAGTAGCTATTACAGTTAAAAAAAATACTATGCTATTGTTTGAGGAGAGTGCACAACAACAAAAAACTTTTATCATGGCACTTGGTTTGATACATTCACCTCTGAAGGTAAATAATGTACTTACATTCAGTAATCTTGCTCTGACTTGTCATCCGGAGGGTCCCAGAGATAAAAAAAAATCTATCATAGTTTTGTTTGATAAAATCCATTTTTATATTAAAATGTAGGAACTGTTTCAGGTCCTGAGCTACAGGCAGTTAGATTTGGGTATGTCATTTTAGGCGAAAATTGAAAAAAAGGGTACGATCTTTAAGAGGTTCATGGGCTTTACAATCTTCTCAGCCTATGATTTATACATGTGTCACAATGGCAGGCAACATTCTCTCACGTTGCTATTGTAATAATAGCCCAACACTGATAGAGCCTGCATGCATCTAAAGGATGCAAACCCCTACTGTCTGTCATACAATAGTCTTTGTGGTAACACTTGACCTGCTTCTTTGTTTTAGAGGTGTTCTTGGTGCATTACGGTAATCTGATGAAATGTGTTTAATATTGTTTATACACTTCTCAAAGGCACTGGCTTTATTGCAGCTGAACTCAACAGAAGGCATGCCGTTGGAGCTGCTGGCAGGAATATTAAGTGAACCAGTCGTAGCAATATGGATTATAAATGAGTTTATTTTGCACTGCAGAGCTCTGCAAACTGACGCAAAGACTTCTCTCTTTGTAATAAATCATTCCCATTCAGACAGCCTTGTACACTTAAGGCATTGTTTAATACTATCTGCAAAGAGGAGAGAAAGGAGAGAAAACATTGCAGAAAAGGTGTTATGGTAGGGAATGGATGATGTGATTATGAAAGATGGAATATACACTGATTATACCAAACCTGTTCTTTCCATGACACAGACTGAACAGATGAATCCACATGAATGCTATGATCCCTTATTGATGTCACTTGTTACAGGGCAACTAGCGGCCCGCAGCCTCCCTTGTAGGCCCGTGGAACTCAGTTGGGGTCTCAACTTACAAGGTGCAATTTATAAATTTGGTTGTGCATCAACATTCACTCAATTAGCCCATGTCAGCATTTATTTTTCTTCTGTTGGTATGTTAGTCTAGCAGCCAACTATCTAAACTTGTAGTAAGCATGGTCAAATTACCGACCGGGGTGGGCCCATTGATCATCAGTTATCATATTAAGAACTGCAAACAAACACTGGTTTGTGTTAAGAACTGCATCGCTGCTGGATTTTTCACGCTCACCAGTTTCCTGTGTGTATCAAGAATGGTCCACCACCCAAAGGACATCCAGGCAACTTCACACAACTGTAGGAAGGAAGCATTGGAGTCATGAAGCATCCCTGTGGAATGCTTTCGACACCTTGTAGTGTCCGTGCCCCGACGAATTGATGATTTTCTGGGGTGCAACTCAACATTAGGAAGGTGTGTTTGTATACTCAGTGTATTTGATTTATTGATAACAATAAACTTGCAGGAAAATGTTGCATAGTGTCACGGGAGTCATAATGAAATAGGAATCTGAAGAGAAATCCCTCGCAAGCCGTAAATGTAGCAGAGTAAGATTTTCTGGAATAGCATTTTCGTCCCTCTCCACCCCTTTAAATAAAACAACATGAAAATGCAATTTATTTGTCAGTGCTGCTTGTGAGATAAATATTTTGTCAGAGAACCTGAGATGCCAAGGACATTTTTCTCTCAACAAACCTTCTCATCCTATGCAGTAGTGTATTGTTGGTAGAAATAAGCCTGAAGGTTAGAATAACTTCTATATTTTTTACACAAAAAACACCTTTATCTATACAGGTAAGTCAATTAAGACGCATTTCTTCTTCTTCTTCTTCTTCTTCTTCTTCTTCTTCTTCTTCTTATGACCTGTCATTCATCATGCTATGATTGTTGATGTACATTGATATAGTATTTTGTTGTAATACCCACTCATGTTCCTAGGCTTTGGAGCAGACCACAGAAGTGGTGGAAAGTGCTTAACTGTAGCTAGACAGGAACAAGGCCACATTATGTTGTAGGGTTTATTGAATAAACCCATTTCACTGTGTTCTGTTTGTCTCTGCACAAAGTTGAGCAGCCACTAAAATATGTCATGCAGAATAGATAAAATGCTGTACTGTCTTTCTGCCTATACCTGCAGCATTACATCAGATACACCACAAAATACTCATGTTTTATGCATAAAATATCAATGTCTTTTTCACTGGTCAGAACTTGGGAAGCCTTGAGTGATTCATAGAATCATCATGGATAAAGCTGCTATACAGTAGCATAACACGTTTATGATTAGACAGGACAGCACAGATCTTGTAGAATATGATGAGGATGAGGATGGATTTCCAATGGTCATTGTTATCAGGGATCCTTAGGATGTCCCTACCCCATTGAAGTTGAAGGTAAGGGTTAAGGTTAGGGTTAGCCTTAGGGTTAGGTAAGGGTTATGGTTAAGGTTAGGGTTAGGTTTTAGGGTAGGGACGTCCTAAGGATGAAAAGCACTAACCAAATTCTAATTGCTCTAATACCCGGGAGATGAGATTTGCACAATGCTGCATTGTGGGAAATGAAAGTTGGCATCAAAAGTGCCTCCTCTGTTGAACAGGAGCCCAAATCAGTAGGATATAGCACAAGTGAAGCATTAGGGCTTGGTGGTTCATTATTCTCACAGCGCTACACTACCTCCTCTTACAGTATCTCTCCATATCGCTCCATGCAGTGTGATATACTCCAACAGCAATACAGAGACAGATACGAGTGAGCCGCAATGCAGACCCCACTGACTATGACTAGCGTCATGATCAAGGATATCTACTGCTGTCGTATGTTCTAGACCGTCATGCACTGGTGTATGAAATGTAATTGCATGCAATTTGACATTGTATGAATACAGCGTTCGTTTTTCAGTGATATCGGCTGAGACATTTCTTGTTGTGTTGAATGAATGGTAGAAAGAATGACAGGATGGTAATGCAGAATTATGCAAGGCTACAGTATAAGTGTACAAGAGTTTTATAAAACATGTTGAATTCAATTATCAGTTGTACAGTATATATGCAAATTGCTCTAACAGTGATAGTTATTTTAAAAGACATTACAAAGGGGTATTAAAAAACAATTACAATAAATACTGGTACTCTGATTATTACAGAATCTCCAAGGCAGTCAAGAGTAATATTGTTTAATCATTAGCTGTTCTTTAAACAGTTGTGATATTATCGTACCATTTGGTCACATGAGAGTGTCCTCTTCTACGGCTTATGAAACAGACCCTTTTCAACTTCTTTCTTTTGAGGAAGGTTTTCTCTCCATATTAAATTCTCTCACAATCAATATAAAATTGCTCCATTTCTCAGAGCAGACAAACCTTTAGTGCAATATATGGCTATATCTCTCACTATAAGAGAATAAAACCCTTAATTTAGACAGCAATAAAACCAATGGGCTTAGAGAAACTGATTCTTTCCAGGACATTAATCATGAAAATTTAATGGATATCAAATATTTAATACAGTAGAATGTACAACTTGTATTACTATGGCTTTCTTCAAATCGATCATGTAGGGGGTAAATCCATAATTAAAATGATGCTAGCTAGAACAAATCATTAAGATGTATTTTTTTCCCTTCTCCCTCCTTCTGAAATGTTAAATATACAGGTATACCCTGCTAGTGATGTATAGGCTATTAAAGGCTGAAATAAATTATTACTGTTTCTTATATAAATGACTGCTTCATTATATTAGAGATATAAAAGTATGCAATATTTCAAGTACAATTGGGCCTCAGTTTTGGCCTCTGAAACATTTATTATGTTTAGAGAAAATGTTAATATTGGAGTTGAAATAGGCTACATAAAATCTCTCATATTTAGTCTAATTAATACGGAGTAATATCAGGCCAAACAGAAACTTATTTTCCCTTGTTATTTTATTCCTGCAACCATCAATTAAGTTCAGTCTTACTTCCATATTACAAAATGATTCATTGTCCATATTTCTAACTCTCACAGTATAAGGACTCAACAATCTCTCTACTGCTATCGATTAGTGATGTCTGCACATAATGTTTTCGTCATTCATCTCAAAACATGTTGTTCCTCATCGCTCACTAGAGCCACAGAGCATGGCTTGAGATTTGTGTGGTGAAAATGGCCTCTGAACCTTGGAAACCCAGATTAATAGCAGCACATACAGTAGATGAGGACACTGTGAAACTGGTAGCAGCTCTAAAATAGTATAACCTGTCAACCAGCTGTAAAATTCGTTTTTTATTTTATTGATTTATTTCACCTTTATTTAACCAGGTAGGCAAGTTGAGAACAAGTTCTCATTTACAATTGCGACCTGGCCAAGATAAAGCAAAGCAGTTCGACACATACAACAACACAGAGTTACACATGGAGTAAAACAAACATACAGTCAATAATACAGTAGAAACAAGTCTATATACGATGTGAGCAAATGAGGTGAGATAAGGGAGGTAAAGGCAAAAAAAGGGCCATGGTGGCAAAGTAAATACAATATAGCAAGTTAAACACTGGAATGGTAGATTTGCAGTGGAAGAGTGTGCAAAGTAGAAATAAAAATAATAGTTACCATGAGTGTCAGATGAACTGACACGTGTCAACCAGTATACTTACTAATTCCACACATATACACAAGCACACATCTCACTCTCTCTCTCTCTCTCTCTCTCTCTCTCTCTCTCTCTCTCTCTCTCTCTCTCTCTCTCTCTCTCTCTCTCTCTCTCTCTCTCTCCTACTAGCTCATTCGTAATCTCATACAGTACATCGTTCATGATACTACATATATAGATACTACATGGCTCTTGTCTTGGTAGACGTGGAGGTGACTATTACAGTAACATTGGAGTACAGAGAACCATACCTTCCCCTCTGGCCCTGTGACACTGTAGGAACTTAGGCCAATCCCCTTTATAGGAATTCCTCCATTCATCCACAGATACCTTCCCCCCTCCTTCCATCTCAGCGGCTTTACTCCATCTTTGATCACCTGATGTACTCCTGAAAGTCCAACACTTCAAACAGAGAGAGAGGAGGATTCCAAGCTGGTGTATCAGGGCAATGTTTTCATGTTTCCATGTGAGCAGCAGCAGCTATTTTTTGTCCTCCTTTCATCATATGATTGATTCAATAAGAGAGATCAATAATTGTAATTACTGTAAATAATGTATAATATATTGTGATGCCTGTGTTTTGGGATCTGAGTGTCATTGCCGCTTCAAGACAGAGTGCAGCTATTCTGTGTAATTAGTGTGGACAGATTCCCTCACATTTGAGGTACGCAGAGCAGTATGGAGGCAATTAATAATGTAGCAGGACTGTAAAGGCATCATATAAGGAGTGTATGATGGATTAAGTAAACAGTTACCAGTGTAGAATTGTTTTCACCATACTACTGTGTTCTTCATGAGCATTGAAAGGTTTTTAGGCCTGTGTAATTCCAACTATGAAACTAACAAATCTTGGCAGTGAAAAGGGATGTAGGGATGTAGAGATGTACTGAAAGCATATGAATAGTTTTGCCCTTTGAAATATTATGTTGAGTATAAATGACAAATGGCAAAAAGAGATTCATGGAATTTTGCCATATTTGATCCTTCAAACCAGCTACAGTACAGGGTATCAACAATGCATAGAGGCAGAGTACAATATAAAGGATGCTTTTACATCACTGTTGAAAGACAGTTAACAATCCATTACACATGAGCATAAAGTTTACCCTAAACCTGTGCCCAAAGATGTTGCCATATGAAGCAGTGAAGAGGTGAGTCCTTGGAGCAGTCAAAGTTTCACAGTCCAGAGTGGTAAAGTGGTCTGCAGTGTTTTACTGATTCACCGTACCCTCCTGCATCATTTATAAATGTTTACCCAGCACTAAATATGCTCCAGCACTGCTGTTTAGGAGCCTAACATCAGTGCAGTGGATGAGAGGGCTCCCGTAACATGAACCCAAAGTTCACTATAACATTAATAATGTAAGGACACAAACAGATTGTTATAGGACACACACACGCACTCACGGATTTAAGGCCATTGGACGGGAATGACTACGCAGTTAAGTCTTTGGGTTGAGTTTCTCACAGAGATGCTGTGTTGGTCCATAGATTTAGAATGACTAGAATGTTCTAGAGATTTTATTTCTATGTCTTGGCCAACACTCGTCTTCTAGAACGCTCAGTGCTGCTGCACGTGACCTTTGTTCCTTGCAACAGACATCTGGTTTTAATGTGAGGAGAGACCATGCAATGATTACTCACTGTTGACGTGCCTAATAGTACCCTCACTTTAGGCTGGCTTGTTCAACAAACCCCCATATAGTTACAAACGATGGATATGATATGCTAAGCTACCTGTTAACAATACCAGTTTGTTTTTGTAGAAGAGGATTTGTTCCTCAATGACTAATTACTGACTAATGTTGAACAAATGAAAAAGTGTATTGGATTCTGTATTGGCCATGGTGCAGAGATAGGTAACATTTGCAAAAATACCCTAAAGACCAATGTAACAACAACAAAAACAAAAATGACATTACAATACAACACAAAATGCATAAGGGGTATACATTTGCAAGTACTGTAGATCCCTTAACTATTTAAAAGTAGTGGTTACATAAACATTTGACTGGCGATGGCTGTGATGTGGTTGTTTATCTACTTTAGTTGAATGCCCTGACTGTAAGTCGCTCTGGATGAGAAAGTCTGCTAAATAAACAAAATGTAAACAATTTGTATTTTAATCAAATGTGGCCTTATTTGGGGGCTGAGCTCATTAGAATAATGCCCAGTGTGCTTTGCAAGTGTTCACGTTTACATTTACAATTACATTTTGGTTATTTAGTAAATGCTCTTATCACACCATAGTGCCACAGACTTATGATACCAATGAAGCAAATTTAGGGTGAAAGAGGGCCAAAAAATTGCGAATCACCATTAAAAGTTGCAAAGAAAAGTATTTTGTTACAAAATAGAGTACATTGGATTGTAGCCCCAGTGAAATAAAAATGACAAAATACTCAAAAGTAATAGAAATACGTATTGCAAATATATGTAACATAGATAAATAAATACTGCCCATCTCTGCACGGTGCCATCCCAATTATGTATATAAATGTATGTCAAGTTCCATAAGCACTGGGATATTGTTATAACAAGGATTAGAGATAAAATAGAGTAGGCTAGGAAAGCTACCTGCAGTCCTCCAGGAAGGTGTTCCCCGGTGACTAGATTTCATCTTCCTTAAAAGGAGCCATTAAGCTGTAGTGACAGAGAAATGAATCCACTCTAGTGCCGGGAACAGCTTCTCATCGCCAATCATTAGGTTAACACTCCATAATCACCCCTTCATGCTGTGTGTTCATCAGCTTGTCTCTTCCTCTCTCTCTTTGTGTACTGGTGCTTATTATTCTGCTACAATGTGTGAAGCACAATGCTAAAGACAGCTAGCTACCTCGAGTCTCTCTCTATATATATGCCGCTGCCTGCTATCGTATCGGAGAGGCAGGCCACTATCACCGGGCCAGGATGGAGGAAATTGCTCCATAAAACAAAAATAATACCCAATAAAACGGGAGAGCAAATGGCATTTACAACATAAAACTGAAAGTACACCAGTAAACACACAGTTATTTCTCCAGTTTAATCCAAATTGCAACCTTGTAGTTTTGTTCTGCATATCTTTCTGAAGTTTCAAGGCCTTGGCTCAGCTGTATATTACAATGAGGTATTTGAGTTCTTAGATTAAATGGTATTCAATGAAACACCTCTTCATGTTAAAAGTCCATGATAGTGGCAGGCAGGTCGGCAGGCAGGTCGGCAGGCAGGTCGGCAGGCAGGCAGGCAGGCAGGCAGGCAGGCAGGCAGGCAGGCAGGCAGGCCGGCAGGCAGGCAGGCAGGCGGGCAGGCAGGCGGGCAGGCAGGCGGGCAGGCAGGCGGGCAGGCGGGCAGGGAGGCAGGCAGGCAGGTCGGCAGGCAGGCAGGCAGGCAGGCAGGCAGGCAGGCAGGCAGGCAGGTCGGCAGGCAGGCAGGCATGCAGGGTTGAATAATTCCAAAGGCTTTTCTGAGATGATAGAGAGAGAAAGCTAAACCACTTGGTGTTCCTGTTTGTGGCTTTAAAGATTCTCCTCCAATGGAACAATCTGTCTTCATTGAACCCCTGACTTGATGAGGCAACCGGAGAGGTAATTAAGGTTGAAATATTGCCTAGCTGAGCTCCGCAGCACTGCACAGCCCACGCTGCTTTGAGACAGTAACAAGCTACAACAACAAATACATCTTCAAGTTATGGCCAATCATCTCTTGTTTTCATGTCTTGCCAACTTGCAAATTCTATTTGATCCAGGAACAGCCTTAAAGGATTAAGATTTCTTTATAGAATCTGAGAATGTCTACAGATGAATAATAATAAAATGTTCTTCTACAATATCGAACAGTATTTTACAACAAGGATACAAAATAATGTTCACAATATAGGGCAAACATTTCATACACTGTTAATGTAATTCTGAGAAAAGGATACATTTAATCTGGATTTGGATTCTAATTCTTTACTTCATTATGAGTCTTCATGACTTATTGTTGGTATCAGTCACACCAGGTCAGTAATGTAGAGTGGAATACATTAATAGGAATTGGAATGCTTTTCTTGCAACATGTTGTTACTATAATGGCCGCTAAAATAAGGAATGAAGCTCAGTGGTCCTGTACAATAAGATTGTTATACAGTAGGTTAATGGTTATCATGATCAATAATAGATGCAGTTTCTGAGTTTTGTTGTATCCTCTTTATTGTCAGCTTTGTTAGCGACATGATGACCATACAGTAGCATTGATGACAATATTTTTCAATTTGAAATGCTTAATGTGCATGTTTAAAACACAACATTTTCCCTGAAAGGTAATCAGTGGTGAACCAACATGTCCATGTGATTACACTGGCCATAGATCTGTGAACATCTTATGGTAGGCTCTGTGTCACTCTAGTTGTTCTTTACTCATGTTGTTTATAGGAATATCAGACTTTCTGTTTGCCATCAATATCCGCTATTCACAATAAACCGGTAATTGCACATAAATGAAGCATGTCACTGTAGAGCCGAGGATAGGTTCTCCCCCTGCATAATTCAAATAAATACTAATTATTTAACTGGAGCAAATGGCAACAATGGTTATCAAAGGTGTTTATTTTTCAGTGGTAGTTTTAGTTTTTTTGCTCTGGACACTTTGACTAATGCATAACATGCCGGATAAAAATAACAAGGCTATAATAGAAAAACCCAGGCCAACATTGCCTGATTGAATGTGCAACTGTACATAAATAAATACATTGTCTGTCTACTAAACATATTCATGGGATTTTGTCCCTCCATATAAGGAGTATGGTTTGCTTTTAAAACCTCCCATTTGTAAGTGTTGTGGATGAAATGGAATCGCAATGTGTTTGCGTATTACATGAGTGATGTTGTATTAAAGCCAAGGCCCCAATCTATTCAAGAGCTCTGTGTTGCCCTATCTCCACAATTGAGTTAGCGTTGCGCAATCACTGTCTATTCAAGGGCTGAGAAATTGAGTTTCAAGCCTGAAGCAGTACCAGCCTCGTAGGAATGGGCAGAGAGAGAGAGAGAGAGAGAGAGAGAGAGAGGGAGAGAGAGAGAAAGCGAGAGAGAGAGAGAATTAGTCTAGGTGTATCCTATCGTTATACTCTCATAACCAAACCGCAAAGAGCAAAGCAACATGCAATGTCCTTGAAGAATACATTTACACAACACTTCAGAATGTTTGGAACAACCATGAGAAACACAGGGTTTCTGGTGTGTAAGTCCAGTGTGAGTGTATACCCAGCAAACCTTGAACATTACCAGAAAATTAGCTAACATTCCCATTAAGTTATAGTTAGTTTTTAGTTTTTACTTTTTTTATTTTATGAAATATCCTTGGAAGGTTCTCCTAACATCCACTAAGATTTTGTGCAAAAATCTATAATAACCACCACAGAAATTACTCCAAAGTTCTCATTAGGTTTCCAGGTAATGTCATAACACAATGTACCAGTAATATTTTCACACTAAAACAACATTTGAAAGTTCTCCAAACATTTGTTATGTTGCGGCAAATGTTCTCATAACATAAAAACTGTCCAATAGTGCTGATGATTATGCAATGTTCGCAAGAACATTCATAGAACATTTTGTATGTTCTTTAACGGTTCCCAGAATGTTTCTTTAGATTGTGGGAGCAGTCTGGTGAGAAAATTGTGGGTACATCACAAAAGATATGTTCCCAAAACACCAAAAAACGGTCCTGTTGTGCGGATGATTAAACAATGTTTCTTTTAGGGTGCAAAAAACGTTCACCTGATGTTACAAGAACATTCCCAGAACACATTTAGTCTGTTTAGTGGTTCCCAGAATGTTTCATCGGGTCGTGGAAACAGTCTGGTGGGAAAATGTGGGGACATCACAAAATATATGTTCCCAAAACACAAAAACTGTCCAGTGGTGCTGACATTCAGATAATGTTTGTATTAGGCCGCACAAAACATGATGTTGAACAAGAATGTTGACAGAAAAGCCTTTCTGAGTTCTTCGAAGGTTCCCAGAATATTTAGTTGGGTTATTAGAACAGTGTGGATAGAACATTTTTATTCCCATAACACAGAATATGCTCAGTTGTGATGACATTGTGTTTAAATTAGGTTGCACAGGACGTTCCTATAATGTTGTAAGAATATTGACAGAACACCTGGTCTAAGTTCTTTAAAGGTTCCCAGAACATTTCATTACATTATGGGTGTTGTCCTGAGAACATTTCAAGAACATTTAGAAATGTAATATGTAGGTTTTACCTAATATTACCAGAACAATCTCAGCATGAACATGTGTAGCTCCTTAAAGTATTAGAAAGCAGATTAGAATACATCCCCATTATGTTTCTCTGCAGATTAAATGGCCATTCACATGTGAGGACATTGTTGTAGTTCCACTACAAGGTGATATAGACACACACAGCATTTTCATTTCATTCACTTAGTTTAATCTCCATACATCTATTCTCTTTCTCTCCACTACACAAGCCAGCACAGATTGGTTAAACATTGTGTGATATGAAGCCACATTTCCCATTTCTCCTTCAGAGGAAACAAATGTCAGAAATGACCCTACATATGGTTTGTTGTCATTATGTCTAAATACGCCGGCCGTATGTGTCCATATGGCATTGGTTGTCTAAAGTGCCATATGCCATCAGTGAGTGCAGGCTGTTGAATGAATCTGAATAATATCTGTATTGCTACTAGAGTGCAGCATGTATGAGAATTCCATCAGGCTGGTAAAATACTTATTTATTCATGCAGAATTACAATAAGCAACATAGTTTATGGATTAGATGATTGGGCCTGATTTGCCACAGAATCCATCTTCCTGAAATAATGTCTGACGGAAACAGTTTCTCATTAGGTAGCTGGTCCATTTGTGGTTTGTTTTATCTGATGGGTTATGGGTTCACTGGGCCGGGGACATGTGTTAATAATATCAGCATGTGCTATCAGTAATCTGGTGACTGTGCTCCCAACGTAGGGCACAGTATTAAGGGAAAAGGTCAAAGAGCATAGGTGAGTTGTGCGTAATTTATGACGTTCAAAATCAGAACCAAACATTCACCATACAGACTGACAATTTTTTATCTTAAAAATCCACAAAAAAGACACAAAAAGATGCCGAACAATGGTTGATGACAAGATAATTTCACCCCAGATGAAGAGTCACCTACTTCCTTTCCTGTACCTGTCAGGTGGTGGGGTTAAAGATGGCCGTTGGCAGCAGCTCCACAACCTCCCTGTGTAAAAACAGTGAGACACAGTATTTTATATAAATATGTCTTAAGGTTGCACTTCATTACTTCCAGGACAGCTGGACGTGCCCACGGTGTGTTTTCTTTATTTGTGTGTGTGTGTGTGTGTGTGTGTGTGTGTGTGTGTGTGTGTGTGTGTGTGTGTGTGTGTGCCTGCAGGCAGTTGTGTATTTGAGTGCGGCCTTGCGTGTGTGTCTGGACACTTATAAAATAAACAGGAAGGTATATGTGCATGCATGTTATTAGATCTCATCAGGGTAAATTGATTTGTTTATACATTGCATGTGATAGATCATATCCCCCAGAGGTACAGTGTTAATGTTTGCAGTCACCTGTGTGGAAAAAGGAAAACAACGATCACTTAACACGCTATCATCCTTATATTGGACCTTGGGGAATAGTCTTTATAATTACTGCAACTTTATAATGATCTGGCTTTTCTGCCCTCAAATATGTCCCTTAAGACACTAGTCATTATGTTGTTGCGCTAGACTGAACTCCGAGTGTAATCCTGATATCTAAGTTTTGTCAATTTTGTCCAATAAATAAAAGATTGACAGTTATTTGCTGTGGGTAACTGTTCATAAAACAGAAAATATTGACTGGAGAAGTACACATTTTGATAGGCATACAGATAGTACAGGGGGTACAAACGTAGTATCACATGTACTTACATACACAGGACCTGGCAAGACAACAGTAGAGAATTGACAAAAGAACGACAATAAAGTGAAGGAAAGGACAGAGAGAAAAAGAGTGTGGTCTTCTGTCGCAGCTCAACAGATTTGAAGATTATCATTTGTTCATTCCTCAAAGCTGCCATGGCTAGGCCTTTGACATTACATGCAGATCAATTCAGTGCAGCTGACACAGACCTGGTGTGAAATTAAAGGCCCAGTCAATAGAACATAACATATTTCAGGAACAAAAGTTGGAGTAGATGATTCAAATCCTGCTGCTCCGGTTAGGCTTCCAGGTGTGCTGGGCTGCCTTTTTCAGAAGGCTTGCAGTTGTTACAGTAGACAAAGGGGTGAGAAATAAAGAAAGAGCGAAAAGAAAGTTCATTAAATAATTGTGAGGTAGGCCAGATATATAATGTTGAAGGTTTGTTCTCATATGATTCTTGCTAGCCTCAAATAATACATGATAACACCATGTACAGTATCTCTCGTGGGAAAATGTCTTTCCCCACACACACATCATTTGTGAACATATATGAGGCCTTGTTGAACTTTTTCTGGAAACCTTGTGATATAATAGTAAGGAACAAGGAAACCGTGAACAGCGGTTGGCCTTTCTTGACACAGCGCTGCTCTGTTATTGTGATGCCTTGACATCATATTGACAAGAAACACTCAGCTCTATTCAAACTGTCAAAATTAACCTCTGACTTGTCTTCCATTTCTGCAGTGTGGAAAAGTTGCCTTCTACATGTAATATAGTGGACTTGTTTATGCTGCATATAGTAGCTAGATTGTTTACCGGTTAGTGTCCAAATGTTCCTCTATTTACCACTGTTCATGACTTCGTCCATTCTCCTTTTGCACCCCAGCAGTTGTACCATAGTGGTAAAGTGCAGAGTACTATATGGCTATAGACTATAATGGTGGATGGTATTACCAGGGGAAAGGTTAGTACATTACAAGCTATTTTTCATTCCCTTGTTTGTTGGGTGCTGTAGCCAACACTGATCTTAAAATGATGCTATCCAAACAAAGCAGAAAAGGGGTACCACTGAGCGTTACACCTGCATCTGGAGAATACAACTGAACCCACATCACAGAGGTCATAGACTGCTGAGTGTGTATCTAGCCAGCTGTAGAAACAGCTAAACCCAGGGGTGACATCTCTCTCTCTCTCTCTCTCTCTCTCCCAGGTGCTTCTGTTCTGAATTAAACACCCCCCCCCCTCCTCCCCCACCTACAACATTTCCGACTACTCTGCTGTTTCGTAATTTAATTTTCTTCACTCTAGTACTCTCCATATCAACATCAAAGCATTAGCCCCTCAAAGTCAACCGGGTCATGTACCAGAGGCCCACATTGATTTTCTTCACAGGACCTTTATTTGGGCAGTGGTGATGTACTCTTGGCTGACCAGTCAACTGGTTAAATACTAAGGATTGTTGTTAATGAGATTTCTGTTTGTCCTTCACTTTTCACTGTTCCCTTTTGGTTGGGTCTTTAGCAGATTATGCGTTTTGCTGTGCCAAACAGAGAATCATGAACGCCTCAGTTGCCTCTTAAAAATAACTGTGTGCTGCCAATTCAGCTTCTCTTAGCTATAAATGATTACATTCTGATTGAATTGAGTAATGGCAATAATCAACTTCAGGCCCATTTAACTGTGCAACCCCAGTTTGATAGACTTTATTAGACCAGATTAAATATGATACCATTTGGTCCATTCCATCAGTTACTGTATAAACTACATTCAGTGCAGAATGTCAAGGTCAACCAATACTCTATTGGTCATTGTTCAAAAGACTCTTATTGGCAAAAACATTTTTCTCCAATACCAGAGCATTGCATAAAACTGCTGCACAGTAGATATTCAGAAACTATTCACCTTTGACCTTTTCCACATGTTGTTGTGTTAGAGCCTGAATTGAAAATGGATTCAATTGAGCTTTTTTTGTCACTGGCCTCCACACAATACCCCATAATATCAAAGTGGAATACATTTTTGTGAAATTTAAAAAAATTGGTAAACAAGTCACATAATAAGTTGCATGGACTCACTCTGTGTGCAATAATAATGTTTAACTCATCTCTGTACCCAACACATACAATTATCTCTAAGGTCCCTCAGTCAAGCAGTGAATTTCAAACACAGATTCAACTACAAAGACCAGTGAGGTTTTCCAGTGCCTCACAAAAATAGGGCACCTATTGTTACAGTAGATGGCAAAAAGTACAAATGTAATTGAATATCCCTTTGAGCATGGAGGAGTTTTTTTATTTTATTTTTATTTCACCTTTATTTAACCAGGTAGGCTAGTTGAGAACAAGTTCTCATTTACAACTGCAACCTGGCCAAGATGAAGAAAAGCAGTGCGACAAAAACAACAGCACTTAAACAAACGTACAGTCAAAAACACAAAATAAAAGAAAAATTGAGAAATCTATGTACAGTGTGTGTAAATGTGGAAGAGTAGGGAGGTAGGCAATAAATAGGCCATAGAGTGGAAAATATTTACAATTTAGCATTACAGTTTTTCTCAGTCGCTTTGGTGCATTTCTTAGATCAAAAGTGCAATTCTTGATACGACTTGTACAAATTCCAAATCATCTAGTCACTTGTGCACATCATTAAAGCAATTTCTTATTCCTTTGAACAAATTGCAATTGATAATGTACAAGTGTCAGCTTTTTTCCACATTATCAATTGCTCATGTCATGTTGATCAAAATATAGTAGATGGTTCTCTGTTGAATAGTCTTACCCCTCAAAACATCTAGGCATTAGTTCCTTGCATAAGCCATTAAATGCAAAATTGTTTAACTATTTGTCATAAACTGTCAAGCATAGTTTTACACATTTCTATTAGACCTTTTGTACAAAAACGTGAATTGATGAATCGTGCAGGTGAAATTGACCCTCACTCATGAAGGAATGTAAAGTGTTAGTTCAACCAACAATCAACCAGTTCTCTAAATTGCTCAAAGGTGCATCTCATGAAGAATACATTGGCAAGCATATATAGACAGACCACAACACAGAGTTGCAATTTTCCAATAATGGATGGACCAGGAAATGAACAGGTTCAACAGCCAAGAGGAGGAAGAAGAGGAGCAAGGATGCGTGGTGGAAGGCAAAACAGAGGAAGAGGCAGAAGAGGACATAGGCGCATATCTGATGACATAAGGGCCACTATTGTAGACCATGTTGTCAATCATGGTCTTACAATGGCTGAGGTGGGTCGAAGGGTGTAGCCGAATATTGGGAGATCAACCGTGTCCTCAATAGTTCAAACGTTTCGAAGAGAGAACAGGTCTGTCCACCAATGTACAGTGCACTGTTACTGTATATAAGCAGTATACTGTATACTTCCTACAATGCTTCATATTACAGTAGTCCACTTGTATTTCACAGCATACAGAAATATACTCTATACAGATACATACTGCACCTTACATGCACCCACCTGTATGTTTTACAGTAAAATGTGTGTTCGCATAGTTTTTGTCTCTGTGAAACTGTGCGATGCATCACTGCATTTTTCCCCACATAGGACTGCAAGATTACCTCAAACCGGTGGCAGAGGACGCCTTTTCACACCTCAACAGGAGGAGGCTATTTGCACCATGGTCCGAGCAAACAATGCCATGAGACTCAGGGAAATACAAAGGACCATTATAGAAGACAACGATGTCTTTGAAAACATCCATACGGTTAGCATCTCAAACATCGACAGGGTGCTGCATAGAAACCAGATGAGTATGAAACAGCTGTACCGTGTACCATTCCAAAGGAATGAGGACAGAGTTAAGGAGCTACGGCACCAGTATGTACAGGTAAAACATATATCTATGTAACTACTTTACAGCAACATTTTATAGTGATACATAGGACAGTAAGCAGAAACTGCACACATTTCCATTGCTGTGGAAGGAACATGCAACATATGTACATTTTATGTCACTCTTCCTTACCAAAACAAATTCAACTGTGTGTTCTGGGATATGGTGTATAATGGAGTTGGAATCAAGTGAACCCTCTCACAACTTTGTATACGTGGATGAGGCTGCCTTCAACCTGACCAAATGCAGAAGGCGGGGTCAGAATATCATCGGTCACAGAGCTACTGTGGATTTGCCAGGCCAACGGGGAGGAAATATCACCATGTGTGCTGCTATTTCGGAGCATGGTGTCCTAACCCATATCCCCCTTATAGGGCCATACAACACCCAGCATCTACTCAACTTTTTAGAGACTCTCTACAGGGCTCTCATCCCTGATGATGAGAAGGGTATGTTTAGAGAGGATTTGCCAAAGTACAGTATGTGGTCATTTGTGATAATGTGAGTTTCCATCGATCAAACATCATAAGGCAATGGTTTGTGACCCACCCGAGGATGCTCATAGAATTCCTCCAACCTTATTCACCATTCCTTAACCCAATTGAGGAGTTATTTTCAGCATGGAGGTGGAAGGTGTACAATCGTCAGCCACACACAGATGACCCTGCTGGCTGCAATGGATGCAGCATGTGAGGACATCACAGTAGACGCCTGCAGAGGATGGATAAGGCATTCCAAAAGATTCTTTCCACGTTGCATTGGAAGGGAAAATATCCGGTGTGATGTGGATGAGAATATGTGGGCCGACAGACAGGAACGTCTGGATGTGTAGAGACAGCACAACAGTGCTGCGGGCAAAGTTGTACCTTAGGGGTGATTTCCTGTGTTTCTTTCTAATTTAGTTTTTTTTTCCTTTGTGCCCCTTGGGTTGTCCAGTCTCTTTCAATCAATAACCCACATACAGTAATATGTAAATAGTACTGTTGAAATTGATATATGCCATAGAAGTGCAGCCTTGTGCATTTTCAATACAGTAACTGTCATCCAAACGGTAGCCTAAGTTTACATCAGGTAATACTGTCAAAGTACACAGTTACATTGACAACATGCCTAAACATTTTGACGACCTTGTTCGTGAACAATGACTCAATGACTTATCATTCTGATGACACTGACATGATCATTGGCATGAATATTTACTTTTGAGAGATGTACTAAGGATTTTTAGTGACTGACTAGCTTTAGAAACATATCTATTGTATATTGCAGTTTGTACAAATTGTTCTGAGAAATGCACTTATTATTTTGCACATGTTAGGGATGATGTGAAAAATGCACCAAAGTGACTGAGAAAAACTGTAATACTGGAGTGATAGATGTACAGATGATGATGTGCAAGTAAAGATACTGGGTTGCAAAAGAGCAAGAGGGTAGTAATAATATGGGGATGAGGTAGTCGGGCGTGTTATTTACAGATTGGCTTTGTACAGGTACAGTGATCGGTAAGCTGCTCAGACAGCTGATGCTTAAAGTTAGAGAGGGAGATATAAGACTGCAGCTTCAGAGATTATTGCAATTCGTTCCAGTCATTGCCAACAAAGAACTGGAAGGAAAGGCGGGCAAAGTACGTGTTGGCTTCGGGAATGACCAGTGAAATATACCTGCTGGAGCATGTGCAACGGGTGGGTGTTGCTACGGTGACCAGTGAGCTGAGATAAGGCGGGGCTTTACCTAGTAAAGACTTATAGATGACCTGGAGCCAGTGGGTTTGGCGACGGATATGTAGTGAGCGCCAGCCAATGAGAGCATGCAGGTTGCAGTGGTGGGTAGTATATGGAGCTTTGGTGATAAATGGATGGCACTGTGATAGACTACATCCAGTTTGGTGATCTGTTTATTAACTTGCTGTAGGGAGTGCTGAGATGTTGGCCAGGGTAGGGGTAGCCAGGTGGAAAGCATGGCCAGCATTGGAAAATGCTTTATTATGAGTTATTGGATGGTGTATCAATACACCCAACCACTACAAAGATACCTGCGTGCTTCCTAACTCAGTTGCAGGAGAGGAAGGAAATCGTCCAGGGATTTCACCATGAGGCCAACGGTGACTTTAAAACAGTTAATGCATTTAATGGCTGTGATAGGAGAAAACTGAGGATGAATCAACACCATTGTAGATCCTCCACAATAGAAAACTAACTGACAGAGTGAAAAGAAGGAGGCCTGTACAGACTAAAAATATTCCAAAACATGAATCCTGTTTGCAACAAGGCACTAAAGTAATACTGCAAAAAATGTGGTATATCAAATAACTTTTTGTCCTGAATACAAAGTGTTATGCTTGGTGCAAATCCAATACAACACATTACTGACTACCACTCTCCATATTTCCAAGCATTGTAGTGGCTGCATCATGTAATGGTTATGCTTGTAATCTCTAAGGACTGGGGAGTTTTTCAAGATAAAAATAAACAGAATAGAGCTAAGCACAGGCAAAATCCTAGAGGATTTTCAGTTCCGTCTGCTTTCAGTCTGCTTTCCACCAGACACTGGGAAATTAATTAATCTTTCAGCAGTAACCTAAAACACAAGCAAAATCTACACTGGAGTACCAAGAAGACACTGATTGTTCCTGAGTGGCCAAGTTACAGTTTTGAAAATCTATGGGAAGACCTGAAAATGGTTGTCTAGCAATGATCAGCAAACAATTTGAAAAAGCTTGAAAATTTTGAAAAATAATAATGAGCCAATGTTGGGCTCCTGAGTGGCACAGCCGTCTAAGGCACTGCATCTCAGCACAGTGTCATTGTCCAAGATGGCGTAGCAGTAAGTCGTCCTGTCGTGTCGTGTCCCTTGTATATATCGTTTCTTTTTCGTTTTTTACATATTTTTCTTCGCATATCTCTTTAAAAGCATTTTGCTAAACCTAAGCTTCCAAATACTCTCCTGCAACCCGCCTCACCCAATGTAGCTATTTTTCCTAAAGTATTTATATTTACTTCGGAACCGGAACCCCTCAACTGAAGCTAGCCAGCTAACCACCAGCTATGCTAGCAGTCTTCAGCTAACCGGTCATCAGCTAACCTTTAGCTCGGAAAGCTCTCGCCAGTTCGAACAACGCGACTCTAACCAGAGCATAACGGACCTATTTATTTTTCATCCCCGGATTCATCCCCGGATTCCCACCGCAAACGGAACATTTTTCAGCTGGATCTTCACAACTAGCTATCTAGCTAAACCGCAATCCCGGATGATTACTCCTGGCTAGCGTTTCCACCCACTTAGCTTGAAGCTAGCCCGGCCAGCGCACCTGTGCTACCACCGTAGCATACTCCTGGGCTACAATACCCGGGCCCACGACCGGTCTATCGATGTCACCGCATGAAGAGGAATAAACAGACTCACCCCATCGCAACGTCCCCCAAAGGCTAACTCTCTAGCCCTCGCTATCTCCCTGCTTGCTAATTCGGCCTGCTAACTGCTAGCTTGTCCAGCTCCGGTCCGCTAACTGCTACCTTGTTTAGCCCGGGCCTACAAACTGTTAGCTTGTTAGCACAGGCCTGCTAACCGTCTGAATCGCCGCGTCCCAAACACTCACTGGATCCATATTTACTTTCTATCTCTTTTTGATTTTTAACTTGTTTATACCTTCCGGAAACCTGCCTCACCCAATGTAATACGGAATCGCTATTATTTTTTATTTTTAGAACACACTCAAGAACCCCCAGAAGCTAACCAGCTAACTAGCTACAAGCTATTTAGTCATTGTTAGTTTTTTTAACCTGGATAACACTCGCCAGTCCAGCTTCCCTGCCCCATCCACCGCTGCCCCCTGGACACTGATCTCTTGGCTACATAGCTGATGCACGCTGGACTGTCCATTAATCACGGTACTCCATTCTGCTTGTTTGTTTTATCTGTTGGCCCCGTTGCCTAGTCAACGCCATTTTACCTGCTGTTGTTGTGCTAGCTGATTAGCTGTTGTCTCACCTACTGTTTTAGCTAGCTTTCCCAACTCAACACCTGTGATTACTGTATGCCTCGCTGTATGTCTCTCTCAAATGTCAATATGCCTTGTATACTGTTGTTCAGGTTAGTTATCATTGTTTTAGTTCACAATGGAGCCCCTAGTTCCACTCTTCATACCCCTGATAACTCCTTTGTCCCACCTCCCACACATGCGGTGACCTCACCCATTACAACCAGCATGTCCAGAGATACAACCTCTCTCATCATCACCCAGTGCCTGGGATTACCTCCGCTGTAACCGCACCCCACCATACCCCTGTCTGCGCATTATGCCCTGAATATATTCTACCATGCCCAGAAACCTGCTCCTCTTATTCTCTGTCCCCAATGCTCTAGGCGACCAGTTTTGATAGCCTTTAGCCGCACCCTCATACTACTCCTTCTCTGTTCCGCGGGTGATGTGGAGGTAAACCCAGGCCCTGCATGTCCCCAGGCACCCTCATTTGTTGACTTCTGTGATCGAAAAAGCCTTGGTTTCATGCATGTCAACATCAGAAGCCTCCTCCCTAAGTTTGTTTTACTCACTGCTTTAGCACACTCTGCTAACCCTGATGTCCTTGTTGTGTCTGAATCCTGGCTCAGGAAGGCCACCAAAAATGCAGAGATTTCCATACCCAACTATAACATCTTCCGTCAAGATAGAACTGCCAAAGGGGGAGGAGTTGAAGTCTACTGCAGAGATAGCCTGCAAAGTAATGTCATACTTTCCAGGTCCATACCCAAACAGTTCGAACTACTAATTTTGAAAATTACTCTCTCCAGAAATAAGTCTCTCACTGTTGCCGCCTGCTACCGACCCCCCTCAGCTCCCAGCTGTGCCCTGGACACCATTTGTGAATTGATCGCCCCCCATCTAGCTTCAGAGTTTGTTCTGTTAGGTGACCTAAACTGGGATATGCTTAACACCCCGCCAGTCCTACAATCTAAGCTAGATGCCCTCAATCTCACACAAATCATCAAGGAACCCACCAGGTACAACCCTAACTCTGTAAACAAGGGCACCCTCATAGACGTCATCCTGACCAACTGGCCCTCCAAATACACCTCCGCTGTCTTCAACCAGGATCTCAGCGATCACTGCCTCATTGCCTGTATCCGCTACGGAGCCGCAGTCAAACGACCACCCATCATCACTGTCAAACGCTCCCTAAAACACTTCTGTGAGCAGGCCTTTCTAATCGACCTGGCCCGGGTATCCTGGAAGGACATTGACCTCATCCCGTCAGTTGAGGATGCCTGGCCATTCTTTAAAAGTAACTTCCTCACCATTTTAGATAAGCATGCTCCGTTCAAAAAATGCAGAACTAAGAACAGATACAGCCCTTGGTTCACCCCAGACCGGACTGCCCTCGACCAGCACAAAAACATCCTGTAGCGGACTGCAATAGCATCGAATAGTCCCCGTGATATGCAACTGTTCAGGGAAGTCCGGAACCAATACACGCAGTCAGTCAGGAAAGCTAAGGCCAGCTTCTTCAGGCAGAAGTTTGCATCCTGTAGCTCCAACTCCAAAATGTTCTGGGACACTGTGAAGTCCATGGAGAACAAGAGCACCTCCTCCCAGCTGCCCACTGCACTGAGGCTAGGTAACACGGTCACCACCGATAAATCCATGATTATCGAAAACTTCAATAAGCATTTCTCAACGGCTGGCCATGCCTTCCGCCTGCCTTGCCTGGTTCACCAATTACTTTGCAGACAGAGTTCAGTGTGTCAAATCGGAGGGCATGCTGTCCGGTCCTCTGGCAGTCTCTATGGGGGTGCCACAGGGTTCAATTCTCGGGCCGACTCTTTTCTCTGTATACATCAATGATGTTGCTCTTGCTGCGGGCGATTCCCTGATCCACCTCTACGCAGACGACACCATTCTATATACTTTCGGCCCGTCATTGGACACTGTGCTATCTAACCTCCAAACAAGCTTCAATGCCATACAACACTCCTTCCGTGGCCTCCAACTGCTCTTAAACGCTAGTAAAACCAAATGCATGCTTTTCAACCGATCGCTGCCTGCACCCGCATGCCCGACTAGCATCACCACCCTGGATGGTTCCGACCTAGAATATGTGGACATCTATAAGTACCTAGGTGTCTGGCTAGACTGCAAACTCTCCTTCCAGACTCATATCAAACATCTCCAATCGAAAATCAAATCAAGAGTCGGCTTTCTATTCCGCAACAAAGCCTCCTTCACTCACGCCGCCAAGCTTACCCTAGTAAAACTGACTATCCTACCGATCCTCGACTTCGGCGATGTCATCTACAAAATGGCTTCCAACACTCTACTCAGCAAACTGGATGCAGTCTATCACAGTGCCATCCGTTTTGTTACTAAAGCACCTTATACCACCCACCACTGCGACTTGTATGCTCTAGTCGGCTGGCCCTCGCTACATATTCGTCGCCAGACCCACTGGCTCCAGGTCATCTACAAGTCCATGCTAGGTAAAGCTCCGCCTTATCTCAGCTCACTGGTCACGATGGCAACACCCATCCGTAGCACGCGCTCCAGCAGGTGTATCTCACTGATCATCCCTAAAGCCAACACCTCATTTGGCCGCCTTTCGTTCCAGTACTCTGCTGCCTGTGACTGGAACGAATTGCAAAAAATCGCTGAAGTTGGAGACTTTTATCTCCCTCACCAACTTCAATCATCAGCTATCTGAGCAGCTAACCGATCGCTGCAGCTGTACATAGTCTATTGGTAAATAGCCCACCCATTTTCACCTACCTCATCCCCATACTGTTTTTATTTATTTACTTTTCTGCTCTTTTGCACACCAATATGACCATCTGTACATGACCATCTGATCATTTATCACTCCAGTGTTAATCTGCAAAATTGTAATTATTCGCCTACCTCCTCATGCCTTTTGCACACATTGTATATAGACTACCCCTTTGTTTTCTACTGTGTTATTGACTTGTTAATTGTTTACTCCATGTGTAACTCTGTGTTGTCTGCTCACACTGCTATGCTTTATCTTGGCCAGGTCGCAGTTGCAAATGAGAACTTGTTCTCAACTAGCCTACGTGGTTAAATAAAGGTGAAATAAATAAAAAATTTTAAAAAACTGCAGTCCATGGTTCAAATCCAGGCTGCATCACATCTGGCTGTGATTGGGAGTCCTGTAGGGTGGCGCACAATTGGCCGGGTGGGCCGTCATTGTAAATGAGAATCTGTTCTTAACTGACTTGCCTAGTAAAATAAATAAAAAATGCACATTCCAGGTGTGGAAAGTTCTTAGAAACACTCACAGCTGCCAAAGGTGCTAGTGCAAAGTTTTGACATAGTGGTGTAAATACTTATGAGATATTTATGTATTTCATTTTGAATCAATTTGATAAAATATTATTATTGGGGTATTATGTGTAGATGGGTGAGAAAAATCTATTAAATACATTTTGAATTCAGACTGTAACACAAGATATAGAACAAGTCAAGGGGTATGAATACTTTCTGAAGACATTGTAGAGTTGAGAGCTTAGAGTAGATGTAGAATGTTCGACTGTCAGTGAAGTAGTTCAGCTGTCATTTGGAATGAAGGTTGTTAGAACATCAGCTCATCTGACCTCTAGTAATTGTGTCAAAGACCATCATATCACAGTGTGGTGCTTTTGACTTCTGACATGTCAATGTTTATCTTGCTATCTAGCTGTGATACTATTTACTTTACATCAAAGGAAATATCTCTAGACACAAGTAACATTCAATGCAAATATTACATATCAAATAATGGAAGACATTCAGAGTATATCATTGTTAACATTAAGATGACGAACAGATGAGAGAGAGAGAAATATATATACAGTGGGGCAAAATCAGACACCAATTGTGCTAGCTCTCCCACTTAAAAATATGAGAGAGGCCTGTAATTTTCATAAAAATGAGAAAAAAAATTATCCAGAAATCACATTGTAGGATTTTTAATGAATTTGGAGCTTGGAGTGTGACTGTTTGAGGTTGTGGACAGGTGTCTTTTAGACTGATAACAAGTTCAAACATTAATACAGGTAACGAGTGGAGGACAGAGGAGCCTCTTAAAGAAAAAGTTACAGGTCTGTGAGAGCCAGAAATCTTGCTTGTTTGTAGGTGAATCCTACAATGTGATTTTCTGGATTTTTTTCTCATTTTGTCTGTCATAGTTGAAGTGTACCTATGATGAAAATTACAGGCCTCTCTCATCTTTTTAAGTGGGAGAATGTGCTGACAACAAAATCACACAAAAATGATCAATGGAAATCAAATGTATCAACCCATGGAGGTCTGGATTTGGAGTCACACTCAAAATTAAAGTGGAAAACCACACTACAGGCTGATCCAACGTTCATGTAATGTCCTTAAAACAAGTCAAAATGAGGCTCAGTAGTGTGTGTGGCCTCCACGTGTCTGTATGACCTCCCTACAACGCCTGGGCATGCTCCTGATGAGGTGGTGGATGGTCTCCTGAGGGATCCCCTCCCAGACCTGGACTAAAGCATCCGCCAACTCCTGGACAGTCTGTGGTGCAACGTGGCGTTGGTGGATGGAGCGAGACATGATGTCTCAGATGTGCTCAATTGGATTCAGGTCTGGGGAACGGGCGGGCAAGTCCATAGCATCAATGCCTTCCTCTTGCAGGAACTGCTGACACACTCCAGCCACATGAGGTCTATCATTGTCTTGCATTAGGAGGAACCCAGGGACAACCGCACCAGCATATGGTCTCACAAGGGGTCTGAGGATCTCATCTCGGTACCTAATGGCAGTCAGGCTACCTCTGGCGAGGACATGGAGGGCTGTGCGGCCCCCCAAAGAAATGCCACCCCACACCATGACTGACCCACCGCCAAACCGGTCATGCTGGAGGATGTTGCAGGCAGCAGAACGTTCTCCACGGCGTCTCCAGAGTCTGTCACGTCTGTCACGTGCTCAGTGTGAACCTGCTTTCATCTGTGAAGAGCACAGGGCCCTCGTACCACCCTCATGGAGTCTGTTTCTGACCGTTTGAGCAGACACATGCACATTTGTAGCCTGCTGGAGGTCATTTTGCAGGGCTCTGGCAGTGCTCGTCCTGCTCCTCCTTGCACAAAGGCGGAGGTAGCGGTCCTGCTGCTGGGTTGTTGCCCTCCTACGGCCTCCTCCACGTCTCCTGATGTACTGGCCTGTCTCCTGGTAGCGTCTCCATGCTCTGGACACTACGCTGACAGACACAGCAAACCTTCTTGCCACAGCTCGCATTGATGTGCCATCCTGGATGAGCTGCGCTACCTGAGCCACTTGTGTGGGTTGTAGACCCCGTCTCATGCTACCACTAGAGTTAAAGCACCGCCAGCATTCAAAAGTGACCAAAACATCAGCCAGGAAGCATAGGAACTGAGAAGTGGCCTGTGGTCACCACCTGCAGAACCACTCCTTTATTCGGGGTGTCTTGCTAATTGCCTATAATTTCCACCTGTTGTCTATTCCATTTGCACAACAGCATGTGCAATTTATTGTCAATCAGTGTTGCTTCCTAAGTGGACAGTTTGATTTCACAGAAGTGTGATTGACTTGGAATTACATTGTGTTGTTTATGTGTTCCCTTTATTTTTTTGAGCAGTGTATATATAGATTCTTCCTAAAGACATTTGTGTCATTGGGAAATCAGAGCAGTAGATGATGTTTTGATGTAGTGTGTGGAACAGGACAGACAGGTGTGGTGGTTAGATAAGGGAGGGGAAGTAGTGTTCTCCAGGCCTCTGCAGCTGTGTTTACACCCTGTGTCTGGAACAAAGGGTCCTGTCTTATCCCTCATGATTGATGCTGCTGCTAAAGAATAGTTAAGGCATATTTAAATGAATCCCTGGTGGGTATGAGCGACACTAGCAGGCCTCTCCATGTCTGTGTCAGAAATGATTTGTCCTAAAACATACACTCCAAGGAAGGCAGAAGGAATGCTTGCCAAGCAGACATGCTGGAGCAAAAACAAGCCATCTATTCCAGTCTCAGTCTATCAGGAATCAAGGTAAGACCCAGATGCAGACTGTTGAAGTAACAATGTTTATTGTAGCAACCGGTCAGGCAAAGGCAGGTCAAGGCAGGCAGGGGTCGAAAATATAGGGTGAGGCAAAGGTACAGGACGGCAGGCGGACTCACGGTCAGGGACAGGCAGAGTAGTCAGGCAGGCGGGTACAGGGTCAGGACAGGCAAAGGTCAAAACCAGGAGGTAGAGGAAACAGAGGCTGGGAAACGATAGGCGCTGCCAGGAAAACTGCTGGTTAGCTTGAACGAACAAGACGAACTGGCAACAAACAGACTGAGAACACAGGTATAAATAAGCAGGGGATAATTGGGAAGAGAGGCAACACCTGTAGGGGGGTAGAGACAAGCACAAGGACAGGTGAAACAGACAGTCAGTCTCCGGGTGATGAAATCAGTTTACCTTTCTGACAATGATTCACCATGTAGCAGCGGCCAGAGCAGGTACTCCTCCCAACACATTCCTCACTATCACACCTCTAACACTTCTCTTTTTTCTTTCCTAATATGGCCGCTTCAAGAGAGTAAGGGAAAGGAAACCAATTTATTTAATTTGAGGTGAATGTCTCTGTCTACTGATATAAACGTTTCCTTTGTCTCCGATATCTCTAAAACAGTTAGGATTGCTAGGTTACATTTCCCTATTTTGTGATGGGAGTTAAAAAGAGGTATGATGATTATGCTTAAAAATGAAGCTCATTAAAAAAACAAATTACACTATTCTTGACTGATTGTTTTGTAGATCAGGATACCAGTTTTATACTACTGCAGCTCTCTGTGTTGGGCCTAGACCCCAGCTAGGCAGGCAGTTTGGGGATGATTTGACAGAACAATGGAGTGGATGTGTGTTCTGTAGACTGAATAATGAGGTTGTGTGCTTCACAGAACAACCCTCATCTTTCCTACCGCTCAACCCCCTCCACCCCTCTTTCCTCCACAAAGCCACCATACCCCACCCTCTCTTTATAGTTTCTGATGGAACAGATACAGTTGAAGTCGGAAGTTTACATACACCTTAGCCAAATACATTTAAACTCAGTTTTCACAATTCCTGACATTTAATCCTAGTACAAATTCCTTGTCTTAGGTCAGTCAGGATCACCACTTAATTTTAAGAATGTGAAATGTCAGAATAATAGTAGAGAGAATGATTTATTTCAGCTTTTATTTCTTTCATCACATTCCCAGTGGGTCAGAAGTTTACATACACTCAATTAGTATTTGGTAGCATTGCCTTTAAATTGTTTAACTTGTGTCAAACACTTCGGGTAGTCTTCCACAAGCTTCCCACAATAAGTTGGGTGAATTCTGGCCCATTCCTCCTGACAGAGCTGGTGTAACTGAGTCAGGTTTGTAGGCCTCCTTGCTCGCATACGCTTTTTTGGTTCTGCCCACACATTTTCTACAGAATTGAGGTCAGGGCTTGTGATGGCCACTCCAATACCTTGACTTTCTTGTCCTTAAGCCATTTTTCCACAACTTTGGAAGTATGCTTGGTGTCTTTGTCCATTTGGAAGACCCATTTGCGACCAAGCTTTAACTTCCTGACTGATGTCTTGAGACGTTACTTCAATATATTCACATAATTTTCCTTCCTCGTGATGCCATCTATTTTGTGAAGTGCACCAGTCCCTCCTGCAGCAAAGCACCCCCACAACATGATGCTGTCACCCCCGTGCTTCACGGTTGGGAGGGTGTTCTTCGGCTTGCAAGCCTCCCCCTTTTTCTTCCAAACATAACGATGGTCATTATGGCCAAACAGTTCTATTTTTGTTATATCAGAACAGAGGACATTTCTCCAAAAGTACAATCTTTGTCCCCATGTACAGTTGAAAACCATAGTCTGGCATTTTTATGGTGGTTTTGGAGCAGTGGCTTCTTCCTTGCTGAGCGACCTTTCAGGTTATGTCGATATGGGACTCATTTTACTGTGGATATCGATAGTTTTGTACCTGTTGCCTCCAGCATCTTCACAAGGTCCTTTGCTGTTGTTCTGGGATGATTTGTACTTTTCGCACTAAAGTACGTTCGTCTCTAGGAGAGAGAACACGTCTCCTTCCTGAGCGGTATGAAAGCTGCGTGGTCCCATGGTGTTTATACTTGCGTATTATTGTTTGTACAGATGAACATGGTACCTTCAGGTGTTTGGAAATTGCTCCCAAGGACGAACCAGACATGCGGAGGTTTACAATTATTTTTCTGAGGTCTTGGCTGATTTCTTTTCAATTTCCCATTATGTCAAGCAAAGAGGCGCTGAGTTTGAAATACATCCACTGGTACACCTCCAATTAACTCAAATAATGTCAATTAGCCTCTCAGAAGCTTCTGAAGCTTCTGAAGCCATGATATAATTTTATGGAATTTTCCAAGCTGTTTAAAGGCACAGTCAACTTTGTGTATGTAAACTTCTGACCAACTGGAATTGTGATACAGTGAAATAATCTGTCTGTAAACAATTGTTGGGAAAATTACTTGTGTCATGCAAAAAGTAGATGTCCTAACCGACTTGCCAAAGCTATAGTTTGTTAACAAGAAATTTGTGGAGTTGTTGAAAAACAAGTTAATGGGCCTCCCGGGTGGCACAGTGGTCTAGGGCACTGCATCGCAGTCCTAGCTGTGCCACTAGAGACTCTGGGTTCGCACCCAGGCTCTGTTGCAGCCGGCCGCGACCGGGAGGTCCGTGGGGTGACGCACAATTGAGGTCCGTGGGGTGACGCACAATTGGCCTAGCGTCGTCCGGGTTAGGGAGGGCTTGTCCGGAGGGCTTGTCCGGTAGGGATATGCTTGTCTCATCGCGCACCAGCGACTCCTGTGGTGGTCCGGGCGCAGTGCACGCTAACCAAGGTCGCCAGGTGCACGATGTTTCCTCCGACACATTGGTGCGGCTGGCTTCTGGGTTGCTGTGTTAAGAAGCAGTGCTGCTTGGTTGGGTTGTGTTTCAGAGGACGCATGGCTTTCGACCTTCGTCTCTCCCGAGCCCGTACGGGAGTTGTAGGGATGAGACAAAGTAGTAATTACTAACAATTGGATACCACGAAAAGGGGGGTTAATTATTTTTTTAAACGTGTTAAGTGGATGTAAACTTACGACTTCATCTGTATATGCATAAACAACACTCTCATGGGACCCGTGCCAAAAGTGACGAAGGGTTGAAAATGTTGTGTCCCTCTTACATTTGCAATTACCTCTGTATTTATCTATTATTACATGTCAGATCCATAAGTGGAAATATAGTGAAAAACAAGCCGACTACAATTGTCACGGATCCCTCAAAACTTTCATTACGCACACCTGTCCCCTATTCCCACTAATTAGTACTTGTATAAGTGTGCCCTTTGGTTTCCATGGGCTGTCGATTATTGTTACAATGTCCATTGATGCGTGTGAGTACCTGTGCTGTGTGTTTTGGCTTTCGTGCCATTGTGGATCGCACAGATGATTACAGGTCTCGTCCCGTGTGTTAATCATTGTGCGCTTATGTTATTTATTCGAGGTACTCCTAGCTCTTTTGTTTGGGTTTCTACCCTGTGTTTTGTATAGTGTTTGTTTGGTCTTCGTCCCCGTGCCTTTCCACGGCACGCTGTAATTTGGGTAAATTAAAAAACCCTATTACGCATTCCTGCGCCTGTCTCCCGACCTTTTATACCGACGTGACAATAATACTGTAGCTCACAGGTTAACGGGGTCAATTACATTTACATTTGAATAACCATATATTCTGATGCTATATTTTACAGACTGTTAAAAAGCACAGAGTGTATTTTAAAAAACAAACTTTTGGGGCCGATTTGATTATTCTGTGGATCTTTCTAAAGCAAACAGGGCTGGTGGAGCAGTACTATGACTATGACTATGAAATGCATTCATCCTGTTCTGTAATGGCTGACAAACCACATAGGAAATATGATTAATGTAGAGCAGAGCATAGTTAAAACAGAACATTGTCTCTCCAGGCCTGAAATACCCTGGCCTTGACTGGCCTCCCACAGCTATGATTAGACACTGGGTCTAATCCCAAGGTGAATCAATGTCTTAAACATCTTTCCTCTTTCTGTTGGCTTTCCAGTCCAAAGGCTTATTTTATTTCAATCCATTTGGCAAGGATAAAAAATTATCACTACAAATTGCTTTGCATCCTGTGTTATTGTGTTTTATGGCTGGTGGGTGGGTGGGTTTTGGGGGTGTGGTTTTGTATTTATCTAATTGGATCAAACCCCTGTCCGTCATATTACAACTCTACAACTTCCCTTTGTGGTGTAGGCCAAGGTTAGCCTCAAGGGGTTATGAGGCTTTTAATCAAACTAACGACTGGCTGATCATAATGAGAAAGACATTTCCTGTAAATCTATATGCACCAATATCAATACTAGGCTATATAGCAGAACTGGAGACAAACCGAATCATACTTCAATGTTTAATTTGTATGCCCATTTTAACGTGCTTACAAAGCAGGGTCAGTTTCAAGGCCTCATTGCACACAAATGAGAATACCTTCATGCGCCACTGTTTATGAATATATACATGGACAAAATGTGTCCAAACAGAAATGATGGAAAATACACTCTAGTCTATCTGATTATAGATAACATTTCCCCCTTGGCATGGAGGTTTCTGAAGGGTTAGAAGGGTTTTCTCTGAAGATGAATTTGCTTTATTTTAGCAATACTCCGAGCCGATCCAGAGGTGGACATGTGTAGTATTTGTCAGCTGTTTAAAGGTGCAGTTTATGAAGCGATTGGCGATTTAATTGGCGATTTCTCCCCCGATTTGATCCTTGGGTCTCTGGAGTAATCAATATGCATTAAATCTCATCTCACTTTATGGATATTAGTCTTGCTATAAAAGAGAATAATAAGAAAAATACACTCCATTCCCTCCGTCACAATCACTGAGATTAAAACAGAAAGAAAAGAGGACCAATTTAAATCATCTGCTGTCTTTTTGTGTTCTTCAACTGCCAGAATGACTTGACTTGTTTGACAAATAACGAGTGACTTCATATGTACTGATTTAAACATAACAAGTTTCCCTGACACATTTGCTGTGAGTCATCACAGTAGAAAAAAGTATCCTCCATAAATTAAACATAGCAGATAGCCTTGCCAAATTCTTCTTCTTTTTAATGGAGGACATGAATAGTGTATGAGTGAGGTTTAACTTCAAGAGCACAGAGAGAATGAATCTGTGATTAATAGAAGAATAATGGAAATGCAATAGAAATTAGGTTTTGAACATTCATAATCTGGCTTCCCCCTCTTTTGTTCAAATGCTTCAGGCTCCAATTTTCATTTTTCATTTTAAATAATGAGATGGTAAATTGAAGTGCAGCCAGACCAGGCTGTGTGAGGAAACCAGCAGTACAGGACCAATCTTGTTATTTCATATTTCAGGAAAGAGAAATGAATCTGACACAATCAAAGATGGATTCAAATGGAAATCAGTGATGTGGTATGATCAAAGTTAAATTGCCATTTGACTTTTCTAAACCATTGAATATCTTCCATTCAGTAACTGATATACACAGAACAAGCTGCTATCATCCAGATAACAGAAATATGTGTGATCCATCTTCTCTCACACATAATCAGGTCCTTTTTCCCTGCTCTGATGTATGAAGAGCATGATGGCTTTGAGGTCTCATTTCCATACTTTGCTTGTCCGATATCAGGTCCTGGATGGAATGTCATGCACTTACTTAGGCACCCAGGCACGCACTTACAGTACATACACACACATATATCATGTGATGTTGGGGTAGTCTTTCTAGTCATCCGGGTTGCCTCTCACAACTTTAAAAGGCTTCGGCTTAACAATGTCTGTATGTAGTAGAATGCCAGCTTGGCATAGAGGAACTACATCACAGCCACTTGAATAAAATACTAAATAGTAGCTAGCAAGATGGAGATGGCGAAGGTTGTTTTTAATGAGTGCTGGTTTGCGTTAACTAAAGAGGACCCAACCCATATTTTTTTTTTTTCCCCTTATCGAAGTTGCCAAAAGAGTCCATCATTGAAACCAGACCTTAGCCACTGTTGCATAGGGTCGGTTTTTCAAGACTAATGTTGGGGGGGTTCTGCCTCTGTATGGGAAGAGGTGGTGGAGCATTTTATTTATTTATTTTTACACCTTTATTTTACCAGGTAGGCCAGTTGAGAGCAAGTTCTCATTTACAACTGCGACCTGGCCAAGATAAAGCAAAGCAGTGCGACACAAACAACAACACAGAGTTACACATGGAATAAACAAGTGTACAGTCAATAACACAATAGAGAAAAAAAAGTCTATATACAGTGTGTGCAAACGGCATGAGGAGGTAAGGCAATAAATAGGCCATAGTAGCAGATTAACACTGGAGTGATAAATGAGCAGATGATGTGCAAGGAGAGATACTGGTGTGCAAAAGAGCAGGAAAGTAAATAAAAACAATATGGGGATGAGGTAGGTAGTTGGGTGGGCTATTTACATGGACTATGTACAGCTGCAGCGATCGGTTAGCTGCTCAGATAGCTGATGTTTAAAGTTGGTGAGGGAAATATAAGTCTCCAGCTTCAGCGATTTTTGCTATTCATTCCAGTCACTGGCAGCAGAGAACTGGAAGGAAAGGTGGCCAAAGTAGGTGTTGGCTTTGGGGATGACCAGTGAGATATACCTGCTTGAGCACGTGCTACCGGTGGGTGTTGTTATCGTGACCAGTGAGCTGAGATAAGGTCGGAGCTTTACCTAGCATAGACTTCTAGATGACCTGGAGCCAGTGGGTCTGGCCACAAATATGTAGCGAGGGCCAGCCGACTAGAGCATACAGGTCGTAGTGGTGGGTGGTATAAGGGGCGTTGGTAACAAAACGGATGGCACTGTGATAGATTGCATCCAGTTTGTTGAGTAGAGTGTTGTAAGCTATTTTGTAGATGACATCGCCGAAGTCGAGGATCGGTAGGATAGTCAGCTTTACTAGGGTAAGTTTGGCGGCGTGAGTGAAGGAGGCTTTGTTGTGAATTAGAAAGCCGATTCTAGATTTCATTTTGGATTGGAGATGTTTAATATGAGTCTGGAAGGAGAGTTTACAGTCTAGCCAGACACCTAGGTATTTGTAGTTGTCCACGTATTCTAGGTCAGAACCGTCCAGAGTAGTGATGCTAGTCGGGCGGGCGGGTGTGCATTTGGTTTTACTAGCGTTTAAGAGCAGTTGGTAGCCACGGAAGGAGTGTTGTATGGCATTGTAGCTCATTTGGAGGCTAGTTAACACAGTGTCCAAAGAAGGGCCAGATGTATACAGAACGGTGTCGTCTGCATAGAGGTGGATCAGGGAATCACCAGCAGCAAGAGCGACATCATTGATACATACAGAGAAAAGAGTCGGCCCCAGAATTTAACACTGTGGTACCCCCATCGAGACTGCCAGAGGTCCGGACGACAGGCCCTCCAATTTGACACACTGAACTCTGTCTGCAAGGTAGTTGGTGAACCAGGTGAGGCAGTCATTTGAGAAACCAAGGCTATTTTTTACAAATTAATTTCACCTTTATTTAACCAGGTAGACAAGTTGAGAACAAGTTCTCATTTACAATTGCGACCTGGCCAAGATAAAGCAAAGCAGTTTGACACATACAACACAGAGTTACACATGGTGTAAAACAAACACACAGTCAATAATACAGTAGAAAAATAAGTCTATATACAATGTGAGCAAATGAGGTGAGATAAGGGAAGTAAAGGCAAGAAAAAAAAGGCCATGGTAGTTGGTGAACCAGGTGAGGCAGTCATTTGAGAAACCAAGGCTATTTTTTACAAATTAATTTCACCTTTATTTAACCAGGTAGACAAGTTGAGAACAAGTTCTCATTTACAATTGCGACCTGGCCAAGATAAAGCAAAGCAGTTTGACACATACAACACAGAGTTACACATGGTGTAAAACAAACACACAGTCAATAATACAGTAGAAAAATAAGTCTATATACAATGTGAGCAAATGAGGTGAGATAAGGGAAGTAAAGGCAAGAAAAAAAAGGCCATGGTGGCAAAGTAAATACAAAATAGCAAGTAAAACACTGGAATGGTAGATTTGCAGTGGAAGAATGTGAAAAGTAGAGATATAAATAATGGGGTGCAAAGGAGCAAAATAAATAAATAAATTAATACAGTAGGGGGAGAGGTAGTTGTTTGGGCTAAATTATAGATGGGCTATGTACTGGTGCAGTAATCTCTGAGCTGCTCTGACAGCTGGTGCTGAAAGCTAGTGAGGGAGATAAGTGTTTCGGTTTCAGAGATTTTTGTAGTTCGTTCCAGTCAATGGCAGCAGAGAACTGGAAGGAGAGGAGGCCAAAGGAAGAATTGGTTTTGGGGGTGACCAGAGAGATATACCTGCTGGAGCGCGTGCTACAGGTGGGTGCTGCTATGGTGACCAGCGAGCTGAGATAAGGGGGACTTTACCTAGCAGGGGCTTGTAGATGACCTGGAGCCAGTGGGTTTTGCGACGAGCATGAAGCGAGGGCCAGCCAACGAGAGCGTACAGGTCGCAGTGGTGGGTAGTATATGGGGCTTTGGTGACAAAACGGATGGCACTGTGATAGACTGCATCCAATTTATTGAGTAGGATATTGGAGGCTTTTTTGTAAATTACATCGCCGAAGTCGAGGATTGGTAGGATGGTCAGTTTTACAAGGGTATGTTTGGCAGCATGGGTGAAGGATGCTTTTTTGCGAAATAGGAATTCAATTGTAGATTTAACTTTGGATTGGAGATGTTTGATGTGAGTCTGGAAGGAGAGTTTACTATCTAACCAGACACCTAGGTATTTGCAGTTGTCCACATATTCTGAGTGAGAACCGTCCAGAGTAGTGATGTTGGACGGACAGGCAGGTGCAGGCAGCGATCGGTTGAAGAGCATGCATTTAGTTTTACTTGTATTTAAGAGCAATTGGAGGCAACGGAAGGAGAGTTGTATGGCATTGAAGCTCGTCTGGAGGGTTGTTAACACAGTGTCCAAAGAAGGGCCAGAAGTATACAGAACAGTGTCGTCTGCGTAGAGGTGGATCAGAGACTCACCAGCAGCAAGAGCGACATCAGTGATGTATACAGAGAAGAGAGTCAGTCCAAGAATTGAACCCTGAGTCACCCCCATAGAGACTGCCAGAGGCCCGGAAAACAGGCCCTCCGATTTGACACACTGAACTCTATCAGAGAAGTAGTTGGTGAACCAGGCGAGGCAATCATTTGAGAAGCAAGGCTATCGAGTCTGCCGATGAGGATGTGGTGATTGACAGAGTCAATCAGATTGACAGAGTCAATCAGAGTCGACAGCCTTGGCCAGATCAATGAATACGGCTGCACAGTATTGTTTCTTATCGATGGTGGTTAAGATATCGTTTAGGACCTTGAGTGTGGCTGAGGTGCACCCATGACCAGCTCTGAAACCAGATTGCATAGCGGAAAAGGTACGGTGGGATTCGAAATGGTCGGTAATCTGTTTGTTGACTTTGCTTTCGAAGACTTTAGAAAGGCAGGGCAGGATGGATGTAGGTCTATAACAGTTTGAGTCTAGAGTGTCACCTCCTTTGAAGAGGGGGATGACAGCTTTCCAATCTCTCTCATATCTCGGACGATATGAAAAAGAGGTTGAAGAGACTGGTAATAGGGGTTGCAACAATGGCTGTGGATAGTTTTAGAAAGAGAGGGTCTAGATTGTTTAGCCCAGCTGATTTGTACGGGTCCAGGTTTTGCAGCTCTTTCAGGACATCTGCTATCTGGATTTGGGTGAAGGAGACGCTGGGGAGGCTCGGGCAGGTAGCTGTGGGGGGTGGGGGGGGGGGGGGGGAGCAGAGCTGTTGGCCGGGGTTGGGGTAGTCAGGAGGAAAGCATGGCCAGCCGTAGAGGAATGCTTATTGAAATTTTCGATTATCATGGATTTATCTGTGGTAGCCGTATTATCTAGTCTCAGTGCAGTGGGCAGCTGGGAGGAGGTGCTCATATTCTCCATGGATTTTACAGTGTCCCAAAGCATTTTGGAGTTAGAGCTACTGGATGTAAATTTCTGTTTGAAAAGGCTGGCCTTTGCTTTCCTGACTGACTGCGTGTATTTGTTCCTGACTTCCCCGAACAGTTGCATATCGCAGGGGACTATTCAATGCTATTGCAGTCCTCCACATTATGTTTTTGTGCTGGTCAAGGGCAGTCAGGTCTGGAGTGAACCAAGGGCTATACTGTTCTTAGTTCTACATTTTTTGAAAGGGGCATGCTTATTTATGATGATGAGGAAATCACTTTTAAAGAATGACCAGGCATCCTCGACTGATGGGATGAGGTCAATATCCTTCCAGGATACACGGGCCAGGTCGATTAGAAAGGCTTGCTCGCAGAAGTGTTTTAGGGAGCGTTTAACAGTGATGAGGGGTGGTCGTTTGACCGTGGACCCATAGCGGATGCAGTCAATGAGGCAGTGATCGCTGAGATCCTGATTGAAAACTGCAGAGGTGTATTTGGAGGGCAAGTTGGTCAGGATAATATCGATGAGGGTGCCCATGTTTACGGATTTAGGGTTGTACCTGGTGGGTTCCTTTATGATTTGTGTGAGATCTAGTTTAGACTGTAGGACTACCGGGGTGTTAAGCATATCCCAGTTTAGGTCACCTAACAGAACGAACTCTGAAGATAGATGAGGGGCAATCAATTTACATATGGTGTCCAGGACACAGCTGGGAGCTGAGAGGGGTCTATAACAGGCAGCAACAGTGAGAGACTTATTTCTGGAGAGATTAATTTTTAAAGTTAGAAGGTCGAACTGTTTGGGCATAGACCTGGAAAGCATGACAGAACTTTGCAGGCTATCTCTGCAGTAGATTGCAATTCCTCCCCCTTTGGCAGTTCTATCTTGACGCAAAATGTTGTAATTGGGTATGGAAATCTCAGAATTTTTGGTGGCCTTCCTAACCCAGGATTCAGTCACGGCAAGGACATCAGGGTTCGCGGAGTGTGCAAAGGCAGTGAGTAAAACAAACTTAGGGAGGAGGCTTCTGATGTTAACACGCATGAAACAAAGGCTTTTTCGATTACAGAAATCAACAAATGAGAGTGCCTGGGGACACGCAGGGCCTGGCTTAACCCCCACATCACCCGAGGACAAGAGGAGGAGTAGGGTGAGGGTACGGCTAAAGGCTATCAAGACTGGTCGTCTAGTGCATTGGGGACAGAGAATAGAAGGAGCAGATTTCTGGGCGTGGTAGAATAGATTCAGGGCATAATGTGCAGATAGGGGTATAGTGGATTGTGGGTACAGTGGAGGTAAGCCCAGGCACTGAGTGATGAAAAGAGAAGTTTCATCTCTGGGCGTGCTGGTTATACTGGGTGAGGTCACCGCATGTGTGGGAGGTGGGACAAAGGAGGTATCAGAGGTATAATGAGTGGAACTAGGGGTTCCACTGTAAACTAAATCAATGATAACTATCCTAAACAACAGTATACAAGGCATATTGACATTTGAGAGAGACATAAAGCAATCACATGTGTTGATTGGGAGAGCTAAGATAGCAATGGGTAAGACAACAACAGCCAATCAGCTAAGACAACAACAACAGGTAAAATGGCGATGAATGCACAGAGGGTCGGTTAACTACACACAGGGCCTGAGTTCGGGGCTTGGGCCGACAGATAAACGAAAAAAATAAATAAAATGGAGTACCGTGATAAATTAACAGTCCAGCAGGCATCAGCTATGTAGCCAAGTGATCATAGGGTCAGTGAACAGCAATAGATGGAGCAGGGAAGCCGAGGCGTAGTCGTTACAACGCTGGCACGTGGGAGACATTGCGTTTAAAGTTAGCAGGCCGGGGTAAGTCTGCTCCGACGTCCGGCAAAGGCCAATTGAGGGCACAACGGATGGAATTATGTCTGTGGACCAGTCGTGGTGGTACGGCGGGGCGCCGTGTCGACGAATGGACCGGGCCAGATGGCGATAGAGGTATTGTAGTTGTAGTAATTTAGTTTACTATCCGGGAGATGCGCCTGGCTCAGGGCTAGCATCGGGCTGGGTCACTTGGTGGCAGCTAGTGAGCTGTGATGAACGGGAGTAATGGCCCAGGGTTTACGGCAGGAATCCGGCGTTGTAGTGGAGAAAAACAGTCTGAGGCTGGCAGGTATTATCCAGGCTGAAAAACGTCTGGTGCCTGTGCAGAGGGTAAAGGCCGCTAACAGTGACTAAATAGCTAATAACTAATTAGCTGGTTAGCTTTGATGGCTGGCTTCTGATGAAAGTTTTGGCTATAAGGTCTAAAAAAAAAATCATACATTGCTTTGATTGACAGAATGAGCTACGATGGAGGAATCAGGGATTAAGGTCTCTGGTGGCTCGGTGTACACCAACAACGCATAAACACTAACCTGAATTAAAATGCAAGACATGACATTTTTAAGCGACTGCCTTCCCATTGCTAATTGAAATTACCTCTTCTTATTCTTAAACAAAGCTTCTTATGGTGAATGTTTGTGGCCAGTGGAGCATAAAGAAAAATAATTTTGTTGGATGAATACATATTTAACCATTGAGATATGAACATCATATCAAGTCACTGTGAATTCCCTTGTCCCTACATTGCTCTTAAATGCACAGTCATCAAGTTTCTATGCCCAACTCACTTCAAGTTGTTTTGCAGAATAAGTGTCACTAACAGAACCATTTAAAAAAACAGTAAGGCACTTTGATTGCTTCCATTGACATATGCACTGAGTATACAAAACAGTATGAATACCTGCTCTTTCCATGACATAGATTGCCCAGGTGATAGCTATGATCCCTTAATGATGTCACTTGTTAATTCCACTTCAATCAGTGCAGATCAAGGGGAGGAGACGGGTTAAAGAAGGATTTTTAAGCCTTGAGACAATTGAGACATGGATTGTGTATGTGTGGCATTCAGAAGAAGATTTCAGTGCCTTTGAACAGGGAATGGTAGTAGGTACAAGGCACACCGGTTTGAGCATGTCAAGAACCGCAACGCTGCTGAATTTTTCATGCTCAACAGTTTCCCTTGTGTATCAAGAATGGTTCACCACCCAACAGACATCCAGCCAACTTGACACAACTATGGGAAGCATTGGAGTCAACATGGGCCAGGATCTCTGTGGAACGCTTTCGACACCTTGTAGAGTCCATGCCCCGAAGAATTGTGGCTTTTCTGAGGTTATAAGGGGGATGTGAAAATGAAATGAAATGTAAAAAGAAATGTGAAGAAAATGTGAAAATGAGCCACAGAAATGGAGTGCAACTAGCAATTTACAGGATAGATTGTAGAAACCATAAATTACATTAAGGTAATTTGGCAGGTAAATCACAGGTGAACATGTCCTTTGGAGTCTCCGTCCATTTTGTAGCCCTTGCTCTAAACCAGGGATGGGCAACTGATGGGGGTGGGGGCAACAACAAATCTGAACTCATCATGAGGGGCAGCAGTGGCTCGTGGGTCCAAGCCTTTTGGGGGCCCTAAGCCAAATTTGGTTGCGGGCAAAACATTCTATTTGCCCCCTCTTAACAGCGGTGAGACAGTTTTTTCATTTTAGAGTTAATTTCCAGCAATTATACACATTTTGCCATGGGACAGAGAGAAGATTTAGAAATGTTCAAACTCATTTCATTCAATTGTAGTCATTTTGGGATTGGGCAAAGAAAAATGTGCAGTTATTTATTTGATATTTGAGTGTGTGACTAATAAAATCCACAGGGCCCCCTCAGTCGGTAATTTGACCATGATTGCTACAAGTTTAGATAGCTGGCCGCTAGACTAATTTAGCAATCTAAAAACTGTTAGCTGACATGGGATAACTGAGTGACTGTCAGTGACTGACATAACAAGAGAAGAACTGCTGATACACAACCAAATTTCTAAATGGCTCCCTGTGTATTCTACCATTCTAATTCTCAACAGTAAGTTGAGACTCCGACTGAGTGGGGGGGATTGATCCCAGGCTCTACAAAAGGGTTGCCGCGGGCAGGCCGCCAGTTGCCCATCCCCACTCTAAAGTAAATAATCTTGTAGTCCACAGAGAAAAACAAGGCTAAGGACAGTGGCAAATTGATTCCATTACATAGTTGTAAAACAAAAGTCTTGTTGGTGCAATTAGATCTAATTGGGATACAACTACTCATGGAGTGGATTTCTAATGGTAGACTAAAATAACATAACAGTCAGCAGACCACGCCAGCATGTTTCTGCATCTTGAAACATAACCACATACTTATACTCTGATACCACTGGCTTAGCATGAAACAAACTCTATGTTCTGGGAAGCTGAAACTGCTGGACATTTTACAATTTCCTCATTCAAAATGTTTTTGTTGTTGTTGAACAAACCACATAGCCAACCATAACTTTTCTGCTTTACAGTACAGTATTTATCTCATAAAACTAATTTGAAAAGGTTCCTTTGTCACTGTTCATATAACAATTGGCATGGTTATGTCAAAATGTTCTCCTCTTTGTTGGATAAATTGAGTGCTTAGGCAGTGTTTCAGGGCATAATGGCGGTAGGTGCTCATTTTGAAAAATACTACACTGCGTGGCTGAGTCTAATGCACTGGGGTGATTGCACTGAAAACCTCTCGTCTTCTCCTCAGTCTCCTAACCACTGGCACCAATTAAGATAGATGTACTGTATATGAAGTGTTCACTCACTGTCTGTTGCTAGGCAGATTCAATCCCACCTGAAGTTACATACAGAACTCAGCCACACCTTGTTTACTTCTTCAGGCCTACCTCTTTATTTGCCAAGTTAACCATTGTGCTCAAACAATCAGGAATAACTTATTTGCACACTGTAGAATACAGGAGGGCTGTAATTGTGAATTTGGCTTGTTTTTCTCTGTAGTCCTATACTGTTATGGTTTCCTACATGTTGATTCCTTGTTGGTATAAATATACATGTAGACAGATCTCATAAACATGCGAGTATCACATTAAACAATTCCCCTCAATGTCCAACATTTTCAATTTCAACTTCAATAACTCACCAATTGGGAATGATAGATACATTCTCCGCTTAAAAGCATTTCCAGGTTGTTTTCCGATTTTAAGTTAAGTCTGTTTGGCTTATGGAACACTCCTTAGGCTACATGGGATAGATGTATTAGTAACAAACTTCCTTCACCATTACCTTTCTCATAATGTTATTCCACATTTCATGAGATTGTTGACTTGACTGAGACCCAGTGGAAATGTGGAAGCCTCTAGGGTGAGATAGACTTGCATAAGCACTTTTCCATTAGTACAGCATCGAAGGGCAAGTGAAATTTGTGCAGGTTCATTCCTATATACATTTATGAGAGTAAAAAGGATCTGTAATTGTCCAGTGATAAAGTACTAAACCAACGAGGTGCTGTATAATGTACAACATGTTAGTTCGGAGATTGATAATTACATGAAAGTTATTTGTGTGTTGGCTGTCTGTGGAATGAACAGATGAAGACGTTTTTCTCCCTTCCATTCCCTAATGCTTAACTGAACAGAATAGGTTAGCACGCAATTAATTATGATGTGCAGAGATGATGTATGAGCCTGACAGGGCACTGTGGGTCATGATAAGAGAGGTATATTTACAGGCGCTGTATAAGCTAGGCTTCCTCTTAGCCCTGCTAAATTAATAACATTTTTAGATTCAAATTATGGAAGAAAATAGGGAGGAAATTATGTCAGACGGTAGCATGCACACACACACATGCACACGCAGGGAGGGAGGGAATCGATGTTGTTCTTGTAGAGAAATTGAAAACTTAAAATGGTAGAAATGAATCATGCTAATGGAAAGACTGACACCTTGGTTCAATATTATGATTTGAAAACCCAGAAAGATTGATTACGTAACCTGCTCTTTATTTACTCTCCCTGGTAGAAAACAGAAAATAACTTTACCCTGCAGTGCTGTTGTGGAAGAACAGACAGTAAAAAATATAGAGTAAAGAAAAATTTGGCACAGTGTTGATGAGCAGATAAAGAGACACACACACACACGCACACACACACACACACAGACACACACACACACACACACACACACACACACACTTCCTCCTTCTAGAACATTCCCACTGGGCACAGACGTCAATTCAACGTCTATTCCACGTTGGTTCAACGTAATTTCACTAAAATTATGTGGAAACAACGTTGATTCAATCAGTGTGTGCCCAGCGGGTTGTGATGACTAACACAAGCTTTGTTCAATAGCAGAAGAACAGGTGTGATGTACAGTATTTGCTCAGATCAACTCCAGTGCCTCTCCTCAATGTCAGGATATGATCTATCATTTCTATGAAGAGTGTCTGATTGATGTCTGTGTGGTGCACAGGCAGACTATTCACTATGATCACTGAGCACCTGGACATTTGAATTGCTGCAGATGTTGTGGAGGTACTGACAGTTGAAACGAACCTGGAAAGATTAAACATTAAGACACTATTATCCTGCTCTTGGCTTTTGCATGTGTAGGTGTATGTTCAATGGGCGGTGGGGTGGAGGTGTGGGTTGGGGGTGGTCTGTAGGCGCCATAAATCACATCTTTAGGTCTGTATAAAAGCTGTAAAAATACAATGTATTACATATGGAGTGATGGTGTGTCTGTGATTTCATCATGACGTGGATGTCCATTTAAGGCAGCCCCCAACACCTCTCTGATTCAGAGGTTGGCTTGGGTTAAATGTGGAAAACACATTTGTTTTTGTACAACTGACTAGGTATCCCCCCATGGCCCTTTCCCCTTTCTACACACTCTAATATAATACTGTGTTTTAAACTACATCAAATATTTCTCGGTGTAACATCTGAGAGAGGGTAGAGCTGTTTAGTAAAAGCTGTGAGGATTTGAGAAAGTGTTGATTACCCTTCTATTCCGATATTTCTTCTAACACTTTTTACATTCAGTCTCTGGCGTCACTCAAACCCATCCTCTCACGCTCCCTACCCCCTCTCTCTCTTTCTCTTATCACTCTCTGTTAAAAGCACCTTACTTCTTGGCGTGCTCCTTCCATTTAACACAGTAGCAACCCTCAGGAGCTCTGCCAGTTTCTCTCATTGTTACATAAATGAAACAAATCCCCTCTGTGTAAGAATAAGTGATGTGAACATGGAAAGGATGATATTACTTCTCCACCAGTAGCCCGTCCAAGTAAAATAACTGGGAGCTTATAAGAGCCCGCTTGTTGTGAACATACAGAATGCAGACTTTTTTCCAAGAGGAGGCGAGGAGAAAGGAGGAAATTAAATCTAGATGTCGCTGGAGTCCAATAACAACTTCCTAATTTCTCACAATGGAAACTAAACAGTGAGAGGATTATATAATTCGAATGTAACAGTAAACACCATTTTATGAAAACAGTTAACTGAAGTTTTCTGTGGGTATTTTCTACAATCCAAACACTAGCCATGAGTAAACAGATGTGGTTGAAATTGAAACTGCTTGGCTGCCTGACATACCACTGTTCAACTACACTCTGATGATTGAGGTCACCTCTAATATACTGAATAAGAGTGTGTACATATTTCAAGGGTATTACCTCGCACACTAATATATAATTTGATTTAAATCAGATTAACACTGAACTGTAGGGTAAGCATGTACGGTAATAATTTGTTCTGTGTTTGTACAAGACCAAGAAGAGAAGTTGTGTGTTTGACTCAATCTGTTCTCAATGCATAAAACATTAGTGTTGCTTTCAACTGTAACGTATGCTATGAGGTAAGCATTGTGGAAAGTAAAAGCTGAGACGAAGCTATTGGTCCATGTCTATACGTTAGCTAGTTTTAACATCACCCCATCAGCTACACCCTTCCTGCTTTACAATTACCACAGACGGTCCATGAAGTCAGTAGTCAAATATGCAGAAGTGTTTTCTATCACATACGTATTTCTCTGTATCATGCCTAATTTATATCAAGTGCAGGGTGAGGTGAAGTGTACAGAGAGCTGTCAGTAAAAATAGTACACAACCATCTGTGTCATAAGCCATTTTCAAATAATTATTTGTCAGCGATGTCAGCGATGACAGATTTTTTTATTTTTACCATTATTTAACTAGGCAAGTCAGTTAAAATTCTTATTTACAATGACAGCCTACCGAGGAACAGTGAGCTAACTGCCTTGTTCAGTGGAAGAACGACAGGATTCAATCCAGCAACCTTTCGGTTACTGGCCCAAAGCTCTAACCACTAGGCTACCTGCCGCCCTAAAGGAAGGTCAATAAATGTTTAAAATACATTCTAGGAAGAGTTTTACCCAGAACAGACACAGCCCTGTTGCCATAAACGTGTGTATAGGTGGCAGGGAAGTCAGGCGCAGGAGAATCGAACTTGGTAAAACGGAGTAGTTTAATAATTTAAACATAGCTCCAAAACCATAACAATGATCAAAACAAAATGGGTACGAGGACCCGACACGCACCAATACAAACACGAATAAATGAAAAACAATCTCTGACAAAGACATGAGGGGAAACAGAGGGCTAAATACACAACAGGTAATGAATGGGATTGGCACCAGGTGTGTAGTAAGACAAGACAAAACCAATGGAAAATGAAAAATGGATCAATGATGGCTGGAAGACCGGTTACGTCGACAGAAGAGAGGCATCGACAGAAATCGTGACAGTACCCCCCCTCGACACCGGCCTCGGACGACCTGGAGGACGAGGCGCAGGGCGATCCAGATGGTGACAGTGGAATTCTCGCAGCAGGGAAGGATCTAACACGTCCTCCACCGGAACCCAGCATCTCTCCTCTGAACCGTACCCCTCCCAGTCCACGAAGTACTGAAGGCCCCTCGCCCGACGTCTCGAATCCAGGATGGATCGAACCGAGTACGCCGGGGCCCCCTCGATGTCCAGAGGGGGTGGAGGAACCTCCCGCACCTCAGCCTCCTGGAGCAGGCCAGCCACCACCAGCCTGAGGAGAGACACATGGAACGAGGGGTTAATGCGGTAATTGGGGGGAAGCTGTAACCTATAACATACCTCGTTCACTCTCCTCAGGACTTCAAACGGCCCCACAAACCGCGGACCCAGCTTCCGGCAGGGCAGGTTTCGGGTTGAGAGCCAGACCCTGTCCCCTGATGCGAACACCGGGGCCTCACTGCGGTGACGGTCTGCGTCAACTTTCTGGCGCAGTAAGGCGCGCTGAAGGTGGACGTGAGCGGCCTCCCAGGTTTCTTACTCGCGCCGGAACTAATTGTCCACCGCAGAAGCCTCGGTCTGACTGATGCCAAGGAGTCAGAACCGGCTGATGCCCTAATACACATTGAAAGGGAGAAAGGTTAGTCGAGGAGTGGCGGAGCGAGTTCTGGGCCCTCTCTGGCCAGTGCACGAACGCCGGCCACTCCCCTGCCTGGTCCTGGCAGTAAGACCTCAGAAACCTACCCACATCCTGGTTAACTCTCCACCTGCCCATTATTCTCGGGGAAAAACCTGAGGTAAGGCTGACCAAGACCCCCAGACGTTCCATGAACGCCTTCCAGACCCTTGACGTGAACTGGGGACCCCATCCGACACTATATCCTCAGGCACCCCATAGTGCCGGAAGACGTGAGAGACTCCACAGTTTGTGTGGCCGTAGGGAGACCGGGCAAAGGGAGGAGATGACAGGACTTAGAAAAACGATCCACAACGACCAGGATCGTGGTGTTACCCTGTGAAGGTGAAAGATCGTTTAGGAAATCCACCGACAGGTGCGACCACTGCCGTTGTGGAACGGGTAAGGGTTGTAACTTACCTCTGGGCAGGTGTCTAGGAGCCTTGCACTGGGCACACACTGAGCAGGAGGAAAAATAAACCCTCACGTCCACAGCTAAAGTGGGCCACCAGTACCTCCCATCAAGCGCAATGTCCTACCGATCCCAGGATGACCAGAGGAGGGTGACGTGTGAGCCCAATAGATCAGTCGGTCGCGGACAGAAGACGGAACGTACAGACATCCAGCTGGACACTGAGGAGAAGCGGGCTCTGCACGTGACGCCCGCTCAATGTCCGCGTCCAGCTCGCACACTACCGGCACCACCAAACAAGAGTCTGGGAGTATGGGAGTGAGATCCATGGGCTGCTCCTCTGTGTCATACAGCCGGGACAGTGCTTATGCCTTCAAATTCTGGGAGCCTGGTCTGTAAGAGAGGGTAAACACAAAACAGGTGAAAAACATGGCCCACCTTGCCTGGCGAGGATTCAGTCTCCTCGCCTCCCGGATGTACTCCAGATTGTGATGGTCAGTCCAGATGAGAAAAGGGTGTTTAGCCCCCTCAAGCCAATGTCTCCACGCCTTCAAAGCCTTGACGACATCATAGTTCCTCTCCGCCGGGCGGAGCTTCAGTGGCATACCCAAGCGCTGAGAGACAGGTCCTATCCCAGCCTCGGATGTGTCCACCTCCACTATGAACCAGATGAGCCAACACAGGAATCGAGGTAAACAGAGCCTTCTCAGGTGCCTAAAAGCCCTGTTCGCCTCAGCTGACCACTGCAAGCACACTGGGCCCACCTTTAGCAGTGAGGTGGCAGCTACCTGACCAATACCCCGGATAAACCTCCGGTAGTAGTTGGCAAACCCTAAGAATCACTGCACCTCCTTCACAGTGGTGGGAGTCGGCCAATTACGCACAGCTGCAATGCGGTCACTCTCCATCTCCACTCCTGATGTGGAAATGTTTTAGGAATTTTACCTTTATTTAACCAGGCAAGTCAGTTAAGAACAAATTCTTATTTTCAATGACGGCCTAGGAACAGTGGATTAACTGCCTGTTCAGGGGCAGAACGACAGATTTGTACCTTGTCAGCTCGGGGGTTTGAACTTGCAACCTTCCGGTTACTAGTCCAACGCTCTAACCACTAGGCTACCCTGCCAATGCCCTAGGAAGGAGACGGACTGTTGGAAGAACAGGCATTTCTCAGCCTTGACGTACATGTCATGCTCCAACAGGCGACCAAGCACTTTGTGCACCAGGGACACATGTTCTGCGCGTGTAGCGGAGTATATCAGAATGTCATCGATATACACCACTACACCCTGCCCGTGCAGGTCTCTGAAAATCTCGTCTACAAAAAATTGGAAGACTGATGGAGCATTAATCAACCCATACGGCATGACAAGGAACTCATAGTGCCCTGAGGTGGTACTAAATGCCGTCTTCCACTTCTCTCTTCCGGATACGCACCAGGTTGTACGCACTCCTGAGAGTGAAGTGAAGAAGCGCGCCCTGTGCATTGACTTAATCGCCGTAGCAATAAGAGGTAGCGGGTAACTGTGCCTCATCGGGATTTTAATGAGACCTCGATAATCAATGCACGGTCGCAAACCTCCATCCTTCATAAAAAAAAAACTTGAGACGGGTGAAGTTGAGGACTGAATGTACCTCTGACGCAGGGATTCGGAGACATACTGTATGTCTCCATAGCCACTGTCTCCGCTTGCGACAGGGGATACACGTGACTCCTGGGATATGCAGCGTCTACCAGGAGATTTATCTCACAATCCCCCCGTCGATGGGGTGGTAATTGAGTCGCCTTCTTTTTACAGAAAGCGAGAGCCAAATTGGCATATTCTGGGGGAATGCGCACGGTGAAGACCTGGTCTGGACTTTCCACCGTAGTAGCACCAACGGAAACCCCTAAACACCTACCTGAGCACTCTCACGACCACCCCGTGAGAGCCCTCTGTGGCCAAGAAACAGTGTGGGTTATGACAAGGCTGCCCCCTCAATCGTCTCTCAACCCATCCATCCACACTGAAACTTCATAACAAAGTACAGGCATATAAAAGGAAACCAAAACACAACCGTCCGTCAAGCAATTGATGTGCTCCTTGGCCGCTATAGGTCAGACTTTCAATTTCCCTCTGACGATTGGATTAATTGTGAATCAAGCCAAATTATATACTTTTTTTTACCAAACCCATTTCAACAAGGTTCTGAGGTATATTAATTAACATGCAGGATATCCTGAATTTGAGGAGGCTTAATGAGATTCACTTGTACTATTAGCCAAATACATATCATCAGTTGGTTTATATGTATTGATGATTAAAAATGTTATTATAATGAAATGGGCACAGCTCATTATTAATTAAACACAAATGAAATACTTACCCTGTTATGTTTTGAATTAATCTGGATTATTTAAAAGTGGTACGATGCTGTTAATATTCTTTCCATACAATTTAGTTATCCTATTTTTTTTACTCATTCCAATTATTTTTCTTTAATCTAAAAAGTATGGATGATTATTTAATTTTAATGACACATAGCCTGACTGTCATTATATGTCTTCTGATCAACAAGATCAAAAATAGGGATATCTGGGAATGATTATTCTCAGTCATAAGAAACACAGAAAGATCAAAGGAAGAACTTGACAGTATTGTCACAATGCTTGATTGAACAACATTATCTACATTGTGTGGAATAATGCACTAAATAACATGGGGCTAACACCCATGGGGCCAACTCAGACTTAGGAAATGTATGCCTTTCCTACACATGACTTTCCCACACGCTTCTCATTAGTTGGTATTCAGACTTATCCAATGCAGGCGATTAATGCACTCTAGAGGTGTGGCTACCTTGCGCTAACTGAATAAATGTAATTCAACTGCTAAAAACCATCTTACTTGTTAGCCTACCAATTTCCTGGTGCAGTTTTCAATCAATATGGTTTTCAGTACATCTATCTTAAGCCATCCCTTTACCTCTTCGAGATTGAGCTAACGTGCGCTAATGTGATTAGCATGACGTTGTAAGTAACAGCAAACTTTTCAGGACATAGACATGTCTTATATGGGCAGAAAGCTTAAATTCTTGTAAATCTAACTACACTTTTCAATTTACAGTAGCTATTACAGTGAAAAAAATACCATGCTATTGTTTGAGGAGAGTGCACAACAACAAAAAACTTTTACCACAGAAACTGGTTTGATACATTCACCTCTGAAGGTAAATCATGTGCTTACATTCAGTAATCTTGCTCTGATTTGTCATCCTGAGGGTCCCAGAGATAAAAAGTAGCATAGTTTTGTTTGATAAAATACATTTATATATTAATATTTAGGAACTGGGATCTACAGTTTCAACCCCTGCTGTCTCTGGCTCTACACCCACCCCACCCGGCCATCTAGATGTGTGAAAGTTAATGTATAAGCTAATGATCCATCATGTATGACATTCCTGTGAGTGTGTAAACTTACATTTTGATTACCATATCATTATTGTATGTTCTCTATAGTTATGTACTTGAAAATGTATCAATTGACCAATTGGGCACATTTGGGTAGACTTGATACAAAATATTGTCCAGTATTGCAGTGCTTCACTGGATCAATCTTAAACTTTTCACACACACTACATCTAAATTGCGCCTAAACTGCAATATTATATTTTGGCCTTTCTCTTGCATTTGAAAATATGATTTTTTTTTTTTTTATAGAAAACACGTTTTTTGTTTGTATTGTCTTTTACCAGATCTAATGTGTAATGTATTCCTACATTAATTTCACATTTCCACAAACTTCAAAGTGTTTCCTTTCAAATGGTTTCAAGGTCCTGAGCTATAGGCAGTTAGATTTGTGTATGTGATTTTATGCGAAAATGTAAAAAAAGGCCCCGATCCTTAAATACGGTGTGGCCTTTAATTAGAATTTTGACTACAGACTCACTAGAATACATCAAGAGAACATGTTCAGAATATAGGGATCAAAAAAAGAAAGCCATCTAAATACAGTGCCTTCAGAAAGTATTCATCAAATAAAATAAAATACATTTTACAGTGAAATGCTTACCTACAAGTCCTTAACCAACAATGCCGTTTTAAGAAAAATACATGCTATATAAAAAATATACAAAAATAGATAAATAAAAAATAAGAAATAAAAGTAACTAATAATTAAAGAGCAGCAGTAAAAAAGCAATTGCGGGGCTATATACAGGGGGTACCAGTACAGAGTCAATGTGGAGGCTATATACAGGGGGTACCGGTACAGAGTCAATGTGGAGGCTATATACAGGGGGTACTGGTACAGAGTCAATGTGGAGGCTATATACAGGGGGTACCAGTACAGAGTCAATGTGGAGGCTATATACAGGGGGTACCAGTACAGAGTCAATGTGGAGGCTATATACAGGGGGTACCGGTACAGAGTCAATGTGGAGGCTATATACAGGGGGTACTGGTACAGAGTCAATGTGGAGGCTATATACAGGGGGTATTGGTACAGAGTCAATGTGCGGGGGCACCGGTTAGTCAAGGTAATTGAGGTAATATGTATATGTAGGTAGAGTTATTAAAGTGACTATGCATAGATCATTAAAAGAGAGAAGCAGCAGCGTAAAAGGGGGGGGGGCAATGCAGTTGGCCCAGAACAGGGTAGCACGGCTGGCCCTTAAAGTACACAGAGAGCTAACATTAATGACATGCATGTCAATCTCTCATGGCTCAAAGTGGAAGAGAGATTGACTTCCTTATTACTTGTTTTTGTGAGAGGTGTTGGCAGCAGCTAATGGGGATCCATAATAAATACAAATACAAACGCAAATAGTCTAGGTAGCCATTTCATTTGCTTTTCAGGAGTCTTAATGCTTGGGAGTAGAATCTGTTTAGAAGCTTCTTGGATCTAGACATGGCACTCCGGTACCATTGTTCTCTCAGATACTGCACGGCAAGTCTATGATTAGGGTAGCTGGAGTATTTGACCATTTTTTAGAGCCTCTCTCTGACACCGGCTGGTATAAAGGTCCTGGAAGGCAGGAAGCTTGGCCCCAGTGATGTACTGGGCAGTACGCACTACCCTCTGTAGTGCGTTGCGGTCGGAGGCCGACCAGTTTCCATACCAGGCAGTGATGCAGGCAGTGATGCAGGCAGTGGTGCAGCTATAAAACTTTTTGAGGACCCATGCCAAATCTTTTCAGTCTCCTGAGGGGTGTCGTGGTAATTTCCTGTATTACTAAACATTGAGAGAGCAAACCAGACACAAGTCAGAGTATATTATAAAGTCCATATTTAATTATATGAGATTCACCATAGCCCTGTGACTCTCAGATCAATTCAGTGTCTATAAATTAATTATCTGAGAGTGCTTACAAAACAGTTCTTAGTATCATTCATAGCCAAGACACACCCATCTCAACTCACATGACAAATAACAGATCTTAGGAACATTACAAAGGAAGACTTTACTTGAGAGAGGAGTATCCCATAGCCAGACAGCATTAGCTATAAATTAGCGTTCAGTTTGCTCTCTTAGACAAGGTTCTAATCTCGTTATTGGTACCACTTAGGACCAAAACATTACCTCATCCAATGGCATATATCAATTGGCAAATCTAGATACTCCCATCTCAAATACACCCCCTCCTGGACAAGATCAGAAAAGACAGTGAGCCTCTTAGGTCATATACTAAATCAAGATAAGGGCAACCTCAGAGGGGCCATAGAATAGTTACAGACATATTTCCATAAGAAGACAGCCTGACCTCTCCCCTCTCTGGGCCCCTAGTGACTAAGCCCTAGCAGAGAAGGGCTAACTGCAAACTGCCAACAGTATCATCCAAAAGAAGACATCCAATTGACAAATATCTCACATAAGCATTATTACATAAATAAAACATCTTATTTATGAATGTTACCTAACTAATTCTGATTCAGCCACGAGAGTGGGAATAGGTTTTGTCGTGCCCTCTTCATGACTGTCTTGGTGTGCTTAGACCATGTTAGTTTGTTGGTGATGTGGACACCAAGGAAATTGAAGCTCTCAACCTGCTCTACTACAGCCCCGTCGATGAGAATGGGGGTGTGATCGGTCCTCCTTTTCCTGTAGTCCACAATCATCTCCTTTGTCTTGGTCACATTGAGGGAGAGGTGGTGGTCCTGGTACCACACGGCCAGGTCTCTGACCTCCTCCCTACAGGTTGTCTCATCATTGTTGTTGATCTGGCCTACCACTGTTGTGTCATTAGCAAACTTAATGATGGTGTTGGAGTCGTGCCTGGCCATGCAGTCATGAGTGAACAGGGAATACAGGAGTGGACTGAGCATGCACCTCTGAGGGGCCCCCGTGTTGTGGATCAGCATGGCGGATGTGTTGTTACCTACCCTGGTGGCCTGTCAGGAAGTTCAGGATCCATTGCAGAGGGAGGTGTTTAGTCCCAGGGTCCTTCGCTTAGTGATGAGCTTTGAGGGCAATATGGTGTTGAATGCTGAGCTGTAGTCAATGAATAGCATTCTCACATAGGTGTTGCTTTTTTTCCAGGTGGGAAAGGGCATTGTGGAGTGCAATAGAGATTGCATCATCTGTGGATCTGTTAGGGGCGGTATGCAAATTGGAGTGGGTCTATGGTTTCTGGGATAATTGTGTTAAGCCATGACCAGCCTTTCAAAGCATTTCATGGCTACAGACGTGAGTGCTACGGGTCGGTAGTCATTTAGGCAGATTACCTTAGTGTTCTTGGGCACAGGGACTATGGTGGTCTGCTTGAAACATGTCGGTATTACAGACTCAGACAAGGAGAGGTTGAAAATGTCAGTGAAGACACTTGTCAGTGCATGCTCGGACTACACGTCCTGGTAATTCGTCTGGCCCTGCAGACTTGTGAATATTGGCCTGTTTAAAGGTCCAGAACAGCTGATGTTCTCATGCATGTTTCGGTGTTAGTTGCTTTAAAGCGAGCATAGAAGTAATTTAGCTCGTATGGTAGGCTCGTTTCACTGGGCAGCTTGTGGCTGTGCTTCCCTTTGTAGTCTGTAATAATTTGCAAGCCCTGCCACATCCGACGAGTTTTGGAGAAGGTGTAGTATGATTCGATCTTAGTCCTGTATTGACGCTTTGTTTGATGGTTTGTCAGAGGGCATAGCAGGATTTCTTTCTTATATTTCCCGCTCCCTGAAAGCGGCAGCTCTACCCTTTAGCTCAGTGTGGATGTTGCCTGTAATCCATGGATTCCGGTTGGGGTATGTACGTACAGTCACTGTGGGGAAGACGTCATCGATGCACTTATTGATGTGACACAGTGGCAATGCTATCGGAAGAATACCGGAACATATTCCAGTCTGTGATAGCAAAACAGTCATGTAGTTTAGCATCTGCTAGACTGCCACCACTTGTCTTACCGGAGTCTGCTGTTCTATCCTGCTGATACAGTGTATAACTCACCATTATTCATGTCGTCATTCAGCCATGATTCGGTGAAACATAAAATATTAAAGTTTTTAATGTCCTTGGATGGATATACAGTGGGGAGAACAAGTATTTCATACACTGCCGATTTTGCAGCTTTTTCTACTTACAAAGCATGTAGAGGTCTGTAATTTTGATCATAGGTACACTTCAACTGTGAGAGACGGAATCTAAAACAAAAATCTAGAAAATCACATTGTATGATTTTTAAGCAATTAATTTGCATTGTATTGCATGACATAAGTATTTGATCACCTACCAACCAGTAAGAATTCCGGCTCTCACAGACCTGTTAGTTTTTCTTTAAGAAGCCCGCCTGTTCTCCACTCATTACCTGTATTAACTGTACCTGTTTGAACTTGTTACCTGTATAAAAGACACCTGTCCACACACTCAATCAAACAGACTCCAACCTCTCCACAATGGCCAAGACTAGAGGGCTGTGTAAGGACATCAGGGATAAATTGTAGACCTGCACAGTGGCTGGGATGGGCTACAGGACAATAGGCAAGCAGCTTGGTGAGAAGGCAACAACTGGCGCAATTGTTAGAAAATGGAAGAAGTTCAAGATGACGGTCAATCACCTCGGTCTGGGGCGCCATGCAAGATCTCACCTCGTGGGGCATCAATGATCATGAGGAAGGTGAGGGATCAGCCCAGAAATACACGGCAGGACCTGGTCAATGACTTGAAGAGAGCTGGGACCACAGTCTCAAAGAAAACTATTAGTAACACACTACGCCGTCATGGATTAAAATCCTGCAGCGCACACAAGGTCCCCCTGCTCAAGCCAGCGCATGTCCAGGCCCATCTGAAGTTTGCCAATGACCATCTGGATGATCCAGAGGAGGAATGGGAGAAAGTCATGTGGTCTGATGAGACAAAAATCTAGCTTTTTGGTCTAAACTCCACTCGCCGTGTTTGGAGGAAGAAGAAGGATGAGTACAACCCCAAGAACACCATCCCAACCGTAAAGCATGGAGGTGGAAACATCATTCTTTGGGGATGCTTTTCTGCAAAGGGGACAGGACGACTGCACCGTATTGAGGGGAGGATGGATGGGGCCATGTGAATCGCGAGATCTTGGCCAACAACCTCCTTCCCTCAGTAAGAGCATTGAAGATGGGTTGTGGCTGGGTCTTCCAGCATGACAATGACCTGAAACACACAGCCAGGGCAACTAAGGAGGGGGTCAATAAGAAGCATCTGAATGTCCTGGAGTGGCCTAGCCAGTATCTAGACCTGAACCCAATAGAAAATCTTTGGAGGGAGCAGAAAGTCCGTATTGCCCAGCGACAGCACCGAAACCTGAAGGATCTGGAGAATGCCTGTATGGAGGAGTGTGCCAAAATCCCTGCTGCAGTGTGTGCAAACCTGGTCAAGAGCTACAGGAAATGTATGATCTCTGTAATTGCAAACAAAGGTTTCTGTACCAAATATTAAGTTCTGCTTTTCTGATGTATCAAATACTTATGTCATGCAATAAAATGCAAATTAATTACTTAAAAATCATACAATGTGATTTTCTGGATGTTTGTTTTAGATTCCATCTCTCACAGTTGAAGTGTACATATGATAAAAATTACAGACCTCTACATGCTTTGTAAGTAGGAAAACCTGCAAAATCGGCAGTGTATCAAATATTTGTTCTCCCCACTGTACGTGCTTGTAGTTCGTCCACTTTATTACCCAATGAGTGTACGTTGGCCAATAGTACCGATGGTAAAGGCAGATTAGCCAGTCGTCGCCGGATCCTTACATGGCACCCCAACATCCTTCCACGATATCTCTGTCTCTGTCTCCTGCGAATGATGGGGATGAGGGCCTTGTCAGGTGTCTGGAGTAAATCCCTCTCATCCGACTCATTAAAGAAAAATTATTTGTCCAGTTCAAGGTGATTATTCACTGTTTTGATGTCCAGAAGCTCTTTTCGGTCATAAGAGACAGTAGCAGCAACATTATGAACAAAATAAGTTACAAACAATGCAAAACAATAAAAAAAATAGCACGGTTGGTTTGGAGTCCATTAAACGGCAGCCATCTCCTCCAGCGCCATCTGCCTCACAAATACCCCTTGACTTATTTCACATTTTATTGTCTTATCAACTAAATTTAAAATGGATCAAATTTAGCTGTTTTGTCACTGGCCTACACTCAATACCCGATAATGTAAAAGTGGAATTAAGTTTGACATTTTTGCCATCTACTCACAATACCCAATAATGACCACGTGGAAACATGTTTTTAGAAATGTTTAAAAATGCATTGAAAATTAGACATATAGTGCCTTCGGAAAGTATTCAGACCCCTTGACTTATTCCACAATTTGTTAGGTTACAGCCTTATTCTAAAATGGATTACATAGTTTTTTCCCTCAATCTACACAGAATAGTCCATAATGACAAAGCAAAAACAGGTTTTTAGACATTTTTGCTAGTTTATTAAAAATAGAAACCTTAAATATGTCATTTACATATGATTTCAGTACTTTGTTGAAGCACCTATGGCAGCGATTACAGCCTTGAGTCTTCTTGGGTATGACGTTACAAGCTTGGCACACACCAGTTTTCTCCCATTCTTCTCTGCAGATACTCTCAAGCTCTGTCAGGTTGGATGGGGAGCGTTGCTGCACAGCTATTTTCAGGTCTCTCCAGAGATGTTCGATCATGTTCAAGTCTGGGCTCTGGCTGGGCCACTCAAGAACATTCACAGACTTGTCCCCTATGCCTATCCTGTGTTGTCTTCGCTGTGTGCTTAGGGTCGTTGTCCTGTTAGAATGTGAACCTTTGCCCCAGTCTGAGGTCCTGAGCGCTCTGGAGAAGGTTTTCATTGAGGATCTCTCTGTACTTTCCTCCGTTCCTCTTTGCCTAGATCCTGACTAGCCTCCCAGTCCCTGCCGCTGAAAAACATCCCCACACCATGATGCTGCCACCACCATGCTTCACCGTAGGGATGGTTCCAGGTTTCCTCCAGATGTGACGCTTGGCATTTAGGCCAAAGAGATCAATCTTGATTTCATTAAACCAGAGAATCTTGTTTGTCATGGTCTGAGTGTCTTTAGGTGCCTTTTGACAAACTCCAAGCGGGCTGTCCTGTGCCTTTTACTGAGGAGTGGCTTCCGTCTGGTCACTATACCATAAAGGCCTGATTGCTGGAGCGCTGCAGAGATGGTTGTTCTTCTAGAAGGTTGTCTTATCTCCACAGAGGAACTCTAGAGCTCTGTCATTGGGTTCTTGGTCATCTCCCTGACCAAGACCCTTCTCCCCCGATTGCTCAGTTTGGCCAGGCGGCCAGCACTAGCAGAGTCTTGGTTGTTCCAAACTTATTCCATTTAAGAATGATCGAGAGGCCTCCCGGGTGCCACCTGAGACTGTTGTGTCGGAGGAAACACCGTGCACCTGTCAACCTTGGTTAGCGCGCATTGTGCCTGGCACGCCACAGGAGTCGCTGGTGCGCGATGAGACAAGGACATCCATACCGGCCAAGCCCTCCCTAACGACGCTAGGCCAATTGTGCGTCGCCCCACGGACCTCCCGGTCGCGGCCGGTTACGACAGAGCCTGGGCGGGAACCCAGAGTCTCTGATGGCACAGCTGGCGCTGCAATACAGCGCCCTTAACCACTGCGCCACCCGGGAGGCCCTTTACTTCACACTTATTTGATGTCTCTGGAGCGGGAACCCTCACCGCCAACCATGGACTAGAGGACGCCACTGATGGTCGAGTCTGGAGTGAGTGGCGCCTCTGGATTGGAGGGAGATTCTGGCAGATCCGGACTGGAGGGAGACTCTGGCGGATCCGGACTGGAACCCGTCGTGTTAGGTTCCGGACTGCGACCCGTCGTGGTAGGTTCCGGACTGCGACCCGTCGTGGTAGGTTCCGGACTTTGACCTGTCGTAGGAGGGTCTGGTCTGCGGCCCGTCGTAGGATGTTCCGGTCTGCGGCCCGTCGTAGGAGGTTCCAGTCTGCGGCCCGTCATAGGAGGTTCCAGTCTGCGTCCCGTCGTAGGAGGTTCCGGTCTGTAGACTATCGCCGGACGCTCTGGATTGGATACTGTCACCGGACGCTCTGAACTGAATACTGTCGCCGGCCGCTCTGGACTGGCGAGGTGCACTGTAGGCCTGGTGCGTGGTGCCGGCACAGGTGGTACCTGGCTGGGGACACACACCTCATGGTGAGTGCGGGGAGGAGGAACAGGGCGTACTGGACTGCCGAGGTGCACTATAGGCCTGGTGCGTGGTGCCGGCACTGGTGGTACCGGGCTGGAGACACACACCTCAGGGTGAGTGCGAGGAGCAGGAACAGGGAGTACTGGACCCTGGAGGCGCACTGGTGGCCTGGTGTGTGGTGCCGGCACTGGTGGTACCGGGCTGGAGACACGCACCTCAGGGCACGTGCGGGGAGGAGGAACAGGGCGTACAGGGCTCTGGAGTCGCACAGGAAGCCTGGTGTGTGGTGTTGGCACTGGTGGTATTGGGCTGGGGACATGAACCTCAGGGCAAGTGCGGGGTGCAGGCACAGGACATATTGGGCTGTGGAGGCATACTGGAGGTCTGGAGTGTAGAGCTGACACAACCCTTCCTGGCTGGATGGTTATACTTGCTCTGCAAATGCAGGGCGCTGGCACAGGACGCACAGGGCTGTGCAGACTCACAGTACGCAGAGCCGGCGCAGGATATCCTGTTCCATGGAGGTATACTGGGGACCAGGAGTGCTTTGCCGGCACCCTACTTCCTGGCTGGATGCTCATTCTAGCCCGGCCAATGCGAGGAGCTGGAATATAGTGCACCGGGCTAGAAATGCGCACTGGAGACACCTTGTGCATCTTTGCATAACACTGTGCCTGACCAGTTACACGAGGAGTTGGCTCAAGTCTCCTACCTGACTTAGCCAATCTCCTTGTGTGCCCCCCAAACTGTTTTTCTTGGGGCTGCCTCTCGGCTTCCGTGCTTGCCGTGTACCCTTATATCATCGCCGTTCCTCCATTCTCCTGTATCCCTCCTCGCACTGTTCCATCGAATCCCAGGCGGGCACTGGTACTCTCTCTGGATCGATCCACCACCTCTCTATCTCCTCCCAGGTTGTTACCCACTCAACCTTCTCCCGGGTCCATTCTTCCCCAAAGCGCTGTTCCTCCTTATCACGCTGCTTGGTCCTTTTATGGTGGGTTATTCTGTCATGTTCGTTGTATGGAGGAGACCAAGGCACAGCGTGAGATGAATACATCTTCTTTAATAAGACGAAGAACACTTAAACAAACTTACAAAATAAAAAAACGAACGTGAAGCTATATATAATAAGTGTCAACACAGGCAACTAACACATAGACAATAACCCATGAAATACCCAAAGAAGATGGCTGCCTATATATGGGTCCCATTCAGAGACAACGATAAACAGCTGCCTCTAATTGAGAACCAATCTAGGTAACCATAGGCATACATAAACACCTAGATGGTAAACAACCACATAAACATACAAAACCCCTAGACAGTACAAAAACACATACATCACCCATGTCACACCCTGACCTAACCAAAATAATAAAGAAAACAAAGAATACTAAGGTCAGGGCGTGACAGTAGTGTTCCATTGATTAAAGTGGCCAGTGATTTCATGTCTATGTATTTAGGCAGCAGCTTCTAATGTGCTAGTGATGGCTATTTAGCAGTCTGATGGCCTTAAGAAAGAATCTGATTTTCAGTCTCTCTGTCCCAGCTTTGATGCACCTGTATTTACCTTACCTTCTGGATGATAGTGGCATGAACAGGCAATGGTGTGTGGTTGTTGTGTGGTTGTTGTCCTTGAGGATCTTTTTGGCCTTCCTGTGACATCGGGTGCTGTAAGTGTCCTGGAGGGCAGGTAGTTTGCCCCCGATGATGTGTTGGGCAGACCGCAACACCCTCTGGAGAGCCCTGCGGTTGGGGGGGCAATTGCCGTACCAGTCGGTGATACAGCCCGACAGGATGCTCTCATTTATGCATCTGTTAAAGTTTGTGAGGGTCTTAGGTGCCTAGCCACATTTTTTTCAGCCTCCTGAGGTTGAAGAGGCTCTGTTGCGCCTTCACCACACTGTCTGTGTCGGTGAACCATTTCAATTTGTCAGTGATATGTATGCCAAGGAACTTTCTACCTTCTCCACTACTGTTCCATCGATGTGGATAGGGGGGTGTTCCCTCTGCTGTTTCCTGAAGTCCACAATCATCTCCTTAGTTTTGTTGACGTTGAGTGTGAGGTTATTTCCCTGACACCACACTCCGAGGGCCCTCACCTCCTCCCTGTAGGCCGTCTCGTCGTTGTTGGTAATCAAGCCTACCACTGTTGTGTCGTCCGCAAACTTGATGATTGAGTTGGAGGCGTGCGTGGCCACGCAGTCGTGGGTGAACAGGATGAGGGTGTGCACCCTCTGCTGTCTCCTGAAGTCAAAGATCAGATCCTTCATTTTGTTGACGTTGAGAGAGAGGTTATTTTCTTGGTACTACTCTGCTAGGTCCCTCACCTCCTCCCTGTAGGCTGTCTCGTCATTGTTGGTAATCAAGCCTACTACTGTTGTGTCGTCTGCAAACTTGATGATTGAGTTGGAGGCGTGCTTGGCCACTCAGTCATGGGTGAACAGGGAGTACAGGAGGGGATGAGCACGCACCCCCGAGGGGCCCCCGTGTTGTGGATCAGCGTGGCGGTTGTGTTGTTACCTACCCTTACCACCTGGGGGTGGCCCGTCAGGAAGTCCAGGACCCAGTTGCACAGGGCGTGGTTCAGACCCAGGGCCTCAAGCTTAATGATGAGCTTTGAGGATACTATGGTCTTGAAGGCTGAACTGTAGTCAATAAACATCTTTCTTACATTGATATTCCTTTTGTCCAGATGGGATAGGGCTGTGTGCAGTGCGATGGCGATTGCATCATCTGTGGATCTATTGGGGCGATATGCCATTTGAAGTGGGTCAAGGGTGTGATGTAAGGTGAAGGTGACATGATGCTTAACTAGCCTTTCAAAGCACTTCATGATAGCAGAAGTGAGTGCTACAGGCATTAGTCATTTAGTTTAGTTACCTCTTGAAGCATGTGGGGACAGCAGACTGGGATAGGGAGAGTTTGAATATGTCCATAAGCACTTCAGCCAGCTCTGCGCATGCTCTGAGGACACGGTGAGGGATGCTGTCTGGGCCGGCAGCCTTGCAAGGGTTAGCACGCTTAAATGTCTTACTCACGTTGGCCACGCAAAACGAGAGCCCACAGTCCATGGGAGCGGGCCGTGTCGGTGGCACTGTGTTACCCTCAAATCAGGTGAAGAAGGTGGTTATCTTGTCCGGGAGATAAGACGTCAGTGTCTGCGACGTGGCTGGTTTTCCCGTTGTAATCCGTGATTGTCTGGAGTCCCTGCCACATACGTCTCGTGTCTGAGCAGTTGAATTGCGAGTCCACTTTGTCTCTGTGCTGATGTTTTGCCTGTTTGATTGCCTTACGGAGAGCATAACTGGACTGTTTCTATTCAACCATATTCCCATTCACCTTGCCATAGTTAAATGTGATCGTTCACACTTTCAGTTTTGAGCGAATGCTGCCATCTAACCACAGTTTTTGGTTTGGGCAGGTTTTAATAGTCACAGTGGGAACAACATCTCCTTTACACTTCCTGATGAACTCAGTCATCCTATATGTCAATGTTATTCTCTTATTCAACATATTTAATAAATATGGGATAGGCCTACAATTAGGCTAATCCCATTTCTGCATTTTGCATACCGCCCAAACAGATCCACAGATGATGCAATCTCTACTGCACTCCACACTGCCCTTTCCCACCTGGACAAAAGGAACACCTATGTGAGAATGATGTTCATTGACTACAGCTCAGCGTTCAACACCATAGTACCCTCAAAGCTCATCACTAAGCTAAGAAACCTGGGACTAAACACCTCCCACTGCAACTGGATACTGGACTTCCTGACGGGCCGCCCCCAGGTGGTGAGGGTTGGTAGGAAAACATCTGCCACGCTGATCCTCAACACTGGAGCTCCCAAGGGGTGCGTGCTCAGTCCCCTCCTGTACTCCCTGTTCACCCCCGACTGCATGGCCAGGCACGACTCCAACACCATCATTAAGTTTGCAGACGACACAACAGTGGTAGGCCTGATCACCGACAACGACGAGACAGCCTATAGGGAGGAGGTCAGAGACCTGGCCGGGTGGTGCCAGAATAACAACCTATCCCTCAATGTAACCAAGACTAAGGAGATGTGGACTACAGGAAAAGGAGCACCGAGCACGCCCACATTCTCATCGACAGGGCTGTAGTGGAGCAGGCTGAGATCTTCAAATTCCTTGGTGTCCACATCAACAACAAACTAGAATGGTCCAAACACACCAAGACATTCATGAAGAGGGCACGACAAAGCCTATTCCCCCTCAGGAAACTAAAAAGATTTGGCATGGGTCCTGAGATCCTCAAAAGGTTCTACACCTGCAACATTGAGAGCATCCTGGTACAGAGAGAGAGAGAGAGGATAAGGGTTTTCATTTACGTGTTTTAAAAGGGAAATGTAGTAATATGAGGTTTATCTTTTCTGAAGAGTTTAATTTCTGCTGGGACCTAGAGCACACACTGTGACACAATGCATTATGGGGGATAGTGTGTGTGTGTGTGTCTTAGGCCATGGGGAGTGGTGGGTGGCTGAGTGGTTTAGGATCAGACTGTTGAAGTGGGGGGATGGAGGAATGTGTGTGTCAGGGGAGTTGAGATACATGCTCAGTGATTTATTCATTAAGATCACTAACCAGCAGCAGAGCTCTTGTTTGTTGGTTGACCCTTAGTGGTAAGTGTGTGAGACATGTATATCTCATTTTACATTTGAGTCATTTAACAGACACTCTTATCCAGAGCAACTTACAGGAGTAATTAAGTGCCTGACACAGATTCTTCACCTAGTAGGCTCAGAGGTTCAAACCAGCAAGCTTTTGGTTACTGGCCCATTGCTCTTAACTGCTAGGCTACCTGCCGCCCATCTCCTCTGATCAATCGATAAATGTCCTTCTTCCATTTTCTTTCACTGAGATTGCTTTGGGTCGAGCCAGATTGATTTAAATTAGTTTCAACAACAAGAAGACAAGATATTTCATCTGATGAGCTACAGTGCCTTGCGAAAGTATTCGGCCCCCTTGAAATTTGCGACCTTTTGCTACATTTCAGGCTTCAAACATAAAGATATAAAACTGTATTTTTTTGTGAAGAATCAACAACAAGTGGGACACAATCATGAAGTGGAACGACATTTATTGGATATTTCAAACTTTTTTAACAAATCAAAAACTGAAAAATTGGGCGTGCAAAATTATTCAGCCCCCTTAAGTTAATACTTTGTAGCGCCACCTTTTGCTGTGATTACAGCTGTAAGTCACTTGGGGTATGTCTCTATCAGTTTTGCACATCGAGAGACTGACATTTTTTCCCATTCCTCCTTGCAAAACAGCTCGAGCTCAGTGAGGTTGGATGGAGAGCATTTGTGAACAGCAGTTTTCAGTTCTTTCCACAGATTCTCGATTGGATTCAGGTCTGGACTTTGACTTGGCCATTCTAACACCTGGATATGTTTATTTTTGAACCATTCCATTGTAGATTTTGCTTTATGTTTTGGATCATTGTCTTGTTGGAAGACAAATCTCCGTCCCAGTCTCAGGTCTTTTGCAGACTCCATCAGGTTTTCTTCCAGAATGGTCCTGTATTTGGCTCCATCCATCTTCCCATCAATTTTAACCATCTTCCCTGTCCCTGCTGAAGAAAAGCAGGCCCAAACCATGATGCTGCCACCACCATGTTTGACAGTGGGGATGGTGTGTTCAGAGTGATGAGCTGTGTTGCTTTTACGCCAAACATAACTTTTGCATTGTTGCCAAAAAGTTCAATTTTGGTTTCATCTGACCAGAGCACCTTCTTCCACATGTTTGGTGTGTCTCCCAGGTGGCTTGTGGCAAACTTTAAACAACACTTTTTTATGGATATCTTTAAGAAATGGCTTTCTTCTTGCCACTCTTCCATAAAGGCCAGATTTGTGCAATATACGACTGATTGTTGTCCTATGGACAGAGTCTCCCACCTCAGCTGTAGATCTCTGCAGTTCATCCAGAGTGATCATGGGCCTCTTGGCTGCATCTTTGATCAGTCTTCTCCTTGTATGAACTGAACGTTTAGAGGGACGGCCAGGTCTTGGTAGATTTGTAGTGGTCTGATACTCCTTCCATTTCAATATTATCGCTTGCACAGTGCTCCTTGGAATGTTTAAAGCTTGGGAAATCTTTTGGTATCCAAATCCGGCTTTAAACTTCTTCACAACAGTATCTCGGACCTGCCTGGTGTGTTCCTTGTTCTTCATGATGCTCTCTGCGCTTTTAACGGACCTCTGAGACTATCACAGTGCAGGTGAATTTATACGGAGACTTGATTACACACAGGTGGATTGTATTTATCATCATTAGTCATTTAGGTCAACATTGGATCATTCAGAGATCCTCACTGAACTTCTGGAGAGAGTTTGCTGCACTGAAAGTAAAGGGGCTGAATAATTTTGCACGCCCAATTTTTCAGTTTTTGATTTGTTAATAAAGTTTGAAATATCCAATAAATGTTGTTCTACTTCATGATTGTGTCCCACTTGTTGTTGATTCTTCACAAAAAAATACAGTTTTATATCTTTATGCTTGAAGCCTGAAATGTGGCAAAAGGTCGCAAAGTTCAAGGGGGCCGAATAATTTCGCAAGGCACTGTACTATGCAAATCATATTATCCTCCTCCTCTACTCCAACTCTGCTACTCCGGAAAGATTACTTAAAAAACCCTGGAACATTTTTGCTGCAGAAAAATGGCTATGCCCAAGAGGTGTGTGTTGCTGAAATAAGATGATGATGTGAAAGGCCAGCTGCTAATCTTTATTCCCTAAGTAAAGCCTTCATTCATTATGTAACAGATTGCATTTGTATTCAGGCCACAGACTCTGCCAGGGTGCAGAAACAGCCAGAGATCCACTTATAAATACATCAATTTATTTTTATTTCTACAGCTAGTTCTCTCTCTCTCTCTCTCTCTCTCTCTCTCTCTCTCTCTCTCTCTCATTTCACCCAGTAGATATGGGAGTTGATCAAAATCGGGATTGTGATCAAATTCATTGTGGATCTGTGTAATCTGAGGGAAATATGTGTCTCTAATATGTTCATACATTGGGCAGGAGGTTCCAACTCACTTTGTGGGCAGTGTGCACATAGGCAGACCTGGCTCTCAAGAGAAGACAGGCTAAGGCGGGCTTTCTCAATAGCAAGCTATGCTCACTGAGTCTGTACATAGTCAAAGTTTTCCTTAAGTTTGGGTCAGTCACAGTGGTTAGGTATTCTGCCACTGTGCACTCTCTGTTTAGGGCCAAATAGCATTCTAGTTTGCTCAGTTTTTTTGTTAATTCTTTCCAATGTGTCAAGTAATTATCTTTTTGTTTTCTCATGATTTGGTTGGGTCTAATTGTGTTGCTGTCCTGAGGCTCTGTGGGGTGTGTTTGTGTTTGTGAACAGAGCCCTAGGACCAGCTTGCTAAGGGGACTCTTCTCCAGGTTAATCTCTTTATAGGTGATGGCTTTGTTATGGAAGGTTTGGGAACCGCTTCCTTTTAGGTGGCTGTAGAGTTTAAAGGCTCTTTTCTGGATTTTGATAATTAGCAGGTATTGGCCTAATTCTGCTCTGCATGCATTATTCTGTGTTCTACGTTGTACATGGAGGATATTTTTGCAAAATTCTGCATGCAGAGTCTCAATTTGGTGTTTGTCCCATTTTGTGAATTCTTGGTTGGTGAGCGGACCCCAGACCTCACAACCATAAAGGGCAATGGGTTCTATAACTGATTCAAGCATTTTTAGCCAGATCCTAATTCGTATGTCGAATTTTATGTTCGTTTTGATGCCCTTCTTGCCTTGTCTCTCAGATCGTTCACAGATTTGTTGAAGTTACAGTGGGGCAAAAAAGTATTTAGTCAGCCACCAATTGTGCAAGGTCTCCCACTTAAAAATATGAGCGAGGCCTGTAATTTTCATTGTAGGTACACTTCAACTATGACAGACAAAATGAGAAAAAAAATCCAGAAAATCACATTGTATGATTTTTAATGAATTTATTTGCAAATTATGGTGTGATTGATGTGCAGAAGGTAAATGTGCAAGTAGAGATACTGGGGTGCAAAGGAGCAAGATAAATAAATAAATACAGTATGGGGATGAGGTAGTTGGATGGGCTATTTACAGATGGGCTATGAACAGGTGCAGTGATCTGTGAGCTGCTCTGACAGCTGGTGCTTAAAGCTAGTGAGGGAGATAAGAGTCTCCAGCTTCAGTGATTTTTGTAGTTTGTTCCAGTCAATGGCAGCAGAGAACTGGAAGGAAAGGCAGACAAAGTAAGAATTGGCTTTGGGGGTGTCCAGTGAGATCAGAACCATCCAGAGTAGTGATGCTGGACGGGCGGGCAGATGCGGGCAGTGATCGGTTGAAGAGCATGCATTTAGTTCTACTTGCATTTAAGAGCAGTTGGAGGCCACGGAAGGAGAGTTGTATGGCATTGAAGCTCATCTGGAGGTTAGTTAACACAGTGTCCAAAGAAGGGCTAGAGGTATACAGAATGGTGTCATCTGCGTAGAGGTGGATCAGAGAATCACCAGCAGCAAGAGCAACATCATTGATGTATACAGAGAAGAGAGTCGGTCCGAGAATTGAACCCTTTGGCACACCATACAGACTGCCAGAGGTCCGGACAACAGGCCCTCCGATTTGACACAAAGAACTCTATCAGAGAAGTAGTTGGTGATCCAGGCGAGGCAGTCATTTGAGAAACCAAGGCTGTTGAGTCTGCCGATAAGAATGTGGTGATTGACAGAGTCGAAAGCCTTGTCCAGGTCAATGAATACAGCTGCACAGTAATGTCTCTTAGCGGTTGTGAAATAGTTTAGGACCTTGAGCGTGGCTGAGGTGCACCCATGACCAGCTCTGAAACCAGATTGCATAGCGGAGAAGTCTATATGGGATTCTAAATGGTCGGTAATCTGTTTGTTAACTTGGCTTTCGAAGACCTTAGAAAGGCAGGGTAGGATAGATATACGTAGGTCTGTAGCAGTTTGGGTCTAGAGTGTCTCTCCCTTTGAAGAAGGGGATGATTGTGGCAGCTTTCCAATCTTTGGGAATCTCAGACGATACGAAAGAGAGGTTGAACAGGCTAGTAATAGGGGTTGCAACAATTTCGGCAGATAATTTTAGAAAGAGAGTGTCCAGATTGTCTAGCCCGGATGATTTGTAGGGGTCCAGATTTTGCAGCTCTTTCAGAACATCATCTATCTGGATTTGGGTGAAGGAGAATTGGGGGAGGCTTGGGCGAGTTGCTGTAAGGGGTGCAGGGCAGTTGACCTGGGTAGGGGTAGCCAGGTGGAAAGCGTGGCCAGCCGTAGAAAAATGTTTATTGAAATTCTCAATTATAGTGGATTTATCAGTAGTGACAGTGTTTCCTAGCCTCAGTGCAGTGGGCAGCAGGGAGGAGGTGCTCTTATTCTCCATGGACTTTACAGTGTCCCAGAACTTTTTTGAGTTGGTGCTACAGGATGCACATTTTTTTTTGAAAAAGTTAGCCTTAGCTTTCCTAACTGCCTGTGTATATTGGTTCCAAGAGATGAGCTATAGGTGTACCTACCATAGGAGTCCCCTTGAAGCCCCCCACTGACTATGTCCATACCCAGCGTGCGACAGAGCTGTAGGAGTTGTGACCCGTTTTTGTTGGTTATGTTGTCATAGTTGTGCCTAAGGGGGCATATGGGGGAGGGAATGCTTTCACCTTCAGGCAGGTGTTTGTCCCCCTGTGTGCTGAAGGTGTCAGGTTCTTGTCCGGTACTGGCATTAAGGTTGCCACAGACTAGAACATGTCCTCCAGGATGGAGAAGATGTCTTCCTTAAAGTATGGAGATTCTAGTGGGGGGACATAGGTAGCACACAGGAGGAATTTTTTCTCTGTTAAGGTCATTTCCTTTTTAATTTCTAGCCAAATGTAAAATGTTCCTGTTTTGATTAATTTAGTTAGGTCTGCTCTATTCCAAATTAGCATACCCCCTGAGTCTCTTTCCTGTTTCACACCTGGTAGTTTGGTGGATGGGACAACCAGCTCTCTGCAACCTAGAGGACAACCAGTGGGTCCGTCTCCTCTATACCAGCTTTCTTGTAGGATGACAATGTCTGTATTTCTGATTTATTTGATGAAGTCCAGGTTCCTGCTCTTTAGGCCAAAGGCAGATGACCTCAGGCCTTGGATATTCCAGGATGAGATAGTGAAGGCTTTGTGTTCCATAAAGTGTCCAATGTTGTTGGTCATGTGGTTTGGCCTCAGGCCAGTAAGTGTGAGCAGAGCCTTCTGAGTATCTGGTACATGCCATTGGCTTAGGCTAGTTTAAGAGTGGGGGTTGGCCCTGTTTGTCCGCTCACGGCCTGGGCGTACGTGTGACTTCCATGTTGAGACCCTAAGGGTGGGGTGCATGGCGTGGGCAGGAGGGGTATAGGTCTGATCTAAGGGGGCCTAAATGGGGCGTGGGCATGGTTGACTTGGGGGGGATGTTGATTGGTTGGGGTGGGTGTGTGTTTGTGGCTGGTGGTGTTGTGGTCTGGATGTAGGTCCTCTCGGCGTGGGTCCTCTATGTGTAGGTCCAAGGGGGGGCTCCCACAGGTCTGGGAGAGTGTCTCGCTGGTCTGGGCGGGGTGTCTATTGATCTGTTGCTCCTGTGTGAAGTGTTGGTGCTGTGTTTGAGAGCGATGTCTTTAGAGTCCGGGCAAAGGTGGGCACTACTGCCTTATAAAGGTGGACCTGGTCATAAAGGCTGTTCAAGTCCAGGGTGGAGTGGTGGGCCAGGAAAACATTTGGTTTTGTGGAACAGTCACAGGAAATACTTGTGTTTACCCACTGTATGGTAGCAGGGTGGAAGTTTTTCGTGGTAGCAGGATGGAGACAATCACTTGTGCATTGGGGAAAGTAGAAGACGCTTTTTCAATCACTCCCTTCAGTGCTGTGGCCACCCTTTCCTGCTGTGTTCTTGGGTCGTTTGTGCCTGTGTGTATTATTATGTGTCTAGGTGAACCTAGTTGGTCCTCAGACAAAAGGTCTAGGGCGTGCTGGGTGTTTGGACACCAGGGTGTAGACGCACTGTGTTTTGGATTTTTTTTCTTCTTGTTTATATTTCCAATTTGAGTCCATAAGGAGTACAATCTGTGTCTTGTGTATGTCCTCAGTGGGTGTATGTGTAGGGGGGGGGGGGGGTCAGGAGGGCTATCAGGGTGGCTGACAGGGGGGGTGCTCAGAGGGGATGAGATCCCTTGGGCTTGGGGTTCTTCATTTGTCTGTTCTGCTGTGATGTCGATGCTATGGTCAGGGTCTGGTGTGGACTCTTCTGCTGTGATGTTGAGACTTTTGTCAGGGGCTGAGGTGGGCTGTTCTGCTGGCTTCTCTGCGGAGGTGGCCACCTCTCTAGTGTGTTGTTTTCTGGCACACGCCACCCCCCTCACCCTCTCCTCCAGCAGTCTGATCCTCTCTTCTAGTGCTCTGTTCTTCTCCTGCTCTTGCTTTTTATATTGTTAAAGTTGTCTCACCACAGTCCAGAGTGCAGATATGTCTCTCTCCACCTGCAGCTCTCTGGGTCTGGTTAAGGGGGTGTTGTTGTGCTGGACTGTTGTCTGGGTCTGTGCTGACTGGAGTGTAATCACCTGCTGTTCCAGCTCCACCAGCCGTACCTCCAGTTGGGTAAATTGTTTCTTCATTTCTATGAGGGGGTAGTACTCTGTTCTGGGAGGTTGACTTTCCACTTGGGGTTGATTGTCTGTGGGGTTATATAATGAAGAGGTCAGGTCTGACCCACTCAGGGTGAGGGTATCTTTCTCAAGGGAGAGCTTCTCCTGCTGGGCTAATTCTTTGATTAGGTGAAAGTCCAGCTGAAACTGTTTGGGGTTGTCCTGTATCAATACTGTTCCAGACTTGTAGAGATTTATATTAGCTGACTCAGAGGCCTCGTTGTCTAGTATCCTGAGTTTCCACCCCTTGTTAACACCCCCTCTCTTAACAGAGGGGTAGTGTGCTAATATAGCACTGTGCCATGCCAGGGGATGGTTTGTGTGGAAGATGAGGTTGCTGATGTTCCTATTTTTTTAATAATAGTCTTCAAAAAGTATCTCTTGATTTTCCATAAGGAGCTTCATTTTGTGATCTTTTCTTGCCTTATCATTCTTTACATACACAGGGTACTGTATTTTAATTACCTCTGAACAGCGGGAGGCAGTTTCTAAGGTCTCTCCATTTGGTTGGAGTAGACTGTGCGACTCTCCTGCCATTGTTGGGCTAAAGGGCTTCGACACCTCTCACTTGACACATCAGTGCTAATTGAAGTTGTATCAAGCTTGGCAGTCTTAATTTAGCATTCAGTCCTAATAAAATAATGTAATGTAATGTAATTCTTCTTGGCTTTTGGAAATAAAATATAGCTTCAGACTTAAAATGAATCACTCAGTTCCAGGTTGGATGGTGTTTTCAGGTTTCTGTTGTTGTCCAGAGCATTTGCTGTATAGCGTTGGAATAATAATTTTTCGTAGTCTTAAGCTTTCATGGTTGATTCTGTAATTCCGTCCTTTGATTTGGAGTGAAGGTTATGTTGTACAGGGTAGCATCCTGTATATGTTCCTGACCAAAAAAATGCAAGTTTATCTAACTCTAAATCTATCTTTTTTTTAAGAACATGCTGAAAAATGAGCTCATCTGATCATGACCTCTCTTTCTCTCTCTCACTTGCTCTCTCTCTCTTTCTTGCACTCTCTCACACTCACTCATTCTTCCTCACTCTCTCTTTCTATCACTCTCTCTCTTTCTCTCTCACTCTCTCTCTCGCTCTCTCGCTCTCTCTCTCGCTCTCTCTCTCGCTCTCTCTCTCTCTAAACCTAATGGAAAGATTGTAATGGAAAACCCAGAGACAATCATTTGTTATTGCGTGTCCCTTTACAAATAAATATGGAAATAAAAATGATCATCAAAAATGTATTAAATTTAAATGAAATCCCATATTTGTTTTGATAATGAATGTGATCCTTTACGTGGTGCAGTGTGGAGGCCCTACTTTAATGTTGAAAGGAATTTCATTTTGAAGTCCAATCTGGGGTGTAATAGTCGGGGAATGAAGGCCCTTAAAATACTTTCGCTTTCTTTTAAAGTGCTTTTCCAGTCCTTTGGTATAGGATACCAACCTAAAAAAATTGCTGCAGCTTTTTTGATGTTCTTCTTTTCTGACCAGTGCAAAAAATGTAGTAAAAATGTAGCTGGTATGGAACTGTATTTAACTATCAATTTGAGCTATATTACTTTCAAATACTTGTATTAATTATATTAATCTTAATCTTAGCCTAGTAATTTTAGAATCACACGTTTAGTAGCCTATGCTGTTGCATGCATTTTCTGTCCATGGGCATGGTTGTTCATGTAGTGGTTACACTGTTTGGCTGACCCTGTAAAACAACACACCTCACAAGTCCTCAACTGGCAGCTTCATTAAATAGTACCCGCAAAACACCAGACTCAACGTCAACAGTGAAGAGGCGTCTCCGGGATGCTGGCCTTCTTGGCAGAGTTCCTCTGTCCAGTGTCTATGTTCTTTTGCCCATCTTAATCTTTTATTTTTATTGGCCAGTCTGAGACTGGATTTTTCTTACCAACTCTGCCTAGAAGGCCAGCATCCCGGAGTCGCCTCTTCACTGTTGAGGTTGAGACTGGTGTTTTGCGGGTACTATTTAATGAAGCTGCCAGTTGATGACTTGTGAGGTGTCTGTTTCTCAAACTAGACACTCTAATGTACTTGTCCTCTTGCTCATTTGTGCACCGGGGCCTCACATTCATCTTTCTATTCTGGTTAGAGACACTTTGTGCTGTTCTGTGAATGGAGTAGTACACTGTGTTGTACGAGATCTTCAGTTTCTTGGAAATTTCTCACATGGAAAAGTTTTAATTTCTCAGAACAAGAATAGACTGACGAGTTTCAGAAGAAAATTCTTTGTTTCTGGCCATTTTGAGCCATTTTGAGCCATTTTGAGCCATTAATCGAACCCACGAATGCTGATGCACCAGATACTCAACTAGTCTAAAGAAGGCCAGTTTTATTTAATTAGGACAACAGTTTTCAGCTGTGAAAACAGGAGTGATGGTTGCTGATAATGGGCCTCTGTACGCCTATGTAGATATTCCATAAAAAATCCAGCTACAATAGTAATATACAACATTAACAATGTCTACACTCTATTTCTGATCAATTTGATGTTATTTAAATGGACAAAAAATTAGCTTTTCTTTCAAAAACAAGGACATTTCTAAGTGACCCCAAACTTTTGAACGGTAGCTTATCTGTAAATATTTAGCATTTATGTATGTGATAAATACATTTACCCAATCTATTTACATTAGTGGAGGCTGCTGAGGGGAGAACGGCTCATAATCATTTTATTTAAATATATTCCAATATATGATTTTTCCATATGGGAGCTGCTGTTAGATTCAGCAGAAACAGCAGAAACAGACAAGCCTAATACTCCTTCCAGCTGATTGTGGTGTCATGAACCAGTGAATGTAGCTGCAGTTAACCATCTCTTCTCTTCCCTGATATAAAGGAACAAATCACATCAGTGCCTGAAGAGAGAGAGGACTCCAGGCCTATTTCCAGCCTGGCCAGTCTGATAAAGGTGGTTGTCATCATCTAAACAGCCAAGCCCATTTGTAACCAGGTTACCAGCTATCTATCATCTGTAATTGAGAGCATGCAGCTTGAGTCGGAAGTGTATCAACAATATAAAATGTTAGCCTTCCATCAAGCAGGGTCTGACGGGAATTAATAGCTATCATCTGAGAGGAAAAGAGCCCTGAGACAGACCAGAATGGGCTTTTAGTGACAGTGAAAGATGTACCCCTCTGAGCTATTATTATTACTGTGTGTGTGTGTGTGTGTGTGTGTGTGTGTGTGTGTCTGTCTGTCTGTATGTATGCTTGTTTGTAAGTACATGTATTTGCACACAAAATAATGAAATCTACTCCTTGAACAGTAATAAACCCCAATCAGAAACACACAAACAGGGACACATGAATGCTCAGCAAGCTCAGCTCAGCTCAGTACACAACCTAGGATATCTTCTATTTCTTGTTTTTCTTTTTTCCACACCACAACATCTTCTCAAATTCAGCTTGACAATGCAGCTTGACACAACATCCCAGAGCTGACTTTGGAGAGCCATAGCTAGACGTGTACTTGGGATGTAGGGGGGATGCATTGCAGATACATGAATGACAGACACAGATCCAGGCTTGTCAAGTTGTTTGCTCCCCCCAACCCCCTCTCTCTGTGATGCTGAAATGGCTGTTGTGGTTGCAGTGGAGGAGAGCAGAAGAGAGGACCTGACTCTGTCACACATCTGATCCTGACATAAGACCATCTGATTAAAACAGAACTGTCAATGTTCCCCTCTCTGCTCTACAGATCTTCTGCTGCTACTGCTAAACTGATTCAGTGATTACAGAGGGAAGATGGATACACTCTAGGTTATGGTTGGTCTATAACTTTGTGACACAACATCGGAAGACCCTGAGTTGGACTCCCTGAGTTGGTCATTTTTCTGGTGGTTGGCGACGGAAAATAACCATCCCACAATATAGCCGGCTTCACCCCCAAAAAATGTTCCTGTCAACCAAGCATATGTATAGTTCCTACCAAGTTAGACAGCGGACTGTCGTTAGACCACACACTTCACACGAGACTTCCCACACAGCAGGAATATGGTGCGGTTTGAACAAAAGTTGGATTCAGATGTTTATTTGATAGCGAGGGACACATTTCACTTTATGTCTGGTAAGTAAAGTTCCTAGAGATACAGTTGAAGTTTACATACACCTTAGCCAAATACATTTAAACTCAGTTTTTCACAATTCCTGACATTTAATCCTATTAAAAAATTCCTGTCTTAGGTCAGTTAGGATCACCACTTCATTTTCAGAATGTGAAATGTCAGGATAATAGTAGAGAGATGATTTATTTCAGCTTTTATTTCTTTCATCACATTCCCAGTGGGTCAGAAGTGTACATACACTCAATTAGAATTTGGTAGCATTGCCTTCAAATTGTTTAACTTGGGACAAACGTTTCGGGTAGCCTTCCACCAGCTTCCCACAATAAGTTGGGTGAATTTTGGCCCATTCCTCCTGACAGCGCTGGTGTAACTGATTCAGGTTTGTTGGCCTCCTTGCTTGTACACGCTTTTTCAGTTCTTTTTTTTTGTTTTGAATTTTACCCCTTTTTCTCCCCAATTTCGTGGTATCCAATTGTTGTAGTAGCTACTATCTTGTCTCATCGCTACAACTCCCGTACGGGCTCGGGAGAGACGAAGGTTGAAAGTCATGCGTCCTCCGATACACAACCCAACCAGCCGCACTGCTTCTTAACACAGCGCGCATCCAACCCGGAAGCCAGCCGCACCAATGTGTCGGAGGATACACCGTGCACCTGGCAACCTTGGCTAGCGCGCACTGTGCCCGGCCCGCCACAGGAGTCGCTGGTGCGCGATGAGACAAGGACATCCCTATCGACCAAGCCCTCCCTAAACCGGACGACACTAGGCCAATTGTGCGTCGCCCCACGGACCTCCCGGTCGCGGCTGGTTACGACAGAGCCTGGGCTTCGAACCCAGGGACTCTAATGGCACAGCTGGCGCTACAGTACAGCGCCACCCGGGAGGCCTACGCTTTTTCAGTTCTGACCACAAATTTTCTATAGGATTGAGGTTAGGACTTGTGATGGCCACTCCAATACTTTGACTATATTGTTCTTAAGCTATTTTGCCACAACTTTGGAAGTGTGCTTGGGGTCATTGTCCATTTGGAAGACCCATTTGCGACCAAGCTATAACTTCCTGACTGATGTCTTGAGATGTTGCTTCAATATATCCAACAATTTCCTACCTCATGATGCCATCTATTTTGTGAAGTGCACCAGTCCCTCCTGCAGAAAAGCACCCCCACAACATGATGCTGACACCCCCGTACTTCACGGTTGGGAGGGTGTTCTTCGGCTTGCAAGCCTCCCCCTTTTTCTTCCAAACATAACGATGGTCATTATGACCAAACAGTTCTATTTTTGTTTCATCAGACCAGAGGACATATCTCCAAAAAGTACAATCTTTGTCCCCATGTGCAGTTGCAAAAAAAATCATTTTTTTTTTATGGTGGTTTTGGAGCAGTGGCTTCTTCCTTGCTGAGTGGCCTTTCAGGTTATGTTGATATAGGACTTGTTTTACTATGGATATAGATACTTTTGTACCTGTTGCCTCCAGCATCTTCACAAGGTCCTTTGCTGTTGTTCTGGGATTGATTTGCACTTTTTTGCACCAAAGTACGTTCCTCTCTAGGAGACAGAATGCGTCTCCTTCCTGAGCGTTATGACGGCTGCGTGGTCCCATGGTGTTTATACTTGCGTACTACTGTTTGTACCGATGAATGTGGTACCTTAAGGCGTTTGGAAATTGCTCCCAAGGATGAACCAGACTTGCGCAAAGTAGATGTCCTAACCTTCTTGCCAAAACTATAGTTTGTTAACAAAAAATTTGTGGAGTGGTTGAAAAACAAGTTTTAATGACTCCAACCGAAGTGTATGTAAACTTCCGACTTCAACTGTATGCTTTTGTTGACACAAATCATGTTTCGCGGTGAAGGAGGCTACATTGTGGTATGGTTATTTTCTGTCGCTAACCACCAGAACAATGACCAACTCAGGGAGTCCAACCAATACACAGACTCCCAAAAGCAAGTTGGTTTATTATAGTAATGATAGCATGATCATGATAGCCCATGTCCCTTGATGTTTATTTGCATCAGATTGACATAAACATTATGTGTATTGCAAGCTATTTCCCATTTCCGATAAACACAACATGTACCTTACATTAGCGTTTTGAAATATTTTCCCATTTTCCTTATAGGCTTGGGAGAATGGTCCATTTACAAGGGTGTGAAAAGGAAAAGCTGCCGTAGTCTGCAATTGCGTTGCTAAGAAAACCTAAACAAAAGGATTAGAATGTGAGAAGTGTTCCCAACATCTCAGGCGGTTAGAGAGAGAGAAAGAGAGAGAAAAAGAGAGACAGAAAGAAAGAGAAAGAGAGAGAGAGAGAACAGTGGCAGAATGCCTGATCACTGTGACTGACCAAAACTTAAGGAAAGCTTTGACTATGTACAGACTCAGTGCGCATAGCCTTGCTATTGAGAAAGGAAGCCGTAGGCAGACCTGGCTCTCAAGAGAAGACAGGCTATGTGCACACTGCCCACAAAATGAGGTGGAACCTGAGCTGCACTTCCTAACGTTCTGCCCAATGTATGAACCTATTAGAGACACATATTTCCCTCAGATTACACAGATCCACAAAGAATTTGAAAAAAAATCCAATTTTGATCAACTCCCATATCTACTGGGTGAAATACCACAGTGTGCCATCACAGCAGCAAGATTTGTGACCTGTGGCTCAAGGGTGGCAGGTAGCCTAGTGATTGGAGTTTTGGTCCAGTAACCGAAAGGATGCAAGTTTGAATCTCTGAGCCGACAAGGTAAAAATCTGTCCTTCCGCCCCTGAACAAGGCAGTTAACCAACTGTTCCCCAGTAGGCCGTCATTGTAAATAACAATTTGTTCTTAACTGACTTTAAAAAAAGGTTAAATTAAACTGACTTAAAAAAAGGTTAAATTAAACTGACTTTAAAAAAAGGTTAAATTAAACTGACTTAAAAAAAGGTTCAATTAAACTGACTTTAAAAAAAGGTTAAATCAAAAAAAGAAAAAGAAAAGGGCAACCAGTGAAGAAAAACCACCATTGTAAATACAACCCATGTTAATCTTTTTCCCTTTTGTACTTTAACTATTTGCACATAATTACAACACTGTGTATAGACATAATATGACATTTGAAATGTCTTTATTATTTTGGAAAATCTGCTAGTGTAATGTTTACTGTTAATTTATGTTTATTTCTTTTGTGTGCCTGAGGCGTCAGGCAGTTTGATAAAATGGGAATTTCAGTCGTGTCTTGTTTGTCTGGGAGCTGAGCAGCAACTCTTCCAGAGCTCTGCCTGTGTGTGCTCTAATTACAGTCGAGATTAGAGCAGAGCAGGCACATTAAACTGCTACCAGCCACTGTTTGTAATTGCTACAAGCAAATGTTTGTAATTATTAACAGATTGCTTTACTGTTGATAATGAAAACCACAACAGAACTTACTTAATGACTGTCTGGAGATGGCACTCTCAAATTGACAAAGTAAGAAACAGAATATGTTTTCTCTTTATATATTCTCCATTTCTCTCTCATGTTTTTTCTTGTTCTCGCTATTCTCTCTCTTCTTTCTACCCGGTTTTCTTGTTCCTGATTTCCATTGCTTCCTCTTGAAGATCAAGCGATCCTCCTCCAATCAAAAACAAAGGAAGCCAAGACTGATGGACACAGTACTTCAGTGTTGATAGGAAGACTAGTGACTGAATAATCTAAATGAATAACAGTATGTACAAACGCTGCATCGTTTGCAAAGACAGCGATTCATTTAGCTTCTTCAGTCACTAGTCTTCCTATCAACACGAGTACTATGCCCACTATGTCCACTATGTCCCCCTTAGCAATGTTTGGCCAATGTCCATGAGGAAAACGATACATTGAGTCCTTGGTATTATTAGCTGCAGAGCCATGTTGGTAATCTAGCCACCTGTTGTTGGGTATTTAGAATGAGTCCTATGATATACAGTTAGAGTATATAAAGTACACTCTGGTACAGTAGTCTATAAGCAGGAGGTGGGATCTGTTGGACCATTCCCTTCAGGCTAGAGCATCAGTCTCAGACGCCAGACAGGGATTTATTGTAAATAAATAAACACGTCTCCATCACAGTTAGCTGAGAATGGCTGTATCACCATCATGGCCTGAGGTGGGTCTGGATGAAAACAACTCACTATGGGCTAGGGCCAAGAAAACACTAAGAACAAAACCTCATTTTGGTATTAAAGTCAGTATATTGTGTGAGAATACCACATTTCTTGTGATGATGTGTCATGAATGATATTAGAGTTTTATTTGAGATTCTACACTTTCACCACTCAATCTCCTCAAATAAAATCCCTTCCATAAAATCCATCAATAGCCAAATAAACTGGATCAATATACATTTCCAAACGGTATCGCTGACAGTGACAGCATGACAGTGAACATTGCAGTGCACAGTGGAAAGGTGGTGTGCGAAATTATGTCTGAACTGGGAAGGAGCCATGGTCTCACACTGTTCAAGTCTATCCTCTGATCACATTCCATTACCTCTCGTATTCATTATCCTTGTTGTCATCACAGTGTCTGTTGGATTTTATGTTCTAATAAGGCAGTCTTGATGTGATAACAGATGGTGTTTCATTTCACCAGGCCCCCACAGCACAAACGCCATGAGTTGTGTGTGTTTGATTTGATTAGAGATTTGATTTAACACATACATGCTACATTACTGCAACAGCACCCCCATTTCTCATCTGCAGGAGAAAATGAAACTGTGATGAAATGTAATATAGTCCACCTCAGGCGAAACTGGAGGGACTGGGAATTGCAGCACAAGAAATTGAATGGATATTACTGCACTCAGCCAGCCCTCTGTGTGTGTGTGTGTGTGTGTGTGTGTGTGTGTGTGTGTGTGTGTGTGTGTGTGTGTGTGTGTGTGTGTGTGTGTGTGTGTGTGTGTGTGTGTGTGTGTGTGTGTGTGTGTGTGTGTGTGTGTGTGTGTGTGTGTTACATATGCTACAAAAACATGAGCGCATGAGTGTGTGGACGTGCACACAAACACACACTCGGTACTCTGGTGAACACACAGAGAGATATTCATGCACGCACACCATTGTTTGTCTGTCAGGGACAAATGTACATGTGGTTGAAGAACCTTCCCCTGCTTCCATGAAATTCACTTATATTCACAATCAGATCCATTTTACATCCTCCTAATGGATTTCAATAACCAGCTCTGAACTTCAAAGCTAATGAAGTAGATGCTCTCTCTGCCAATGAACGCATTCTAAAAAGCATGACAAATTTAGAACAGAGGATAGCATATATTGTTCATTATCAAGGCCATGTAAAATAAGTATTTTCTCCAGTAAAGGTTGACAGAGAGATAATGTAGAAGGAGGACATTGTGGAGAAGAACAGAGAGTATTATACCATAACGGCAGTTCTAACTAGCTTTAGGAGGGAGCAGGGTTTGACAGAATGTAATAAGCATGGCAACAGTGATGCCTGGACGGGGATGGGGAAGGACAGCTTCTCTCCATCAGAGTGAGAGTTAAAGGAAGAAGACATGGATAAGGTCTTTCCTACACAGATCTGACAGATCTGAAGGTTGGTTAGGTTACTGTAGTAGCTGGAAAATAAAGATATTTTGGTCCTGATTAAACTTTGGAAACAAATTATGAATTTGAATAAAAAATGAGAAGATATCAACAATTTTGTCTTCTTTAACTACTGTGGTTACAAAACTATCATTTGAAGATATGATGTAAGAGAAAAATAATTGTATGAAAACAACCAATGGGTGAAATGTGTTTGGTCCTTCAGGGATATTTCCCCCTGTTGAGAGTCAAAGGTCATGGCAGTAGCTCTTGTAATTGCTTATGATCTCATCTCGTGAATATGAATATCTCAAAAGATAGAGTCTGTTATGCGTGTTCTGAATATGAACATCTCTGAAGATAGAGTTCCCTCTCTGTTGAGTTGTCTGAACAGATGGTAGAACGCCTATGCTGCATCAGTCCATTGCTCTTTTGTGCTCTCAAATATTCATAGCACCACAATGCCAGGTCGCAATTGTAAATGAGAACTTGTTCTCAACTTGCCTACCTGGTTAAATAAAGGTGAAAAAAAATGCTTGCACAATCCCTGCTGCCTTCTACAGAGAAAACATGTCCCTTACCATCAGGTTAATTGTTAACTTCCACCAAGCCCCAAATTTTAAAAACCAAGAAACGCTTCTGGCCATGCTTCTACCTTACAGTTTAGGAAAGAAAGGCAGAGCAGGAATCTAATGATTCAGAATGTAACGATAAAGGGATAAGATATCGACTAGCTACAGTTGGTTGGTTGGTTGGTTGGTTGGTTGGTTGGTTGGTTGGTTGGTTGGTTTATATATTGGTCAGTGGACTGGTCAGAGTGAATCACCCTTCATTTTCTGACCCATGTTTTCCGTATTCAGTTAAGTCCAGTGATGATCTAACCACTGCTATTTTGTGCCTGGGAGCTACAGAGTTCTTGTCACCCCTTCACCTTTGCCTTTGTCAAGATGCTTGTGCACAATCCACCATGGGAAGTGGAATTACCAGGCGCCCCAAACACCTGGTGATTAGACAGACACAGGCCTTAATGTATTTGCCAAATTGAGTTTGCCTCAAGTGCTTCTATTGTGTAAGATTGGAGGAAGATGGTGGAAGGAGAAAAAACACTGAGACCCAACTGATGTAAATGGATACATCTCAATTACTGTGTTATTCATGAAAGTGGAAGTGAGTCGTAAAGGGATTATTAAAGTGGATAGGAGGATCAATGTCTGGCTGTCCTCTGCTGGACGCACTCAGAACAGATCAGAAAACCCAAACGCACCATGAGCATTATACAGTAGCTGTGTATGCTGCTATCATTATAAGCCTCTATGAGCTAAAGCTGAGCGCAATTAATGACATTAGTAATCATTACAAACACAGCTGCAGCTCTCTTAATGGACAAATATCATAAAGATTTTGCAATTTACTGTCTTTCTGCACCGCACAAAAGCATCAGCACTGCCTTGTTTAGCTGCCGCTCGTCGCCATGACAACACCGTTTGACAGAACCTTGTCAAACAAGTGTTCAATACCTCTCTGTTGAAGAGTCTCAAGCTTTGATCAATGCAACACAAGGTCAATAGATGTTCAAATGAGAACAAGAGACAATGTTGAGACTATAAAAATCTCAGACAAATTTATGGCCATAAACAAGTGTCTGACCAGAGGTTGTAGCTACTCTTTCCTCTTCCTCCACCTCTTTCCCTTGTGTTAGGTCTTCATTAGATCTCTGATAATGAGCTTGCTGGAGATGCTTTTAACTGTGCTCATTTGCATTTAACAAGAGATCAAGTCTAAACAGCTAAAACCTGTGTGTCCAATATCCTTGATGCAGAGCCACAGTGGATCTTCCAATGTATACTTTGTCACATGAAGAACATCTAAACATATCCCTATGATGACTACAGGCATTTCATCCTAGAACCCATATTTTATTACATATCATATCATCAGTGAAATCATTTGTTTTATGAATCATCTGTTTTATGAATGTGCATTAGAGGAGAATTCAATTAACTGGCTGCCCAATCAATCACCTTTCCAGCAGTTAACTTTAAAGGAATTTTCAATCACAGGCTAATGCCATTCGGTGGCTTGATGAGACAATGTCTGAGAGGCAGTCTAGATCAATACGGCACAACCAGATCTAACCCCAGTATGATGTGTCAGTGAGTTAACCATCCCCCAGACACACAGACACACTCATGCATGCACACACACACAAACTAACAAGCGTACAATGCTGAACGCAGCTTGATTCTGTGAGTGTCCTTATGTTTCTAATTTACACCATACTTTCACATCAACAATTGGTTGAGAGTGATTTAGATTCTCTCAACCAATGAATCCCATCTGTGTGGTTATAGAACCACGTGTGAGTCCTAAATGTCACCCTATTCTCTACATAGTGTACTACCTTTGACCAGAGTCTTATGGGACCGGTGCACTATATAGGGAATATGGTGCCATTTGTGACTCAGCCATGCTCTGCTCTGCTCCAGACCTGCCAATTCCACTGACAGCTACAGTTCTAATTAGCCCAAAAGTCTTCTCTTCATTACTAGTTGACCTATCACAGAGCATGGAGAGGGGATGATGACGCCATCGCCATCAAATTAGTTTTATATAAACAAATGTGTTGTTTCAATGTCATCCTATACAAATTAAATCTCATTAGCTCACACTTGTTCTTGTTCCCCCATTTGTATTCAGTGGACACAACTCCCGTGCAGAGTTAGCTAGGAAACTATGATGAAGTGACAGGCAATTTTCCATCTAGGAAATAATATTAATATCCCCAAGGTCGTATTAGTGTGGAGCTGTGTGTCATAGCCTCCAGCGCTGGGCTACTGGGTTATGAGACTACATGGCTGGGCCAGGAAAGGACAGGAGAAGATCTGGGTTCAAACACTATTTGAAATATTTCAAATATTGTAAGCCTTTGCTCTTTCCTGCCTGTAGTGCTAGGTGGGTGGGGTTTATGCTTTTGGGACTTTTTTGTGCCTCCATTGCAACAGGCAAACTCAATCAAGCACAGCTAAAGTATTTGAAATTAATTTAAATAGTATTTGAACCCAGGTCTGGACAGCGGGTGAGGAGGGGAGTTTGAGAGTGTTGTCACCATAAATATGCCTAAGTAGGGCCTGGGAAAAGAAAAACCTAAATCTGAGGAGAGGTTGGACACACCTCTGAACATTGAACACTCAGATGGCTAGGTCTAGGGGCCATCTGTGGTCTTATCGATGTGGGATGAATAACATCATAGCACAGGGTGAGGTGGGCAACCTATGCAGCACACCTGTGTCCGTCATCGGACATGTCACACTACAAGTAGCCAGTGAAGTTAGCTAACATGTTCTGAAAAACAACGTTGTTGAATAAAATGCACACCTTACTTGATTCACCTTACCTTATCTACTTCAATTACAGCAACAACTTTCCTCTGTGTTTATAGTCAGTAAAATGGAAAATATGAAAACATCTGTCACTACTCTTCTCAATAAAAAAAAACTTGTTTTATCAAGGCTCTTAATGTTCCGTCTAAACACTCAGGTGGTTTTGTACTCGGTAAACTCGCATTGTAGTCAGTTTGCATTGTTATGCGCTTTCATATTCTTTCATTTCACCCTGCAGCATGCAGACAATAGAGACAAATTGATGGGTTTTGATAGCTGTGTGTAGCTCAAGAGGTCAGCCAAACACTGATATAATTGCAGAAATATCAAAAGCGTTTTCAGTTTGAATACAAAACTAACAAAAAGCCAATCAGCCTTTCACAGAGGGCTCTGTGATTGTGGGGTAGACTTGGACACCTGAAAAACATTTGGATGGAGAGGCTGGCCAAATGGTTGATTTTTGAACAGTCACATGGACAGGGAAAAGTAGCTACAGACATCCAGGTGTCATCCTCATCACTATTGAATGTGGGGATTGATGACAGAAAACATTGCTTAACTGATTGAAACTGGACTTAGTTTGGAGCAGAGCCATTAAATACAATGTTTTGTGGAACAAATACCAAGAAGTCTTTGAAACTACAGTAGAAACAATACATTACTGCCTGTTACAGGAGCATCTGGATGGATCATACTGAGTACGTGTGATGACCAACCACTAAAAAAATTAGCTTGTCTCTAGTGAGCATGCTCACAAAACTGGTTCCAGAACTCACAGAGGTTTCACGTGACGGGCGCATTACAATAATAAAAAAAAAAAGAAAATCTACAAACAAAGCCCTTTCATATGTTTTCCATAGAATTTTGGTGAATATTCTGTCAGCGTGCTTTTGAAGGTCGCGCTGACGGTGCAGTTCAGAGAAAACGGTCATTTACGCCACAGAGTCTTTGTTGTTGTCTTCATTGTGTGTTGCTGACCCCAGGCTTCTCTAAAGAAAAACATCCCACACCTCCGATTACTGGCTCATTAGGTCTGATACTAGCTGTGAGCAGGGGAGGTGCAGGGGTGGGCGGGGAGGCTGTCGTATGTCTCTTTAGCCTTCACTCCCACGCCACACTTTAACCATTGAGACATTGTTAAGCAGCCTAAACCTGGGCACTGTTTAACCCCTCGTTTCTCACACTCTCACACTTCATATCAGGTCAGAGGGCAGCTTCAGGAGTTTGTTTAGACATTATCCCTCTAGCTTTATATACTGTGTGATAATCTGACTTACTCTTTACGTCTTTTAACTATATTTACCAAAATAACGCTAAGTAAAATAAGCTGCTGACTATCAAGATTACGATTGTTTCTGTTGTTGTTTAAGATAGCTTTGGGTGGTGAAACAGCAATATGATTCAGGCCATTGCAGAATACATAACTTACTATAGGAAGACTATAGAAACCTTTTGGGGGTGTGAAACTGCGTTGTATTTTATATTGTATCTATATTCACTGAATGTACTTCAAGGCTACTGCATTTTGAGAGGTGATAGTGAATACTGGTAGATGTTCCTATGCAGCTACTGTATAGAGAGAAGAACATCATTCACTGTGCTCGTTAAACAACAATAGTATGCACGGTATTAATTACTACATGTTGTATAACAGATGTTGAATATAAAAGAGCATTTTTGATAGTTTCTCTCCCCCAGGCATTCAGCTGAGATGGAAATAAAAAAAGAGAACAGTGGAAATGCAGCAGGCACTTCAATGACCTTCCATTTCCATGGCTACGTGCCTTTGGTATATTATTATACAACTACTGTGCCGCTCTGTTTAATTTTTAATATACTCAAAATAAAGTTCTCATTCATTCAGCTCTACAGCTCCTGTGCTGAGTTCATCATTTCACTGTTGTTGTTTGAATAACTCTAAGGGTGAGCCACAGTGGAGGAGAGTAAAATACTACTCTCTCTATTTCTATTGCTCTCTCTCTCTTTCTAATTCTCTTTCTCTCTCCCCTTCTCTCCCTTTCTCTTTCTCTCTCCCAGTTTCTCTCTCTCTCTCTCGCACGCCACTTTCCCTCTCTCTCACACTCTCTCTTTCTCTCACTCCTTCCATTTGATCCATCAGAATTCTTATTTGGAAGACATTATACGTTACTACAGTGCAATTCTCTGCAATGTTAGACAGACTGCATGAAAGTTGTTCCTGTATCTGCTGAAATAGACTGTACTGACATCTGGACTTGGGAACATTCTGGATGAGCTGTAATAGATTTGCGATGGGTTTTTGTATCAGGAAGGGAAGGACAACATGGGAATAACAGCAAGCATTATAACGATTTGTAGATTAGATTGTGTAACAATAACAAACAGGAATCTTATAAAAGCATGGAGTGGTATTAGTGTAGTATATGCACGATTACAAATCACTGTTCTATCCTACAGTCGTTTATTTTAGACTCAGTATAGTAGATAATCAGTGTATTGTTGGATGTGCATGCTCATTTAATTAAGAGCTGCTGGAGGGTTGATCAAATGGAAATACAAAAACACAGATTTCAACACTGTTCGATATCATATATTATGCACACTGATGTCTATTGATCTGGTTGTTGTCAGATGATTGGGTGGGGGTAGTATGGCTGTGCTCCTCAGTGAAGGTCTGGTCTGAGGGATTGTTGTTTGAGTATGATCCTCTGTTGTCATCAGCTTCAATTCCACACATGCACATGCACACGCACGTGCACACTCACGCACAGACATTGAGAGATTGCTGTTTGAGTATGATCCTCGGTCGTCTTCAGCTTCAGCTTTACTCAGGAGAACAATCTGTACTTCACAGGCACAGGGAGAATTCGTTTTTTCAGACAGTTTCTAATGAATAATGTTGTTTTTTGCATAGCACTGAAATGTTATCAGACCTATACCCTGTATGCTGTATATGAGTTTTTTGAGCATTGTCCCTCACTATCATAGCTATCAACTACCTTGAACAAAAACACTGTAAACGTCAATCAGTTGACCATGCTACAATAGCAGTACAATCATTTCTGCACAAGCTTAACTATGAGTTCTTTAACATTACAATATTGACATCAATGCATGGAGGAAATACTGGAGCATTGCCAGTCATCCAGCGGTAACACTCGACCATGTTAACAGACATTACAGAAATCAAATGGCCTTCTCGTCCATTGTGATTGCCGAACTGATCTAGACAGCCAGTCGTGAGCTCTGCATTCACCGTACCGCCCACTAAAACTATCAAATAAAGCAGAACTATTTGAGGTGTTGATCTGAACGAGCAGGCCCCCTGAATTTAATCTAATCCTTGCTTTCTATTTAAAAAGAAGCAAAATAGCCCTGCCTCTGCGCTCTCTCTCTCTCTCTCTCTAACTCTCTACTTCTCTTTTTCCATGGTGGTTATTTGTTGTGTGATTATCGGTAAAGAAAAACTAGCCAAACGTGAATTAAAGAGAGAAATAACACTGTGGTGAATGACCTGGATGTCGGTCAGAGGGGTGTGGGGGGGGATTGAAGGGATGTCTGAATGTGTCTCAGTCCAAACCGTGCTGCAACAGAGGGGGACTCGTCAAGGCAGCAGCAGGCCCTCGGACAATGGAGCCCATCGCACGCTGATGCAGTTTGACATGTGAATGACATGCTGAATGGTTGCCATGGGAACAAATGTGTTTGGATTTATGCATTAATATTCTGTGGTGAATTTTTTCTCACATTTTTTTTCGTTCTTTATGGCTGGGGAGAATTGACTAATAATGTGGTGATTCTAAGCATTGTCCCTGAACAGAGAGCTGCATAGCAGGGAGGCTCTTCTTTCTCTCTACTAGATCTACTAGACATTATATTATAGCCCCAGCTTAATGCTAATGCGTCAGAGAGTATTAGAGCACAGTCAGTCAGCGCCATGGTCCATAGATTAAATGCAGAGCATGTGAACAGAGAAACAGTGCATTAGGTTCTGCAGGAGGGGGCCTTCCACTGCTAATGATTCAATGACACAGTCTAGTCCACTACTTTGTCAGGCCTCATACCCCCATAGACCACCACATACTGGTATTAAGTGTTCAGCCACCACTGAGGAAACAGGCAAATATGTGTGTTTTGTTTGCATTCACAAGCATTACTGTGTATGAGTGTAGCATAGCGTATACCAGTGGTTCCCAACCTTTTTATTTTTTTTATTTAACCTTTATTTAACTAGGCAAGTCAGTTAAATTCTTAGCAGAAAGAGGAGGAAGGGAAGCGCTACTAAGGTACACAATAGTACATTTTGGTAGATAGAAGGTGCTCTTTGGTAAAAGGGGTAAATTGGTCATCAAATAGAAAGGAGGACCAAGGCACTCTTCATATAATTGATTAAAATGCCTTTATTAGTATGGCATGTTCAATAGAAACAAAGTTTTTTTTAAACCGATGTGTTTCGGCGGCATGGCCTTCGTCAGGGAGTATTAAAAAAAAGGAATACAAGGTCCTCTTTTAAACAGCTTATCAATTAGCCCTAATTGGAAGAGGGAGTGGTTACACAATTGATTGGACACACCTAGTAAGCAATACTGTACACATTAAAATACTGTAGCTATGTTATGGACCCATCACAACCCTACAGGAAGGGTGAGAAATCCATATCTTAATTTAAACCAGGCTATTTAGTGGCCTGTAGTTTGTAAATCCCAAAACGTTCCCTTTGGTTTAACTGTTTAAGCAGTCCCCTTTTCTAATAGAGGCCGGAACATGATCAATACCCATAGCTTGTAGGGAGTCAGGGTTGCCATGGTGTAGGGACTTGTAGTGCCTTGCCATGGGGTAGTCTTCATTACCTACCCGTATGGCGTACTTGTGTTCCGCTAAGCGGTCTTGAAGGCGTCTCTTTGTCCGTCCAATGTAGAACACCTTGCACTGTGGACATTCCAATCTATAGATGACATGAGTGGTTTTGCAGTTAATGAAATGCTTGACGTAATACTCCATTTTGGAAGCTGGGTCAACAAAATACTTCTTCTGTGCAATATTACTGCAATGGTTGCAATGGTTACATTTAAAAGAGCCCTTGGGTTTGTGGTCAAACCAAGTTTTTTGAGAGTCACCCAGAAGATAACTGTGGGCTAATTTGTCATTTAGGGTAGGACATCTCTTAAAGCTTATGATTGGTGGCTCAGGAAAGACTTGGCGTAGTAGCGTATCACTTTGGATGATTCCCCAATTGTTTATAATGATTATTTTAATGATCTTTGCTTCATTGCTGTATCTTGTAACAAAATACACCCTCTCCGATGTATCACAAGGCTCTCCCCTTCGCAACAAGTTCTCTCTGTCAAGTTATCCAGCCCTTATAGCGGCATCTTTCAGGACCTGAACGCTGTAGCCCCGATTCAAGAAGCGATTCTCCAATTCAACAGATTTGACAATGTAGTCTGTTTCCTGATCGCAAATTCTGCTGACTCTTTGGAATTGGCCATTTGGAATGTTTTCTTTTAGCCTTTTGAGGTGAAAGCTGTCTGCCCTCAGAATGGTATTCCCATCTGTAGGCTTCCTAAAGATTGATGTGTGCAAACAACCTTTGTCATTTTTACTAATGTCGAGGTCCAAAAGATGAATGTTATCCTTGCTGTACTCCATAGTTAGTTTGATGTTAAGGTTAATGTTGTTAAGGTATTGGTGGAAGGAAATAAGTTAATCTTCTGAACCGGACCAAAACAGGCAAACATCATCAATATAGCGTCCCCATCATATAATCTGGTCAAAGAAATGGTTATTAGAAGGATCCAAAATAAAGTCATTTTCCCATTTACCTAAGTACAAACCAGCGTAGGAAGGGCTGTACTCCCATGGCACAACCTTTGACCTGTTAAATACGGTCCTGAAAGATAAAGATGTTATGATTAAGAGTCCGTTCAGTCAGTGAGACAATGAATTCTGTAGGAGGCATCTCAGTTTCAGGTCGGGTACTCAAGAAATGGTGTATAGCTGCCAAACCTTGTTCATGCTCAATCGTGGTGTATAGAGACTCCACATCCATGGTGACTAAAAAAGAAGCTGTACCTATATTGTTCAATTCCTTAATTTTGTTCAACACATCTGTAGTATCTTGAAGATGGGCTGGGAGTGACGTCAGAAAAGGCTTAATAAAGTAATCAATGTACTTAGAGATAGGTTCTGGCAGACTTTCATTACCACTGGGGTTGAAGGTAAGAGATTGGTAGAATTCATCATTGTCTAATTGACGGTAGGCTTCTGTTACATATTTGTCTTTACTCCACACTACTGTAGCACCACCTTTGTCTGCTTTTTTTAACCACAATCTGTTCAGTTATGGACAAGTACGCCATATGGAACACAAGTACGCCATACAGGTAGGTAATGAAGACTACCCCATGGCAAGGCTCTACAAGTCCCTACACCATGGCAACCAATGCTCCCTACAAGCTATGGGTATTGATCATATTCCGGCCTCTATTAGAAAAGGGGACCGTCTTAAACAGTTAAACCAAAGGGAAAGTGTTTGTATTTACAAACTACAGGCCACTAAATACCCTGGTTTAAATGAAGATATGGATTTCTCACCCTTCCTGTAGGGTTGTGATGGGTCCATTTGCTGTCATCTAGTGGACATTTTGCTCTATTGCCCTCAGCTATGGTTACACTGTTGTTGTTCATGTTTTGCTTTGTTCTAGTGTACTATGGTATATTTAGCTTTTTTATTCTTGACGCTTCTCTCAGTCATATTTAAGGTTAGAACTACCTTTTAGTGTTCTCATACTTCTAGTTTGGAGTTGTATTTTTATGATAACATAGCTACAGTATTTTAATGTGTATAGTATTGCTCACTAGGTGTGTCCAATAAATTGTGTAACCACTCCCTCTTCCAATTAGGGCTAATTGATAAGCTGTTTAAAAGAGGACCTTGTATTCCTCTTTTTTTTGTACTCCCTGACGAAGGCCATGCAGCCGAAATGCGTCGGTTTAAAAAAAAACTTTGTTTCTATTGAACATGCCATACTAATAAAGGCATTTTAATCTATTATATGAAGAGTGCCTTGGTCCTCCTTTCTTTTTGATGATCAGTTAAATTCTTATTTACAATGATGGCCGGATTCTGATTTTAATAGCTAGCATTTCGATGGCAAAAACGAATATATATGGTGACAGCGGACACCCTTGTTTAACTCCTCTTGACAATTCAAAACTCTCTGAGAAGTAGCCGCTATTTACTATTTTACACCTGGGGTTGCTATACATTACTTTTACCTATTTTATAAGAGAATCACCAAAATGGAAAAAATCCACTAGAAATACCAAGCATGGCTTCTTAGATGTTTCATGTTGTTATATTATTTCTAGTAGTTGTCGTACATTATCTCCAATGTATCTTCCATGTAAAAAACCTGTCAAATCAGGATGAACAATATCTGGTAAAAGCTTTTTAATTCTGAGTGCAATGCATTTCGCTAGTATTTTTGCATTACAACATTGAAATGTAAAGGGCCTCCAGTTTTTTAGATTGGATATAGACTGGATATTTATATTTGCCATCTGGGTTTGTTTTAATAATAGTGAAATCAGACCATCCTACTGAGTACCTTACAGACTACCATTTCTATAGGAGTAGTTAAAACAAGCTAACATTGGAGCTTTGAGTATAGCTTGATATACATCTACCTCTATTCAGTGTCTTTATCATTGGGTCAGTGCCACTTTTGTTTGTTTTCAGACAATAATTTCCTCCTCCAGGTTAGATGGACGTCATATTGTATTTGTGTCTCCCCTTTTTGTAGGCAGATTATGTGGATCAGACAAAATAGTTTGTATTGGTCTATTTGTCAGTGTCAGCAGAGTCGGCTACCCTGTAATTTTTGTAGTAGGCCTATTTTAAAAAAAAGTGTGTGCATGTACTTAGGTGTCCCTTACCGGTAAGAAATGTAATCTACTTTCACCCCTGGTTAAGCTGTAATCATGATAAGCTCCAGTATAACCTGGTATCAGAGGATAGATAGGGATATATAGGATAGAGAGGTAGGATAACTCCCAGATGTAGTATGTCTTTTTAGCCTTTGAATCCTGATAAGTTCTTGTTTCTGGTTGAAAGTACAGTACATACAGTATAGTTACCACATTGAGAGCTGATCTTCACACCATTTTGAATGTATTAATATAGTTATTTAGTATTCAGAGAGGCAGTGGTAGGCTACGCTGACTGTGAGTGTGTGTTACTGTTAACCCGTCCTATGGGCAGATTAGATGCTGGGTCGTCCTCCACCAAACCCTGCTGATGAGACGGGAGAATCAGCACTATTAACCACAATACCACTGTCACACTCACTGATACATAATGAAATTGTGTGTGAGTGTGTGGCAAAATACCCCTGTAATGGATGTGATGGTGACATCTGAGACATTTATCATCATTTATCAGTCTTTGATAATAGAATGGGATCTTACAACCCATGATTAAACCACCCAGAAGATCATTATGTCATGTAAGGTATAGAGACATCGTGTGTGTGGACAGGACTGATAAATGAAATGTCAATCTTGTGGAGAGCACACCCTTACACGGAACCCAAACCAGTTGCGCACGTGCCCCATTGTGCGCTATCGTGCATACATTAATTTTGTCCCCCTACACCAAAAGCGATCACGACACGCAGGCTAAAATAGAAAAACAAACTCTGAACCAATCACATTAATTTGGGGACAGGTCGAAAAGCATTAAACATGTATGGCAATTTAGCTAGTTAGCGTGCACTTGCTAGTTAATTTGTCCTATTTAGCTAGCTTGCTGTTGCTAGCTAATTTGTCCTGGTATATAAACATTGAGTTGTTATTTTACCTGAAATGCACAAGCTCCTCTACTCCGCCAATTAATCCACACATAAAACATCCAACCGAATTGTTTCTAGTCATCTCTCCTCCTTCCAGCTTTTTCATCTTTGAACTTATATGGTGATTGGCATCTAAACTTTCATAGTATTACCACGACTACAGGCAAAACAGTTTGTCTTTCAATCACCCACGTGGGTATAACCAATGAGGAGATGGCACGTGGGTACCTGCTTCTATAAACCAATGAGGAGATGGGAGAGGCAGGACTTTCAGCCCGATCTGCATCAGAAATAGAAAGGAGTTCTATTTTAGCCCTTGGCATCGCAGATGCTCGTTGGCACGCACGAGCAGTGTGGGTGCAATAATTGAATAACATGGATTTCTAAATATATTTTGCGATACTGGTAAAGGATACATGACAATATATTCCATATCTCTCCAGTGAGGGGAATGCCCTGGGAATATTTTATTTCACTGACCGAAGAGCTACATGTAAATTAAACCAGAGAAGCAAAAAATCTCCACCAGTATGATGACAGATATAAGATACTGTATACACATAGCTCACTGTACACATGACCAGCACAATAACCATCAGTGGAGCTTTATATGCTACTGTGTATTTTCAAATTGTACATTGTAATACAATTTTAGATACAGTAGGTCCAGAGTTTTCCCTTTACTTTATTGGCTAATTAACCTTAGAGACAGGCCAGCTCTGTTTGAAAAATGAATCAATGGATCGTTACAATGCGTGGCGATGAAATCCGAGCAAATTCAATTTTCATAGGTCAATTAGGTCCTTTGGTTCTTGTTGTACAAATGTAGCTTCTTTACTGGAAACCTGGCTGCCACTCTCAGAGTAATATCAATATCAGTGGTCATAGATAATTTATAACGTGTTGGGTTTACACATATAGACTCACAAACAGAGAGAAAGAGAGAGAGAGAGAGGTAGACTGAGAGAGAGGTAGAGAGAGGTAGAGAGAGGTAGAGAGAGAGAGAGAGAGAGAGAGAGAGAGAGAGAGAGAGAGAGAGATGGGGGAAGAGGAGAGAGTGAGAGAGAGATGGGGAAGGGGAGAGAGAGAGAGTGAGAGAGAGATGAGAGAGAGAGAGAGAGAGATGGGGGAAGGGGAGGGAAGGGGAGGGAATACACCATTGAATGTCCCAAGCCATTAGAACAAGGGATATTTCTGGTTGACTGAGCAATTCATTCTCGACATGTCACATTGAATTTCTTCCATTATAAAACACTGCTGCCTTCTCTACTCTAAAGGCAGATTGCCTGCTCCTGTTTCACCCAGTAAAATATTGCCTCTCCCTCAAACAATCTTTTTTATCCTAGTTATGAGAGAATTCAGAACATTCATAATGTTCATAATGTAGACTGATTATTTGAAAAAGTCTCACATTATTTTATTAGATGGATAAATATGTTATCATGTCATCCTTATGAAATACATGTATCCTTATACCATGTATACCATCCAAAATTATAAATTGTAAGCCTTACATTTGTTCACATTTTAAAAGAAATAAGCAATACAAATCCATTGACAGCTAAGCCAGTCTGTGTACTGTCATTTTATGACATGGTTTCTGGTGTTGTACATCACACACCTGTCCATTTTCTCTGTTATTGATGTGGTATTGGATATCAAAAATAGAATCCATCTGTAACTGTCACCATGTATGGGGCTTTAGTGCTAAAGTCTGTTTTTCACTGAACCTGCCCCATGACACATGGAGTAAAGAGTAGGCTTGAGTCTCTTCTATCTGTCGACCAGCGGTATCATATCCTCTCATCCTCAGCAACATCTTGTGGTTAGCTGTTAGCTCCACCACTTCACAGCATCTTTCTTTTAGGAGCCAGGCTTTATTCTGTGACTCAGACAGTTCTGACAGCCCTGCAATACAGATTGATGTTGCCCAGATAGAACCGGGAAGGAAAGAATGCCAATTATGTCTGCCTCAGAGAAACACATGTCTGTGTGTGATGATACAAAGGCCTCCTCACTACATTGTTATCATTCTCAATAACCCAAACAGTGTTTGGGAGTAAATTGACTGTCTGCAGACATCTATCCCTCTATCGTCTATGTATTCCACCTCTATTCTAGAATGAATCTTTCTTTCTGTTGCTTTGGGTAACATGGAGTGTTTCTCTCTACAAGAAATTTAATGACAGATTTTTAAAAATCATAGTTGTTGGACACGAGTTTGAATACTATTGACACACACGCAATACATAGTTGTACAAGAATTGGGTTTATATACAGTAAACAAACATGCATGCTTAAACCTGACCACAAAATACTTGAATGGTCGTCTTTATCTACAATAAGCCAATACATAAACTAAGACAAACAAGAGAAGTTGTTAGTTCTGGATAAGTACAAGCCCTTTATCTGTGGGTAGCTGACAGCATACTGTAGGGGGATTTATCATACATTATGTTCTAAACAGAGAATGATCTAAAAGCTATTATTATTCCAAAACCCTCATTTCATCACTTAAGAGCACATTTTGGATAGTGTCCAAGTTGTAGTCTGAATATGCTCTCATCTCTGTTAGTCATCATTAGAATAACAAAGGTCACATGACATAGATCTCCATGATATGGACACTATTCAAATGACTAGTCAGAAGCCTATAGCTGATTATTGAAAATATAATAAACCCTAAACATCAAATCCTGTACTTGTCCAAATAACACACTAACACACAATGGGAGGGGTGACTCTGAATGTATCTGACTGAGCCTCTGATCTCTCTGTGCTAATGTAAATGACAGTTGAGAGAGACAGAGACAGTAGCAGTAGGATCCTGGCTAAGATCCAGATCCATCTACTACCTCTGTTTCTCCACTGTCTAAACATGGCTGTCCTCCCTCTCTTCTGACTGAGCCAGTTCTCACAGAGCTTAATATGACACTCCTCTGGTGTCATGGCAACCCTAATGCTAAATCAAATATCTGTATTGGGAATCAGATTAGATTGGTTGTCATAGAAAAACAATACCAATTTGTTCTGACTTGTTAGTTATATTACCATACAAGTTACAACCTAATATGTTTGTGCCATCAACAGTGTAACTACTATTTACCTCAGCAGGTTGCTTGTGTTTACAAATGTAGGATCTTAATTTGATCACCCTGTTGCAGAACAACTTTCCTGCCATTTCAAACTTGATCCCTTACGAAGAATGTATCAACCCCTACAAAAATGTCCATTAATTATAATCCAAATAATAAATAACATTTCCTGTTGCTCCAGGATTATTTTGCTGCTGTAGCAAACTGGCTCGAATTAGGATCCTACATCTGTACATAATTTGAATAGAATGACATTAGTCAAATAGAATGACATGAGTCAAATAGAATGACATTAGTCAAATTGAATGACATGAGTCCAGAGGACAGGATTCCTTTCCATCAGTAGGAATGACAGGAAGTTGAGTTAAATGATAGCATACCCGATTAGGATTGAAATTAACTCCTTGCTACAAATCAAATGCGTGTCACTCAAACAGGGACAAATCTGGACTAATTTATGACCATAGAGATGAGGCTTACTTCTCTGGCAGACTCAATATCAGCAAATGACACAGTTATATTCAACGGAATATGAAGTCACATTCAGTTTTACACTCTTGTTGACATTTAATTCGAAAGACTATGGGCCAAGAGGCCAACTCCATTCTCAGGCTACTGTTTAATGTGTTTGAATGTCTGTCGTAAAGACAAGCCATGATATCATTGAGATAAAGGCCAGAAAAGTGAATCCAGAATGTGTTTGTAGTTTAATGTATTATGTTGTAAAAATGTAGTTCAAAACCAATAGGAAAATAAATCAAGATACAACCAAGTAGGAAATGCTATTCTATTGCTCTTCTATCTATTGAAACAGCTAAATGTAAGGGTCCCTTTCCAAGACCAGTGTCCATACCATATCACATATAATTTCCATGTGATCAGATTGTATTTCATCAATGCTTAGGGACCAACACTACCTTAATAGTCAAGGCCACGGTAGAAGCACAAAATAAATACACCATTCAACAGCTATCTCTACTGGACACCTATGGGTAAGATAACGTCTTCATGTCTTGTTTTAAATGAGCTTCAGATTAAGCCAGCCTACAGCCGCTAGACTCCTGTGAGCTTTTCTATCCAACGGGCTATATGTAATATTCAACGCTCAAGGCAGAACAGCTAACGGCAAACAGCCCTCAAGCTGTGCAATAGTGAGGAGTGAGCAGTGCTTAACTGCAGTGTTGCATAAATATTGATGAGATTCATAGCTACAAACCTATGATATAAACATCAGAATAAGACCAGTGACAGCCATTAGAGAGTGGTCACACTGAATCAAACAGAATAACTTGTCTTTGATGCCAGTTGTCAGCATTATCACTGCCATTAGTGGACACATAAGAGCAGAAAATGATTTTCTAAATAGACTCGGACTCTGGAACTCTGTCCTTAGATTCATTATTTTGCAGCACCTTTCATGTGTGCTATGGAGATGAGAGGGTTTAGCAGCCTGTGACCCTGGAAAGTACACTCTTAGAAAAAAAGGGTTATTAGGCTGTCCCCATAGGGTAACCCTTTTTGATTCAAGGTAGAACTTTTGGGTTACATGTGCCCTGCACAATACAACACAAATATACACATTACACACCAAATATACATATACAGTACCGATCAAACTCATACAAGGGGTTTTCTTCATTTTAACTATTTTCTACATTGTAGAATGATAGTGAAGATATCAACATTATGAAATAACACACATGGAATCATGTAGTAACCAAAAAAGTGTTAAACATAACAAAATATATTTTATATTTGAGATTATTGAAATTCTCTCAACCAGCTTCATGAGTTAGTCACCTGGAATGCATTTCAATTAACAGGTGTGCCTTGTTAAAAATGTATTTGTGGAATTTATTTTCTTCTTAAAAATGTGCTTGAGCTTGAGTTGTGTTGTGACAAGGTAGGGGTGGTATACAGAAGATATCCCTATTTGGGAAAAGACCAAGTCCATATTATGGCAAGAACAGCTCAAATAAGGAAAGAGAAACGACAGTCCATCCTTACTGAAAGACATGAAGGTCAGTCAATAAGGAAAATGTCAAGTGCGATTGCTGCAAAGAAACCACTACTTAAGGACACCAATACGAAGAAGAGACTTGCTTGGGCCAAGAAACACAAGCAATGGACATTAGACGGGTGGAAAACTGTCCTTTGGTCTGATGAGTCTAAATGAGTCAAAATTTTAGATTTTTGGTTCCAACTGCCGAGTAGGTGAATGGATGATCTCTGCATGTGTGGTTCCCCCTATGAAGCATGGAGGAGGAGGTGTGATGGTGCTTTGCTGGTGACACTGTCAGTGATTTATTTAGAATTCAAGACACACTTAACAATCATGGCTACCACAGCATTCTGTAGCAATACGCCATCCCATCTGGTTTGCATTTAGTGGGACTATCATTTGTTTTTCAATAGGTCAATGCCCCAACACACCTCCAGGCTGTGTAAGGGCTATTTGACCAAGAAGGAGCGTGATGGAGTGCTGCATCAGATGACCTGGACTCCACAATCACCTGACCTCAACCCAATTGAGATGGTTTGGGATGAGTTGGACAGCAGAGTGAAGGAAAAGCAACCAACAAGTGCTCAGCATATGTGGGAACTCCTTCAAAACTGTTGGAAAAGCATTCCAGGTGAAACTGGTTGAGAGATTGCCAATAATGTGCAAAGCTGTCATCAAGGCAAAGGGCGGCTACTTTTAAGAATCTAAAATATATTTTGATTTGTTTAACACTTTTTTGGTTACTACATGATTACTACATGATTCTGGAGCAACGAACCGCCCTTGCTGTCTCTGCCTGGCCGGTTCCCCTCTTTCCACTGGGATTCTCTGCCTCTATTCTCTGCCTCTCTGAGTCACTGGCTTACTAGGGCTCTTTCATACTTGAGTGGGTTGAGTCACTGATGTGATCTTCCTGTCTGGGTTGGCGCCCCCTCTTGGGTTGTGCCGTGGCGGAGATCTTTGTGGGCTATAATCGGCCTTGTCTCAGGATGGTAATTTGGTGGTTGAAGATATCCCTCTAGTGGTGTGGGGGCTGTGCTTTGGCAAAGTGGGTGGGGTTATATCCTTCCTGTTTGGCCCTTTCCGGGGGTGTCATCAGATGGGGCCACAGTGTCTCCTGACCCCTCCTGTCTCAGCCTCCAGTATTTATGCTGCAGTAGTTTATGTGTCAGGGGGCTAGGGTCAGTTTGATATATCTGGAGTACTTCTCCTGTCCTATTCGGTGTCCTGTGTGATTTTAAGTATACTCTAATTCTCTCTTTCTCTCTTTCTTTCTCTCTCTCAGAGGACCTGAGCCCTAGGACCATGCCTCAGGACTACCTGACATGATGACTCCTTGCTGTCCCCAGTCCACCTGGCCGTGCTGCTGCTCCAGTTTCAACTGGTCTGCCTGTGAATATTATTATTTGACCATGCTGGTCATTTATGAACATTTTAACATCTTGGCCATAGTATGTTAAAATCTCCACCCGGCACAGCCAGAAGAGGACCCCACATAACCTGGTTCCTCTCTAGGTTTCTTCCTAGCTTTTGGCCTTTCTAGGGAGTTTTTCCTAGCCACCGTGCTTCTACACCTGCATTGCAAGGTATTTGGGGTTTTAGGCTGGGTTTCTGTACAGCACTTTGAGATATCAGCTGATGTACGAAGGGCAATATAAATAGATTTGATTTGATTCCATTTGTGTTAATTCATAGTTTTGATGTCTTCACTATTAGAAAATAGTAAAAATAAAGAAAAACTCTTGAATGAGTAGCTGTGTCCAAACGGTTGACTGGTACTGTATATACAGTGGGGCAAAAAAGTATTTAGTCAGCCACCAATTGTGCAAGTTCTCCCACTTAAAAAGATGAGAGAGGCCTGTAATTTTCATCATAGGTACACTTCAACGATGACAGACAAAATGAGAAAAAAAATCCAGAAAATCACATTGTAGGATTTTTAATTAATTTATTTGCAAATTATGGTGGAAAATAAGTATTTGGTCATCTACAAACAAGCAAGATTTCTGGCTCTCACAGACCTGTAACTTCTTCTTTAAGAGGCTCCCTGTCCTCCACTTGTTACCTGTATTAATGGCACCCGTTTGAACTTGTTATCAGTATAAAAGACACCTGTCCACAACCTCAAACAGTCACAGGTGTCACAGGGAGAACTTGCACAATTGGTGGCTGACTAAATACTTTTTTGCCCCACTGTATAAAGATATGTACACATTAAAATGCAAAAACACAGTAATGGGAAGTAAAACGTCACAAATCACAGAGAAAATCAGTTTTCCTCCACAAATAAGTCCCCAATCAATACTCTAAACAGCCGAACTGCGCCAGAACATTAAGAATAAATGTATTTTTGAATTTTGTTCCAGCAATACGGTGCATTAAAACTAAAAGCAGATTTACCTAGCTCGGTGGAAACCCTAAGAACCTCAAGAGTTAAGCAATCCTGTGAACGGGTTAGGCAACTCAGGTGACTATACTTCAACAGGAAAGTTATATAAGATGGAAATTTATGAAGTAGGGCCTAGGGCTGTGGTGGTCATGAGTCGGTGATTGTCAAGCAAATAACTGCCGGTCTCACCGTAATTTACCATATTTAACATAAACAGATATAACATCTTTGGCATTTAACGCATAGCCTACAAGCCACTGATACAGACCTTAGGAATATATACATTCAAAAAAGTCTAATAAATCAATTTAATATAGTCTACACCATCACAATAAATCCATTATTTATTTTAGAAAGGTCTAAAGAAACATGATATGAAGAAAATGTAGTCTATTTCAGAAGAACAGAATAGAATACTTTGGCTTGTCCTTATGTTAGGCCGTGATCTGGCTATGCCATGTGGCTGTCGGCTTCACTAGTTCATTTAGCAGACAAGATTTGCTTAGAATTCCGTGGAATTATTTTATATTTTTTACAGTATGAAGAATATAATTGAATAATAAAAAATAAAGTTGATTTTCTCCAAACAATTTGAGGGAGTGCACACAAAGAAACTGGTCCTCCTACTGTATATGCTTAATTTAGAGTTATTTATGCAACTTTAGTTTTGATACAAACGTTTGGCTACATGTTTCGATTTTTAATAGATTCTAAGGCTGCATGATGCGGCTCTAATGATGATTCGAAAAAAGTTGTGTGAAAGACATGAGCTCTGCTTGTTTTTTTGCACATGCCGCACACACTTCATCAGTCCCTCATTCATAATTTGACAAGCACTTGATAATGCCTCGAATTTCACAGTGGCATCCACATTGTGTGGCAGTAATGCCCCCTAAAAAAATCCATGCCTTTTGTGGCCAGTGGCCATTTTGCCCTTGGGCTGAATGTAATAATTATTCAAATTCCCTTCTCCTGGCTGCGTGCTTCGAAGCACCTCCCACTCACATGGCTCTCTCAGATATCTAAATTCTTATTAGCCAATGCCCGTCACGTGATCGGGTCCTTCTCACAGTCTACAAGTGAAGACAGACACATCAGGGACGAAACTGCGTGCGTCCTTATTGAATTCCGAGGCGTATATTGAAGATGTTGGACAAACTGTCCACATTTACTTTTTGCCAGCCAACAAGATGAGTAGGCCTAATGAACAGCAAAAGCACTAGCCTATGTCAATCTACTACCCTATGGTAAAAAAGTTGACCTATTCTATTGGTTATTATTTTCGTCAAACTTGAAACTCACACACTGCCAAAGTATGCCAGTTAGGCTTTAAACCAGTTGTAAAGTGAATTATTTGGCCACTTGTGTTGCGATACAAACCTTATCAAATAGGCTTATGGGCTAGGCTACATGAGATGTGCGACTATGATTTGAACAATTCAGGGGAAAAGGGCATGCGCTGATTGCACACAAGCTGGGCATCATTTACAAATGATAGGATTATATCACCCATCAGACTATTCTTGATTTAATCTTGTCTTCACGTATACTAAATAATATATGTGTGAAATTTGTTTTGATTTAGAATGGACCATTATCATGCACCTGTCTCGAAACTGGCAGGGGGAAAAATACATATAATCTATGCACTTAAATAGCGAATGGAGGACGGTTTTCCCGTGTTTCATTTTCAAGCCAGCCAGGGAGGCCATACTACTGCTGTAAAGAGAAGAAACGTGCTTAATATTAGAAAAGTTGAGAAATAAATATAGTAGGCCTAACCTAAATAAAGCTGATGGCCTAAAGCCTCTTTTTAATAGATGCTATCTCACGCAATTGCATAGCCTATACCCTTAGGGATACGCGCCATGCCTTCGGGGGTACGCCAAATAAAGAAGTTTTAAAATGTATTTGAACTTGTTGAGGATAGCGGGCAGTATTTTCACTTTGGATGAATTGTGTGCCCATAGTGAACTGCATCCTACTCTGTCCTAGATTGCTAATATATGCATATTATTATTACTATTGGATAGAAAACACTCTGGAGTTTCTAAAACTGTTTTAATTATGTCTGTGAGTATAACAGAACTCATAGAGCAGGCAATATTCCAAACAAGAAGTGAAATTCTGAATGTGGGTCAAATTTGACGTCATCGCCCCTTCCTTTCCAAACAAGATATGGATCTGGTAGCACTTCCTACGCCTTCCACTAGATGTCCTCATTCAGTAGAACGTGGAATGGAGCTTTTGGTGTGAACTTTGACCAAATGGGAGGAGAAATAGTCACGGTCTTGGGAGAATGCAATTTCCCTGTGGCGCATTTCTCTGTGGGTGCCACCGTCGTTCCATTTGGCTGCAGATGAAAACGTATGATCCGGTTGAAACGTTATTGGATATATATGAAAATAACATCCTGAAGATTGATTCTCTACTTACTTTGACCAGATTATTCGACCTGGAATATATATTTTTAAAGTTTTCGTGCGAGTTGTCCTGGACTAGCGTCAGCTTTTGGGCACGTGAGCTGAAAGTGCTAGCAAATGCAGCTAATTGGACACTAGTATTGGACATTATGGAACAAAACAACAATTTATTGTGGAACTAGGACTCCTTGCACTGCATTCTGATTAAAGATCATCAAAGGTAAGGGAATATTTATGATGTAATTTCGTATTTCTGTTGACTCCAACATGGCGGAGAAATACTTTTACGTCTGAGCGCTGTCTCAGATTATTGAATGGTAGGCTTTTTTCGTAACGTTTAAGAAAAATCTGACACAGCGGTTGCATTAAGAACCCGTGTAGCTTTAATTATATGTAGAACATGTATCTTTAGTCAAAGTTTATGATGAGTATTTCTGTTATCTGGTGTAGCTTTCTATAATTCCTCTGGATATTTTGGAGGCATTTCTGAACATGGCGTCAATGTAAACCGAGATTTGTGGATATAAATATGCATATTATCGAACAAAACATAAATGTATTATGTAACATGTCGTGTGTCATCTGATGAAGATTTTCAAAAGGTTAGTGATTCATTTTATCTCTAATCCTGCTTTTGTGACTCTATCTTTGGCTGGAAAAAATGGCTGTGTTTTTCCTTTGATTTGGTGGTGGTCTAACATAAATATATGTTGTGTTTTCGCTGTAAAACATTTAAAAAATCGGACATGATGGGTAGATGAACAAGATGTTTATCTTTCATTTGCTGTATTGGACTTGTTAATGTGTGAAAGCTAAATATTTCTAAAGAATATTTTGGAATTCCCTGCTCCACCTTTTCAGCTGAATGGGGGGGTGTCGTTCCCCTCGGGGATCGCCTTGCCATAACAGGTTTTAACATTTTTATTTCTTCACATTTTCAAACAGTACATTTATATTTTCCAACTAGGGCTATACATTTTGGACTATACATGAGTAGCCTCGTTTCACTGCCAAAAATACAATTAAACCATATAGTGTTCAGCGAAATAACATCAATTAATTCATTAATAATTAACATCCAATCACATTAACCGTTACTCTCTCACGGGAAACCTTCACTCTTGCGCAGACATTTAGAAACGAAACATGACAATTTAAAAAATAAGCTACGGGAGTATTTTGAGTGAGAATAAAGATGACCTTCGAGTAGTAAGACCTGTATAAAAGCAACAGATACCATTAATAACAAAGGGCTAGAATCGTCTTATATGGTGAGCTACCGAGTGGCTAGGACAGGCAGGCTCCATACAATTGTGGAGGACTTAATTATTCCTGCTGCCGCGGATATGGCTGGGACAATGCTGGGAGAAAAGGCCAAATAAATATATACTGACAATGACTTCTTCAAACAACACTGTTATATGACACATCAGTGACATGGCAGGAGTTGTTTTGAAACAATTACTGCTTTGCATACAAGCCAGTGAATTATATGCATTACAGCTGGATGAGTCAACAGACATGGCGGGCCTGGCACAGGTCCTGGTATAGGCATGTCTGTTACGTTTATGGGGGGTCAATTAAGGAAGACATCCTCTTCTGCAAACCACTGGAAACCAGAACAATGTGAGAGGATATTTTTAAAGTACTGGACAGCTTTGTGACATCAAATGGACTTTGGTGAACAAGTTGTGTTGGCATCTGTACTGATGGCGCGAAATCCATGACAGGGAGACATAGTGGAATGGTAACGTGCGTGCAAGCACTTGCTCCCAACACCACTTGGGTACACTGCAGCATCCACGAGAGGCACTTGCTGCCAAGGGAATGCCTGACAGCTTGACAGACATTTTGGACACTATAATGAAAATGGTTAACTTTGTTAAACCAAGGTCCCTGAACTCTCGTGTATTTTCTGCATTATGCAATGATATGGGCAGCGACTGCGTAACGCTTTTACAACATACAGAAGTGCACTGGTTATCAAGGGGCAAAGTATTGACACGTTTTTTTTTCACTTGTCTGACCGTTTGCATGATGACGAGTTTCTCACACGACTGGCCTATCTAGGTGATGTTTTTTCTCGCCTGAATGATCTGAATCTAGGATTACAGGGACTCTCCGCAACTATATTCAATATGCAGGACAAAAGTGAGGCTATGATTAAGAAGTTGGAGCTCTTTCCTATCCATTAACAAGGACAACACACAGGTCTTTCCATCATTGTATGATTTTTTGTGTGCAAATGAACTCAAGCTTATGGACAATGTCAAATGTGATAAAGCGAAGCACCTTTGTGAGCAATTACGCAGGTACACAAACAACTGGATTCGTTATCCCTTTCATGCCCTGCCTCCAGTTCACTTACAGATATCTGAACAAGAGAGCCTCATCAAAATTGCAACAAGCGGTTCTGTGAAAATTGAATTTAATCAGAAGCCACTGTCAGATTTCTGGATAGGGCTGCGCTCAGAGTTTCTTGCCTTGGCAAATCGCACTGTTAAGACACTGATTCCCTTTGCAACCACGTACCTATGTGAGTGTATTCTCGGCCCTCACTAGCATGAAAACTAAACACAGGCACAGACTGTGTGTGGAAAATGATTTAAGACTGAGACTCTCTCCAATACAACCCAACATTTCAGAGTTATGTGCATCCTTTCAAGCACAACCTTCTCATTAACCTTTGGTGAGTTATTCACAATTTCTGATAAACAAAAAAGGTTTTATATGTAAGATGGCTAAATAAAGAGCTAAAATTATATATTATTATTTTATTATTATTTGTGCCCTGGTGTCACGCCCTGACCTTAGTAATCTTTGTTTTCTTTATTATTTTGGTTATGTCAGGGTTTGACGAGGGTGGTAAGTGTGTTTTTGTCTTGTCTAGGGTTTTGGTATGTCTAGGTAAATGTAGGTGTATGGTGGCCTGAATTGGTTCAGCTGTTTATCGTTGTCTCTGATTGGGGATCCTATTTAGGTTGCCATTTCCATTTTGGTTTTGTGGGTTATTGTCTATGTGTAGTTGCCTGTCAGAACTCGTGTCTTATAACGTCACGTTCGTTTTGTTGTTTTGTATACTCTGGTCAGTGTTTCTCTTTCATTAAAGAAGAATGTATTCTTATCACGTTGCGCCTTGGTCTCCTCGTTATGACGAATGTCACAGAATAACCCACCAAACCAGGACCAAGCAGAGTGAAAGGGAGGAACGGCGCTTTGTGGAAAAATGGACCTGGGACGAAATACTGGACGGTAAAGGATCCTGGACGTCGGAGAAGATTTTGGCAAGAGAGGATCGCCTACCATGGAGGCAGGTGGAAACTGCGCAGGAGGAACGGCGAAGTAAGAGAGGACAGCAACGACGTCGGGGAGGTAGGCCACAGAAACCCCAATAATGTTTTGGGGGGAGCACATGGAGCAGTAGGCAAAGTTGAGGGGTGAGTCTGAGATTGTCGAGGAGTTATTGGACAGATTGGTGGAGAGTGAACGGAGGGGAGATAATGAGACATTCAAGGAGTTGTTGATGAAATTGGAGGAGAGTGAAGAGAGAGAGCTGATGGTTTGGCATAGTATGCACGGCATTCGCCTTGAGGAGCGTGGACCTGAGGACCTGTGTCAGTTTATCGTACTCATCCTGAAACATGTGTTAAAGTTCCGGAACAATTGATGCCGGCTATACACACCAATTCTTCAGTGTACCTACACAACCCAGTGTGTTCTGTTCCTACTCCTCACACTCTTCCTCCAGTGTGCCTCCAGGGTCCAGTACACCCTGTCCCTTCTCTCCGCACTTGCCCTGAGGTGCGTGTTTCCAGCCCGGTACCACCAGTGCCAGCACCACGCACCAGGCTTCCTGTGCGCCTCCAGAGCCCAGTACGCCCAGTTCCTCCTCCCCGCACTCGCCCTGAGGTGCGTGTCACCAGCCAGGTACCACCAGTGCCGGCACCACGCACCAGACCTACAGTGCACCTCGGCAGTCCAGAGCGTCCGGCGACAGTACCCAGTCCAGAGCGTCCGGCGACAGTTCACAGACCGGAACCTCCAACGACGGGCCACAGTCCGGAACCTCCTACGACGGGCCACAGTCCGGAACCTCCTACGACGGGCCACAGTCCGGAGCCTTCAACGACGGACCACAGTCCGGAGCCTCCAACGATGGGCCACATTCCGGGGCCTCCAGCGGCGGTCCCCAGCCCGGGGTCTCCAGCGATGGTCCCCAGCCCGGGGTCTCCAGCGACAGTCCCCAGTCCAGAACATCCGGCAATGATCCACGCAGCGAGGGTCCCCAGCCCGGGGCCTATGGCGAGGATCCGCCATAGGCTGTTTATCATTGTCTATGATTGGGGATCCTATTTAGGTTGCCATTTCCATTTTGGTTTTGTGGGTTATTGTCTATGTGTAGTTGCCTGTCAGAACTCGTGTCTTATAACGTCACGTTCGTTTTGTTGTTTTGTATACTCTGGTCAGTGTTTCTCTTTCATTAAAGAAGAATGTATTCTTATCACGTTGCGCCTTGGTCTCCTCGTTATGACGAATGTCACAGAATAACCCACCAAACCAGGACCAAGCAGAGTGAAAGGGAGGAACGGCGCTTTGTGGAAAAATGGACCTGGGACGAAATACTGGACGGTAAAGGATCCTGGACGTCGGAGAAGATTTTGGCAAGAGAGGATCGCCTACCATGGAGGCAGGTGGAAACTGCGCAGGAGGAACGGCGAAGTAAGAGAGGACAGCAACGACGTCGGGGAGGTAGGCCACAGAAACCCCAATAATGTTTTGGGGGGAGCACATGGAGCAGTAGGCAAAGTTGAGGGGTGAGTCTGAGATTGTCGAGGAGTTATTGGACAGATTGGTGGAGAGTGAACGGAGGGGAGATAATGAGACATTCAAGGAGTTGTTGATGAAATTGGAGGAGAGTGAAGAGAGAGAGCTGATGGTTTGGCATAGTATGCACGGCATTCGCCTTGAGGAGCGTGGACCTGAGGACCTGTGTCAGTTTATCGTACTCATCCTGAAACATGTGTTAAAGTTCCGGAACAATTGATGCCGGCTATACACACCAATTCTTCAGTGTACCTACACAACCCAGTGTGTTCTGTTCCTACTCCTCACACTCTTCCTCCAGTGTGCCTCCAGGGTCCAGTACACCCTGTCCCTTCTCTCCGCACTTGCCCTGAGGTGCGTGTTTCCAGCCCGGTACCACCAGTGCCAGCACCACGCACCAGGCTTCCTGTGCGCCTCCAGAGCCCAGTACGCCCAGTTCCTCCTCCCCGCACTCGCCCTGAGGTGCGTGTCACCAGCCAGGTACCACCAGTGCCGGCACCACGCACCAGACCTACAGTGCACCTCGGCAGTCCAGAGCGTCCGGCGACAGTACCCAGTCCAGAGCGTCCGGCGACAGTTCACAGACCGGAACCTCCAACGACGGGCCACAGTCCGGAACCTCCTACGACGGGCCACAGTCCGGAACCTCCTACGACGGGCCACAGTCCGGAGCCTTCAACGACGGACCACAGTCCGGAGCCTCCAACGATGGGCCACATTCCGGGGCCTCCAGCGGCGGTCCCCAGCCCGGGGTCTCCAGCGATGGTCCCCAGCCCGGGGTCTCCAGCGACAGTCCCCAGTCCAGAACATCCGGCAATGATCCACGCAGCGAGGGTCCCCAGCCCGGGGCCTATGGCGAGGATCCGCCATAGGCTGTTTATCATTGTCTATGATTGGGGATCCTATTTAGGTTGCCATTTCCATTTTGGTTTTGTGGGTTATTGTCTATGTGTAGTTGCCTGTCAGAACTCGTGTCTTATAACGTCACGTTCGTTTTGTTGTTTTGTATACTCTGGTCAGTGTTTCTCTTTCATTAAAGAAGAATGTATTCTTATCACGTTGCGCCTTGGTCTCCTCGTTATGACGAATGTCACAGAATAACCCACCAAACCAGGACCAAGCAGAGTGAAAGGGAGGAACGGCGCTTTGTGGAAAAATGGACCTGGGACGAAATACTGGACGGTAAAGGATCCTGGACGTCGGAGAAGATTTTGGCAAGAGAGGATCGCCTACCATGGAGGCAGGTGGAAACTGCGCAGGAGGAACGGCGAAGTAAGAGAGGACAGCAACGACGTCGGGGAGGTAGGCCACAGAAACCCCAATAATGTTTTGGGGGGAGCACATGGAGCAGTAGGCAAAGTTGAGGGGTGAGTCTGAGATTGTCGAGGAGTTATTGGACAGATTGGTGGAGAGTGAACGGAGGGGAGATAATGAGACATTCAAGGAGTTGTTGATGAAATTGGAGGAGAGTGAAGAGAGAGAGCTGATGGTTTGGCATAGTATGCACGGCATTCGCCTTGAGGAGCGTGGACCTGAGGACCTGTGTCAGTTTATCGTACTCATCCTGAAACATGTGTTAAAGTTCCGGAACAATTGATGCCGGCTATACACACCAATTCTTCAGTGTACCTACACAACCCAGTGTGTTCTGTTCCTACTCCTCACACTCTTCCTCCAGTGTGCCTCCAGGGTCCAGTACACCCTGTCCCTTCTCTCCGCACTTGCCCTGAGGTGCGTGTTTCCAGCCCGGTACCACCAGTGCCAGCACCACGCACCAGGCTTCCTGTGCGCCTCCAGAGCCCAGTACGCCCAGTTCCTCCTCCCCGCACTCGCCCTGAGGTGCGTGTCACCAGCCAGGTACCACCAGTGCCGGCACCACGCACCAGACCTACAGTGCACCTCGGCAGTCCAGAGCGTCCGGCGACAGTACCCAGTCCAGAGCGTCCGGCGACAGTTCACAGACCGGAACCTCCAACGACGGGCCACAGTCCGGAACCTCCTACGACGGGCCACAGTCCGGAACCTCCTACGACGGGCCACAGTCCGGAGCCTTCAACGACGGACCACAGTCCGGAGCCTCCAACGATGGGCCACATTCCGGGGCCTCCAGCGGCGGTCCCCAGCCCGGGGTCTCCAGCGATGGTCCCCAGCCCGGGGTCTCCAGCGACAGTCCCCAGTCCAGAACATCCGGCAATGATCCACGCAGCGAGGGTCCCCAGCCCGGGGCCTATGGCGAGGATCCGCCATAGGCTGTTTATCATTGTCTATGATTGGGGATCCTATTTAGGTTGCCATTTCCATTTTGGTTTTGTGGGTTATTGTCTATGTGTAGTTGCCTGTCAGAACTCGTGTCTTATAACGTCACGTTCGTTTTGTTGTTTTGTATACTCTGGTCAGTGTTTCTCTTTCATTAAAGAAGAATGTATTCTTATCACGTTGCGCCTTGGTCTCCTCGTTATGACGAATGTCACAGAATAACCCACCAAACCAGGACCAAGCAGAGTGAAAGGGAGGAACGGCGCTTTGTGGAAAAATGGACCTGGGACGAAATACTGGACGGTAAAGGATCCTGGACGTCGGAGAAGATTTTGGCAAGAGAGGATCGCCTACCATGGAGGCAGGTGGAAACTGCGCAGGAGGAACGGCGAAGTAAGAGAGGACAGCAACGACGTCGGGGAGGTAGGCCACAGAAACCCCAATAATGTTTTGGGGGGAGCACATGGAGCAGTAGGCAAAGTTGAGGGGTGAGTCTGAGATTGTCGAGGAGTTATTGGACAGATTGGTGGAGAGTGAACGGAGGGGAGATAATGAGACATTCAAGGAGTTGTTGATGAAATTGGAGGAGAGTGAAGAGAGAGAGCTGATGGTTTGGCATAGTATGCACGGCATTCGCCTTGAGGAGCGTGGACCTGAGGACCTGTGTCAGTTTATCGTACTCATCCTGAAACATGTGTTAAAGTTCCGGAACAATTGATGCCGGCTATACACACCAATTCTTCAGTGTACCTACACAACCCAGTGTGTTCTGTTCCTACTCCTCACACTCTTCCTCCAGTGTGCCTCCAGGGTCCAGTACACCCTGTCCCTTCTCTCCGCACTTGCCCTGAGGTGCGTGTTTCCAGCCCGGTACCACCAGTGCCAGCACCACGCACCAGGCTTCCTGTGCGCCTCCAGAGCCCAGTACGCCCAGTTCCTCCTCCCCGCACTCGCCCTGAGGTGCGTGTCACCAGCCAGGTACCACCAGTGCCGGCACCACGCACCAGACCTACAGTGCACCTCGGCAGTCCAGAGCGTCCGGCGACAGTACCCAGTCCAGAGCGTCCGGCGACAGTTCACAGACCGGAACCTCCAACGACGGGCCACAGTCCGGAACCTCCTACGACGGGCCACAGTCCGGAACCTCCTACGACGGGCCACAGTCCGGAGCCTTCAACGACGGACCACAGTCCGGAGCCTCCAACGATGGGCCACATTCCGGGGCCTCCAGCGGCGGTCCCCAGCCCGGGGTCTCCAGCGATGGTCCCCAGCCCGGGGTCTCCAGCGACAGTCCCCAGTCCAGAACATCCGGCAATGATCCACGCAGCGAGGGTCCCCAGCCCGGGGCCTATGGCGAGGATCCGCCATAGGCTGTTTATCATTGTCTATGATTGGGGATCCTATTTAGGTTGCCATTTCCATTTTGGTTTTGTGGGTTATTGTCTATGTGTAGTTGCCTGTCAGAACTCGTGTCTTATAACGTCACGTTCGTTTTGTTGTTTTGTATACTCTGGTCAGTGTTTCTCTTTCATTAAAGAAGAATGTATTCTTATCACGTTGCGCCTTGGTCTCCTCGTTATGACGAATGTCACAGAATAACCCACCAAACCAGGACCAAGCAGAGTGAAAGGGAGGAACGGCGCTTTGTGGAAAAATGGACCTGGGACGAAATACTGGACGGTAAAGGATCCTGGACGTCGGAGAAGATTTTGGCAAGAGAGGATCGCCTACCATGGAGGCAGGTGGAAACTGCGCAGGAGGAACGGCGAAGTAAGAGAGGACAGCAACGACGTCGGGGAGGTAGGCCACAGAAACCCCAATAATGTTTTGGGGGGAGCACATGGAGCAGTAGGCAAAGTTGAGGGGTGAGTCTGAGATTGTCGAGGAGTTATTGGACAGATTGGTGGAGAGTGAACGGAGGGGAGATAATGAGACATTCAAGGAGTTGTTGATGAAATTGGAGGAGAGTGAAGAGAGAGAGCTGATGGTTTGGCATAGTATGCACGGCATTCGCCTTGAGGAGCGTGGACCTGAGGACCTGTGTCAGTTTATCGTACTCATCCTGAAACATGTGTTAAAGTTCCGGAACAATTGATGCCGGCTATACACACCAATTCTTCAGTGTACCTACACAACCCAGTGTGTTCTGTTCCTACTCCTCACACTCTTCCTCCAGTGTGCCTCCAGGGTCCAGTACACCCTGTCCCTTCTCTCCGCACTTGCCCTGAGGTGCGTGTTTCCAGCCCGGTACCACCAGTGCCAGCACCACGCACCAGGCTTCCTGTGCGCCTCCAGAGCCCAGTACGCCCAGTTCCTCCTCCCCGCACTCGCCCTGAGGTGCGTGTCACCAGCCAGGTACCACCAGTGCCGGCACCACGCACCAGACCTACAGTGCACCTCGGCAGTCCAGAGCGTCCGGCGACAGTACCCAGTCCAGAGCGTCCGGCGACAGTTCACAGACCGGAACCTCCAACGACGGGCCACAGTCCGGAACCTCCTACGACGGGCCACAGTCCGGAACCTCCTACGACGGGCCACAGTCCGGAGCCTTCAACGACGGACCACAGTCCGGAGCCTCCAACGATGGGCCACATTCCGGGGCCTCCAGCGGCGGTCCCCAGCCCGGGGTCTCCAGCGATGGTCCCCAGCCCGGGGTCTCCAGCGACAGTCCCCAGTCCAGAACATCCGGCAATGATCCACGCAGCGAGGGTCCCCAGCCCGGGGCCTATGGCGAGGATCCGCCATAGGCTGTTTATCATTGTCTATGATTGGGGATCCTATTTAGGTTGCCATTTCCATTTTGGTTTTGTGGGTTATTGTCTATGTGTAGTTGCCTGTCAGAACTCGTGTCTTATAACGTCACGTTCGTTTTGTTGTTTTGTATACTCTGGTCAGTGTTTCTCTTTCATTAAAGAAGAATGTATTCTTATCACGTTGCGCCTTGGTCTCCTCGTTATGACGAATGTCACAGAATAACCCACCAAACCAGGACCAAGCAGAGTGAAAGGGAGGAACGGCGCTTTGTGGAAAAATGGACCTGGGACGAAATACTGGACGGTAAAGGATCCTGGACGTCGGAGAAGATTTTGGCAAGAGAGGATCGCCTACCATGGAGGCAGGTGGAAACTGCGCAGGAGGAACGGCGAAGTAAGAGAGGACAGCAACGACGTCGGGGAGGTAGGCCACAGAAACCCCAATAATGTTTTGGGGGGAGCACATGGAGCAGTAGGCAAAGTTGAGGGGTGAGTCTGAGATTGTCGAGGAGTTATTGGACAGATTGGTGGAGAGTGAACGGAGGGGAGATAATGAGACATTCAAGGAGTTGTTGATGAAATTGGAGGAGAGTGAAGAGAGAGAGCTGATGGTTTGGCATAGTATGCACGGCATTCGCCTTGAGGAGCGTGGACCTGAGGACCTGTGTCAGTTTATCGTACTCATCCTGAAACATGTGTTAAAGTTCCGGAACAATTGATGCCGGCTATACACACCAATTCTTCAGTGTACCTACACAACCCAGTGTGTTCTGTTCCTACTCCTCACACTCTTCCTCCAGTGTGCCTCCAGGGTCCAGTACACCCTGTCCCTTCTCTCCGCACTTGCCCTGAGGTGCGTGTTTCCAGCCCGGTACCACCAGTGCCAGCACCACGCTCCAGGCTTCCTGTGCGCCTCCAGAGCCCAGTACGCCCAGTTCCTCCTCCCCGCACTCGCCCTGAGGTGCGTGTCACCAGCCAGGTACCACCAGTGCCGGCACCACGCACCAGACCTACAGTGCACCTCGGCAGTCCAGAGCGTCCGGCGACAGTACCCAGTCCAGAGCGTCCGGCGACAGTTCACAGACCGGAACCTCCAACGACGGGCCACAGTCCGGAACCTCCTACGACGGGCCACAGTCCGGAACCTCCTACGACGGGCCACAGTCCGGAGCTTCAACGACGGACCACAGTCCGGAGCCTCCAACGATGGGCCACATTCCGGGGCCTCCAGCGGCGGTCCCCAGCCCGGGGTCTCCAGCGATGGTCCCCAGCCCGGGGTCTCCAGCGACAGTCCCCAGTCCAGAACATCCGGCAATGATCCACGCAGCGAGGGTCCCCAGCCCGGGGCCTATGGCGAGGATCCGCCATAGGCTGTTTATCATTGTCTATGATTGGGGATCCTATTTAAGTTGCCATTTCCATTTTGGTTTTGTGGGTTATTGTCTATGTGTAGTTGCCTGTCAGAACTCGTGTCTTATAACGTCACGTTCGTTTTGTTGTTTTGTATACTCTGGTCAGTGTTTCTCTTTCATTAAAGAAGAATGTATTCTTATCATGCTACACCTCGGTCTCCTCGTTATGCCGAACGTGACACCTGGTCCTATAAGAGCTCTTTGTCACTTCCCACAAGCCGGGTTGTGACAAAAACTCACCTTTATTTTTATGTTTAATAAATGTATCGTATAGTGTGTGTGTGGCAGGCTTACAATGATGGCAAAAAACAACATTTGAGAGTGCGCTGACCCTGGTGCTAGAGGCGGTACACAGCTGGAGGTTGAATGTTTGAAGGGGTACAGCACTATAAAAAGTTGGGAACCACTGGATTAGAGGGACAATAGAGTGCTGAGTCCAGGCAGTTAGCAAGTTTGGTGGGCTACTAATGGCCATCAGCATCATCAGAGCTTGGAGAAGCCTAGTTACTGCGACTAAACGGTCACGTGGAATTTGACTGCCTTCATGACTCGTGACCACCGGTGTGGCGGTAATACGGTCACCGTAACAGCCCTAATAGGGCCTTGTCATTATTTTAGCTCTGTTCTGGATGACTGTGTGATAATGCTCTCGTTAGCTGTTGTGAGAAAGACCTTTACCAGGACGTGTACTCGAAGCATGTGCGGACCAACTGGCAAGTGTCTTCACTGACATTTTCAACCTCTCTGAGGTTGTAATACCTACATGTTTCAAGCAGACCACCATAGTCCCTGTGCCCAAGGAAGCGAAGGTAACCTGCCTAAATTATTACCGCCCCGTAGCACTCACGTCGGTAGCCATGAAGTGCTTTGAAAGGCTGGTCATGGCTCACATCAACAGCATCCTTCTGGATACCCTTGATCCACTCCAATTCGCATACCGCCCCAACAGATCCACATATGACGCAATCTCAAAACACACTCCACACTGCCCTTTCTCACCTGGACAAAAGGAACACCTATGTGAGAATGATGTTCATTGACTACAGCTCAGCGTTCAACACCATAGTGCCCACGAAGCTGATCACTAAGCTAAGGACCCTGGGACTAAACACCTCCCTCTGCATCTGGATCCTGGACTTCCTGACGGGCCACTCCCAGGTGGTAAGGGTAGGCAACAACACATCTGCCATGCTGATCCTCAACACTGGGGCCCCTCAGAGGTGTGTACTTAGTCCTCTCCTGTACTCCCTGTTCATACACGACTGAGTGGCCAAACACGACTCCAACACTATCATTATGTTTACTGACGACACAACAGTGGTAGACCTGATCACCAATAATTATGAGACAGCCTTTAGGGAGGAGGTCAGAGAACTGGCAGTGTGGTGCCAGGACAACAACCACTCCCTCAATGTGAGCAAGACAAAGGAGCTGATTGTGGACTAAAGGAAAAGGCGGGCCGAACAGGCCCTATTAACATCAACGGGGCTGTAGTGGAGCGGGTCGAGAGTTTCAAGTTCCTTGGTGTCCACATCACCAACAATCTATAATGTTCCAAACACACCAAGACAGTCATGAAGAGGGCATGACAACCCCCCCCCCCCCCCCCCCCACTAAAAATATTTGTAATGGGTCCCCAGATTCCTCAAAAAGTTCTACAGCTGCACCATCGAGAGCATTGACCGGTTGCATCAATGCCTGGTATGGCAACTGCTCAGCCTCTGACCGTAAGGCATTACACAGGGTAGTGCGTACGGCCCAGTACATCACTGGGGCCAAGCTTCCTGCAATCCAGGACCTATATAATATGCAGTGTTAGAGGAAAGCCCATGAAATTGTCAGAGACTCCAGTCACCTAAGTCATAGACTGTTTTCTCTGCTATCGCACGGCAAGTTGTACCGGAGCTCCAAGTCTAGGACCAAAAGGCTTCTTAAAAGCTTCTACCCCCAAGCCATAAGACTGCTGAACAGTTAATCAAATGGCCACCAGACCCCCATTTGTTTTGTACACTGTTGCTACTCGCTCTTTATTATCTATGCATAGTCACTTCACCCCTACCGACATGTATACATGACCTCTAACCTGTACCCCCGCACACTGACTCAGTACTGGTACCCTCTGTATATAGCCTCGTTATTGTTATGTTATTGTGTTACTTTTTATTATTTTTACTTTAGTTTATTTGGTAAATATGTTCTTAACTCTACTTGAACTGCACTGTTGGTTAAGAGCTTGTAAGTAAGCATTTCATGGGAAGGTCTACACTTGACGTATTCGGCGCGTGTGACAAATAATGTTTGATTTGATTTGTACAAACTGAACAGGAACATGTTGCCATGAAAGTCACTGGCAGAATTCATTGCTTACCATTATGGCAGAAAGAATGCATTGACATGACATACTTGAATTTCAGACAACAATAGGATCAATGTAGATGGGTATTTATGCAGGAGGGTGACAGCAAGCCTGTAAACATGCTAATTTGCTTAGTTAACGATGAGATGAAGAGAAAACATTCTCATTCAGAGCACTGATGGGGAACAGACTACACAAAGACGTGACAAAGCAAATTGTGGCAGAATAATTTATTTAATTTACCAAAATGGCAACCCCAAACTATCCATCAAAAGAGGATGTGGGTAGAAATCTCATTATGCTGTAGCATTTGGAAAATAAGCTCTTCGGGACATAGCTATTCCTTATTTTACCTCAAGACAATCTTAAGTTTCATGTATCTGTCAATATTGTGGGTAGATCAGATTGTATACAAAGAAATACCATGTAAAAGTGTCAGATAATAAGATTCTTTAACTTTAGTATCACGCTGACATTAATATGAAGCCCTTGTGGAGGGATCTCACAATTATATGATCTTATATGATATTATATATTTTACACACTGAAAGCCTTGTGAAATATGAAATGATTATAAAAACACTGAAGCATATAATGTAATTACTTCCCCGACTTTTTACAGAATGTCAATCAGCATCATATCTCTGCATCATTTAATGGGATATTGAAATATCCTCTTCCAGCATGAGACACTGGAGGCTGCTCTACTAATTAGTATAAATGACGAGCACTAAGATTACTAATGCTGCTGAGGACAGGTTTTAATTGAGAATAATATAATGAAGTATCCTGTAGATTTGTCAGAGTTCTCTAGATTACTTTTCATTGGTCTACTTGGGGGTTATGAGAGGGTTAGCTAGTGTTATTTAGGTCCTGTATACAGCAATAACTGTATAATAACATAGTATTAACAGCAACAGTGGTTACTGTGTAACATGTTACTTATAAACAATATTTTTGTCTTTGTTTAATGTACTGTATGTGTTACTCGAATAGGGGATGGCTTACTTTGAATGATTAAACTGTCTCTGAATATAAATACAATGCTGGCCACTAAGGAGGGAACTCAAGTAATGCATATTAATTAGGGTGCTAGTATGCACTGTATTTTGGGATGGGGTGGGGCTGAGTGGAATGGAGTTTCAGTACCTTAGTATAGAACATCATTCAATGAAAATTGAATAGGTTTCTGGTAGACATCATCATTGAAAAGCTACACATTCTGGAGATAGATTTATCTCCCATTTCATGTTCATGTTTGAGCATTTAAACAACAGTCAATGAAAATAACTGTTTCAGTAACAAATATTCCCTAGAAACTGTGCTTTGAGGCATTAATGGTATTACAAATGTTCAAATGCAAATGTAGGTGCCGCGGATATGATTCAGCATTGAAAGAAATGTTACACAAACATGCGACTGTGACATCACCGCATAGGCCTATCACCTTAGAGGAAGAGGATGGTTCAGTTTGGCTTTAATCTTTAATCGTCTCATCATTAACCGAGTAGTGTAATAGAGGCAATGGTCCCCAAGAGCATGGCATGAAACGCAAACACAGCACAGCACATCTAAATCTATCTCCTGCAGGATGAACGATGCTGGCTGCTAGATATACTCAGACTAAATGACACCCTATTCCCTATATCGTGCACTATAGTAGTGCACTATATAGAGGATGAGGTGCCATATGGGATGTCGTGTACCAGTCAGAACCAAGTCCTCCAAAAACAAACAATCAGCTCAGGAGACATTCAGGTCGGACTGGAAATATACCAGCCATATGATAGGCAATGAGATCATGTCAGACTGCATCACGACCAATCTGATTTAAATAAAACACACATTCCTTTTTTTAGAACACTGTAGTTTTCTTTACAACACCCAATTACAGGCAAAGGATATGATCTGATTGGTCAAATGACTGTAAATCACAGTACAGTATCTTCTTCTGTGGTGGAGGTATTCAAAATGAGCTAGAAAGATGGTTAATGACTGTCCACAGCTCAGGAGGCTGTCTCTTTCTCTCTGTGGGGTTTGGGTCTGCATTATCCACTTCATGTTCACTCCTCAGTGGCTAGCTGCAGGCCACTATTTATCTCCTAGGAGTGTGTGTCAGGGAGGTGTATATGTGTGTGTGAACTGACTGAGTGATCACCAACAGTGCACTGTAATAGAAAACTGTCATTTATATGCTAATTTTGTGTATTATTAACAGTAAAATACAGTGAAACGTTTAACTACAGGATTCTGTAAAGAATTGCAATTTTCAAATGGTACTGTAATTCAATCCCACAGAATACAATACCATACTGTATTATTAGAGCAGCAAAAACCTTTTGACCACTAGTGGGTACATGGTATTGTTGTTTCTGGGTCCTTAACATATTTTTAGGCTATATTTGTTGCACCCATGAGTGAGAGTGCTGTACCAATTTAACTGATATGTAGTAGCAGTGCCCCATCAATTTAAATTGTATAGGGGACAGATTGGAGTGGCAGCAAGTCTTAAACCTTTAATGGTTGAGCATTTTGCCATGTCCTTGGTTTGTTTTGCACTGTTGTAGCTGCCAAGTGGAAGCTTTTGTTCAGGCCTCTAGAAGTGAAAGTAATATAAAACACCAAATATTCATTGACATGCTGTAATGTGTTAACACGTTACCTAGCAGCCAACCTGCTTGCACCATTCCCATATCATTAAAGTAAAATACTGTGAAATACAAATCTCCTCTCAAAGAATTTCATTCATCTATTCATTAATTACAATTACAGTATTACTAGACACAACAAGTTGTGATACTACTGAAGTTACAGTAGAAATACTGCCAAATTCTCTATAACGACGTTATGGTAGAGAAATGAACATTCAATTATCTGAAAATAGCTCTGGTGGACATTCCTGCAGTCAGCATTCCAATTGCACGGCCCCTCAAAACTTGAGACATCTGTGGCATTTTGTGTGACAAACCTGCACATTTTAGAGTGGCCTTTGTTGTCCCCAGCACAAGGGGCACCTATGTAATGATCAAGCTGTTTAATCAGCTTCTTGATATGCCACAATTGTCAGGTGGATGGATTAGCTTGGCAAATGAGAAATGATCACTAACAGGGATGTAAACAAATGTGTACACAACATTTTAGAGAAATAAGCTTTTTGTGTTTACGGTAAATTTCTGGGATTTTTTATTTCACCTCAGGAAACATGGGACTAACACTTTACATGTGCATTTATATTTTTGTTCAGTATACAAAGAGAAATCAAATGGATGAATGCTATGGTGCACATGCACAAAACAACCATTGGCTGGATAGATAGAGGTTTAATTAACCAATGGCCCGACAGAACAACCACAAAGCACAGGAAGCTTCCAGGCTTCCCATGTCAAGGTGAGTTTGTAGCCTTAGAAATAGTGTTACAGTAGGTTGTGGATTTAGTAGAATAGTATGGAGATAATACATTTGTACATTGTCCTTGGGTACATGGTGCCCTTCAGTAAGGATAAAAGCTTCCGCGATGAAAGCTACATTTTGTTTTGCTGTACATGTACAGTATTATGTTATATGTTTTGATAAAATCATCTAGTCTCCTCTTAGCAAATGTAGCTTGATAATACATGTTCTGCACATCACATTTGGTCAGGTGTTAGGGTTGCATATCTTATCCACCACACATGTCAGTAATTCACATAAATTCTCCACTTTCCTCGAATAGATTGACATTCTAACACGTATGCTGATGCAGCTGTATCCATCATGCACAATATGTGCTTAATGGGTGAATGAGATGGTAATCAGAACAGATCTGGGTATGACATGTACCTGAGCTGTTTTTAATATGAGATGGGAAAGAAATGGGAAATAATGAGCATTTGATTTCACTAATGTAACACAGGATGAAAAACAAGCACGAGAATTCATTTACAAATATCCAACAGTAGTTATTTGTTCAGGTTGCCGCACAATGGAATCCCATACTTAATATGAGGAGGATCATAAATAAAGATTATTAGGTTAATTAATTATTTTGCATTTATTACTCTTTTGTACCTCCACATAATTACTCAGCACTGATTTAATTGAATTTGAACGAGAGCTAGCGGAAGATAATTTGTTTTCAGGTTACCAAATGGTTCCAATGTTGCCTGAGAGAGCTGGAGAGGGAGAAAATGACAAATGGTTGCATCCCAATTGGCAAACTATTCCCACCCCTGATCAAAAGTAGTGCACTATAAAGGGAATAGGGTGCCATTTGGGACATATCCATGGTAGCAAGGCATAATTCATCAGGCTGGGACACTGACACCCAACCAACAATACGGAAATGAATTCAGCTCTGCAGCTGCATGGGCGAACAACATTAAACACAGAAATAAATAACAACACCAACCCAAAGACCTGCCAGAGCCAGAGCACAGCCGTGCTTTATTCAAAACCAAAACATATCTAATAACCATGAGCTATTGAATTAGAAATGTAGTGTGGCGGGCGGGCGGTGGCACTCTTATCTGATAAATTATGTGGGAGATTGTGTGGGTTTTTATTTGTGTGCGTGTGTGTGTGTGTGTGTGTGTGTGAGTGAGTGATAGTGAAAGAGATGTGATTGAGTGTATATATGTGGGTGTATCTGTATGTGTACATGTATAATGCATTTTTTTTTTACACGTTTGCAGTTTAATTATCCAGAAACATAACATAAAAACATCCAACTTGGGTCAACTTATCCATAAATGCAAAGTATATGGATTTTTTTTACATTTTGTTAACCATTTCAAAGCAAGCGTTGGATCGTTGGACAGCACTCAAAACATTGATTATCTTCTAGCATGGGCATACAATGATATACTTGATATAATGATATGATATAATGATATAATTTGATTCAATAACACATGCTAAACACCTCCCACATTCAGAATATCTTATACAATGAAAACATACACCATACCTTCACCCACTTGGGACCACAAAGGAACCTTAGATCTGAGATGTTCAGTAACGCAAGCTCTCCATTTCTCTAACATGTTTGACAGCACTCAATTTTTAGGTATATGTGTAGATATGTGTTTACATACAAGAAGAAGAATACTTTGTCCATAGATGTTTATGTGTGTGAGTGAGTGAGTGAGTGAGTGAGTGAGTGAGTGAGTGAGTGAGTGAGTGAGTGAGGGAGTGAGTGAGTGAGGGACAGAAAGGTAATAGAAAGCCCTTTGTACGGGGTCTCTTTGTGGTTGCTAATAAGTGATGCCCCTCATTTTCATCTCTCCACTGGTCAGTCGGTATGCAGCAGGCCTACTATCCTGAAGAGAAAGATGTGCAGGCAGGTGGTTGAAGTATCTAATAGGCCATGTCTCTACATGGGGCTGTATATGTTTGACTCGGCCTGACAAGAAATCAGGTTATCATTATATACATAAGAGGCCGAGCACACATAAAGTACATCTCCTCCAATCCCTGTAATGGGAGACTGACTGTTAGTTCAATCTTTTCAGAGGAGAAAATAAACAAGTAGGGCCACACATCACTGAGACATGATGATTATTGTAAATAGACTGTTTGTATTCATTCTAGTGTCCCATGTGGTCATATTAGGGAGGGGACCAACAAGCTGCTTCAGGCTATAACTACTCCTAAGATTGGATTGGCTTTCAAAACTCATGTTTGTTTGTTTTGAAGAGATTTTCATTAGGAAAAATTTGTGATTTAGTAAAGCACATAGAAACAATTATAGTAATAAGGTTCATTACCATCTTATTACCAGTTTATTACAAACATAAACAAATTGTTTGTATCCCACTCAATTCGCAATTCAAGCAACTGCTGTAAAAACATGTGTATATTGCTGATTGAGTATTTTGATATAAAATCTGTCAATCAAAGTATCCCCAGAGACTGAAAGCAGTGTAAAATGTAACTATCTAGTGTTTTCATTGAGGCAAATGCTGGCTAAATGGGAGTGGCGTGCTGTGTTCGGGGAGTAGCCCGATTTGTTCACACATTGTTCATCAACAGAGTCAAAGACTGAACCAAGCATCTATCTAGTGTTGTAAAGAAAATCTACCAATTCCACATTATTGGTTGACCGCACAAATTGATCAGATTTTGTCCCAAACCCCACTCTCCACTGATGGAACACTATAGCAGAATTCCAGGGAATACAATATCCTCATTGCTTTGTGCTACCTTCGCCAACTACTGTGCAAACTTGAGGAAAAACAACTTCTGAAAGAAACGAGAGGGTGGGGAGAAAACGAGCTGGACTTCTTATTATACACCTATTACAACGTTAGCTCTGTTTTACATTTTGTTTCGCAAGCTGAACAGGGGAAAGACGATTGTGCAGTCTGTCCCTGCCGGTCGCGTGGCTTCTTTGTGTACAGCAGCTGCCTCTAAATGCATGGGCAAACATCACCGCTTGGCGCAGATATCATAAACCTTGAGGACGAGCTTGGACATAGCTCAACCGTTATTTGGGTTTCAAAACTATGAAAAGCTTCTTCAACAAGTAGAAGAGGAATAACAAAACGTCGTATTTTATCCCTTACCTCTTCTTATCCCGCTTTCCATTTATTTGATTTACGGTCCCGATAAAGCTTGCCCGCCTCGCCGCCTTTCTCTCACTCTGTGCGCGTGGATTGTAAAAAGGTAGAAACAAATTGAGCTCTGTTCACAGTACAGCTGCGCTGTTGCCTGGTACATCATGGATGTACGGTTTTATCCGACTGCCGGAGGAAATCCTATTCCAGGAGACCCACCAAACCTGGATTTTTCCCACTGTTTGGGCTACTACAACTATAATAAGGTGAGCATTTGTGATCTACATTGTTTTGCGTACTTCTATCTTGTTTCTGCACACTGTATTCAAACCCCATTCCTCCTGAGTCCAGACAGTCTGATATAATGGCAAATGGTGTTGTACACGATTGGGAATGTTTTCTTTTAGAATTAATTAGGCTACTTCATCATCTAATCCTATTCTGCATTGGCATTACAAAGCTTTTATAAAATAGACATAATAACACAATAAGACAAGAGGTCGTTTTACCAGTGCATTACACACTTTTATCAATTAGGCAAGTTACCATCTTCATTTGGTGCTGGAGTTCTGCATGTCATAATGTTTACGCGTTGAAATGCTTTCTCATATAGCACATCTATCTCCCTGTTGGACGAAGTTTTGGTATCCTATCTCTTGCAGAGTAAGCTATTCATGCCAGGTGGCAGTGACACTGCTACTTTACGATGAGTGATCGACTTGATTACATGTGTGACAGAGCCTTTAAAAAGTGTCTTGATCCATAATAATTGAATCATTTAATGGGCAGTGTTTATAATTCCACCTGGAGCTTCTAGTCTACATCATCAATCAATCAACATGCAGTTCATGTGTTTTAGATTCCCTGAAGGCACATGATAAAGTGATGTCACTACCTATAGAGCTGGTCATATTTGAGGCCAATTCATGAATTGTGAAAGGTATTAATTATCCTTGAAGTGAGCAGGTTGTTTATGTTGATATCTGATGTCTGATTCAACTGCTGTTGTTTCAGATCGTGATCCCTTCTTTTGCTCACCGATAATATGTATCTTTTTACTGATGTGTTGCAATGTTTTGAAAAAAAAAATGTCATACTGTCCCTAGTAGGGTTATCCTATGTGAGATATCCTTACACAAACAGTCCCAGACTGACAGGTGGTTTGGTACACAATCAGCAGCAGATATTTGGTGGTTTTGTATCACAAGCACAAAGGAGTATTTGTTTTGAAAAGGATAATGGCTCTATTTGACAACATCTTCAGGATGTGGAAGCATGGTAAGCTGCCAAAAGAGAGAGACAGTCCATATCAAATGAGTTTCCAGACTTTTTCCCAGAACATCCTCTAAAACTGTTCTGAGAACCAGTAGAAAACATACTATAATCGTGTTCTGAGAACATTCTGAGACCAGAGCAGTGTTTGCGTCTGCTTAGCCAAATAGCCCAGGCTTGTTAAAGCGCCCAAGTGCAACCACATTTGTTTGACTGTCCTATAATAGATAAAGTGTGGTTTTGTGTTTGCTTGAAAACTCCCCGGGCCAAAGTTTGAGAAAGGAAATAGTATTTCTGTCAGGAATAGGCCAAAATGCAATTGTAGTCTGAGAGGGAGAGGAAATGAAGCACTCCCTCTGCAACATGTCACATCACAAACCACACATCACATGCCAATTCAGAAGCCTCTGCATGCTGAGTGGAAGGGAGATTTGCATGTGTTTGCATAATGCAAGGCACATCATCCCGAAACTGATTCGACCAAACTCATTGAGAGGAAACATTAGTCATCCAGACGATGTGTCAGGTTTTCAAGTTGTAGAGACTCAAATTAAATTGGGTTGATAACAGAGTTATTTATTATAGCTTTCATGTCAAGTTCCCACTCCAAGAAGCTTTAACAGTGCCTTGGTCAATGTCAATGGGTACTCAATGTGATGTATAAACAGTAACACCCTCTCAAAATATTGTCTGAGGAAATAATTCCGTTTTAATCACTTTCAAACATCACAGATTCTTTTAAATCTACAGAAACATCCAAAATGAGTGGCACAAACTTAATTAGGTATTACAGTCATCATGATTCATGACTAATGAATCCAGCCGTGATTTGGCAATGAGATGAAGGGGATATGTTAATATCATGTACTTTACAAGGGAACATGAGCTGCTAGTAATCTAGTAGAATTGAACCTCGAACCCTTGATGATAAATGTCATTAAGAGCTGATTTAAAGCACACTTCATATATGCTACCTATTATTCTATACCTTTTTAATATTTAATGGTGTGGATTGTGTTCAGGTGTATGACAGGGCAGTCTCAGCAGGGTGCCTTTGGTAAAGTGCTTTGATTTAAGCTGGGACACAAGGCAACTATGTTTAGGGGTATATACCCACAGGGACTCTTTTTAGCCACTGATTGGTTGGTAGTTGGTACTTCAGAAATTGTGTGCAGTCTTACATTACATTCAATTTATCTGGGATAATGACTTGGCTTTTACTGGCTCTTTGGTTTATACTGAGCACATGTGGTCTTAGTCAGTGAAATTTACAAGAAGCCCGGCTTCACTTGTGAAACCTTATGAATACACGCCTAGATTATTTCTGGTCATCAGGGTCTCTCCTTTTCTGTCTCAAAAGTTGAATCTTTTATATGTCCCCCTTGGTTTAAATGTGGGACAGTTGTGGTCTACATAACTGGGCAAACTCTTCAGATTGGACACTACTAAAGGCTATGAGCTTTTTTGGTATTTTCTCAACTGTACTGGTTTACATTTAGCATGTCTCAAAGTCAGGTTTGATTTGACTGTTTGATTGACTGAAATGCCTTTGTTCATGAGCGTGCCCCCCCCCTCCCCTGTTACTGGCACATTTATAGTCCTGTGTTATACTCCCCTGAAGTTTAATAATGTTTTAGATGTAATATACATTTCATTAGCTGCACTGGTAGAGGTAATTAGTTGGTTGTTACCAGATGTAAATGAGGAATGTGTTGCACCTGCAGCACTGTCACTACTACAGAGTTTCAGTTTGTGAAACTATTACTAATACTGCCAGTAAGTGATTATAAATTGTGGATGGCTATGTTCAGATCCAAAGTTTATGTAATATGCATTAACATTGTGTTAACTGTGATTGATATAATTTTTCCGCTTTTCCGTAGCCATACTTTTCTTTTGGTTTTAAAAGGTGTCATTGCGGAAGAGTGAATGATTGTCTTCCAATAATCCTTTCAATGACAACCGCTGTAAACAGGAAGTGTGTTTCACTGAGCAGGGTTGATAGTAACAGCTGATTGGCTCTGATGACAAATAGCCTCTGTGACTGTACCAAATGGATATGTTTCCTCTTATCCAAGGAAACGCTTATCAATGGATTATATTTCAACTTTGAGTTGTATCAACCACTTGTCTGTCATACGTAATAGACTACATACACTGTAAGAACAACACATGGGAAGTTATTCACAGCATAACACATGAGGCTGGAAGGCTGCAGCTGCAGTCGGCATACTCTAGGACTTTACTGAGCCTTTACATGAGTCATGTAGGTGAAACAAAAGCCTGATTGAGTATGGGTTGGATCCTATTGTCCCTTGAATATGTATAGGAAACAAAGCAGAAAGGACATAAATAGACTCAGAGATGCTACATTACAGTCCCTTCACACCAGAAAACCCTTGGGGCAATATTTCCCCATTGTCCCCTACAGCCAGATTGGCCTAGCCTCCCGTGGTCTTTGTTGTCCCGTCTGTGGAGTGGTAGTGAAGGGGTTAAGACGCTCTTCAAACACACAGTGGGCCGTGTGCATCTTGTCAGTGTACACAGCTGGTGCCATTTCACCACACACACATTGTAAACATATCCAAACACTACTAGGACTCTAAATCGCTGGTACCCCGAGAAGCTGCTTACTTTGCCGTTTTCTAAAGTTGATGGATGTAACCGAAGTTATATGTTTAAATGTTTAAATGTTTAGGAAGTGAAAAGCTGATGTGTTTCCTGGGCATTTTAATTGCAGCTTGTCAGAAGCCTAGTTCAACAGATTTATTAAAGAGCCAGTTTTCCATTTGAGAATGGGGAAATTTATTTTTAGCTCGCTCACTTGAAGTACAGTACTTGGAACCCCTGAGCTAATGGATGCTCTGTCCGAAAGTGAGTTACTCTGCAGATTCAGACAATTTCCCTAATTTCTATCTACATTATTTAAACTGATGTGTGTATGTGATTAACTATGTAGTGTTTACGTTTTTGTCCTAGCTCTGAACTTCTATCAGCTCAGTAAAGCTTCCTGCATGGAAGACACTAATAGTTGTTGCTATGGAAGCTGTGTCCGGACTGTGAGTCATATACTGTATATTAGAGGTGGCCTTGTGGTGGAACATTAGTAGATCATACTCTCTGCTTTCTATGGCTGCGCTGTAGATGATCTAAGCTATTACACGCATCATTCCTTGCAATGTGTACACACACACACACACACACACACACACACACACACACACACACACACACACACACACACACACACACACACACACACACACACAGGGAGTGCTCCTGTTTGTGTTTGTATGTCTCTGCGGTGTCCATTTTTAATCCAACCACCACCCAGTGCTCACGAATCCATTCCATCTCCTCTTCTCACATCACCATCATCAGCCAGCAGGCTGCATGTAGATAAGAGTTCACACAGTATTGCTACATTTGAAAATCCACACTAGCATACTATTTAGAATGAAATGATGTAATGGGCATGCACGGAAAGCGGTACCGATGCACCAAGTCTGGAACCAGAAGGACCCTGAACAGCTTCTACCTCCAAGCCATAAGACTGCTAAATAGTTAGTTAAATAGTTAACCAATAGCTACCCAGACTATTTGCATTGACCATTCGTGCACCAACTCTTCTGACTCATCATATACTGTACACTGCTGCTACTGTTTATTTTCTAACCTGTTGCTTAGTCACTTTATAGCTACCGATATGTACATATCTACTTCAATTACCTTGTACCCCTGCACAATGACTCAGTACTGGTACTTCCTGTATATAGCCATGTTATTACCTTGTGTATCTAATTTTCTATTATCATTGTTGAGAAGGGCCCATAAGTAAGCATTTCACTTGTTGTTTACCAAGCATGTGACAAATAAAATATGATTTGATTTTGGAATGTCAACACTAACCTACGACGTAGAACACATGCCCAATACATTGCTTCCTTTTAAGTAGTATGCTAGTTTGGACATGGGAACAGAGAGACTGTCTCAGAAGGTTCTGTTTTCTCTCTGGACAATCCAACAGCCGTGTCACTGTTACAGCTCCACAGCACTCAGATATAATAGACGGGTAGTAGCTCAGAGCTGAGGTGTCATGCTCGGTGTAGGGTTACGGTCATTTATCATGACACACCTGTAAGTGAATGAGAGAGAAAGGCCTCATTTAACCAGTATTGCTTAAACTGTCAAAGTTCTGAATCATTTAACAAAGGTACTGTACCCTGGAAACTTGAGCTGTAGCACGTCCTCTGCCTAAGGGTCCTAGATGGACTTTCTTTAGGCTTTAAAACCATAGCCAAACATTTGCCTGGCTACTCATCCACATCGCTCTGGCCAACTGATGTTTATTCTCCACGTTGAGTCTGGAATTGCCTCTATCTCCAACGATTTTGAGAATGTGAACACATTCTGTCTGTTCTGATTGGTCCCAGAAACCGATGGATTGGTCCAGAGCTGGCCTATATGATGACATCATTAACTTTGGTACTCTGATTGGTTATACTTGTTAGAGAATATCCCATCGCTAATTAATTTGTTCTGTACAACTACCCTCATTTTGAAGTCACACAAACTACAGTTTTAGACTAAATGTATGGAGCGATTGATAGAGCAGAAGAATTAAATTCAGGGTGAGTCGTTAGGCAAGCCTAACATGTCTCTTTATATCACACCAGGGTCTACTAACTCACCATGAGATCTTCTTTTTCCACCACGATAAACCGTCTCATCCTCTTTGTCTCGCTACATCTCTGACAGCATCAACCTCACTGACTTATTAAAGATAGAATCTGTTCACCCGAGCGCCATTGTTATTGTTTTTGTTTTGTCGACTAAACGGAGGTGAGCAGCATCCAAATGGAAATGAGCAGCGTGGTACAACACATTTCAGTACATCAGTGGAGGCTGCTAAGGGGAGGACAGCTCATAATAATATCTGGAACGAGAAAATGGAATGGCATCAAACACATGGAAACTATGTGTTTGATGTATTTGATACCATTCCACTGATTCCGCTCCAGCCATTACCACGAGCCCATCCTCCCCAATTAAGGTACCACCAAACTCCTGTCCAGTACATATTCTGCTATTCTATCGAAGCGTGCAGTGATGTTCGAGGCAAAACAACTGTGTTTGTTGTTTGCTGTAACTTCTGTGGTGTTATAATATCCCAAACGTACATGACAGCTTCACCATTAAGGATTCCATCTTTAAAGAGAGAGAATAAATGATTATGTGCCACAGAAACGGCTTTTACTGTGAATTAAGCAGTGGGACCAGTCAATCAGTTCTGGCTGGGTGATTCAATAAATTGTGTCCTATAAATTATTCGCATTGTAGTTAAGACACTTACATTTATTTTTAAAGCACTGTTGCAGTGAGACAGCCATCATATTTTTCATATAACTAATTTCTAATGCCTCGTAATGGGCTGACGGAGGACTGTATCAAAACATTTAACTGATCTCCCCTGGATTTAACCTTTAATACAACACAGATTGAATTAGTAGATAGATTAGAAATGTGATGTTTTACACAATCAAATATGCATGACCCCCTTCACTCAACATGTGAATAGGAGGTCCTGTCAAGAAAACGAGACTTAAAAGTTAAATTGTTTGAATTTTTGCCTGTGCTATTTTTCAGACCATCCCTTACTGTTCAGAATGGACGTATTTTCCTTCTCATCAAGGTATTGCTGACTGTTATTATGACGTTCATTTGCAGGGAAATGCGTTGTCGTGACTGTGAAATGTCACCTCATTAGTGAGCTATGTGCTGTAGGGACTGAGAGAGAGATATTACGTAGAAGGCAAAGGAGATTTATGTGCATCCAAAATGCCACCTAATTCCCTTTGCACTACTTTTGACCAGGGCCCTGGTAAACAATGTGCACTATATAGGGAATAGGGTGCAGTATCAGACGCAGCCATACTGTGGTGATTAGTCCAGCTATCCTTTGTTCAGCTGCCCATAGCGCCACCACGACCATGTAACATTCCCATAATGCTCAGTGTGTGTCACCACCAGGTCGTCCTTTAGGGAGAAGACAATGGCAGCAGGTGGGCAAATATCCATTAAACCTGCTGAACAAAGCACACAGAAAATGGAGTAATACAACAGCTATTTGAATGTTTAAATGGGAGACTGAAATGAACCACAGTAACAACGTACTGTTTTTCAATAGGTGATTTAATGTAACTTGGACCTATGCCTTGGTTACTGTAATACAGTAGTAAACAAATCATCTGTGTCATGTTTAGAACACACTGACTTTAACGGCTATGTTAATCTTCATTTCCAAACTGTTTTCTTACATTTTATTTTCCCAGCCAGTGCAGAGGTCCCCAAACCAACAGCTGGAGTCAGTGTTATGGAAATAGGGGAGCCATGTTGGCCTCAGAAGGTCATAGTCATTGATCGTAGATCGCCCCTCCCCCAACGTTATATATGTGGTAACAGGGTAAATGTTAAAATCTCACTCTGCTAATCCAATTTTACTGCAGCGTTAATAGTGTAGTATTTAAAGTCATCTTCACCTAATAAATAAACTTTAATAGTCTCCTCAAAAGCTAATATAAATTGGAAAAGCGCCATCACACTCTGGCAGATTTTAATTGGATCTTTTATAGACGTGCATTAGAATGATAAGAATATTCTATTGCAGAAAGTCTTTTGTTTTTCCTGGAAATGTAATTTGCCATAATTTATGTTAGAATTAAATGGTAGCAGAGATCTACAGTATATAGGCACTGTGCTGACATGTCCTTGTCTGTCTCTCTTCTCTGTGTAGGCCTAGCTCTGAGAGTTTTGAAAGAGCTGTTCTTGGGAGAATGTTTCTGTTTCTTGTAGAGGTCGACCGATTATGATTTTTCCAATGCCGATACTGATACCGATTATTGGAGGACCAAAAAACCCGATACCGATTAATCGGATGATATTTTGTATTTTTTATTTATAATAATGACAATAACAACAATACTGAATTAACATTTATTTTAACTTAATATAAAACATCAATAAAATCAATTTAGCCTCAAATAAATAATGAAACATATTCAATTTGGTTTAAATAATGAAAAATCAAAGTGTTGGAGAAGAAAGTAATATGTGCCATGTAAAATGTGCCGTGTAAAAAAGCTAACGTTTAAGTTCCTTGCTCAGAACATGAGAACATATGAAAGTTGGTGGTTCCTTTTAACATGAGACGTCAATATTCCAACGTAAGAGGTTTTAGGTTGTAGTTAATATAGTATTTATAGGACTATTTCTCTCTATACCATTTGTATTTCATACACCTTTGACTATTGGATGTTCTTATAGGATCTATAGTATTGCCAGTGTAACAGTATAGCTTCCGTCCCCCTCCTCGCCCCTACCTGGGCTCGAACCAGGAACACATCGACAACAGCCACACTCGAAGCATCGTTTCCCATCGCTCCACAAAAGCCACGGCCCTTGCAGCGCAAGGGGAATAACTACTCCAAATCTAAAAGCGAGTGATGTTTGAAACAGTATTAGAGCACACCCAGCTAACTAGCTAGCCATTTCACATCGGTTACACCAGCCATTAGGCTGATAGGCTTGAAGTCATAAACAGCGCTGTGCTTGCGAAGAGCTGCTGGCAAAACGCACGAAAGTGCAGTTTGAATGAATGATTACGGGCCTGCTGCTGCTCAGTCAGACTGCTCTATCAAATCAGACTTAATTATAACATAATAACACACAGAAATACGAACCTTTGGTCATTAATATGATCGAATCCGTAAACTATAATTTTGAAAACAAAACGTTTATTATTTCAGTGAAATACGGAACCGTTCGGTATTTTATCTAACGGGTGGCATCTCTATGTCTAAATATTCTTGTTACATTGCACAACCTTCAATGTATGTCATAATTACGTAAAATTCTGGCAAAATAGTTTGCAATGAGCCAGGCAGCCCAAACGGTTGCATATACCCTGACTCTGTGTGCAATGAACGCAAGAGAAATGACACAATTTCACCTGGTTAATATTGCCTGCTAAACTGGATTAGTAGTTATAACTAGTGATTATGATTGATTGTTTTTTATAAGATAAGTTTAATGCTAGCTAGCAATTTACCTTGGCTTCTACTGCATTCGCGTAACAGGCAGGCTACTCGTGGAGGGCAATGGTTAGAGCATTGGACTAGCTAACTGTGCGGTTGCAAGATTGGAACCCCTGAGCTGACAAGGTGAACATCTGTCGTTCTGCCCCTGAACAAGGCAGTTAACCCACAGTTCCTTGGCAGTCATTGAAAATAAGAATGTGTTCTTAACTGACTTGCCTAGATAAATAAAAGCTATAAAAAATGATTTTTAAAAAAAATTTTAATCGGAAATCGGTGCCCAAAAATACAGATTTCCGATTGTTATGAAAACTTGAAATCGGCCCTAATTAATCGTCCATTCCGATTAATCGGTCGACCTCTAGTTTCTTGTTGTTTATTTATGGGTTTAAATAGTTGATTGTGTCCATTGTTCTTTAACTGGATAGTAGTGCCTATTCATATATTGATCATTTATCCTCTCTGTCAGAAAGCATTCATCTCATATATGGATACTTAGTATTTATTTATTTGTGTACAAGTACACAATTCTAGTTACTACTCCTGCCTGTAGTACATAGCTCCATGGACACAATTTTCCAAAGCAATCAGTTCACAGTGATGCCTGGAATGTTTTTCTGAAAAAAAGTGCTTGATTGTACAACCCAAAACAATTCATCATTATGCCAACATATGAAATAAGACACATGGTGAGTGAGCCCCAATATCAAAACAGGGAAAGAGAAAAAGTGAGAGAGAAAAACAGATATTTTACTAAAACATCAAACTCTCTCTAACATATTCAATAACCATTAAGTTGTTGTCAGATTGTATCAGCCTATGGGGTGCACCATTACTCCCAATAAAATAACACGTCTGGCAACCACACAAATGCCTCTCACATATCCGCTCTGAACCCATCTTTTGATAAGTAACATACTCCCCCCGAGTAGCATTTCCCTATCTGTTCTCAATGTACCACACATTTACTGTAAATCACCATTTAGTTGGAGTGCAGATTTATATGAGTTAACTTTTATATATTGGAGAAAAGATAAAGACGTAGCGTTTTGTAGAAAGCACTAGCCTATGAATACATTTTTTTATCCACCAAGAAACATATGGTTTCTCTCATGCTCTGGCTTTCATACGCATATTAAAACTGGAAAGTGGTCTCTTTTCAGATGGTTTCCAAAAATTATACAGTGATTGCTTCATTGCTGATTTTTATTGGCCTCAGACGTACTGTCTTAAACAAAAAGCGTGCCTCCCCTTTCCCCTGCCTTAATTCAATGTTGCATTTAGGATGCACCAATAAAGGCCCAATAAGGGGACACTTTGCTGCTGGCCTCCATCTGGATCTCTGAAAGCAGTATTGATGTGGAGGGAGAAGACGCTGAAAAGTCATCCAGTAGTTGGTTAAGTTCTCTTTTGTTTCTTGGCAATCATTCTTGTGGGGTTTAGAGGTCGCTGGTTGCAACCTCTGATTGTTTGCAAAACTGATGAGTTGATGAGAGGGTTCCACAATGAATTTGTCTTATGAAGATTCCCCTAGTTCATTTGGGAAAGGAGCTGATATTTTAGGCTTTTTGTTTGAGCTCATCTCTTCAACATTGCAGTGGGACCCAGTGTACACATCCTCACAGGTGGCTATGGTGTGGGATGCCAGTGGTAGGAACCAGGCCAAGGAGAAAGAGGCCTCGGCATTGAGGAGTCCTTTAGTTTCCTTCTGAGACTACATGCTATTGAAAAGTCTTTCATATTCCATTCCTTTCTAGGAAAACGATCTAGTTTCTCTGACAATGGGCAATAACCCTGAACGTTCCTCTCTCCTCTTCGGAAGCTGTTACTCACATGTGTCTTTCCAGACACATGCAGATCCTGGAAAAGGAGCTTGCTCTCTTATTATTCTCACTCTTTTTCTCTCTTTCTATAATGGAGACACAGGTACGTTTTTCCTTCCTACCCGCTGATAAATGAGAAGTAGAAGCAGAATGCTAGCATTGTATCAGAGACATTACAGGCAGTTGATTAAAGCGTTAGTTGGGGAGTTAGCCAAGGTTAACAATCCATAATGAAACACTGTGAAAATAATGATACGCTGCATGGTTTTATGAAGGCTTGTGGCTGCTCAGCAGAGCTGCGTTGACCTTCAGCAGTTACACAAGCTAATCGTGGTGAACCTTTTGCACCCCTGTAGTTTCCAGCAGACTCAATTAGCTTGTAATATGCGTCTTCTAGGAGAGCAGCCTAGACCTTACAGAGTTTTGGTTTTGGGATTGGGATTGTTCTAGTGACATTACTGGTAATTCTAAGATAGCTCTTTTAGGTAGTATCATAAGTTGTTTGTCTGATGTACAGTGGCTTGCGAAAGTATTCACCCCCCTTGGCATTTTTCCTATTTTGTTGTCTTACTAATTGGAATCAAAATATATTTTTTTTTTTGGGGGGGGGGGTTGTTTCATTTGATTTACACAACATGCTTACCACTTTGAACATTCAAAATATTTTTTTTATGGTGAAACAAATAAGAAATAAGACAAAAAAACAGAAAACTGGAGCGTGCATAACTGTCTCTATCATCTTGGCACATCTAGCCACCGGGATTTTTGCCCATTCTTCAAGGCAAAACTGCTCCAGCTCCTTCAAGTTGGATGGGTTCCACTGGTGTACAGCAATCTTTAAGTCACACCACAGATTGTCAATTGGATTGAGGTCTGGGCTTTGACTAGGCCATTCCAAGACATTTAAATGTTTCCCCTTAAACCACTCGAGTGTTGCTTTAGCAGTATGCTTAGGGTCATTGTCCTGCTGGAAGGTGAACCTCCGTCCCAGTCTCAAATCTCTGGAAGACTGAAACAGGTTTTCCTCAAGATTTTCCTTGTATTTAGCGCCACCCATCATTCTTTCAATTCTGACCAGTTTCCCAGTCCCTGCCGATGAAAAACAGCCCCACAGCATGATGCTGCCACCACCGTAGTTCACTGAGGGGAATGAGTTCTCAAGGTGATGAGTGGTGTTGAGTTTGAGCGTTTTCCTTGATGGCCAAAAAGCTTTGCAGCTCCATCAGAGTTATCTTTGGTCTCTTTATTGCCTCTCTGATTAATGCCCTACTTGCCTGGTCTGTGAGTTTTGGTGGGCAGCCCTCTCTTGGCAGGTTTGTTGTGGTGCCACATTCTTTCCATTTTTGAATAATGGATTTAATGTTGCTCCGTGGAATGTTCAAAGTTTCTGATATTTTTGTATAACCCAGCTCTGATCTGTACTTCTCCACAACTTTGTCCCTGACCTGTTTGGAGAGCTACTTGGTCTTCATGGTGCCGCTTGCTTGGTGGTGCCCTTTGCTTAGTGGTGTTGCAGACTCTGGGGCCTTTCAGAACAGGTGTATATATACTGAGATCATGTGACCGATCATGTCACACTTAGATTGCACACAGGTGGACTTTATTTAACTAATTCTGTGACTTCTGAAGGTAATTGGTTGCACCAGATCTTATTTAGGGGCTTCATAGCAAAGGGGGTGAATACATATGCACCCACCACTTTTCCATTTTGTATAATTTTTTACAATTTCACTTCACCAATTTTGACTATTTTGTGTATATCCATTACATGAAATCCAAATAAAAAAAATAAATTACAGGTTGTATTGCAACAAAATTGGAAAATCGCCAAGGGGAATGAATACTTTTGCAAGGCACTGTGCACCAATACTTAGGGGTTTACCCTTGATACACCACACTTCCTTTTACATGGATGTGGCTGGCTTGAATGACAACAGTCATTTAAAATAATCAAGTATTTCTTTGTTTTCGTGGTTTGTTTTCAGTGAAGTCTATTAGAGTGCCATTGATTCTCCTGGAGAGAGCCAGAGATTGGTCACTGTCCAATGTCAGATCCTTTGTGTATGTTGAAAGCAGTTGTCTGGTGTTACAAAGGTCTCAACTTGTGATGTTGTTGAAACAGCAGCATATCTGTATGCTTTGGATAGTAGCTTGGATCATGTTCCTAATGCTTTATCCAGACCATTTGCTACTCAACAGGCCATGGTGCTAGCGGTCTAGCACCATTAGCTTTGATCACTGACTAATAAAGCGTTCTACTATCTAGGGATCCTGTTGCCACAAAACATTGAGGATGTCAGGTGATGTCATATTTTGATTGGACTGTAAGGGTAAGACATTCGTTCCTATTGGCTAATGACAACATTAGCCTGTTGCTGACATCATTGATTACACCTACTTCTCCTCCACAAACTATCCTCCAGATGCTAATAAGATATTTAAGAAATACTTAGCCTATATAGCGATTAACTATTGCTTCAAAAGATAATACATTTTCTCGGCCCAAATGTGTGAAATACCAGAAAAAAAGCATTGTTTACTGAGGCATGTTCCAAGCGAAGCTTCATTCATGTTTACCACCATCTGTGAGTGGTGAGTATTGTAATAAACTGTGGATAAAATGGAATTAAGATGGTCGTTAATGAGGCGATATGCTGAAGTTATACGGAGGAGTGTGAGTTACATATCTTTCTGTAATTACCTCAGTGATTGTCCGCTGCTTTGGCTCTTATCAGACATAAACTTGAAGCACATTCCTCTGTGTAATTGTGCTCGCCATTATTATTGCAATTACTGTAAGTTATTACTCATATTGTTCTCTGTTGGACTGGTAGTTTGCTAGTTACCAAATATGGACTCTAGGGTTGTGCAGTATCCAGGTTTTCATACCTTCATAACATTTCTGTAACCTTCCAAAAACATCTATTAATAATTTTTTTTGACACACAAAACTATTTAGGCAACAGGGATCTTCATCCAGGGGGAATTGAATGTCTCTGCTGTAACCAAGAAGCTTGATCTTGACATCTAGTGACTAACCAAATGCATAGCTGGAGCCCTGAGCTGGATATAATTTATTTGACACATCTTAGAATTCTTATAGTTATACTGAATTATAGTTGTAAGCAGAGGTGTAGCATGCACCCCTATAGCCACCACGAGGCAGGGGTGCCCCCACATTTCCACTTCACAATAACAGCACTTACAGTTGACCGGGGAAGCTCTAGCAGGGCAGAAATCTGACAACATTACTTTTTGGAAAGTTGGCATCTTATGATAGTGCCACGTTGAAAGTCACTGAGCTCTTCAGTAATCCCATTCTACGGCCAATGGTTGTCAAATGAGATTACGTGGATGTGTGCTCGATTTTATACACCTGTCAGCAACAGGTGTCGCTGAAATAGCCGAATCCACTAATTTGAAGGGGTGTCCACATACTTCTGTATACATACAGTGCCTTAGGAAAGTATTCAGACGTTTTCCACATTTTGTTACGTTACAGCCTTATTCCAAAATTGATTAAATTTGAAAAAATCCTCAGCAATCTACACACAATACTCTATAATGACAAAGGGAAAAAAGATGTTCATTTTTTTTTATGCAGATTTATAAAATATATAAAACAGAAAAACCTTATTTACAGAAGTATTCAAACCCTTTGCTATGAGACTCGAAATTGAGCTCAGGTCCTGTTTCCAATGATCATCCTTGAGATGTTTCTACAACTTGATTGGAGTCCACCTGTGGGAAATTGATTGGACATGATTTGGAAAGTCACACAGCTGTCTGTATAAGGTCCCACAGTTGACAGTGCACGTCAGAGCAAAAACCAAGTCATGAGGTCGAAGGATTTGTCCATAGACACAGATCTGTTGTATTGAGGCACAGATCTGGGGAAGGGTACCAAAACATTTCTGCAGCATTGAAGGTCCCCAAGAACACAGTGGCCTCCATTATTCGTAAATGGGAGAAATTTGGAACCACTAAGACTCCTTCTAGAGCTGACCACCTGGCCAAACTGAGCAATCAGGAGAGAAGGGCATTGGTCAGGGAGCTGACCAAGAACCTGATGGTCACTCTGACAGAGCTCTAGAGTTCCTCTGTGGAGATGGGAGAACCTTCCAGAAGGAAAACCATCTCTGCAGCACTCCACCAATCAGGCCTTTATGGTAGAATGGCCAGATGGAAGCCACTCCTCAGTAAAAGGCACATGACAGCCCGCTTGGAGTTTGCCAAAAGGCACCTAAGACTCTCAGACCATAAGAAAGAAAATGTTCTGGTCTGATGAAACCAAGATTGAACTCTTTGACCTGAATGCAAAGCGTCAGGTCTGGAGGAAACCTGGAACCATCCCTACGGTGAAGCATGGTGGTGGAAGCATCATGTTGTGGGGTTGTTTTTCAGCAGAAGGTACTGGGTTACCAGTCAGGATCGAGGCAAAGATGAACGGAGCAAAGTACAGAGAGGACCTTAATGAAGACCTGCTCCAGAGTGCTCAGGACCTCAGACTGGGCGAAGTTTCACTTTCCAACAGGACAACAACCCTAAGCACACAGCCAAGACAATGCAAGAGTGGCTTCGGGACAAGTCTCTGAATGTGCTTGAGTGGCAAAACCAGAGCCCGGACTTGAACCCGATCAAACATCTCTGGAGACCTGAAAATAGCTGTGCAGCAACGCTCCCCATCCAACCTGACAGAGCTTGAGAGGATCTTCAGAGAAGAATGGGAGAAACTCCCCAAATACAGATGTGCTAAGCTTGTAGCGTCATACCCAAGAATACTTATGTAAATGTGATATTTAAAACATGTCTAAAAACCTGTTTTTGTTTTGTCATTATGGGGTATTGTGTGTAGATTGATGAGGGAAAAAAATCAATTTAATCAATTTTAGAATAAGGCTGTAACAAAATGTTGAAAAAGTCAAGGGCGGGGGGGGGGGGGGGGGGGGGGTTGTGCTGTGGGCACCCCTGCCTCGTGGGGGCTGTAAAGTATAACTATAAGAAATCTAAGATGTGTCAAATAATAGTTTTTTTTTTAAATAATACCAACTGTATTTCAAAATACCCCAGTATATTGTGTAAACAGTATATCGCCCAAACCTAGTGGACTCACTCAAAGAATTAAAGCATTTTTCCAATTATTTACAGATGGGACAGGCTCAAAGAATTCAAGCATATTTACATTTTTTCTTTCCAGTTTATATATTTTTTTGCCTGAGGATAGTACATTCAGCATATGGACTAATGATTACTTACACAGCATCCAGGGGCTGCAGGTAGCCTAGTGGTTAGAGCATTTGGCCAGTAACTGAAAGGTTATTGGATCAAATCCTTAAACTGACAAGGTTGAAGTCTGTCATTCTTCCCCTGAACAAGGCAGTTGATCCACTGTTCCTCAGTAGGCTGTCATTGTAAATAAGACTTTGTTCTTAACTGAATTGCCTAGCTAAAGGTTAAACAACAAAAAATGCAGGATGTGTAATGTTTTCATAACATTAACACATTTTCCACCAGTGTCCACCACATACCAGGCCTGTTTATTCAATTCCAGGATCTCTTTCATTTTATGAACTAGCCTAATGTGCAGGGGGTTTCAGTTCACGTTAGCGGATCAAAGCACAAATTCCCTTTCTATGTTTTCCTCCAGCATGTCTAACTACAAACAAGCCCTCATACTTTCTGGTTGCAGTTTTATTTTGTTTACTCTAAACAGATGAAGAGGTCCGTGACACTCCAACATGAGAGTGGGCTGTGCTAATATCTCTCCAGGCTAAACGGAGGCCTGATAGAGCCATGATATTGAGGCTAAATCACAAGTGTGTGCACTCACATTAGCAGGCTACAGTTGGACAGCCACAAGGTTGAGTACTAATTGGTGTTTTTAAAAGCCAATCAGTTCCGCACGATGGCTGCTTAGTGCCGTCCAAAAGTGTCATTTTATTTAATCTGGGCATCAAAGTTTATCCAGCAATGGAGTGTCATAGCAAATACAGGCAGATTGTTTTTGGTTTAATTGTGAGAAGGCGGAGACTGGGAAACGATAGGACAGAAAGAGAGAGCCTTACGTTCAGACTCGCTGTTGTAGTGTATTGTGGGTATTGACATTTTCAGAGAGAATATATTTTTCACATGAGCTAATTAACAAATACGAGTAAATGCTCCATCTGCATATTCATCACCAGGCAGGGTCATCTCTCTCACAACACAACAGGCAAGCCTTAAGCAGGAAAAACAAAGTAGTACATAAATCAAAGGTTTTCTCTGGCAAGGCGGAACCCCCCGGGACCTACCTTGGTGATTCATTAGACTCCAGAAGGATCATGTTTTAAGTGGAGGTGAGCGAGTTCTGAATAACAATGACAAATCATGCATCAGAGCATTCGGTGCTTAGGGAACATAAAAGCAACATATCCCTTTTCCTAAAAGTGAATAAAATATTATTTGAGGGAAAGGATATTCACAGCACTATATCATATAAGTACAGTAGTTAACGTAATGGCTACTATTGCTGATTCTGGCAGAGTTTCCCAAATTGCGGTTGAGCATATTCCTTTCATAATTACCCACATGGGATTACAATTAATATATGCTCTTTATTAGGCTTCAGTGTGATGGCTTCACATGTTTTACTAATTTAAATTGTTGTCCTTTTTTGCATCTCGTCATATTTGACCACATAATTCTATTCACTTAACTCACCCCACATACAGTACTTGTGAGGAAACACTCATGATAATATATGATCAGTATCATGTTTCTCTTTTAATTATACAAACATGATGTTTCTCTGTAGAAAGTGATACTAACATAACTGAGAGAATATGCAGCACTCTATGTAAAGCTTGTAAGATAAAATACATCCAGAGTTTGTTACACAGGCTGTCAAACCACTGTGTGCTGACATAGAGGCTTTTAGAGCCCAGTCAGGCAGGCCGCTGGCTATTGTTGTTCCTGATCTTTGAATTCCTGGATCTGACAACTCTACACTGACCAGCGTAACCAGCACTGATGTCTGATGGTCTGTGGGTGAGAGAGAGCCAACAACAAATCTGAGGGTAACAAATCATCATATAAAAATTATATGGATTAAGGATATGGATTCAGATGATGCTAGTGAGAAAGAATCACTGAACTATAATATATCACAATTTGCGATGTGCCTGTTTAGAGAGGCCTTTACAAATGAGTAATACATTACGTAGAAAGCCTTGTGTAGCCGAGTTATAATAAGAAAGCCTTTTCCAGAGTATAAATCTGCTCAATTACAGACAGACAGGAGAGATATGCTGGAGCAACATTCCCATGGCTATTCAGTCACACTGAATATTCACACATGGCAGATTTGAATAAAGAGATCGGGATTATTATTTCTTCCCAGTGTGATGGTAGCCTCGTTTTCCAATACAGGCCTTTATTTGGATTTTGGGGACAGCATGATAGCAGTAATGCTCCCGATTTAATAAAAACTTTGAAATACAAGGAGCTAACAGTCAATACTGTTGGAGAGCTGATTTGGTCGATCTCTTCAGTTTACATGAATGAAGAGATGAATTATCTCTGTGTCCATTGAATCTGCCCCCCTCTCTGCAGGTAAATTGGCTGTCACTCTCTCTCTCTCTCCAAAAGAAAGTGGTGTTTTCTCTCCACCTGTCCAGCACAACTGTTTAAAAGCCTCTCACTCTCTGTGTCTTTAAAGAAGGACGTCTGTGAAGGATAGTGAGAAGGACAGTGTAGAGTAGATGAGATGTGGGCTGCTACAGTATGAAGGAGCTGCAGCTGCTCCCAGTAGACTCTATACTTACAGAGATGTGGAGAAACAGTTCAAACACAAGCTTAATGAAGACGAATGGAGAGGCATGTTGGTACACACATACACACACACAGTGGGGAAAGTGCTTGGGTTCTTTGTAGAACGTATGGTGGAACCCGGCCTTTGCTGAACTGTCTCGTTTATTTTGGTGCAGAAACTCACAGCGTGGTTCCCATTTACCCCTAACATAGAGGTCAAGGCTCAAATACAGCATATGTCACTGTCTGACCCCTTTATCATCTTCCTGGACTGTTAGAAATTGGATAAAACTGCTCTGAGGGAGCTGTGGTCAAAGGAGGAAGTCAATGGCTTATTTTGCTATAGACACTTAGCAGACCTTCCTGCCTCAGAGGTGGAGTAGTGTACAATATCACATGTGCAGTGTTATTTTTAAGCGTGGAAAAACAGATACTTTTTCCTGTAGTTGTTTAATACAAACTGTACACTACTTAATCTCTGAAGTCAACTTAATTGATACATTAAACTGCATTAAACTGTCCATTAAAGCACATCTACATTGCAATAAGTAGATCCTCATGTTCTAGAACACACTAACAATCTAATTGAACCATGATCTTAATGTAATGTATTTCACTTCATCTAGTATACTCAGTTGAAAGGGGTTGGATAGACTAATGACATTGCCATGACTCCCCTACTCTCCATTCCAGACCCAGATGCTAGTTTATGGTTGTAATGTACTGTATGCGCACATGACTGACTTTATGAGGGGGTGGCAGGGTAGCCTAGTGGTTAGAGCGTTGGACTAGTAACCGGAAGGTTGTGAGTTCAAACCCCCGAGCTGACAAGGTACAAATCTGTCGTTCTGCCCCTGAACAGGCAGTTAACCCACTGTTCCCAGGCCGTCATTGAAAATAAGAATTTGTTCTTAACTGACTTGCCTGGTTAAATAAAGGTAAAATAAAATAAATAAATAAATGAGTTATACCATTGGCTCATACATTAGTCGTAAAGGCAAACGCTTAGCCTCATATTATCCCGAGGGAAATCCACACTTCTAAGTGTCATTGCTGTATATGATTGGTCACATGCTTTTTACGTGTCAGCCTCACCAAGGATATTTTTGAGAGAGAGAAAATCACACAGACCAACAAAGAATTTGAAAACAAATAAAACATTGATAAACTCCCATATCTGTGCAATCATGGCAGCAAGGTTTGTGGCCCGTTGCCATGAGAAAAGGGAAACCAGAGGAGCACAAACAACATTCCAAAAACCACCAATATTTATCTGCTTATTTATCTTCCCGTACTATTCGTACTTCAACTATTTGCACATTACTAAAACACTGTAAATAGCTGATAATAAAACACTTGAAAAGTATTTATCTTTTTGAAACCTTTTTGAGTGCAATATTTACTGTTAAATTCGAATAGTTTTTTGTTAATGTTTTGTGTCTTCTCACCTTTGTTTATTGTTTATTTCACTTGCTTTGACAATGTAAACGTATGTTTCCCATGCCAAAAAAAGGCCCTTTGAATTGAATTGAGAGAGACGGAGAGACAGAGAGACAGAGACAGTGACAGACAGAGGTATATTTTCTCCGTCACCTTTTTCAATGCTTTGCTAGCTAAGCTCAGCTTCTCTTTTTCCTTCCCTGTAAAAGAGAAATCCTCTAAAACATTAACTCTGTGGACTGTCATTTTCAGGTTCACTTTAATCTCGTTGTTCTTTCTAACATTGAGGAACGGAATCATTTTACATTGTGTTTAAACATATCTGTAGTGCGGCTTTCTTCGTAAGCTCTCTAAATGTCACTGGCTGCTGTGATGTAAAATAAATAGTGAAGATTAAGTCTTTGTAATTATTCAACAGTAGGTATCATAATCTTACACTTCCTTTGAAAAGTGAAATGTTAAAATGGCACTTCAGGTGTAAATAGAGTGAAAAGCATGAACAGAGCATTTAGTCTTGATGGCTCCTGTCACATAACGAAAATAATATCTGAAACTCAACAGACGCTTGTTTTTTTTATTTCATTTTCGGAGGCCCTGTTGCCACGAATTGTCAGTCAAATTGCTGAATGGAGGGCAGTATGCTGGAAAAGACATACTTGAAATAGCTAATTGTCTGTAATATGCAGGTCTAAACAGCTGTTTTTTGTCCACAGTTGTCCTTTGCAGCTGTCCTTTCACTTTGGAATAAAACAATTCATAACATGCTAGGCAGTGCACTAACATAGACTTTTGTGCCATAATGGGTGTGTATGTGATCTTACACACCATCCCCCAATGATTGTGTAGGAGAATGATACTGTAACAACTAACAACGACTGGCAAAAATGGCAGGTATATGTCGCTCAACAACCCAAAGGAAAACATCCTTATCCATAGCATTTCCATAATTTCAGCTAATTTGCTCCAGTCATTGCGTTAATCTGTGCCGACCTGTTGATTGCCAGTTTTCCAGACACATTTCTGTAGCCGAACACAAACAGTATTTGCAGCAGGACCTCTCTCTGTTCTGTCAGTAGTGCCAAGCAACACAGCCACAAATTGGAACGTGGTAAAGCTCTGGGAAGGCAGCCAAGATTGAAATTAGACAATAACCTTTGCTCCCCTATACGGGCTCTCTCCTCCAGCTGCAGGCAGATCCATTTGTTTAATACAGTCAGCCCTGTAGTGTATAATAGACTGATATATGAGTCACCGCTCAGCAGTTTGTGTTTCTCAGATTTATAGAGATTGAACAACTGGTCGGTTTATACTTACTGTAGTCTTATCGAGAAAAATACATGGAAAGGAAGGATGCATGCAGCCAGCACAGCACAGCACAGCACAGCACAGCACAGCACAGCACAGCACAGCACAGCACTGCACTGCACTGCACTGCACTGCACTGCACTGCACAGCACATCACAGCACAGCACAGCACTGCACTGCACTGCACAGCACAGCACAGCACAGCACTGCACTGCACAGCACAGCACTGCACTGCACTGCACTGCACTGCACTGCACAGCACGTCACATCACAGCACAGCACAGCACTGCACTGCACAGCGAAGCGCATCGCAGCGAAGCGCAGCGCAGCGCTGCACAGCACATCACAGCACAGGGTAGATAGATACAGTACACACACGCCAGTTTACAGCTGTATCTTTACAATACATGCATGGAGAAAAACACAGGTATTTACCTAATCCATTACTAGCCTAAAGAGTTTTGTTTTGCAAGTAAGAGAAGAAGCATGAAAGCTTAACAGGTAATACTACAGATCCTACTGATGATACACAAGGAATTTGCTGGTGGAATAATTTGTTGGTACATCAGATCTATTTACATAAGCATTGCATGGTAGAAAACTTTCATACTGTCACTTTTAATCCAGGAAGCTTTTCTGCCTGCGTCAAATTATAACAGTAGCCTGGTTTATAAACGTTGTTTCAACCTCCTGAGTTAAATGTCATTTTTATGCAATTACTCTCAAAGAATTAGAGGATTAACTTACAGTGAGTCCCTGAAACAGTGACTGGTACCTGCGTTTTGCAGTGTGTACAGAGGCAAAACCATTCTAATGAGTGTGTTTAACCAGTAATAGTGTCCAGGGAATAGAGAAATGTGTCTGTTCTGCCAGCGCAATAGGAGAGGACTCCATTCTCCGCAGCTCTCTATAGGGATGGATCCAGGTCACTGAGCCCATACCCACCTGTCATATCTAGTACAGCAACACCACCATCAGCACTAATACCACTGAAACAAACCCATCTACTGTGATGAAAATCTTTCCTGTATGGCGATTAAACAATGCATTATCTCAGATAATGACACACCTAAAACCACAGTAGCCATAGACCAGAGAGCTAAGAGTGCAGTAAAAGTAAGCCTGGTTTAAATGATAACATCTTGGTGCTGGAGTTACTTCGAAGCTGTCCCAACTGGAACTCTCTTTCTTATTGGTCTATTAAGTAATGTACATCCTGGTGATGTCACTAGGCAGGCCAAAACTCCATCCAACAAAATAAGCTGACATTTCAGGCGGTCTTTTCAAACAGCTCTTACACTAAAAGGGCATTGTCATCATTTTCACAATGTTGCAGTATTATTCCAAGCTCATAGTGTGGAAATACTGTATATATATAAAACACAGGTAAATCAAATGTTTCACTGCACTGGGCTTGTGTGTCTGTGTCTGTGCTGCTAACAGCAGGCATTGTGGGAAAGCTTCCCCATGTTTCTGAGGCCTTATACTCTTCTCCTCAGCCCTAAGCCTCTTTGTGGCGGCGGGCCAATGGCATTGCACCCCGCTAGATCAAAGATGAAACCCCTCATTCAGCTACTGCTTTCTTTTAGGATTTGCTCTCGGGAGTGTGGACCCGGGAGAAGAGGGGAGGGTGGTTCATGTACATAATATGTAGACTAGCTGGATTGGACCCAGGCTAAGGACACAAGTCCATGTAGGCAAAGTGCTAAAACAGATGCTTTTGGTCATTATTGGTATCAACTAGGGATGTGGCGGTCACAAAGGTTTGTCAGCCAGTGATTGTCAATCAACAGACTGTCGGTCTCACGGTAATTGACCGTTAATTAACATAAACACATTTAGCATCTCCTGGCTTCCACACAGAGCCTACAAGCCACTGATGCTGACCTTAGGAACATATACACTTTAAAAAGCCTCATAAATCCATGTAATATAGCCTACACCTTCACAATAAATCTATTATTTATTTTAGACAGGTCTAAAGAAGCATGATAAGAAAATGTAGTCTATTTCAGAAGAACAGAATAGCATACTCTGAGTTGTCCTTATGTTAGGTCCTGATCTGGCTATGTCATCTGGCTGTAGTAGGCTACACTAATTAATTTAGCAGACAAGATTTGCTTAGAATTCTGTGCCATTATTATATAGTATGAAGAATACATTTGAACATAGCTGAATAAAATAGAAAGGATTCTCCAAAAGATTTGAGGGAGTGCGCACGTGACTATTCTGTGTTGAGCGGTTAGTAAAGAAATAGTTATTCCTATATGCTTAATTTAGAGTTATTAATATAACTTTAGTTGTTCTACCAATGTTGGGCTATATGTTTAGATTTTTAATACATTGATAGGCTGCATGATGCGACTTTAATGATAATTTGAAAAAGTTGCTTGAAAGGCATGATTTCTGCTTTGTTTTATTGTGCAAGCTGTACACACTACATCAGTCTCTCATTCACAATTTGACAAGCACTTGATAATGCCTAGAATTTCATGGTGGCATCCACTTTGTGTGGCCGTAATGCACCCTAAAAAAAATCCATGCCTTTTGCGGCCAGTGGCTGTTGTGCCCTTCTCGCTGAGTGCTGCACGCTCCATCGCTTGATTGGGTCTTTCTCACAGGCTACAAGTAAAGACAGACACATCGGGGACGCAACTTGCATATTGAAGATATTGGAAGAACTGTCCACATTTACTTTTTGTCAGCCAACAAGATGAGTAGGCCTAACAAACAGAAAAAGCACTAGCCTATGTCAATCTACTATCCCCCATAGTACAAAGGTTGACCTACTCTAGTCTGTGCAATAAATAAATATTCCAAACATAGTCCTGGATAGTTGTGGGCTGCGATAGATCCCAAATGAATACAACCACTAGCACCAAAAAAACTTTTTTACACAATGTGGCTGACACAACAGATCAGAACATTTACAATAGCTTAAAAAGTTGATAAACTTTTAGGCTATTTCTTCACATTATAGCAAGACTATAAGCACGAATGTTCCATTAGTGGAAAAACATCATTATCAACAGTGACCGCAAATGCAATTATGCATGTAATGCTTTTATTATAAAGGTGCATTTTAATGGTGAAAATGATCTTCCCCAAACTTGAAACTCACGCGCTGCATATGTATGCATAATAATAATAATAAGCATAATAATGTGCTTAATTTTAAGAAGTTATTTGGACACTTTAGTTGTGATACAGACCTTATTAAATCATATAGGCCTATGGGATAGGCTGCATGAGGTGTGATACAAACCTTATTAAATCATATAGGCCTATGGGATAGGCTGCATGAGGTGTGATACAAACCTTATTAAATCATATAGGCCTATGGGATAGGCTGCATGAGGTGTGATACAAACCTTATTAAATCATATAGGCCTATGGGATAGGCTGCATGAGGTGTGATACAAACCTTATTAAATCATATAGGCCTATGGGATAGGCTGCATGAGGTGTGATACAAACCTTATTAAATCATATAGGCCTATGGGATAGGCTGCATGAGGTGTGATACAAACCTTATTAAATCATATAGGCCTATGGGATAGGCTGCATAAGGTGTGCGACTATGATTCGAAAGAGTCTCAAAAAAACCCATTGTTTCTTATGCTGGGCATCATTCACAAGTGATAATATATCATTCACATGTGATAGGATAATATTGTCACCCATCAGACAATTCTTGATTTAATCTTGTCTTTACATATGTAACGATGTGCGCTGAGAGTCGGAAAGCAAGTTCAGGGAGTGAGTGTTTTAATTAAATAAACGCGACATAATACAAAACAAGAAACACTAACAGCACACAGACATGAAACAGAAACAGAAACAATGACGCCTGGGGAAGGAACCAAAGGGAGTGACATACAGTGCCTTGCGAAAGTATTCGGCCCCCTTGAACTTTGCGACCTTTTGCCACATTTCAGGCTTCAAACATAAAGATATAAAACTGTATTTTTTTGTGAAGAATCAACAACAAGTGGGACACAATCATGAAGTGGAACGACATTTATTGGATATTTCAAACTTTTTTAACAAATCAAAAACTGAAAAATTGGGCGTGCAAAAATATTTAGCCCCCTTAAGTTAATACTTTGTAGCGCCACCTTTTGCTGCGATTACAGCTGTAAGTCGCTTGGGGTATGTCTCTATCAGTTTTGCACATCGAGAGACTGACATTTTTTCCCATTCCTCCTTGCAAAACAGCTCGAGCTCAGTGAGGTTGGATGGAGAGCATTTGGGAACAGCAGTTTTCAGTTCTTTCCACAGATTCTCGATTGGATTCAGGTCTGGACTTTGACTTGGCCATTCTAACACCTGGATATGTTTATTTTTGAACCATTCCATTGTAGATTTTGCTTTATGTTTTGGATCATTGTCTTGTTGGAAGACAAATCTCCGTCCCAGTCTCAGGTCTTTTGCAGACTCCATCAGGTTTCCTCCAGAATGGTCCTGTATTTGGCTCCATCCATCTCCCCATCAATTGTAACCATCTTCCCTGTCCCTGCTGAAGAAAAGCAGGCCCAAACCATGATGCTGCCACCACCATGTTTGACAGTGGGGATGGTGTGTTCAGCTGTGTTGCTTTTATGCCAAACATAACGTTTTGTATTGTTGCCAAAAAGTTCAATTTTGGTTTCATCTGACCAGAGCACCTTCTTCCACATGTTTGGTGTGTCTCCCAGGTGGCTTGTGGCAAACTTTAAATGACACTTTTTATGGATATCTTTAAGAAATGGCTTTCTTCTTACCACTCTTCCATAAAGGCCAGATTTGTGCAATACACGACTGATTGTTGTCCTATGGACAGAGTCTCCCACCTCAGCTGTAGATCTCTGCAGTTCATCCAGAGTGATCATGGGCCTCTTGGCTACATCTCTGATCAGTCTTCTCCTTGTATGTGCTGAAAGTTTAGAGGGACGGCCAGGTCTTGGTAGATTTGTAGTGGTCTAATACTCCTTCCATTTCAATATTATCGCTTGCACAGTGCTCCATGGGATGTTTAAAGCTTGGGAAATCTATTTGTATCCAAATCCGGCTTTAAACTTCTTCACAACAGTATCTCGGACCTGCCTGGTGTGTTCCTTGTTCTTCATGATGCTCTCTGCGCTTTTAACAGACCTCTGAGACTATCACAGTGCAGGTGCATTTATACGGAGACTTGATTACACACAGGTGGATTGTATTTATCATCATTAGTCATTTAGGTCAACATTGGATCATTCAGAGATCCTCACTGAACTTCTGGAGAGAGTTTGCTGCACTGAAAGTAAAGGGGCTGAATAATTTTGCACGCACAATTTTTCAGTTTTTGATTTGTTAAAAAAGTTTGAAATATCCAATAAATGTCGTCCCACTTCATGATTGTGTCCCACTTGTTGTTGATTCTTCACAAAAAAAGACAGTTTTATATCTTTATGTTTGAAGCCTGAAATGTGGCAAAAGGTCGCAAAGTTCAAGGGGGCCGAATACTTTCGCAAGGCACTGTATATAGGGAAGGTAATCAGGGAAGTGATGGAGTCCAGGTGAGTCTGACGACACACAGGTGAGCACACGTGACAACATATACTAAATAATACATATGTGTGAAATTTGTTTTGATATAAAAAACAGGGGCAGCTGGAAAAAAATGTAGAACTCTTTTCCAGTGGTTTATTTCCATGCCAGCCAGGTAGGCTATACTCCTGCTGTAAATATAAGCAATGTACTTAATATTAGGAGTTGAAAAATAATATAGTAGGCGTAGCCTATAGAAAGCTGATGGGATCTTCCTCTTTTTAATAGAGGCCATCACTCTATGTTCTCACGCAATTGCAGAGCCTATAGAAATGTTGCAAAACGAGCTAATTAGCTCTCATGAAGTGTTTGATTTGATTTTCGAACACATTTGCATTGGTCAGAGTGATTAGAGGGACAATAAAGTGCTGAGTACCAGGCAGTTAGCAAGTTTGGTAGACTACTAATGACCATCAGCAGCATCAGAACTTGGAGAAGCCTAATTACCATCACTAAATGGTCACGTGGAATTTGACTGCCTGACCGCCAGTGAGGCGGTAATGCGGTCACCACAACAGTCCTAGTATCGACTACAGTGTTGAGGCTTTGGTGTGCATCTATCACAGATCCAGTGAATTTCTGACATACTTTGTGAATTTGTTTTGACTGTAATGGAAGTAGCTTTGTGTCATCATAATTCCGAACGTGGTTGATTGATACTGCCTATTTATCCACATATTCCATATTCCTGAAACAGATGAAGCATTGTTTGAGTTGTAGGCAACATTTTTGGACAACAGTGAATATGTGACACAGGATTAATAACAAGAAAAATGTTTCAAACGGAACCAAAGCACAACTCTCCTCGGCCCAGTGTTTGTTATGTTTGCTCTGCAGAGAACATGACAAAAGATGTCTGCGTCACTAACCTCAGACTTTTACTTACAGTCTGTCTCTCAACACTACCAAAACAAGCTGGCCCAGAGAAGAAACTTGAAAGCAAAGCACACTATAAAATCATTCAATCTCATTTCCTTTATTTTCTTAATTGACCACTTCAGCTTGTTTCCAAGTGTAGCCCATGTTTCTTAAGCCAGCAACAAGAAAGCAGTAATGTTCTTAGTTATGCCATGTACTGTAACATAGTACCTGGGAGGCTCTACTTAGGTTTAACTCCCGTCCCAAATAGACACATCTATATTAGGTGCTCTCACATTTCAGAGAGAGCACCCTTGGGACTGTATCTTTCATATAAGTTAAAGTGAGCTTACACAAAATCTTTCTGAGGGGACCTGCACATGAGACCTGAAACTCTGTTTTGTTAATACACTCAACTCCACCGAGGCTGCTTCCCAAATGGGACCCTATTCCCTACATAGTGCACTATTTTGACCAGGGCCCATAGGGCTCTCATAGGGCTCTGGTCAAAAGTACTGCTATATAGGTAATAGAGTAATATTTGTGACGCAAGACTTCAAACACTGGTAGAGTATAAGTGAACAGTGAACAGGTGGTCTTTTATAGCCATGTTGATTTCCCAGCATGGGGTTAAACAATTCCATCAGGTCAGATTTATTAAAGCAAACAGGGCAGACTGACACACAATGGGCATGTCCCAAATAGCAACCTATTTCCTAAATAGTGCACTACTTTTGACCAAAGACCTATGGAATAGTGTTCCATTTGGGATGCAACCAATGCAGGGCCAGAGAAGAAGAGAGTGGACAGGCTGTTAAAGAGAGAGACAATCAGACACAAACTGAATAAAACTGTCATCTGTTAGATCCAGACCTCTGATAACACCAAGCCTTTGTCTCTCAGAACCGTTCTACTGCTCCATTCTAATCTAGTGAGGGGTGAGAGATAGGCTTGAATGGTATACCGTATATACTGTACCATATAACTGGGTATTTGGAAATAGCCATGGAATCGTTTTTCAATACCGTTAATACCGTTGAAACTAGTTATTTGAAGTTTTTTTAATTCATTTTACTGTTTGTAGCTACTTTTTAAGTAAACATTTACAGTCAATTTGTGCAATACGTAGATTAAGAAAATCCCATTCTTTATTTCACCTGTCACATATTTTTCATTATAGTTTCCAGTCACGTGGTGATTGTTTACAAGCCTTGTGAGTCACTCATTGTTGTCCAGCATGCGCCAGGTGAACTAGTTACAGCATGGAATTCACAACTAAATCTTTGCCAGCAAGATATCTTATTACTATTAAGTTAGCTGTCTAAAATGTTCTAATTGCTCTGCAGTTGTGCTTTTGATTTGCTAATTTTGTAGCTAGTTAACTATCTAGCTAAGTGGTTAGCTTATTCCAAAATCAAGCTAAGATTGGTAACACCAGAGAATCTATTGCTGGAGCCTTGTTGTCTATTATTTGTTTTGTGCGTGCATTTGTGCATTTTTTTGTATAACTTTATGAGCTGGGATGTCTGTCCTGTAAGTAATTTAGGTCAGAGACTGTATAAAATGTTCACAATAAGCTTGTTAGCATTTAGTTAGCATTCTCTATGGGATGTTACATGTACTTGTTAGCATTTCTAACCTTTGGATTACAGATGCTCAGTGGGATTTTGTTCACTGCTGGTATTATTGAATATTCTGAGATGGCATATGGTCGGTATGAAGGTAAGAAAATCTGGATACCTCCCAAGTCTAGTGCGAGAGAGAGATAAAGAGCGGGAGAGAGAGAGAGAGTGTAAGGGACAGAGAGAGAGAGAGAGATAGAGAGTAGAATCAGAATGGCCGATTAATTAGGGCCGATTTCAAGTTTTCATAGCAACCGGAAATCTGTATTTTTGGATACCGATTTGGACAAAACATTTTTTTTACACCTTTATTTAATCTTTATTTAACTAGGCAAGTCAGTTAAGAACACATTCTTATTTTCAATGACGGTCTAGGAACGGTGGGTTAACTGCCTCGTTCAGGGGCAGAACGACAGATTTTTACCTTGTCAGCTCGGGGGAATCAATCTTGCAAACTTACAGTTAACTAGTCCAACGCTCTAACCACCTGCCTCTCATTGCACTCCACGAGGAGACTGCCTGTTACGCGAATGCGGTAAGCCAAGGTAAGTTGCTAGCTAGCATTATACTTATCTTATTAAAAACGATCAATCAATCAATCATAATCACTAGTTAACTACAAATGGTTGATGATATTACTAGTTTATCTAGCGTGTCCTGCGTTAGATATAATTGATGCAGTGCGTATTGTTGCTCCAATGTGTACCTAACCATAAACATCAATGCCTCTCTTAAAATCAATACACAGAAGTATATATTTTTAAACCTGCATATTTAGCTAAAAGAAATCTAGGTTAGCAGGCAATATTAACCAGGTGAAATTGTGTCACTTCTCTTGCGTTCATTGCACGCAGAGTCAGTGTATATGCAACAGTTTGGGCCGCCTAATTTGCCAGAATTTTACGTAAATATGACATAACATTGAAGGTTGTGCAATGTAACAATGTAACAGGAATATTTAGACTTATGGATGCCACAATAAACATCTTGTTTTCGAGATGATAGTTTCCAGATTCAACCATATTAATGACCTAAGGCTCGTATTTCTGTGTGTTATCATGTTATAACTAAGTATGATTTGATAGAGCAGTCTGACTGAGCGATGGTAGGCACCAGCAGGCTCGTAAGCATTCATTCAAACAGCACCTTTGTGCGTTTGTCAGCAGCTGTTTATAACTTCAAGCCTATCAGCTCCCGAGATTAGGCTGGTGTAACCGATGTGAAATGGCTAGCTAGTTAGCGGGGTGCGCGCCAATAGCGTTTCAAACGTCACTCGCTCTGAGACTTGGAGTAGTTGTTCCCCTTGCTCTGCAAGGGCTGCGGCTTTTGTGGAGTGATGGGTAACGCTGCTTCGAGGGTGGCTGTTGTCGTTGTGTTCCTGGTTCGAGCCCAGGTAGGAGCGAGGAGAGGGGCGGAAGCTATACTGTTACACTAGCAATACTAAAGTGCCTATAAGAACACCCAATAGTCAAAGGTTAATGAAATACAAACGGTATAGAGAGAAATAGTCCTATAATTCCTATAATAACTACAACCTAAAACTTCTGACATGGGAATATTGAAGACTCATGTTAAAAGGAACCACCAGCTTTCATATGTTCTCATGTTCTGAGCAAGGAACTTAAACGTTAGCTTTCTTACATGGCACATATTGCACTTTTACTTTCTTCTCCAAAACTTTGTTTTTGCATTATTTAAACCAAATTAAACATGTTTCATTATTTATTTGAGGCTACATTGATTTTATTGATGTATTATATTAAGTTAAAACAAGTGTTCATTCAGTATTGTTGTAATTGTCATTATTACAAATAGATTTTTTAAAAACGTCCGATTAAACGGTATCTGCCTTTTTTGGTCCTCCAATAATCAGCATCGGTATCGCCGTTGAAAAATCATAATCGGTCAACCTCTAGTAGAGAGAATAAGAGAGAGAAGGAAAGATGGGAGACAGACAGAGGGATATTCACTTTAATGTTTCTTCTTGTGTAGTCCTGGACCAACAGTCAGTTAGTTCTGATGGGAGGGAACAGTCTGTGCTGTGCTGTGGGAGTAATGATTTTAGGTTTAAACTGAATTACAGATCGATCCATCCTGCAGATCAGAACACAGCTTGTGAGCTGACTGTGTGGACACGCTGTGCACTAGAGTCGCTTTACAAATTGACTGCAGAACACATAGTGAGGAATATATATATATATATCTATATGTGTCAGCTTGGCACTGCATGTATGGGGGCATGCTGGGGGTGAATAGCCCCTATAATCACAGGAGGGTCCAGCTGCAGACTGTTTATGCTGAATTGGGTGGTAAATGAGCATGTATTTGGTGAGGAGGACCCAGGGAATCAGAGATTGGTGTTTACCCAAGCTGCAACTGGCCTGGTGGAGGTTGGGCAGAAGGGAAAGTGTTCCATTTGTATTGCTAGTCTTGGTCTCCTTCCCTTCTGCTAAATGAAAGGGCCAAAGCTACAGAGCTGTCATCTTAATGGAAATATTAAAATAAAAAAACAGAGCAAAGTCCTTGTGTTTATACTCTGGACTGAACTAGAGGCATAGTGTAGTTGCAAGTTGACTGGTGTTTTATCCTTCTTACAGAAAGATGACTGGACTGGAGAATACATTAGCATAGGCATCATGTCCCAGAGAACAGAGGCTATGCTGTGATTACTGAGCTCATAGTTGAACTGTAAAATTGCTTGTCAGCAGCTGATATGTTTCTGGCAAATGTCTGTTCTAGATTGAATTAGTTTTTGGTGTTTCTGTGAGGAGGAGGGAGGAGGAACACGGTCAAGGTGCTTACCTGCTGTCAAGCAGGTACTGATACTGATGGCTTTGGATTGTATTGTGTAACCTAAGTAGCCTATTTTCTGCTCATTCTGTGTCTCGTCCATCATAGAGTAGACATTGTTTTTTCTCTTCTCTGGATATTTGTGACATGGCCAATCAGTTATTGTGAGGTAATTTAATTTAGCTTTATTCATGAGTCAACTTTGAAATTGAATAGTCTAAAGTGCAGATGAAGAGGGAAGATTGTAGACCCTTTGTATTCAATTTAGTATGTAATTTTACACTCCAAGACTTAAGCGGAAACAGTTACTTGATTTATTCTTATAAAATTATGTTTTCGATGACTTTGCTCTCTGTTCATGCTCTTGTGAATCTGGACTGTATGGTGACCAAACCAGCACAACAGTCCAAGCTGACATTTATGAGCATCATCATATGACAGTTGGCCAACAGAGGCTCTCAAGGCATAATTGTGGGTCTAACTTGTCCTTCCCATGTTTACTGATTTGATCCATTTGGTTCCTACCTCATACTGGGGGTTAGATGGGGTCATACTGGTGTAATATTGTGTTTGCCCTGGGGTTGAAATAATAGTGTTTGGTATAATAGCTGTCAACAGCTTATTTCCAATATGACATATGTTCATACAAATATTCTTGAACTATGGTTAGAAGATATTGAAATGACACTGGTATCAGTCATACAATGGCTTTGCCAGGGTTATCAAATGTACCTGCTTGTGGAGAATGTCAGTTTGTAAATATATATGCATACAGGAAAATGTGAAGTAAAATATCCTAATACAAGTTACTGGGTGGAAAGTCTTGCCAAATAAAAGCAAACCGTTGAATTACTATGGTATTTACAGTACATGGAGAAAGCAAATGCATCTCAGCAAATGAAGATGTAAAGAGCCACCATCTCCCCTCCTCCTCTTCCAGCTCTCACAAAGCTCATCATAGCACTATAATGTGAGAGAAGACTGCCAATGGAAAAAATATTGGGTATTCTTTCCCTTCTCAAAACACAGAGAGAAATATGAACTAATCTCTTCGTCTGATTCACTGTGAGGAAAGCTTAATGCTTTTCTGTCTCTCTCTGTGAGTGTTTTGCCAGACAGTACAGCATTTACAGCCTTTTCACGGCAGGATCAGGATCATGTAAGCTCTTTAATTCTCTGTTCTCTGAAACATTTATTGAAGAAAGAAATTTGCTGCTGGTGCAGATAGAGAGGAAGTGGCTGGGAGTGAAAACACTAGGTAGATGGCCGGTCAGTCAGTGTGTTTGGTCTGTCATTTAGCCGTTTCTGTCTCGCACCGTCGAGGCTCGTGTTACACAGAGCTCCTTTGGCCATGGATCCACTCTGTTAATAAAAGCCTTCTATCCCAAGGCTATTTTAAAGCTCTACTCTACTCTACTGCTGCTTGTTCCCCTCTGCCAGATAGAGCCTTTATGAGATAGAGAGAGATTGGGAGAGGGAAAGAGAGACATCACTTGTTTTTCCAAACATGCTGAGCTTGGAGCTTGAATGTGAGGGCTGTCTAATGCTTAGTAACAGGTTTGCCTGGCCTGTTGCTGCTGTGCTCTTATGTTCCTACAGATTTTTCACCCCCAGTTCTCTGGTTCCTGTAAGAAAACTCCATGATAACATTTCTGTAACATTTACTCTGTCATGTTCGGGTTATAATACCCCTTAGTTCAACCAGTCGCAGATTTCACTGCTGCCAAAAAGCTTCCTGAGTAACATAGCGTGGTTTGGTTTTGTCCTAACGAGGACTGTAGCAGGCAGAGTTTGCTCATCCATCCTGCTCATCTCATCATTTTAATTACAGAGCGCTCATTGTCTGCTCTGACCCATTTTAGTGCAGGCTCTGCCGTCAGCTGCACAGTCCTTCCAATCACACTTAATTTCATCTGGCATTTGACTCAGGGCCGGCCGTGAAACATGAACATTAAACGCCGGCGTTCCACAAAGATTAATTGGGAGCAACAATATAATAATAACAAGATCCGATCGTGTTGCTACTTGCTGTCCACTGAGGATGTGGCCAAGCGACTGCCACGGTAGGGTAAAGCTCTTAATGGTCAAGATTGATACTGGAGGCTGGGGACCATTTCCAATGGTGTTGATGAGAGACTAGGATGTGTCCCAAATGGCACCCTGTTCCTTTTATAGTGCACTGCTCTTGACCAGGGCCCATAGGGTTTTGATCAAAATTAGTGCACTACATAGGGCATAGGGTGCCATTTGGGACACAGTATAGTTCTCAGAGGAGAGAACTGGGCCCTGGAACTGGAAGCACAATAAAACACACCTCATGGAAACAGGGCAGTCTTCCTAAAGAGTTTCACAATACTTTCCTTTTTGCAGTGTTTTCTCTAAAGCTAATTTACTGGACCTCAGGCCAGCATCAATTGTTGTTGTTTTTTTTCCTATTGTCTCACCTTAGAGCATGGTGTTTGTATTTTTTATTTATTTCACCTTTAGTTAACCGGGTAGGCAAGTTGAGAAAAGTTCTCATTTACAATTGCAACCTGGCCAAGATAAAGCAAAGCAGTTCGACACATACAACAACGCAGTTGTTTTACATGGAGTAAAACAAACATAACACAGTAGAAAAAATAAGTCTATATACGATGTGAGCAAATGAGGTGAGATAAGGGAGGTAAAGGCCAAAAAAAGGCCATGGTGCCGAAGTAAATACAATATAGCAAGTAAAACACTGGAATGGTAGATTTGCAGTGGAAGAATGTGCAAAGTATAAGTAGAAATCATGGGGTGCAAAAGAGCAAAATAAATAAATACAGTAGGGGAAGAAGTAGTTGTTTGGGCTAAATTATAGATGGGCTATGTACAGGTACAGTCATCTGTGAGCTACTCTGACAGCTGGTGCTTAAAGCTAGTGAGGGAGATAAGTGTTTCCAGTTTCAGAGATTTTGGTAGTTCGTTCCAGTCGATGGCAGCAGAGAACTGGAAGGAGAGGCAGCCAATGGAATAATTTACATGGATTTGTTCTCTGATATGTACATACAGTATTATTGAGGTATAAATTCACCATGTGTTGGGAGCACACACCACAGAGGCGGTAGTTTACAGATATAGGATCTTAATGTGACCTGTATTGTCACAGCAAAATAATCCTGTGCAACAGGATTTTCATGTTTAGTCCATAATGTTGCTTGATCAGTGGTTAGGCTATTAGCTGGTCAAAATGAAGCTACATGAAACGTGGAATACTGTCAATATAACCGTGTGTTAGTGCTGGTTTTCAGTGAAGTTATGTAGATCACGAAGCCCAACTGCATTTTCTGCGGCACATAAAAATATTCAGCAACAAAAGAATGATCATATTAAGGTCCTACATCTGTATATTGCAGGTAGTAATTGCATTGGGAAACGGTTGGATGTTGATGACATTAATGATTAACTAAACACTGACAACCAACACACTACCTGCATGCTCTGTGAAGACATAGCCTACCTCCGCATCAGTTCTTGCCATTAGAAAGCCCACAATAACAACAAAATTATGTATTCACCTCCTTAGATTCTTATGTTCCCTCTCCATTTTCCAGAATGTTCAGAGAGTTCTCTTGGTTCCAGAGCTATTGTTTGTCTACCCCCTAACGTTTCACTCACCAGTAAAAACCAAGGGGGTTAGGAAGAGGTAGCACTGCACAAAACCCTCCTATCTCTCCCAACATCAACACAATGTTGCCTGTGTTTCAATAGAGAGCGATATCTCTGAGGCTTCAATTTGTAATCTAAAAGAAGAAGGGGACAGTGTAACACTTCACAGATAAGCCCAGGTTGCGTTAAGGTTAATTACTAGCAGAGTGCTGCTCAGAATGCCAGACGTGTGTGTGTGTGTGTGTGTGTGTGTGTGTGTGTGCTCCTCAGAATGCCCGATGTACCCGGGCCATGTCAGGTCTGAAAGTACAGAGGGCGGAAGTGTGTGTGTGTGTGTTTGAGTGCTCAGCTCAGATACAGTTCAGAGGGACAGCTCCAGGTAAAGAGGTCTTCAAACGGGTTGTGTTGAATGTATCAAACCACCTGCTTTGCCAACTGCTAGTGGGTCTTGTGGCTTCCCTTCTCATTGGTGCGTTACGCTCTTAACATTGCTGCTGATTCTACACGCTCTCTCTCCAAGGCATAGGCTAATTAATGGATACCATTCACAGTTGATTAGCCACAGTTCTTTTGGTAATTACATTCGCATACTAACCACTCACAAGAAAACAAGGGGAGAAAAAAACAAAGGAGTGGAAAATAAATTAATGCACTTCTCATCTGATGGTCTTAATTTATTTCGTTTGGCTTCCGCTAAAGATAAGAAACCATTTTTCTCTCCCTCTATATTTGAGTTGTTCCACATTCATAATGTTTCACTAGAATGACTTTGAAATAAATACACACAATTAGATTATTCCAGTGCTTTGTGCAAATGGAGAAAGTGTCTCACAGAGGGAGGACTCATGAAGACACAAACCTCTTCCCCTCTTCCCTCCCTGCCCGGTGTAGGCTGGGGTTTGTGGGGTTTGTGCTGTTGCTGTGTCTTGGTCACAGAGAGGTGCATTGTGCTCTAGGGCCCAGCTGTTAGTGCATAATTCTTCATTCTGTCTCCCATTGTTCCTACCTGTCAGCATGCTTGTGTCTCAGAAGAAAGGAAGTGGCAGCCATTTTGCTAAGAGGGCTGTGTGTGTGGGTTTAGGGGGCTCGTCATGAACGCAAAACACAGCGCTGTTGCTATTTTTTAACTAAACTAAAGGACACATTTTATAATAGCTCATCTAGGTACACTTATCCCCTCCATTCATGCTTGCCTTTCACCAATCCAAAAAACCACAACCGCTCCATGTCCTATTGGTACTCTCCCACCATCTTGTTTTTGTTCCTTGGCAGCATCCTCCTCCCTTGGGTTACTTGAAGTTAATAACCTGCCAGAACATCTTGATACTTTGCTTTGTGATGCAAACCCATGCTTAATTACCATCCCATAAGGCATGAATAGCCGGCCCAGATTTTCATTACCTTGCAGTGAATTGGCTATAACCTCTCGAAAGACATCTTTCTACTATGTGACAATAGAGCAATGTGGCAGAAATTACTCACCCAAGCAGAAACAACTAGGACTTAACTCAACACGTAAATGTGAAAAATGTAAACGCAAGTGGCACTAATTGAATGGATCTGTGAAAGGAAATATCTCTGTGACACTGATTTGACATAATCTTGGTACGAGGCCAGAGGTATAATGATGATCTGTTCTCTTCTCTTGCAGTTTGCCAACAACAACAACTACATGAACATGGCAGATGTCGCTGGTGGTGGTGATGTAAGTATCCCTTCTCCACTTTCCTCAACTATCTCTTCTCCACGTTCTGATCTCTTCTCTACGTTCTGATCCACATTCTGATCCCTTCTCCACATTCTGATCCCTTCTCCACATTCTGATGCCTTCTCCACATTCTGATGCCTTCCCCACATTCTGATCCCTTCTCCACGTTCTGATCCACGTTCTGATCCCTTCTCCACGTTCAGATTCAAGTTCTGATCTCTTCTCCACATTCTGATCCCTTCTCCACGTTCAGATTCAAGTTCTGATCTCTTCTCCACATTCTGATCCCTTCTCCACTTTCTGATCTCTTCTCCACGTTCTGATCCACATTCTTATCCCTTCTCCACATTCTGATCCCTTCTCCACGCTCTGATCCCTTCTCCACGTTCTGATCCACATTCTGATCCCTTCTCCACATTCTGATCCCTTCTCCACGTTCTGATCCCTTCTCCACGTTCAGATTCAAGTTCTGATCTCTTCTCCACATTCTGATCCCTTCTCCACTTTCTGATCCCTTCTCCACGTTCTGATCCCTTCTCCACACTCTGATCCCTTCTCCACGTTCTGATCCCTTCTCCACGTTCTGATCCCTTCTCCACGTTCTGATCCCTTCTCCACGTTCGGATCCCTTCTCCACGTTCTGATCATGTCAAGGCCAATAATGGAGATGTAGGGAAGTCAATGAATCAGATGAAGATGTCAGAGATAACTACTATTTTTTTCAGACAGTGTACCGGCATACAAGCTATAGCAAATTATAGGCTACAATTGTTTTTAACATCGAGTAAGGCTTTGTTGTATTGCTGTTAAATTGCTTCATTTTTAAATAATGTATTGGGGCTGCAGGGTAGCCTAGTGGCTAGAGCATTGGACTAGTAACCGAAAGGTTGCAAGTTCAAATCCCCGAGCTGACAATGGTACAAATCTGTCATTCTGGGGCAGAACTGTTCCTAGGCTGTCATTGAAAGTAAGAATTTGTTCTTAACTGACTTGCCTAGTAAAATTAATAAAAGGCTTTGTTATATTGCTGTTAAATTGCTTCTTACTGAAGCAAGACCCTGCATAGATAATTAGTAAGATTAGTCAAGTTCAATATCGTCTGAAAGCCTTGTGATGTCTCTAGGTGAGTCAAGGTGAGGTGTCAGAAAGTTAGGGATGTAATCACCTGTTTTCCCTCGTGTTCCAAGACATGATCAAGGAGCCTGAGGAGAAACACGTGCCATCACTCACAAAACCACTCTCTGTCTTGCCTGGCAGTTCCAATGCCTTGAATGTCATGTGGCATGACTTTAGAAGTGTCTGAATGATCTGTGTATGTTATGGTAAGGACACATAGAGTAGGTTTGGGACTACTGCTGCTAAGCTGCCAAACTCACATTTCATGTCCCTCTGAGCGTTGGTGACTGAGGATTCAATCGTGCGCTAAATATACCAGTGTAGTCGACCTCCACCCTCTCTCCTGCCCTGTCATTAGGGAGAAGTGCACCAAAAATACCCATCATCCATCCACAGTAGTTCAAAACAGGGCAATCTCATACTGTTTAGTGTACCATGGTGCTGTCTAAAGAGAGACTGATCTAGCCTGCTCTCTCAACCATGTACCAAGCAACCACAGTATTGCCATAGAGAAGAGCAAAACAGATTCCTTTGTAATGTTACACATCACATCTCTCTCCATGGTTGAGAAAGCTATAGTTACTTAACTCAATACCTCAATGGTGATGCTACTCAGTCAAGCAGTTACAGTACAGCAGGGACTGCACAGACTGACCCAACTACAAAGCCTTCACCTTTTGCGTGTAGGGGGCAGTATTTTCATTTTTGGCAAAAAAACGTACCCATTTGAAACTGCCTATTTCTCAGCTCCAGAAACTAGAATATGCATATAATTGTCAGATTATGATAGAAAACACTAAAGTTTCCAAAACTGTAAAAATATTGTCTGTGAGCATAACATAACTGATATTGCAGGCAAAAACCTGAGGAAAATCCAATCAGGAAGTGCCTCTTATTTTGAAACCTCTCTGTTTCTATGCATGCCTATGCTACATTTAAAGGGATATCAACCAGATTCCTTTTTCTATGGCTTCCCTAAGGTGTCAACAGTCTTTAGACATAGTTTCAGGCTTTTGTTTTGAAAAATTAACGTGAAAGATCACATTGCGTAAATGGATAGGTGGGGGCTCTCAGAGTGAGTTTTGCGCTACAGAGTAAAGCGGCCATTGTTTCTCCCGGTATTATTGAAAAACCTACACACCCGTTTGATATATTATCGAATATATATTTTAAAAACAACCTGAGGATTGATTATAAAAAACGTTTGACATGTTTCTGTGGACATTATGGATATTATTTGGAATATACGTCTGCGTTGTCGTGACTGCGCTTTCCTGTGGATTTCTGAACATAACGCAACAAACAAATGGAGGTATTTTGGGTATAAAAATAGTCTTTATGGAACAAAAGGAACATTTGTTGTGTAACTGGGAGTCTCGTCAGTGAAAACATCTGAAGATCATCAAAGGTAAACGATTAATTTGATTTATTTTCTGATTTTCGTGACCTAGCTACTTAATGCTTAGTGTACATAATGTTTTGTTATGCTATCGATAAACTTACACAAACGCTTGGATTGCTTTCGCTGTAAAGCATCATTTCAAAATCTGAGACGACAGGTGGATTAACAAAAGGCTAAACTGTGTTTTGCAATATTGCACTTGTGATTTCATGAATATGAATATTTTTTTGTAATATTATTTGACTGTGGTGCTATGTATATGCTGACGAAAATGATCCCGCTAACGGGATGGGTAGCATCAAGAAGTTTAGAGTCATTTAGAGAGATGTTCCATTTGCCAACACATTTTCTCAAACTAGGTGCATCCATCCTCCATGTCCAGGGGCTGCTGAGGCCAAAGAAATATAATTACTAGAACCGGCATCCTCACGCAACTCAATGTGCCGTGGTCAAAGGGGATTTTTTAAAATCCAATCTAGTAACTCTACTTCTATGGCTGAGGCCCTCTGTGGTGAGGCGAGTCGAGGCCACGCCATCACAAGCTGTTCAGAGAGCATTCAGCCCAAGCTGTGAAAGCCCAGTGTGGCTGGACTGGCTGGGTGGGGGCTGGTGGGCGGGTGGTAGGGCGAGGGCAGGAGAGTTAATAGAATAGCCAAGCAGCTCATTTGCATTTTATCAAAAGGAACAACTGTTTCCAGTGTTACGGCACAGATGGCATTGTACTTCAGCCCACTTTTTGTGTGTGTGTGTATGTGCATGTAAAGAGAGAATGATACAAAAAAATTGTGTAACCACAGGCAGAGCACAGATTATTTATTTTTTCTAATGAAAAAAGGATTGGAGTGTGTGAAGTATTGTTTCTTGTAACCTGAACTGAGAAGAAATTTAAGTGACTTTCCACTTTGAGTTGTGTAATTTCACACTAAAATGAGATTTCTCTCTACTGTAACGCTGTATTAATCAAGTTAATGTGACAGGCCTTGGCTCTGGGTGCACTGGAAGGGAAGGCTGTACCAGCACCAGCCAAAATGGATCTGGCTCCATGATGAATGAGTGACTTTGACAGCAGCTAAATATATACAACTGCATTCTGCATAGACAATTGAGGCTAACTGTAATTGTAAAAAAAAAAGCTAACATCCAGTTCTCTTGCAACTCTTGTATAATACGGAACACTAGTTTATGATTCATTTCTACACAAACACTACAGGCTATTTATTACTCACTGGTATACTCAAACTCAGAGAACATCTTTAAATAAGCCAACATGCTTATTCAAATAGATAAAACAATATTAGATACTTAGATAACTAGTGTATCAAAATAAACCAATATGCTTATCCAATAGATACAATAACATTGGATATGTAGATGACTGGTGTATCAAAATCAACCAAAACGTCATATGTAACAGATAAAATAACATTGGATATTTACTGTAGAAGGCTGGTGTGTTATTACCTTCTGCACTTACAGAATGAGATAAGATGACCTTGGTGTGCTCCTGTTAAAACACCCATCCTAACAGGGAGGCTTGACTGCTCTCCTTAGAGAGTATGATACTGTACAGCGGGATTCAATTCCACTCAGCGGTGGGTATCACTTCTCCCTTCCAATCAAATTAGACAGGAGTAATGATCTATGTAGAAATGGATTTGAGATGGTTACAAATTTGAAATGTTGATTGCGGGCCCACCGTGATGTTATCATTTGAGTAGCTTTATGCTCTGCTGCCTCGCTAGATATTGGAAACTGGAGTCTCAATCCTGGCTCTATTGATCCCGGGGCCTATTATATTCAGTAATTGCATGGCTCTGCCTTTAACAAGTCTTGGTTATTGCATCAGTGAATTGGATTACAGAAGTTTATTGAAAGGCTGGAGATATTGCCTCAAAAGCTTTTTCTTGCTGCTGTCTTCGATATTGGGAGTGAGAACACCATACATGTTCTAGATAGAAGGAATATGAGATAGATTGGAGTCCTCGATGGTTCACAGAAACACATCAGATCATTAGCATCTGAAACTCAACCATGAATCGTCTCATGCTTTTCCTGAACATTTCCATAATTCTTGCCTGTTAGCTCCAATAGTCCGCACTTTAGCAGTGAGCCAATGTGTTTGTCATAAATCGAATGGCCTTTTCACCATGCACGTAATGCTGCCTGTGTATTAACAACACACTATATCATACAGCACTGGGGCTCTGTGGCTGCTTGGGAGATTCCCTATACATCTGCCCACACATGCTGGATTGATCTGGTCTGGCCTCAGCTCCCTCTTACAAGCCCTGCTCTGCCCCCTATGCCATCGGACCCTCCGCCTGCTCATGGAACGACCCGTCACACATGCAGGCACACATAACACACAACACACACACACACACAGTGACCGACATGGACACACACACACAAACATGAAGCTAGCATCTAGTTTGCTTGGCAATTGGCTGTGCTGAGCTTTCATAACAATTGAAATGGATAACCAGGCTGCTGATGTGAAGGAAGTGGATTGTGCATCTCTTAATCTGAGATCAGAGCCCTTCTAAACTGCTCCTGGTGCAGAATTAGCCAGGTTTTATGTGAAGTGACACCAGGCAGTAATGCTGCAATGCTGTAACAGTGTGTTACTCTCTGGGCTCCACCAGCCATCCATCCAGCCAGGCAGGCAGGCAGGCAAGCACTCCTAGTCTGGCACCTCTCCCCTGAGGAAGAGAGGCCTGCCCTGCACTGACAGCTGACACACTCCCTCAGGCGAGCCTTAGCTAACTTCATGTATCAATTTTCAGCTCCCAACTCGTGCAGATGTTAATTTGGATTATCATTATGGATGGGAGATGAGGAACACAACCATAGTCTTTGATAGCGATCTCACTTCCTCTCTCTCTCCTTCCCTTCATTACACTATTTATCAGAAACTAGGAAAATAACATTCCTCTATTCCTGCCCTCCAGGGCAGGTCAGTTTATCTTGAAGGTCACGGTCACATTTGCTCTGTTTTACTATAAAAATGGAGCTCACCTTTGCTCATCATCGTCTAAGGGAAGGCTGTCTCAAACATCATCCTGCTTGCCACTATAATTCAGGCCACAATGCATCAGCCTACGGTCCAACATCCCTATCCAGCTCTGTTCACTGTCCTGGTTTAGCTTCTTCCACACAGATCTTGGCAAATTGTACCCATATGAAAAGGTCAGAGAGTAATACAAATTAATGTAATGGCAATGTCCTTTTTTCCTCCCCTAAAGTATCCTTCTGAGGCTTGTGAAACCAGCCAAACAAACAGAGAGGCCCTTTTTACTGCACATCATTCTTCTCTAAATGACAGGTTCAGATTGGTAATGAAGCCTGTGATGATGATGTTCTCTCCTGATCACTGCTATGTGGCCCTGGCTGTAGCTCTACACCATTGAGTCATGACAGTTCCCTTTTCACACTATTTATATTTTAAAAACTTTGTGTTTTCATTGTTAGGCACTGAGACAAAACATGTTAGGCGGCAGGTACCCTAGTGGTTAGAGCATTGGCTGAGTAACCAAACAGTTGCAAGGTTGCAAGATCAAATCCCTGAGCTGACAAGGTAAAAATCTGCCATTCTGCCCCTGAACAAGGCAGTTAGCCTAGGAACAGTGGATTATCATTGAAAATAATATTTTTTTCTTACCTGACTTGCCTAGTTAAATAAAACATTTAAAAAGTTCCAGTGCTTTTTTCGGTGGCGTTAACATTAAATAATATGGCAGTAGTAGAGTAGAGCACAGTACATGGTTGTTAAAACCTTTCTGTAATTTATCCTGCTCTCCTCTACACTCTTAGAAAAAATATATACAGTTGAAGTTGGAAGTTTACATACACCTTAGCCAAATACATTTAATCTCAGTTTTTCCACAATTCCTGACATTAAATCCTAGTAAAAATTCCCTGCCTTAGGTCAGTTAGGATCACCACTTTATTTTAAGAATGTAAAATGTCAGAATAATAGTAGAGAGAGTGATTAATTTCAGCTTTTATTTCTTTCATTACATTCCCAGTGGGTGAGAAGTTTACATACACTCAATTAGTATTTGGTAGCATTGCCTTTAAATTGTTTGCCTTTGGTCAAATGTTTCGGGTAGCCTTCCACACGTTTCCCACAATAAGTTGGTTGAATTTTGGCCCATTCCTCCTGACAGAGCTGGTGTAACTGAGTCAGGTTTGTAGGCCTCCTTGCTCGCACATGCTTTTGCAGTTCTGCCCACACATTTTCTTTAGGAAGTCAGGGCTTTGTGATGGCCACTCCAATACCTTGACTTTGTTGTCCTTAAGCCATTTTGCCACAACGTTGGAAGTATGCTTGGTGTCATTGTCCATTTGGAAGACCCATTTGCGACCAAGCTTTAACTTCCTGACTGATGTCTTGAGATGTTACTTCAACATATCCACATAATTCTCCTTCTCGTGATGCCATTTATTTTGTGAAGTGCACCGTCCCTCCTGCAGCAAAGCAACTCCCCAACATGATGCTGCCACCCCCGTGCTTCACGGTTGGGAGGGTGTTCTTCAGCTTGCAAGCCTACCCCTTTTTCCTCCAAATATAACAATGGTCATTATGGCCTAACAGTTCTATTTTTGTTTCATCAGACCAGAGGACATTTCTCCAAAAAAGTATGATCTTTGTTCCCATGTGCAGTTGCAAGCCGCAGTCTGGCTTTTTTATTGCGGTTTTGGAGCAGTGGCTTCTTCCTTGCTGAGCGGCCTTTCAGGTTATGTCAGTATAGGACTCGTTTTACTGTGGATGTAGATACTTTTGTACACAATGTCCTTTGCTGTTGTTCTAGGATAGATTTGCACTTTTCGCACCAAAGTACATTCGTCTCTAGGAGATGTCTCCTTCCTGAACAGTATGATGGCTGCGTTGTCCCATGGTGTTTATACTTGCATACTATTGTTTGTACAGATGAACGTGGTAGCTTCAGGCTTTTGGAAATTGCTCCCAAGGATGAACCAGACTTGTGGAGGTCAACAATTATTTTTCTGAGGTCTTGCCTGATTTCTTTTGATTTTCCCATGATGTCTAGCAAAGATGCACTGAGTTTGAAGGTAGGCCTTGAAATACATCCACAGGTACACCTCCAATTGACTCAAGTGATGTCAATTAGCCTATCAGAAGCTTCTAAAGCCATGACATCACTTTCTTGAATTTTCCAAGCTGCTTAAAGGCACAGTCAATTTAGTGTACGTGAACTTCTGACCCACTGGAATTGTGATATAGTGAATTATAAGTGAAATAATCTGTCTGTAATCAATTGTTGGAAAAATGACTTGTGTCATGCAAAAAGTAGATGTCCTAAACGACTTACCAAAACTATAGTTTGTTAACAAGAAATTTGGGGAGTGGTTGAAAAACAAGTTTTAATGACTCCAACCTAAGTGTATGTAAACTTCCGACTTCAACTGTATCTAGAACCTTAAACATTTCTTTGCCTGTCCCTATAGGAGAACCCATTTTGGTTCCAGGTAAAAGCCTTTTGGGTTTATGTATGACCTTTTCCACAGAGGGTTCTACAAGGAACCCAAAAGGGTTCAATGTGGAACCAAAAAGGGTTGTCCTATGGGGACAGCCAAAGAACCCTTTTGGAACCCTTTTTTCTAAGACAGTATAAAACCGTCCGCATGCTTCCCAACTGAAACAGTTTATACATATATTATGATGACATTTTGTGAAAATGTTGTTTGTTTTGTCCTTTGGCTAGGTTTTTTTCCAGCTGTTCATACACACATTATTTTTTATTGAGGCAAGCCAAATCTATCCCCCTTTGTCTGTAATTGGTCAACAGTAGGGATTGTTCAATGAAGTGTTTGTTGTCATTCAACGATAGACGACTCGTTTTCATGCAAATCTTTTCACTTGAGAAATACTAAACCAAACTAGAAATACTAAACCAATCATTCTAGTTTGGTGTAAAGTTGTGCGACTAAGATCTCCTTGGCAAAAACATCTAAATTAATGACAGATTTTTTGTTTTGTTATCTTAGATGAATCTTAAATCAAATCAAAGTTTATTTGTCACGTGCGCCGAATACAGTGAAATGCTTACTTACAGGCTCTAGCTAATTGTGAACAATAGGTAGGTAAAGAAATAAAACAACAGTAAAAAGACAGGCTATATACAGTAGCGAGGCTATAAAAGTAGTGAGGATACATACAGACACCGGTTATTCAGGCTGATTGAGGTAGTATGTACTCGTAGATATGGTTAAAGTGACTATGCATATATGATGAAAATATAGTAGCAGTAGCGAGTGGTTGGCGAGTGGTCAGTGGGACACAATGCAGATAGCCCGGTTAGCCAATGTGCGGGAGCAGTGGTTGGTCGGCCCAATTGAGGTAGTATGTACATGAGTGTATAGTTACAGTGACTATGCATATATGATAAACAGAGAGTAGCAGCAGCGTAAAAAGGAGATTAATTTTGAGTAATTCTATACTGGTTATGGCGTCTCAAGATGGACTAACTAGTACTATTGGCATTTTTTTCAAATTTTTAAAGCGAAGGTCTTTTCAAGCAAAGGTCGAAGGTATGCGAGCACACTAGTTTGGTCACATAGTTGAGTCCTACTAGGCGCCCTCCGAACCGAAGCATGAGGAAGCCTTAAGCCAGAGTCCAGAGCTGTGATGAACATGCAGTGGCTCCTTCAGAAAGGAGGACTGATGGAACTGCTGTGAAACAAGCATCAGGAAGTTTAAAAGTGGTCTGAAACTAGGGGAACAGGAAAATACAACTCTATTAGCTGTCTCTGCCTCTGGAATTCATCAGTGCTTGTCAAGACAGCTGCCCTGAGTAGGCAATGAATTTGTTTCAAGTGTCTGTGTGCCAAAGCAAGCAACAGAAACATTACTACTCTCTAATCAAGGACTAAGCTGGCATATTCGCTCTGCTGCCACTGCCTTAGGTTTTTTCATTGCCTGTAAGAGAGAGATCGAAAGAGAGAGAGAGAGGCTGATGGACTTCTGTTCTGCCTCCCCTCTAAGCTTGTCCTGGTAAAAAAAAGTGTATTAACACTGATATCAACACACTGACCTAAAGCTAACAGAAATACTTATTTCAACTCGACTTTAGACCTTTGATATTGAGGAAAGAGTATCTTGACTGCCATGCTAGTAGTGGCTGTATCCAATTGTGGCGCGTCCTATATGCATGTAACTCAGATGTGGTCATAGTGGGTCGCTATGTGAATACGTTGGCCTTTTACTGAGTGGCTTAAGGAATGTGCCAATGAAGACAAGACCAGCAGTAGGTGAACAGAGCAGTTGGTACCATCTCCAAGAATCCAAATAAGCTAATTAAGTGTGACCAAAAGCTTGAATTCTGCAGGCAGAGGGATTAGACTGTTTGATGAGCAGATTTAAGGGTTCAACCAAGGGGAACAATGAGAAACCCTTCTGGCCAAGCGTAATATTTCTCAGAACATTTTCTTTAAACCCATGTTTCTGTGACGTGTATTTTCTCCGCACTTCAGACCCAAGATCTTCCATCCCTGAGATTAAGGGGCTTTTATCATGGATCCTCTCCTCTCTCATGATTTCTTCACTTTTTTGTAGTTGCTTTTTTTTCCCTCTTTCCTCCTTACTTTGCTCAGAGTGGACTTTAATGGGTTTTAATAAATGTTACATCTCTGCATGGTTACAGACAAGTGTTAGTACCACTCCACCGAACTTCTCCTCCTTTAAACAATAAATCCCTGAAAGGAAGGCTTCATGCAGGTATGAGAGATAAGAAGATCGAAACCCCATGGGAGCATAGCAGAGTTGCGGATATTCCTTTTTTCCTTTGATTATAATTAATGGACATTTTTGTAGGGGTTGACACATTTTTCATAAGGAAAAATCTACTCTGAAATTTTAAAGTGGAAATTACAAACTTCGGAATCCTTTTTAAACCTCAAATACACTACACATTTAACATTTCCTGCATTGCAGGAAAGTTCTCCTGCAACAGGGTGATCAAATTAAGATCCTACATTTGTAACATGATCATTGGGCTCATACCAGAGTTGTGGACATGTATTCTTTCTTTGATACGTTCTTCTGGCCTGCACCTGATGAATTGGATGTGCATATTTGTTTATTTTTTCCATTAATTATAATCCACATAATAATTCACATGTCCTGTTGCTGCAGTATTATTTTCCTGCTTTAGCAAACTGGCTAAAATGAAGATCCTACATCTGCAGATAGTTTTAGCTAAATGTCACTATAAAGTATCTAGGCCTGTAGCGTCAGTACACATACACTGATCATAAATGAATACATTGAAGTGACAGTGTACTTTTCCTTCCTTTTTCTCGCTCAGCCAACTTTCACTACTAGTTTCCTTTACAGTACACATGATCTGTATTGATTTCGCAAACATGAATCCAATGATATGACCATGTACTTTCCTCTCCCTATCTGTTCTCTAGACATTCCACACCCCCAGCCTGGGAGACGAGGAGTTTGAGATCCCTCCCATCACCCCTCCTCCAGAGACAGAGTCTGGCCTGGGCCTATCGGATGTGGACTCCCCCTTCCCGGGGCACCCGCTCCAGCACAGGGGACCCTTCACCCCCCAGTTCCCCCCTCAGAGCCTGGAGCTGCCCTCCATCACCATCTCACGCAACCTCATGGACCAGGAGGGGCTCTCCAGCATCAACGGCCTGCCATTGGTGAGTACTAGACTGGACCAACACGTAGGGTAGAGGGATTTAATAGATACTATGGTCACATGCATAGGCATCAAGTACAGCGTGCTATTAGGACATGCGCCTCTTCAATAATTATAGGGCTAGGGTGGGTTTAAGGCGTCAATTTGACATATTTGTTCATGCACAGAGAAAATATAGTACCAGGCACCAACACTTGGGTACAGGGTCAAGGTGCTGTCATATAAACATATAAATAAAAAAGGTCAGGAGAGCCCATGTGACCATTACAGTATGATCTGAGTACCTGGAGAATACCCTTACCCTTTATTAGGCCATAGAGTAACCTTCACTGCACTCAGTGCACACCTCCAGTTGTTACTGCATCTGGCACAGCATCTGGCCCATTTATAAAGCTGGAGGATGGAATAGTATCACAATGCTAGCTAGACAATGGTCGCAGTATGTAAATACTGAATTCTGTTTGGGTTTATAAAGGAAAAACAAAGCCTACAAAAATAACCCTCTTTGTAATAGGAAAATATATGAATGGATCATGGGCATGATGGCACAATGTATTTTTGCCCCTCCAGGGAGTGATGAAAGTGAGTCCCCAAAAAGTGCAACGGTTTCATGGCCCCGTATACAGTATTATGTATGTTGGTTCCAGAAACCCTGTTCTGTAGATGCTGATGCATCATTCCGTTCTGTCCTGTCCCTTCCACTGTCACATGATGTGTTTCCATGCCTTTATCTACATGTTGTTATGTTCAGAGCCTGAATGCACTCAGTCAACTGACAGACAGAGCTTTGTTTGAGTTCAGAATCCCAGGTTTTGTATTTGGTTAAATAACACGATGCTACTAGAATTAACCTTTTGGTGTGAGTACTTAGAAAGGGAGTCAATGAATGGATCTCCAGCTTAGCCTTCCTGTCCATTGACGTGGATGAGAGAATGTGGAATGGTTCCGGAACCCAGTAATCACTTTCTGTATGTTGATAGAGTTCTATGTTATAGATTTAAAACATTTTGATAGAAAAAGCTTTCTTAAATGCCATTGAGGATGAAATGCATTGAGGAGGAAACATGGAAATGTCACTCGCTGACACTATCACAGTAATATGGGATTATTATAGGAAGAAAATATGGAAGCAGAAAGCATTATATGCAGAAAGATGATATTGATGCTGTGTTTTTGGGGGGGTGAACTGCAAAACAGTCATTACATTGAACAAAAATATCATGATAGTTTTAGCCATATTATCCATGTAAAAATGTATTTCAGACCCCCCACTTTTAAACCAGACACATATGGTGAATCACATACAGTGTATGATATTACAGAATATGTATTTACATTCTGATATGGGCAGGCGCTATAACATTTCATTGCCTTTTTTCCTCCCTTCCATGCTGCTGGCATGTAAAATAATTGCAGCTTTTAAAATATCTGTGCTGCATAAGCGAGCCCCGGAAGGCTTTTGCCTAAAGAATTTTCATTTCATGGTCAGTTAAGCTTTTTTACATCTGGAGAAGAAACGGAACCTTGACACAATTACAGTCCTGACTGTTCTCACGACTTGGTGGAGGATTAGATTTGATTCTCCAACATTATTCCTCTTTAACACCATTTGCATGGCTCATGTCTCTGATTGTAAGAAGAGACTATTAAAACTACAGGGAAAGAATGTGCGGTTTCTGCTCCTTTGCCTCGTGGCATTGTCACTGGGAGACTGTTGCACACTGCTCTGCTCCTTTATCACTCAGCAAACATTGTACCACAGACAGAAAGGCAGAAAGGCTTACCGACCGTGAACTCCATTATGTTCTGGATATGGGATTGATCCCCAAAAGTCCTGAACACAGAGACAATGCAGGGAAATTACATTGATCTATGCCATTGTCTTTGGTTTGAGATTTGAAAAGGGTTGCGGGAAGTAACTTTTTTAATGAACTATATAGTGTTTATAAAAGTGTTATTACATTTTAGGTTCATTTTGTCAGTGGAATGACATTGGGGGACAACATTGTGTACACTACACTGTTGTGTATCTCTTATTTGAAACGTTTGCAAGGACATATAAAATAAACCATGCAAATAAAACATAGTAAGTACATTTCCCAACCAGTCACAGTTTTCATATTTCCCAAATAGTTTTCTCTGTTCTCTTAGCTCTGTGGCATTGGGTAATTCGTAACTGTGATAGCCTCTCGCTACACCACCATGACAAAAAAAAAACAATGGGTGTACAATGTACCTGTACCATTTTCAAATCCCCCCTCCATGTAGTTGCTCTGCCAAGTGTTCCACTAATTCCTTTCCCCTATAATGCTCCATGTATGTCTTGCAAATTGGCCACATATGCTATGGTTCTACAAAGAGAAATACATGTCTGTGGGCTGGCAGAAAGCAAGTCATTATTTATTTAATCTGCTCTCCAAACAAGCTTCTGACTGTCATTTGTGTCTCGCAGCATGTGTCCTCCTGATTTGTGATTTGGTCTCTGTCAATAGTTCCAAATACTATTGGAGGTGGAACTGCCAGTATCTATTTATTTAGAGCTCCCTTCATTCTCACTTTCTTTTTCTCTCTCTCTCTCTCTCTCTCTTTCGCTCTCTACGATGCACTGCACAGGCCTCTGGGTGCTATTTCTGAAAATATCTCTGTCTTCTCTACAGTATCCTTGCACAGAGTTAGACTTTTCCCATGTTTCCTCCCTTGTAAGAATGTATGGGTGGATATGTCGGTCTATAAAAAGGTCCCTTCTACGTGTCACATCTTCATAATTGGGTTAGAAATAGCCCAAATATCTTGTTTGAATAGAAATTAATATGGAGTCAAATGTATCTTTCTTAGTTTGTTGCCCAAAATTGATGCAAAGATGCATGTTTATTGTATTTACATGAATACATACTGACTATATGCCAAGTCTAGTCAGTAGGAATCTAATCTGCATCATTTGCGCTACGTTCACCCTAATGACTTAGTACACACAAACATTTAGCCAGCTAGACTAGTACATTCATCGACAGTTGTTTTTCTCTATAGCCAACACCCAGTAATGCCATGCAATTTGTAGCTGACTGTATGTACAATACGTTAATTACACCCTGATAGTGTACAGATAGTCTATGAATCTAATCCCCTAGATTCTGACCCGTCACAAACCACTGTCTTGAATAAAATGGAAAATATGACCAGTGTTGCAGAAACAGTTGTATTTTTTACACTCTCTTATCTTCCTTCCAAGCTGAGTAGCACTGACATCAGTTGTACATCCATTTCAGAGAGTGGATTTTTTTGTCATTGTTTTCTTCGTCCTGTTTCTTTTCTCTTTTTACTTTCAGCCAGTCAGATGTTGTGACATATTGGGTCAGTCAGAAATTAAAGATATTCATGCAGGCATGCAATACTTGTAATGAAGTCTCAACCTGACCTTCTGTATGATTGATTCTGTAATTTAGTTTTCTTAGGCAGCCAGCACTTGAAATGAAATGATATCATGTTGAACAAGTTTTAAATACCCACAGTGCACCGGGAGAAATGGGGGAAGGAAGAGTTTTGGGGCAGGGCATTTATGGGGGAGCGGGAGAAGGGGAAGGGGATGTGTAGCCCTTCAAGGTCAGTTAAAATGGGAGTGTGGAAGGGAATATTTTGTTTTTGGGCTGGGGGGTTGGATGGAGAGGGGTTAGTCAGTGGATGGACTGTGACTGTGTATATGCACAGCAGTATACTGTGAGGTTTGTTAAAGCCAGAGACAGGGGGGAGAGGAGTCGAAAAACAATTTATCTTCATGCTATTATAGCCTTTACCAGCATTCTAAATTCCATTTTTCTCATTTGGCTTAAGCACCAAGGTTCTGCGGCCAGGGAGCCGAAAAGGGAGGAGTAAGAAAATAAGATGGACCCGTTTAAAAGCACATGCAGTAAAGGACTATGTGCAGAGGACTGATAAACTATCTTTAATAGGACTGACCTTTCATGCTGGCGAAAGTTACTGGGGGACTCATCCTTATAATTACCATATAGATGATTTTACCCCTCTTCTGCAATGGAACATTTCCAAGAGCTTCTGTCAATGATTGAATGGAAATTTAACTTGTTAACATTCTTTTCAGCCTGTTAAATTCCCCACCTCCTCAGATTCTGATTCCAATATCTCCAAGAACAGACCCAAGGCTCTTTTCATTGACATCACTGCTATTGAGATTTTATCTCTGGTACTTCTGAATGAGTAATGTTGCATTTTCAGTCCAGCTGCTGTGTTTATTAGCCAGTGTGTTGTGGAAGGGTCTCGGCTATTGTTGGGTTTTTTATTGCATCTTATACATAGTTGTTGGGATGCTTTGGTGCAGAGGAGAGGATAGGATGTGTAGTCAAAGCCAACAACCTTCTATCAAACAAGCCAATATGCTTGTGACAGCTTGACAGGTACACATGAGTTGCTGGCTCCTTGAGCTTGAGGACTTTTAAAAGGCATAGATGTTGAGAGTCTCCATCTCAAGATTTCCTTCACAAAGCCATATTGATTGGAGAGTAGATTGCATAGACTCTAGGTTTACTTGTGTTTGATACACATGTATACAAACACACAAGCTGGATGGAGCCTGATAGGGATGTTTTTTTTTATTTGACCTTTATTTAGTTAGGCAAGTCAGTTAAGAACACATTCTTATTTACAATGACAGCCTAGGAACAGTGGGTTAACTGCCTTGTTCAGGGGCAGAATGACAGATTTTTACCTTGTCAGCTCGGGGATTCGATCTAGCAACCGTTCGGTTACAGGTCCAACACTCTAACCACTAGGCTACCTGCTTCCCCATTTGTCACATCTGGCCACTGTGCATTCAAGATAAGGACTTATTTACAGATTTATGATGACTATCAAGCTATCTTCTTAGATGTCTGCTGTGACTGCAGACAATATCTGCGTCCCAAAGGCACCCTATTCCCAACATAGTGCACTATGGACCCTGGTTAAAAGTAGTGCACTATATAAAGAATAGGGTGCCATTTGGGACGCATCCAATATTCTAATTAAAATGCAACTGAGAGGACAGAAGGACATAAATTAACAGACTTGTTGCAGATTCACACATTACATTCACAACCACTGTAGCCCTTTCTCAGGGACTAGTATTATCCAGGGGTGTTTTGATAGTATGGTTAACATAGATGTGTTAAGATTAGGCCTAAGCTAGGGTATGTTCGCCTACTCTATAATCACTCACTCCTCTTCAAACTTTGTTTGTACAGCTTTTTTGTTACATACAGCATATATGTTACACACATTTTACATACATGCTACTTTTTTTTTACATTGTAGTTGCATAGCAAATATATATATTTTTCATATACAGTGCCTTGCGAAAGTATTCGGCCCCCTTGAACTTTGCGACCTTTTGCCACATTTCAGGCTTCAAACATAAAGATATAAAACTGTATTTTTTTGTGAAGAATCAACAACAAGTGGGACACAATCATGAAGTGGAACGACATTTATTGGATATTTCAAACTTTTTTAACAAATCAAAAACTTAAAAATTGGGCGTGCAAAATTATTCAGCCCCTTTACTTTCAGTGCAGCAAACTCTCTCCAGAAGTTCAGTGAGGATCTCTGAATGATCCAATGTTGACCTAAATGACTAATGATGATAAATACAATCCACCTGTGTGTAATCAAGTCTCCGTATAAATGCACCTGCACTGTGATAGTCTCAGAGGTCCGTTAAAAGCGCAGAGAGCATCATGAAGAACAAGGAACACACCAGGCAGGTCCGAGATACTGTTGTGAAGAAGTTTAAAGCCGGATTTGGACACAAAAAGATTTCCCAAGCTTTAAACATCCCAAGGAGCACTGTGCAAGCGATAATATTGAAATGGAAGGAGTATCAGACCACTGCAAATCTACCAAGACCTGGCCGTCCCTCTAAACTTTCAGCTCATGCAAGGAGAAGACTGATCAGAGATGCAGCCAAGAGGTCCATGATCACTCTGGATGAACTGCAGAGATCTACAGCTGAGGTGGGAGACTCTGTCCATAGGACAACATTCAGTCGTATATTGCACAAATCCGGCCTTTTTGGAAGAGTGGCAAGAAGAAAGCCATTTCTTAAAGATATCCATAAAAAGTGTTGTTTAAAGTTTCCCACAAGCCACCTGGGAGACACACCAAACATGTGGAAGAAGGTGCTCTGGTCAGATGAAACCAAAATTTAACTTTTTGGCAACAATGCAAAACGTTATGTTTGGCGTAAAAGCAACACAGCTGAACACACCATCCCCACTGTCAAACATGGTGGTGGCAGCATCATGGTTTGGGCTTGCTTTTCTTCAGCAGGGACAGGGAAGATGGTTAAAATTGATGGGAAGATGGATGGAGCCAAATACAGGACCATTCTGGAAGAAAACCTGATGGAGTCTGCAAAAGACCTGAGACTGGGACAGAGATTTGTCTTCCAACAAGACAATGATCCAAAACATAAAGCAAAATCTACAATGGAATGGTTCAAATATAAACATATCCAGGTGTTAGAATGGCCAAGGCAAAGTCCAGACCTGAATCCAATCGAGAATCTGTGGAAAGAACTGAAAACTGCTGTTCACAAATGCTCTCCATCCAACCTCACTGAGCTCGAGTTGTTTTGCAAGGAGGAATGGGAAAAAATTTCAGTCTCTCGATGTGCAAAACTGATAGAGACATACCCCAAGCGACTTACAGCTGTAATCGCAGCAAAAGGTGGCGCTACAAAGTATTAACTTAAGGGGGCTGAATAATTTTGCACGCCCAATTTTTCAGTTTTTGATTTGTTAAAAAAGTTTGAGATATCCAATAAATGTCGTTCCACTTCATGATTGTGTCCCACTTGTTGTTGATTCTTCACAAAAAAATACAGTTTTATATCTTTATGTTTGAAGCCTGAAATGTGGCAAAAGGTCGCAAAGTTCAAGGGGGCCGAATACTTTCGCAAGGCACTGTAGATTACATTAATCACTCACTCTTTTAGGTAAGTAGTTGTGAGCTGAAGAAAAGAGCCGTAGATGTATTTATAGCCACCAGTCAAGTTTATAATATTATACCACTATAGTCTGTATAGCAATCTGGGTTTGGTGATATTATTGTAACACTAGTGTAAGCTATTTCACCACAAACCCATTTACAAAAAGGTCAGCTATCACTAAAGCCAGCAAACACAAGATACATTTTGAAAGGCAAACGATCTTTGAATAGGGCAGGGCCATAGCTATTATGAAGAAAACTCAACATTTGACACAAATGGCATGATGTGTCATTGCTCTAAGTGATATTGCATCATTGTGATATTGTGTTTAAATGTTGTTACACAGATGGTCATGGCTAAAGAGCTCAGTGTGTTTCATCTGTGATGCTCTCAATGAGCAGAGAGTCACTCAGAGCACTAACTTACTGTAGCTCACTACTGGAGGTGACAATGAGACTTACACATCAAGTGGAACATTTGAAAACTGAAGATATGTAAATCAACATTACATTGTTATCCCATTGCTCGAGTTTATTTCACCATTTATTCAAAGAGAGAATTGAATGGTTGGCATGTTTTATTTCACTATTTATTCAAAGAGAGAATTGAATGGTTGGCATGTTTTATTTCACTATTTATTCAAAGAGAGAATTGAATGGTTGGCATGTTTTATTTCACTATTTATTCAAAGAGAGAATTGAATGGTTGGCATGTTTTATTTCACTATTTATTCAAAGAGAGAATTGAATGGTTGGCATGTTTTATTTCACTATTTATTCAAAGAGAGAATTGAATGGTTGGCATGTTTTATTTCACTATTTATTCAAAGAGAGAATTGAATGGTTGGCATGTTTTATTTCACTATTTATTCAAAGAGAGAATTGAATGGTTGGCATGTTTTATTTCACTATTTATTCAAAGAGAGAATTGAATGGTTGGCATGTTTTATTTCACTATTTATTCAAAGAGAGAATTGAATGGTTGGCATGTTTTATTTCACTATTTATTCAAAGAGAGAATTGAGTGGTTGGCATGTTTTATTTCACTATTTATTCAAAGAGAGAATTGAATGGTTGGCATGTTTTATTTCACTATTTATTCAAAGAGAGAATTGAATGGTTGGCATGTTTTATTTCACTATTTATTCAAAGAGAGAATTGAATGGTTGGCATGTTTTATTTCACTATTTATTCAAAGAGAGAATTGAATGGTTGGCATGTTTTATTTCACTATTTATTCAAAGAGAGAATTGAATGGTTGGCATGTTTTATTTCACTATTTATTCAAAGAGAGAATTGAATGGTTGGCATGTTTTATTTCACTATTTATTCAAAGAGAGAATTGAGTGGTTGGCATGTTTGCATCATTAAATGGTATTCTATTCCATCTCTGGTGGAGTATTTCTATGTTAATATTGAATACATATCTGCCTTGTAGACTGATTTATGAGAGGTAGTAGACATGGCACATGAGAAAGATGGGAGACAAATGGATTGTAAATTCAATATGTTTCTGTTCTGTGAAGGTGTTTGAATATTGTTTTGAAGACAGGGCTCGTAAGGTTCTCTCAATAAAGCAAGGTGTGTGGGTATATGATGTGTTGATGTTGGGAGAGATGGAGTTTGTGCTGCTGCTGAATACCAGATGGATGTTACTCAGGGAGAACACACGAACACGAACACACACACACACACACACCACACAAACACACACACCTCCCAAACAAATCACATTTTTGTTGTGTTTGGTTATTTTTCACTATTCCCTGTCAGCTCCGCTGCATCCCTGATCATTCTCCCCTCTGAGAGAATGACAGGCCATGTAATTCCATCCTCAGTGGAATTCTCAATGCAAACATCTACCTCTCCCTTTACACAAAGAGATTTTGAAAACCATAATGTTTTATCTGGAAGATATATTAGAAAATATGAAGATGGTATTGATGGTATCATATACTCAGCATTGTATAAAGAGGAAGAAAAATGCCCATGACACGCCAATCGTATCCCTTCAGACAGTTGAATTGTAGAGTTGATTATATAGAAATATATTTTCACTCTTTGGCAGTTAAAGTATGATCTATGAAACCTGCCAGCAGATAGCATTTCATCTTTAAACATAATGGAGAAGGTATCATTTGGGCCCCCATCTGCCAGCTAGGGTAAATGTATTACTTTCAAAATGTCAGATTTCACAGAAATGTATAACATTTTTATTTGTTGTATGGGCATTAAATCCAAAATGTTTTCGAGGTAGTCATTGTGCATACAAATCGTGACTTGCACAATCTTTATTTTTTTGTCCTGGCATTTGAGGTTATGTAGCCAAACCATCTCAAGGGTACTAACTCAGTCCATTATACACCAGGGTCTGAGCAGTCAAAGCTGTGCCACAGAGTGTTGTGAACTGTATCAATTGAGCTGTGAAGCTATTTATTAATGGCAGATCAAACTGGCTACTCAGGTTTCAAGATAATTCATCATAGTTGATAATGGGAGAAGTTAAAGACCCAGGGCCATGTGTTATGTTATGTGATGCATTGTGGCCATGTGACAGTCTGGAAGAATGTGATGACCAGATTTTTGTTCTGTTATGCTCTGGTCCAATATATGTTTGTGCTGTATAGCCAACTCCTATTTCGTTGTCATGCCAAACAAATAGCTATATAGCACAAACATATCTGGGACCAGGCTACAGATACAGTACAGTCTCTTACAAGATGCTGTCATATTTACTGACTTTTCCCTCTCTTTCTCCTCTGATTCAGAACATGCAGGGCCACCTCCGCCAGTACCCCCCTAACCCCGCCATGGTCATGAGATCCATCATCAGCATGAACAACCCCCATGGTATGATGTCCCGTAACCAGCTGACCACCATCAACCAGTCCCAGCTCAGTGCCCAGCTAGGCTTGAACATGACAGGACCCAAAATCCCCCATACTTCACCCTCACCACCAGCCAGCAAGTCGGCCACGCCCTCACCCTCCAGCTCTATCAACGAGGACGACCAAGACCAGGACAATAGGGTGAGTGAGGAAAACTCTATGAAAGGGCCTTAAATAAAAACATTTTAAAGAAGGCTGCACTAAGATTGTGCTCACTTTAGTGTGAAATAGACCTGATTGAATAGCACAGTGACTGCTTGATATTCATATGCATTTGTTGAAGGTGGTTGTGTTAGTAAAGTGTCACATGCACATTCCTCTGGCACTACCACAAGTCACCATTGAATTACATTCATCTGTCTAAACCAGATCACTCTTCTTGTAACAGGTAATGGCAGGAGAAAAGCGCCCAGCGCCAGATGCTGGGAAGAAGCCCAAGACCCCCAAGAAGAAGAAGAAGAAGGACCCCAATGAGCCCCAGAAGCCAGTTTCAGCCTACGCCCTGTTCTTCAGAGACACACAGGCCGCCATTAAGGGTCAAAACCCCAACGCCACCTTCGGAGAGGTTTCCAAGATAGTGGCCTCCATGTGGGATGGATTGGGAGAGGAACAGAAGCAGGTAATCCATCATTATCTGTCAGAGCAATCCTACACTATGACATTTACACCACTGGGTCTGCATTCACAAAGGCTGAGTTTACACAGGCAGCCCAATTCTGATCTTTTTTTCGGCTCAATTCTGATCTTCAGCTCTGAAAAAGATCTGACGTGAAAAGATCTGTGATTGATCAAAAGACCAATTAGTGGAATAAAAAACTAATCTGAATTGGGATGCCTGTGTAAACACAGCCCTAGCATCTCAGACTAGGAGTGTTGATATAGAATCAGTTTAGCCTTTTAGATCATACTGAATACGATTATATATGAACAGGACAGGGGAGACTTACCAGATCCTGAATGAGCACTTCTACTCTGAGATGCTTTGTGAATACTGGCCCTTGACTTTTATATCTGATTGAGAAGCAAATGCATGATGATCAGTAATTAGCAGTAATTGCTCTAAGGGGATGCATGAAGTCAGATTGTATAATTTCTCCTGCCCGCTCATTTCCCAATCAATATGTGGAGAGCTACAGAAATAAATCGATGAATATAGACATCAAAAGTAGAAGGCTGTTTAGTCAGTTATATTGTGCTTCCTATGCCTGCATCTAGATGTTGTATCTCTTTACAGAGTGATCCTTTGTTTGTCACCTGTCATTCACACCTGTCCGTCTTGTCATAACAGGGCTATAAAAGCAAAACAGAGGCTGCTAAAAAGGAATATTTAAAAGCCCTCGCTGCCTACCGCGCCAGCCTGGTTTCAAAGGTGAGACACTGCTTTCTTTCACTTTTCACCCAACAGAAGTGTGAACTGCTGGGAAGAAGCCTAAGACCCCTAGTTTTTATTTCTGACTTGTTATATTTTTGATTTGACTTGATTATAATTGATATTGATATTTGTACTGCATTATTGAGGAGCGCTGCATTTCACTGTACCGTTTATAACAGCAGTATCCTGCGCATGTGACAAAAGAAACATTGATTTGATTTGAATTTCATTGTGACAAGTAGTAAACTTAGATATTCAAATATTCCTGCACGAGCTGCATCCAGATCCTGAATCTTTTCAAGATTGCAATCTTAGAAAGTAAGAGGATTTATAGCTTTACGTTGTTACCTCAGGCTATTGTCGAAATAAACATTTATTTCGTGAGTAAGTCTAGTGTCCATTCCTAGTCTGTATCTAACATGCTGTTGTTTCACTTCCAGGCTGCCCAGGAATCAGCAGAGGCTCAGACCATCCGTTCAGTCCAGCAGACCCTGGCCTCCACCAGCCTGTCCCCAGGTCTGATGCTGCCTTCCCCACTCTCCCAGCACCCGTCCATGTCCTCCATGTCCTCCATGGCCCAGGCTCTCCAGAACGGCATGCCACGGGCCATCGCCCCCAAGCCGCTGCAGATGAGGCTGGGGGGCAACCAGATCGTGACCTCGGTGACGGTGCAGCACCAGAACATGACCAACGGTGTGCCATCCCAGCTGCTGAACCAGATGGGTGGAGGTGGTGGAGGAGGGGCCATGGTGGCCGGGGCCCAGCCCACGGCCGTGTCCCAGATGAGCCCGCCCATGCAGGGTGGCGTGGGGGGGCACATGCAGCAGCTGCAGCAGCAGCAAACACAGCAGCAGCAGATGCAGCAACACCTGCAGCACCACCAGATGCAGCAGCAGCAGATGCACCACCAGCAGATCCAGCAGCAGATGCAGCATCAGCATTTCCAGCACCACCTCCAGCAGCAGCTACAGCAACACAACATACAGCAACAGCAGCAGCAACAACAACAACAGCAGCAACAACAACAACAACAACAGCAGCAGCAGCAGCAGCAGCAGCAGCAGCAGCAGCAGAGGCATGATATGCAGCAACAGCAACTGCAACTCCACCAGATGCAGATGCAGCAGCTCCACCAGCAGCAGATGCAGCAGCATCTCCAACAACAGCAGCAACAGCACCAGTCCCAGTGTTCCCCACCACAACACTCACCCAGCACACCTCAATCTGTGGGGGGCTCCGCCTCCATGGGCAGTCCCCAACCCGCCCCCCAGCAGCCACACCCATCCCAGATCCAGGCCCACGCCCAGGTTCTGTCCCAGGTCTCCATCTACTGAGCCAAATGAATGGAAGATATCTATCTTATCTCAAAGAAGAGGAATAGAAATAAAAGCATAATTTCCACGTTGCTTTTCTAAGTTGCACTTAAGAAGTGTGTAAGAATTAGAATGTTTTACAAAGAACTTGTCCATTGTTATAGACGGATATGAATACCTACGTAGACATGTAAAGGGGCAGATACCTTAGCTGGATTTTGTCTATAAAATAGGCTGCGCTATGAGGATAAGTCGGTAGGCAAATGCCCATTGATTGTTTATTGTTTGTTTGTTTGTCTTTCTCTGCTCAATTGTCAATTCAAAACTGACTTTGGGCGCATTTGTGAAAGGACTGGTGTACCTGACTCACACAGGGGAAGGAATGCCCTGTTTTTATTTAATGATAAAGCTTTATTTATGAGGTCAAAGTTGTCATTTCAGCCCAACTACTGGACACAATGAATGGATTTCAACAGGCATTTTGTTTTGCAGCTCTAACCTCTCCCAGAGAAGAACGCCTGAACTGAATGACTTACAGGTACCATCCTGGAGACCAGTAATCCACACATTAAACTTGTTTCCACACTGGCCAGTATATTATGAGACTTTCTACCTTTTTCCCATTTTTCTCTTGCCCTACATTCCTGCAGATGTAACTGTTTAACAAATTGTCTAAAGGAAACTCTCCATTAAACCATCACGCATTTCAGGCCAATGTGATATCTGAGTGCATTCATCCTATGGCATGAAGGCAAGAGACAATATCTTAAGGAAAAAGGGAACTGAAAAATGTCTTTGGGATGGGGGATTGTGGGGGTTGCTGGATGGAAGAATGGAGGAATGGACAGACAGAGACATAAACTGCCATAAGATCATTTATGTCATCAAACTGTAAATGTAACCTGCTGTAAGTGTTTTGTAGAGTTGGGGACCTCCTCTTTCCACTAAAATACCCATTTGTTCAAAAAGTGTGTGTGAAACTGGCACTCCAAAAAATCCTCCTTTTATGTATTTGTTTTTACCTCAGATGTTTAAGAATTAAATTATGTTTTTATTTGGTGTGATAAAGGGGATATTTTATGGTAAATGAAAAATTCCACGATCAAGGTTGATGGTTTCATGATTGATTGATGTATTTTTACACTACGTACTCCTTGATACTACAAAACTCATCAAAAGTAAGAAGAAGTAGCAGAGACACTTTGTTGCACTGTCAGAGCCAATTGAAAAGGCAATGAGGGTATTTTCTTGCCAGATGAAGTGATATATCCATGATGAAAAGAGAAGCGTTGTACATTTTTCATATCACCTGTTGTAAAGTTTTAATATGTGAGGCTGTAATTAAAACATTGGTAAAATGATCTGTATGATTACTATATCACGTAGTGCATTTCTGCTCTTTTATACTTTTTTATGAGTTATAATAGCAACAATTAATTTGTTTGTATTTTGCTTACAGATAAAAATCCAACTGCTTTCTTAAAACTGTCCATAGAATAAATGCATTTTAGTATGAATATTCTACTTGTTTTTGAGCTCTTAATAGGACATTTAATTTAACATTTGAGTTTAAATGAAAACACAACCAGAGACATTCTATCTATTATACTATTAGCCATAATAGTATAATTAGCCATAATAGTATAATTAGCCATGATATTATACTCTATTATACTATAAGCCATGATATTAGCCAAAATGTTGTATGAAGTCTCCTTATTGTTAGGTTTTGAAAAATGTGAAAAGAAAAACAATATTTATGTATAGAATTATTTCAAGAGAATTAATTATTATGGAGTAAATAAGACGTTTAATAATAATAACGATGCAGGGATATAAAACCTACTTCTCCTGTTGCCATTATTATAGTTTGTATATGTTTCTCTGTGATTTCAACATGGAGTACCAACTGTGTCAAACAAACAGACTGGAAAGAGTCAGCATGTAACTGGTGCTTGTCTCAATAACAGTCCTCATTCTCACTGACAAATGTTTTGGATTCTGACTCTTTCTTCACCAGGAACTAACCATTTTGTACCACCACATTTTAACGACTTAATTTCTAAGATGGTCAAATTAAAAAAATTATAGGCTTTTATTTAACTAGGCAAGTCAGTGAAGAACAAATTCTTATTTACAATGAATGCCTTAAGAACAGATTTGTACCTTGTCAGCTCAGGGATTTGAACTTGCAACCTTCCGGTTACTAGTCCAACGCTCTAACCACTAGGATACCCTGCCGCCCCAATCATCAGGGGGCTCTGAGCTTACATCAACATGGTGAATGAGTGGGGGAGGGAAGACTGGCAAACAATAATTATCATATATCCACAATGAGCAGAAAAGCCATTAGACTACGTAGGGGGGAGTGACGTTTATCATAAACCAATTGTGAAATAAATCTGGACCTGGAAAAAAATTGTGAAATAAAACTCATGCATATTTTATACCACCGATTGATATAATTTTCAAAATGTGGCTTTGTATTCAATTAGTTAGTTTGAAAAGGCATTTGTAATTTGGGTTTTGAGGGCTGGCTGCTGATGCTGTAGTGTGTAGTGATTGGCTCTTCATCTCTGTGTGGAGCAACGTTGCCCATTTCTCTGCCCGGCTTGATTAATTGCAGCATCTGTCCTGTCAGAAGGCAGTAGTGAAGAGGTCCGCAGAAAAACTGCAAATGAGCTCTGGCAACAGTCTAAAAGCGCTTATGATGAAATGAAAATTAAAAACAGCAAGTGCTGTTCATGATCTGAATCTCAATAGGAGAGGGTGGGGGGGAGGAGAGAGAGAGAATGTTGTAGAGTGGGGTGTCCATGGCGACCAAACACATGCTTAAAAACACAGTAATGAGGCGGAGGGAAATGGCTGATATTATTCTAAACAGATTCATGGTCGAGCTTCCATTAATACATGGAGCACCTTGTTATTCCATAACCCCACAGCACTGCGGTCACTGTGTGAACAAATATCTCACAGCCAGGGATGGGAGTTTAGGGACTGTTCAATAAAAATATTACAGATTTATTTTCAAAACATTGTTAGTAGCCTACATCCTCAACATACATTTAAAATGATTACTGTTGAGTAAGTCTTCTTTGGGAGACTGACTGGATTAGATTGAAGACCTAGCTGAATATATTTCACTTGCTTTCAGTGGACTTCCATTGAGGTTTTCTGCAGGCATTTACACTGCATCATAACCAGTGTATTTATCTACATTTGCAGAAGTAGGCTAGTGCAACTTTTAATATAAATTATCCCTCATCACAATTTGGCAGTTTTGATAACAAACATAACATAATAATTCATATGTTAGGCTATACCAGGAATTGGCAACTTTTGAAGGCCCTCTGGGAAATTTCTACAACAAAAAAAACTCAGGGTCTCAACTTACTGTTACAAGTTAGAATAGTAGAATACTGTCACGTTGGTATAAAGAGATTCGGGAGACAGACGCAGGAATGGATAGTAGGGTTTTTTATTGTACCCAAATTACGGAGTGCCCTATAAAGGCACAGAGACCAAACAAACACTATACAAAAACACAGGGCTGAAACCCAAACAAAAGAGCGAGGAGTATCTCAAATAAATAACACTCGCACAATGATTAACACACGAGACGAGACCCGTAATCATCTGCGCAATCCATAATGGCACGAAAGCCAAAACACACAGCACAGGTACTCACATGCACCAACGGACATAGTAACAATAATCAACAGGACAATGGTGAACCAAGAACACACTTATACAATTACTAATCACTGGGAATAGGGGCCAGGTGTGTGTAATGAAAGTTCCAGAGGGATTCTGTAACGGTTTTCTTCTATCTCCTCCTCTGATGAAGAGGTAGAACAAGGATCGGACCAAAATGCAGCGTGTAGATTGCGATCCATGTTTTAATGAACAAACGTTAAACACGAATCAGTACAAAAACAATAAACGTAACGAAAACCTAAACAGCCTATCTGGTGAAAACACATAGACAGGAACAATCACCCACAAACACACAGTGAACCCCAGGCTACCTAAATATGGTTCCCAATCAGAGACAATGATGAACACCTGCCTCTGACTGAGAAACATATCAGGCTGAACATAGAAATAGACAAACAAGACATGAAACATAGAATGCCCACTCAGATCACACCCTGACCAATCAAAACATAGAAAATACAAAGTAAACTATGGTCAGGGCGTGACAGTACCCCCCCCCAAGGTGCGGACTCCGGCCGCAAAACCTGAACCTATAGGGGAGGGTCTGGGTGGGCATCTGTCCGCGGTGGCGGCTCTGGCGCTGGACGTGGACCCCACTCCATGACAGTTTTAATCCCCCTCCTAAACGTCCCTAAATAGGTTACCCACCACAATGATAACATGGGACAGAGGGACAGCTCGGGACAGAGGTAACTCGGGACAGATGGGTAGCTCAGCCCTGAGAGGAAGCTCAGCACTGAGAAGAAGCTCAGCACTGAGAAGAAGCTCAGGCAGGTGGTTAGATCCGGCAGATCCTGGCTGGCTGGCGGTTCTGGAAGATCCTGGCTGACTGGCGGATCCGGAAGATCCTGGCTGACTGGCAGATCTGGGAGAATCTGGACGACTGGCAGATCTGGGAGAATCTGGACGACTGGCAGATCTGGGAGAATCTGGACGACTGGCAGATCTGAGAGAGTCTGGACGACTGGCAGATCTGAGAGAGTCTGGACGACTGGCAGATCTGGAAGAGTCTGGTCGACTGGCAGATCTGGAAGAGTCTGGTCGACTGGCAGATCTGGAAGAGTCTGGTCGACTGGCAGATCTGGAAGAGTCTGGTCGACTGGCAGATCTGGAAGAGTCTGGTCGACTGGCAGATCTGGAAGAGTCTGGACGACTGGCAGATCTGGAAGAGTCTGGACGACGGGCAGATCTGGAAGAGTCTGGACGACGGGCAGATCTGGAAGAGTCTGGTCGACTGGCAGATCTGGAAGAGTCTGGACGACTGGCAGATCTGGAAGAGTCTGGACGACTGGCAGATCTGGAAGAGACTGGTCGACACAGACTGGCTGCTCTGGCTGCTCCATGCTGACTGACAGCTCTGGCTGCTCCATGCTGGCAGACTGCTCTGGCTGCTCCATGATGACTGGTAGCTCTGGCTGCTCCATGCTGACTGGCTGCTCCATGCTGACTGGCAGCTCTGGCTGCTCCATGCTGACTGGCTGCTCTAGCTGCTCCATGCTGACTGGCTGCTCCATGCTGACTGGCTGCTCCATGCTGACTGGCAGCTCTGGCTGCTCCATGCTGACTGGCTGCTCTGGCTGCTCCATGCTGACTGGCTGCTCCATGCTGACTGACTGCTCCATGCTGACTGGCGGCCCTGGCTGCTCCATGCTGACTGGCGGCCCTGGCTGCTCCATGCTGACTGGCGGCCCTGGCTGCTCCATGCTGACTGGCGGCCCTGGCTGCTCCATGCTAACTGGCAGCTCTGGCGGCTCCTTGCAGACTGGCAGCTCTGGCGGCTCCTTGCAGACTGGCAGCTTTGGCGGCATCCTGCAGACTGGCAGCTCTGGCGGCTCCTTGCAGACTGGCAGCTCCATGCAGACTGGCAGCTCTATGCAGACTGGCAGCTCCTTGCTAACTGGCAGCTCTATGCTAACTGGCAGCTCTATGCTAACTGGCAGCTCTATGCTAACTGGCAGCTCTATGCTAACTGGCAGCTCTATGCTAACTGGCAGTTCTGAACAGGCGGGAGACTCCGACAACGCTGGAGAGGAGGAGGGCTCCGACAGCGCTAAACAGGCGGGAGACTCCGACAACGCTGGAGAGGAGGAGGGCTCCGACAGCGCTGGACAGGCGAGGCGCACTGTAGGCCTGATGCGTGGTGCTGGCACTGGTGGTACTGGGCCGAGGACACGCACAGGAAGCCTGGTGCGGGGAGCTGCTACCGGAGGGCTGGGGTGTGGAGGTGGTACTGGAAAAACCGGACCGTGCAGGCGCACTGGAGCTCTTGAGCACCGAGCCTGCCCAACCTTACCTGGTTGAATGCTCACGGTCGCCCTGCCAGTGCGGCGAGGTGGAATAGCCCGCACTGGACTATGCAGGCGAACCGGAGAAACCGAGCGCAAGGCTGGTGCCATGTAAACCGGCCCAAGGAGACGCACTGGGGACCAGCTGCGTAGAGCCGGCTTCATGGCATTAGGCTCGACGCTCAATCTAGCCCGGCAGACACACGGAGCTGGAATATACCGCACCGGGCTATGCACCCGCACTGGAGACACCGTGCGCACCACTGCATAACACGGTGCCTGTCCGGTCTCTCTAGCCCCCCGGTAAGCACAGGGAGTCTGCCCAGGTCTCCTACCTGGCGTAGCCATACTCCCTGTTAGCCCCCCCCCAAGAAATTTTTGGGGCTGCCTCTCAGGCTTCCATCCGCTACGTCGTGCTGCCTCCTCATATCTGCGCCTCTCAGCTTTCGCCGCCTCCAGTTCCTCCTTGGGGCGGCGATATTCTCCAGGCTGAGCCCAGGGTCCTTTACCGTCCAGTTCTTCCTCCCATGTCCATTTCTCCAGGTGGTGCAGCCTCTCCCACTGCAGCTGCTCCTGCTGCTTCTTCTCCTGCTGCACCTTTGGGCGGCTACACTCCCCTGGTTTAGCCCAGGGTCCTCTCCCGTCGAGGATTTCCTCCCATGTCCAGAAGTCCTTATTGCGCGTCTCCTCGCGCTGCTCCTGCCTGTTGACACGCTGCTTGGTCCGTTGGTGGTGGGTGATTCTGTAACGGTTTTCTTCTATCTCCTCCTCTGATGAAGAGGTAGAACAAGGATCGGACCAAAATGCAGCGTGTAGATTGCGATCCATGTTTTAATGAACAAACGTTAAACACGAATCAGTACAAAAACAATAAACGTAACGAAAACCTAAACAGCCTATCTGGTGAAAACACATAGACAGGAACAATCACCCACAAACACACAGTGAACCCCAGGCTACCTAAATATGGTTCCCAATCAGAGACAATGATGAACACCTGCCTCTGACTGAGAACCATATCAGGCTGAACATAGAAATAGACAAACAAGACATGAAACATAGAATGCCCACTCAGATCACACCCTGACCAATCAAAACATAGAAAATACAAAGTAAACTATGGTCAGGGCGTGACAGATTCGTGACAAATACACAAGGTGCAATTTAGAAATTTGGTTGTGCATCACCAGTTTTTCTCTTATTGTCAGTCATTGATAGTTACTCAATTAGCCCATGTCAGCTATTTTTTTTTTATTGGTAAATTAGTCTAGCGACCAGCTATCTAAACGTATTAATCTTGGTTAAATTACCCTGCGGGGGGCCCCCATTGATTTTGTTAGTCGGTCTCACTCAGATATCATATCAAAAACAGCTAACATTTCTCTCCATCCTATGGAAAAATGTGTAGAATGTTTGGAAATTAGCTGTAAAACAGCACATTGTCCTCTCTGACCCATTGAAAAAATGAGTAGAATTGCATGAAATTAGTTATAAAATTGTAAATTCTCTCCACCCTATGACAAAATGTGTAGAATTGCAGCAAACTTGCTTTAAAACTACAAAATTATCTCTACGCCCCATGTCAAAATGTGCAAAAATTTACTTTAAAACTTAAAAAAATGTCTCTGTTCTCTCAGGAGGAGGGGCTGCTAAAAGGTTTTGCTCACATTTGCCCCTCATTATGCGTTCAGATTTTTTGTGACCCCTACCACATTAAAGTTGCCCATCCCTGGGCTATATGATTCATGGATAACCTGAGCCAGTTGCCTTCATCCTTATTCGGGTCTTATGTCTCATATGCTTGGCTTTGTGTTAGAGGAAGCCTGAGGAGCCAGATGTGGAACCTGTATGATCCCTACATTTGAATGATTTTTTTGGGGTCCTGTGTTTTCCTGTTCAATGCACAGATACAATGTAGCCATAACAATAGCCCTGCTGCTACTGACTCTTAGTCCCCCAAACACCCAGACCCACGTAGGCTTGGACCATACCCCACACCCAAGCTACAGCCAATATCTGAGTCTGGACTTGGACTCTAACTCCAGTATGCAGAGTTGCTGAACTGACACTTTGCCCATCAAAACTATGTCTAATATAAAAAGCACGCAGCCTTTGGTTGTGTCTGAAATTGCACCCTATTCCCTTTATACAGATGTAGGATCTTAAATTGATCACGCTTTTGCAAGATAACTTTCCTGCAATTGAGGAAATGTAAAACTGTATTTAAGGTTTAAAAGGACTTCTGAAGTTTGTAAATTCTCTGCATTACTTTTGACCAGTTCCCTATGTGAACCCTGTTCAAAAATAGTACACTGTATAGTCCCAGTCGGTATTAAATAGAACGTTGCGGCCCAGCCCGCCTGTGAGGAAAACAACCCGTGGTTACCCAATTGGATAACAGCAAAAACTGACCTTTTTCAGATGCAATTTTCTTTTTGTCTGCTTGTTTTAGTCAATTAAAAAACTAAATTTAAGAAAAATACATGTCTAAAGATGACTTTTCAGCACTGCCTGCTCCCAAGCGTTCTCACTCCTTAGAAAAACGTAATATTGTAGGGCTTGCCTAATGCCCCATTTCGTGACGGCGCTAATGTTTGCCACGCTAGCCAAGAACAACAACACAAACAAACTGACTATAAAGCTACAAGTAGTGAGTGGAGTTACAAACAGACTATACTGAACAAATGTCTTACCTGTGATTAAATGTTTTCCCTACTCGGACCCCGAATCCCCACAAGTTCCCAGTCTTCTACATCGAAAACCTGAAACCACAGGGCTCTTCTCATGGGATTTCTTACCTGGTTACATTGACCAGCACAGCAGCTTTTCAGCATTTCTTGTTATTTCTGTATAACAAAAAATCTACGCCGAAGTTGGCTCTTTTACAATGGGGTCAATGGGAAAGAATGTTTGTTTTCCCCAATTTGTGGGCGAGGTCAAAGGGAATTTTTTATTTATTTTACCTTTATTTAACTAGGCAAGTCAGTTAAGAACAAATTCTTATTTTCAATGACGGCCTAGGAACGGCCTAGTGGGTCAACTGCCTGTTCAGGGGCAGAACGACAGATTTGTACCTTGTCAGCTTGGGGATTTGAACTTGCAACCTTTCGGTTACTAGCCCAACACTCTAACCACTAGGCTACCCTGCCGCCCCAATACTGACTCGGGGTTTAGGGAATAGGCTGCCATTTCAGATTCTGCCTTTTTTTCACCTTTATTTAAACAGGTAGGCTAGTTGAGAACAAGTTCTCATTTACAACTGCGACCTGGCCAAGATAAAGCATAGCAGTGTGAACAGACAACAGAGTTACACATGGAGTAAACAATAAACAAGTCAATAACACAGAATAAAAAAAAATAAAAAAAATAGTCTATATACATTGTGTGCAAAAGGCATGAAGAGGTAGGCGATTAATTACAATTTTGCAGATTAACACTGGAGTGATAAATGATCAGATGGTCATGTGAAGGTAGAGATACTGGTGTGCAAAAGAGCAGAAATGTAAATAAATAAAAACAGTATGAGGATGAGGTAGGTATATTGGGTGGGCTACAGTGCCTTGCGAAAGTATTCGGCCCCCTTGAACTTTGCGACCTTTTGCCACATTCCAGGCTTCAAACATAAAGATATAAAACTGTATTTTTTTGTGAAGAATCAACAAGAAGTGGGACACAATCATGAAGTGGAACGACATTTATTGGATATTTCAAACTTTTTTAACAAATCAAAAACTGAAAAATTGGGCGTGCAAAATGATTCAGCCCTTTTACTTTCAGTGCAGCAAACTCTCTCCAGAAGTTCAGTGAGGATCTCTGAATGATCCAATGATGACCTAAATGACTAATGATGATAAATACAATCCACCTGTGTGTAATCAAGTCTCCGTATAAATGCACCTGCACTGTGATAGTCTCAGAGGTCCGTTAAAAGCGCAGAGAGCATCATGAAGAACAAGGAACACACCAAGCAGGTCTGAGATACTGTTGTGAAGAAGTTTAAAGCCGGATTTGGATACAAAAATATTTCCCAAGCTTTAAACATCCCAAGGAGCACTGTGCAAGCGATAATATTGAAATGGAAGGAGTATCAGACCACTGCAAATCTACCAAGACCTGGCCGTCCCTCTAAACTTTCAGCTCATACAAGGAGAAGACTGATCAGAGATGCAGCCAAGAGGCCCATGATCACTCTGGATGAACTGCAGAGATCTACAGCTGAGGTGGGAGACTCTGTCCATGGGACAACAATCAGTCGTATATTGCACAAATCTGGCCTTTATGGAAGAGTGGCAAGAAGAAAGCCATTTCTTAAAGATATCCATAAAAAGTGTTGTTTAAAGTTTGCCACAAGCCACCTGGGAGACACACCAAACATGTGGAAGAAGGTGCTCTGGTCAGATGAAACTTTTTGGCAACAATGCAAGACGTTATGTTTGGCGTAAAAGCAACACAGCTCATCACCTTGAACACAGCATCATCACTGTCAAACATGGTGGTGGCAGCATCATGGTTTGGGCCTGCTTTTCTTCAGCAGGGACAGGGAAGATGGTTAAAATTGATGGGAAGATGGATGGAGCCAAATACAGGACCATTCTGGAAGAAAACCTGATGGAGTCTGCAAAAGACCTGAGACTGGGACGGAGATTTGTCTTCCAACAAGACAATGATCCAAAACATAAAGCAACATCTACAATGGAATGGTTCAAAAATAAACATATCCAGGTGTTAGAATGGCCAAGTCAAAGTCCAGACCTGAATCCAATCGAGAATCTGTGGAAAGAACTGAAAACTGCTGTTCACAAATGCTCTCCATCCAACCTCACTGAGCTCGAGCTGTTTTGCAAGGAGGAATGGGAAAAAATGTCAGTCTCTCGATGTGCAAAACTGATAGAGACATACTCCAAGCGACTTACAGCGGTAATCGCAGCAAAAGGTGGCGCTACAAAGTATTAACTTAAGGGGGCTGAATAATTTTGCACGGCCAATTTTTCAGTTTTTGATTTGTTAAAAAAGTTTGAAATATCCAATAAATGTCGTTCCACTTCATGATTGTGTCCCACTTGTTGTTGATTCTTCACAAAAAAATACAGTTTTATATCTTTATGTTTGAAGCCTGAAATGTGGCAAAAGGTCGCAAAGTTCAAGGGGGCAGAATACTTTCGCAAGGCACTGTATTTACCGATGGACTATGTACAGCTGCAGCGATCGGTTAGCTGCTCTAATAGCAGATGTTTAAAGTTGGTGAGGGAGATAAAAGTCTCCAACTTCAGCGATTTTTGCAATTCGTTCCAGTCACAGGCAGCAGAGAACTGAAAGGAAAGGCGGCGAAATGAGGTGTTGGCTTTAGGGATGATCAGTGAGATACACCTGCTGGAGCGCATGGGTGTTGCCATCGTGACCAGTGCACTGAGATAAGGCGGAGCTTTACCTAGCATGGACTTGTAGATGACCTGGAGCCAGTGGGTCTGGTGCCGAATATGTAGTGAGGGCCAGCCGACTAGAGCATACAGGTCGCAGTGGTGGGTGGTATAAGGTGCTTTAGTAACAAAACGGATGGCACTGTGATAAACTGCATCCAGTTTGCTGAGTAGAGTATTGGAAGCTATTTTGTAGATGACATCGTCGAAGTTGAGGATCGGTAGGATAGTCAGTTTTACTAGGGTAAGTTTGGCGGCGAGAGTGAAGGAGGCTTTGTTGCGAAATAGAAAGCCGACTAGATTTGATTTCAGATTGGAGATGTTTGATATGAGTCTGGAAGGAGAATTTAAAGTCTAGCCAGACACCTAGGTACTTATAGATGTCCACATATGCTAGGTTGGAACCATCCAGGGTGGTGATGCTAGTCGGGCGTGCGGGTGCAGGCAGCGAACAGTTGAAAAGCATACATTTGGTTTTACTAGCGTTTAAGAGCAGGTGGAGGCCACGGAAGGAGTGTTGTATGGCATTGAAGCTCGTTTGGAGGTTAGATAGCACAGTGTCCAAGGAAGGCCAGAAGTATACAGAATGGTGTCGTCTGCGTAGAGGTGGATCAGGGAATCGCCCGCAGCAAGAGCAACATCATTAATATATACAGAGAAAAGAGTCGGCCCGAGAATTGAACCCTGTGGCACCCCCATAGAGACTACCAGAGGACCGGACAACATGCCCTCCGATTTAACACACTGAACTCTGCAAAGTAGTTGGTGAACCAGGCAAGGCAGTCATTAGAAAAACCGAGGCTACTGAGTCTACCGATGAGAATATGGTGATTGACAGAGTCGAAAGCCTTGGCCAGGTCGATGAAGACGGCTGCACAGTACTGTCTTTAATCGATGGCGGTTATGATTTTGTTTAGTACCTTGAGCGTGAATGAGGTGCACCCGTGACCGGCTCGGAAACCAGATTGCACGACGGAGAAGGTACGGTGGGATTCGAGATGGTCAGTGATCTGTCTGTTGACTTGGCTTTTGAAGACCTTTGATAGGCAGGGCAGGATGGATATTGGTCTGTAACAGTTTGGGTCCAGGGTGTCTCTCCATTTGAAGAGGAGGATGACTGCGGCAGCTCTCCAATCCTTGGGGATCTCAGACGATATGAAAGAGAGGTTGAACAGGCTGGTAATAGGGGTTGCGACAATGGCGGCGGATAGTTTCAGAAATAGAGGGTCCAAATTGTCAAGCCCAGCTGATTTGTATGGGGCCAGGTTTTGCAGGGGGGGGGGGGGGGGGGTGGGGGCTGTTGGCCGAGGTTGGAGTAGCCAGGAGGAAGGCATGGCCAGCCGTTGAGAAATGCTTGTTGAAGTTTTCGATTATCATGGATTTATCGGTGGTGACCGTGTTACCTAGCCTCAGTGCAGTGGGCAGCTGGGAGGAGGTGCTCTTGTTCTCCATGGACTTTACAGTGTCCCAGAACTTTTTGGAGTTAGAGCTACAGGATGCACATTTCTGGCCTTTGCTTTCCTGACTGACTGCATGTATTGGTTCCTGACTTCCCTGAACAGTTGCATATCGCGGGACTATTCGATGCTATTATTGCAGTCCGCCACAGGATGTTTTTGTGCTGGTCGAGGGCAGTCAGGTCTGGAGTGAACCAAGGGCTATATCTGTTCTTAGTTCTGCATTTTTTGAACGGAGCATGCTTATCTAAGATGGTGAGGAAGTTACTTTTAAAGAATGACCAGGCATCCTCAACTGACGGGATGAGGTCAATATCCTTCCAGGATACCCGGGCCAGGTCAATTAGAAAGGCCTGCTCGCAGAAGTGTTTTAGGGAGCGTTTGACAGTGATGAGGGGTGGTCGTTTGACCGCGGACCCGTAGCGGATACAGGCAATGAGGCAGTGATCGCTGAGATCCTGATTGAAGACAGAGGAGGTGTATTTGGAGAGCCAGTTGGTCAGGTTAACATCTATGAGGGTGCCCATGTTTACAGATTAAGGGTTGTACCTGGTGGGTTCCTTGATGATTTGTGTGAGATTGAGGGCATCTAGCTTAGATTGTAAGACTGCCGGGGTGTTAAGCATATCCCAGTTTAGGTCACCTAACAGAACAAACTCTGAAGCTAGATGGGGAGATCAATTCACAAATGGTGTCCAGGGCACAGCTGGGAGCTGATGGGGGTCGGTAGCAGGCGGCAACAGTGAGAGACTTATTTCTGGAGAGATTCATTTTTAAAGTTTCAGAAAAAAATTCAAGCCAGGATTCAGACACGGCAATGGACATCAGGGTTGCAGAGTGTGCTAAAGCAGTGAGTAAAACAAACTTAGGGAGGAGGCTTCTGATGTTGACATGCATGAAAACAAGGCTTTTTCGATTCCAGAAGTCAACAAATGAGGGTGCCTGGGGATATGCAGGGCCTGGGTTTACCTCCACATCACCCACGGAACAGAGGAGGAGTAGGATGATGGTGCGGCTAAAGGCTATCAAAACTGGTTACCTAGAGTGTTGGGGACAAAGAATAAAAGGAGCAGATTTCTGGGCGTGGTAGAATATATTCGGGATATAATGAGGTATGGTTGGGTGCGGGTACAGCGGAGGTAAGCCCAGGCACTGGGTGATGATACGAGAGGTTGTATCTCTGGACATGCTGGTTGTAATGGGTGAGGTCACTGCATGTGTGGGAGGTGGGACAAAGGAGGTATGAGAGGTATGAAGAATGGAACTAGGGGCTCCATTGTAACCAAAAACAATGATAACTAACCTGAACAACAGTATACAAGGCATATTGACATTTGAGAGAGACATACAGCGAGGCATAAAGCAATCGCAGGTGTTGATTGGGAGAGCTAGCTAAAACAACAACAGCTAATCAGCTAACACAACAACAGCAGATAAAATGGCGATGACCAGGCAGAGAGGGTCGGATTAACTGCACACAGAGCCTGAGTTCGCGGCTGGGGCCGACAGATAAAAAAATAATAAACAGAATGGAGTACCGTGATTAATGGACAGTCCAGCAGGCATCAGCTATGTAGCCAAGTGATCATAGTGTCCAGGGGGCAGCAGTAGATGGAACAGGGAAGCCGCCACTACGCTAGCACACGGGCGACACAGCGTTTAAAGTTAGTAGCCCGGGGCTAGTAGGAGCGTCTGCGCCGACGGAGGCCGGTTGAAGGCACAGCGGATGGAGTATTCGTCAGCAGACCAGTCGTGGTGGTGCAGCGGGGCTCCGTGTCGACATAGAATCCAAGCCAGATGGCGAAAGAGGTATTGTAGAATTTAGTTTGCTAGCCGGGAGATGCGCCTGGCTTCCGGCTAACTGGTGCTAGCTTTGTGGCAGTGGCGTTAGCCACTATAGCCAATCGGTAGCAGCGGTGATCCGGTGCCAAGGTCCAGAGTTTACAGCAAGGATCCGGTGGAGTATTGGGCTGTAGCCATGTATGAGTGGGGTTCGGGTGAACAGCTGAGTTGGCCGGGAGGTGGGCCTCAGGGATAGCTTCGGTACTGGGTGCCACGGTGAGTGCAAGCTAGCTGTGAGCTAGATAGCTGCAAGCTGTGAGCAAGCTAGCTGCAAGCTAGCTGTGAAGATCAGAAGTAGTGGTCCAGGGAATAAGGTAGGAATCCGGCGTTGTTGTGGAGAGACAGTCCGATACTGGTAGACTAGCAAGTATTATCGAGGCTAAAAACAGGGCTGGTATCTGTGCAGAAGGTAAAAGCCGCTAGCAGTGACTAACAATGACTAAATAGCTTGTAGCTAATTAGCTGGTTAACTTCTGGAGGTTCTTGAATGTTCTTGAATGTGTTCTAAAATTAAAAATAATATTCCGTATCACATTGGGTGAGGCAGGTTACCGGAAGGTATAATCAAATTAAAATTCGAAAAGAGATTGAAAATAAAATTGAAATACATATACAAAAAAATATGAAAAATACAAAAGTACACAAGAGGACGAACAAAACACGTCTTCACTGCTGCGCCATCTTGGAACTTTAACTCCTAACACCTGGTCCTGGAGCGATGACAGTTGACCATCCAAGTTCAATGGCAAAGCTTTGTTTAGGGGAACCGTTAAGCTCACATGTTTAAAGTCCACTAGTGATCTTTGTTTGGAGAACTATTGACCCCATCGTTCAATTATGAACTTTATTTAGGTGGGCTGGCTGGCTCTTCAGGCTTTGGAAAAATGAATTCTTGACTCCCCTGACCAATGGTAACCTTGGTTTCGGGAACTTTTGACCCAGCAGACCATGGATGGACATAGTTGAGATGATAAGCAACCTCTCCGGATGATAAGACTAATTTAGTGTCTGTGGGAAGCTTGTGATAACACCATACAACCCCTGTAAAACTTTCACTGATATGTATCCATAACGTTAGTGTAGGTCATTTGCATTTTATTTTCGGCTTACAAACATCCTTACTAACCCAGCGTATAGGCTACCTCCTGAAATAGAACCAAATACAAACTGGAAATCCACTCTGACAGTATAGCATACAAAACATTAGGAATACCTGCTCTTTCCATGACATTGACTGACCAAGTTAATCAATTTGACAGCTATGATCCCTTATTGATGTCACCTGTTAAATCCACTTCAAATCAGTGTAGATGATGAGGAGGATACAAGTTAAAGAAGGATTTCTAAGCCTTGAGACAATTGAGACATGGATTGGGTATGTGTGCCATTCAGAGGGTGAATGGGCAAGACAAAATATTGAAGTGCCTTTGAACAGGGTATGGTAGTAGGTGCCAGTCACACTGGTTTGAGTGTCAAAAACTGCAACTCTGCTGGGATTTTCACAGGCAACAGTTTCCCATGTGTATCAAGAATGGTCTACCACCCAAAGGACAGCCAGTGAACTTGACACAACTGTGGGAAGCATTAGAGCCAACAAGGGCCACATCCATGCCCTGACAAATTGAGGTTGTTCTGAGGTCAAAAGGGGATGCAACTCAATATTAAGAAGGTGTCCCTAATGTTTTACACACTCAAGCCTAATGAAACTATTCTAAGACACAGTCACTACACATCACTTCAGTTTGTTTTAGTTCTCATGTCTCTTTAAATTCAACCATCAGGTGAAAGCAGCAGCTCCAGAAGAAACTTTAGGGTGAACAGAAACAAGAATCAGAACACATTCCTCAAGTACAAGGCAAGGGAACATTCCACAATCGTTACTGTCAACTTCTGCAAAGCTCATCGAACAAACATCTAAAGTCAAATAGTTGAACAAAAATGCCATCAAGCCTGCCTATCGTCCAACCATGCTGTGAACTGAATATACATTGAGACCACCCACTGGGCACAGGCTATGTTCTATGTTCTATGTCTAGTTTTGATATAAATTTGGTTGAGTTGTCAACTAATGTGAATTCAACATGAAATCAACCCAAAATATCACAATTGTCATTGGATTTAGGTGAAAAGTTGGATGAAAAAAATACTAAATTCCATTACGTTGATGACTTTTTGCAAATCCAATCAGTTTTCCACGCTGAGTCAACATCATCACATTGAATTTCTTGTTGTTGAAATGACTTGGAAACTACGCTGATTCAACCAGTTTTTTTTTTCAAGTGGGCAACTACACTTAGCATTCTGCAGCTTGACTGGCTATCCCATCCACAACGCTCCGGCCAAACGCCACGCCCTCTGAATTTGTCCTCCCCGATGACTTCTCAAATGCAAACACATTCAAACCGATCTGATTAGTCCCAGAAACCGATGGGTTGGACCAGAGACGGTCTACATGAATCATGAATCACAATTTTTACGTCTGCACAAACAATTTCTAGGATGGTAGATTGAGACTGATGTATGGAGCAATCGATAGAGCAGTGGAATTAAATTCAGGATGAGTTGTCAGGCAAGCATTCTGAAGTTCTAATGTATTTTGCAGTATTTATTTTGTGTTGAGTTGTAGCTACGAGTGACTAGTCATTTATGTCAGTGATTTGAGAATTCTGGCTACAGTATATTGTGACAGAACATCATAGCCCAGAGGTGTTCTGCAGAGTTGCCCATTCTCTGACAATGCTTTTTATTGCAACTTACTTAGCCTGTTTATAAACTATTACCGAGCTCACATGTTTCTATGGCAACAAAACCAGACCAAAGTGATAGCTGACATGTGCGTGCTGTGTCATATCCAATTAAGTCAGACTGCCTATATACCACCATTATGTCTTCCTCTGCTCTGGAGGAAAATCAATAAATATGGACGTGCCCAACAAGGATCCCCCTTCTTGTTTCTTTTATTATCCACTTTGGACTAGCAAGGAAACCGGGAGGCTAAGATAGATCAAGCCACTAGGATGTCACTGATGCTACAAGAGGCAGGTGCTCTGTAGACACCATTCAAAACTTGGCCTATTCAGTCCAAACTCCTCTAACGCTCCATTCATGCATAGCAAAACACCATCTGCTGCTGTTTTGCCTGGAGCAATCACAGCTGACCAAAAAAACCATGATACCAGCTGTTGCCAAACAAAAGCCAAACAAAGGGGGCAGGAAAAGGTTAGACAAGTTTGACCGCGCTGAATATTACTCAGTGGAGAGAGGGAGAGAGCAGGAGAGGAGGTAGATGGAACATTTTTGTTGGCTCCCTCAAATCATCAGAGTAACAAGAGTCTATCCAGAAAAAGTGAGTGTAAAGGGTTAAACATTAGATATTTAATCCCTTAGTCTACAAGAGCCTTAAAGCATCAGTGGGTCAGGAGATAATAAAGACGGAGACTGTGGATGAGGATGGTTTCACTGTTCACACAGTCACCCTCAGTTCTACGTGTGCTCTGGGGACAAAAGCAAATGGGCTAGGGGGGAAACATCATGGTATATTATCACTGTCCTGGTGCCTGCTGTAGCATGGAGAAGCTGGTAGGAGAGCATGTAAAACACAGGTGTTAAATGAGACTGAATTAAACAGGCAGAGGGCCAGAGGGGGAATCACATGATAGAGAAGGAAGAATTATTCTAGTGAATATACTAGAAATGTGTAATAGTTGACAAACCTGAGAACTAATCACAAGACCATATCAACAGACTAATTCACATCCAAAATCAACAAATCGAAGGAAGATCGAATGATCCACTGAAGGAAAACTGGTATTTTCAGTGAATATAGAAATGTATAACAGTTAACATACCTTGTCACCAGACCATATCAACATATCTTTACACTTAAACTAAACAAACAGATTAGGTTAACAAATATAAACACAATCAGAGAGAGCTGGGTCACAACCAAATGAGTGCATCACATTGCTTCCTTCCTTATTAAGGGGCTCTATTTGTCCCCATCGGTGTGATGCTCATTGCTCTGTATTGTAGAGTGATTGGCACCTGTCCCTGGACCTTGTGAGACTGATCCTGCTCTAATGTATGGCTGGTTGACCTGGGGGATGAGCAGCCAGGAGATGTGGAAGACTGAACAGCTTGCGTGCCTACAGACTTCAGCTGTCCATGCAGACTGTGACTGTGTCAGAAATGGCACCCTATTCACTTGTGCACTGCTTTTGACCAGAGCCCAATGGTGGAACTGGTCAAAAGTAGTGCACTATATAGGAAATAGGGTTCCATTTCGGACACAACCTGACAGGGTTGGGCTCAATTCAGATTCAAAGAAATCCCACTCAGTCATAGAACATGAGAGTTTCATTGATTCTGACAGGTCACACTTCCAGATACCAAAGAATACATAACTTTTGCCAAGAAACAATGTACTCTTTCAACATTAGTGCTTAGAAAAGCCAATTATATTTCCACCAACCATTTCATTTGTTTGGCTTCTTTTTGAAGGCCTCAGGGTCAACTTGAGGGTTAAACTAATGCATTCTGGGGAATGTATTTTCCCCACAACGAACCAAATTTAAGTGATTTATGAAATTAAAAATATCTTAGAATATTCACATACAGTTTTTGTTTTCCTTGATCATTCATTTTTAAAATGTTATTCTGAAAATCAAATGTTCCAACAATATTTTATATGCATGTATTTAACAACATTGTTGATGTTTTATGTACAATATGTATATTTGTATAGGCTACACCTAATATAGAATAGAAGAGACATTTGGATTTCATTGAATTTCAATTAATTCAATTCTATTTCCTTTAATCCAAATTAAATTTGCAATTCTGTATCATGTTTACTACTTCAATTCAAATTAAATTCAAAGATTTAATTGGAATTTGAGGCATTCTCAATTCAATTCTGAATTGTTCCAAACCCTGCAACCTGTGAGCTGTAAAAACACCATTAGAGCCACACAGACCTGTTGTCAGAATACGGCAACCATCTAAAAAAGTAACAATGTGTCACAAACACATGCAGTGCAGAGGGCACTAACAATATACTACCACCAGTACACAGAGAGGGAAAGGGGAAAGGGATACCTAGTCAGTTGCACAACTGAATGCATTCAACCACAATGTGTCTTCCGCATTTAACCCGACCCTTCTGAATCAGTGAGGTGCGGGGGGCTGCCTTAATCGACGTCCATGTCATCAGCGCCCGGGGAACAGTTGTTGTTGGGGATTAACTGCCTTGCTGGGTCAGGGATTCAAACCAGCAACCTTTTGGTTACTTGCCCAACGCTATTAACTGCAAGGCTAGCTGCCTAAAAGGTGTGTGTGTGTGTTGGGATACTGAAAGTACGATTAATGATGACTGTGAATGAATGGTAAATTTCCTTTTCCATCTGAGGCTGTAAGAGAGGTGTCTATTGGTGGAACTAGCATTTACAAACAGACATTGATGATAATGCAATTTGACTAACAAATGCAATTTGACTAACAAATGTATGCAGGTGTTGTTTTTGCACCGGATTGTCAGTTTGTTATTTATGCTGTCTCTTCCAATAGATTTATGTTGTTCAATAGATTGATCTTGGAAATACTTTTTCCGGAAAAAGGAGTTTTGAAATTAACACTAACATAATTAGATCAACTTTCTCCTCATTCATTTCTAAATCTACTGTAGCTAAGTTAAATTACACTATGTCTATATGCCTGGAGAAGGAGGAAAGAGGGGCAGGCTCCAGTCTGTTACCATTAGCCTATTAGAGGTGATTTGGCTGCTGTACTGATTTCAGTGCCTGCAGTTTTATCAGTTTAAAGCACAGGCAGCGTTCATTATTTCTTTGCCGGGAGGGTCAGCCTCTCTTCAGCAGAACAAGTGTGGGTTGTGTTTCTGTCAAAAAGGGGGTTTAGTGCTTGACCCGCAAAGCCATTCAGCTCTCAGAGTGATCCATTGTTTGTGTCCTCTCTTTGTTTGCACTGTACAGAAGAGAGAGAGAGGGAGGGAAGGGGCCAGTGCAGGGTGAGGGAACAGGGGAAAAAAGCAGGGGTCTTCAGTGCAGTGCCAGAGGTTTGCACTCTTCTTCCCACTCTACACACACATATCCAAGCCTACAGTAGGCCTACACAGTTTACTCTAAGTCCATGCTCTGTGAATGTCAACCTGAACTCCTAGTAGGCATGATTATCAACTACAACGAGACAGCCTACACCAGGAGGAGGTGAAAGCCCTGGTAGAGTGATGCCAGAAAAATAACGTCTCCATCAATGTCGACAAAATGAAGGAGCTGATCATGCACAACAGTAGACAGCAGAGAGAGCACGCCCCCATGCACATTGACAGGGCAGCAGTGGAGAGGATCAAAAGATGCAAGTTCCTCAGTGTGCACATCACTGAGGACCTGAAACGCACCCTTCACACTGACACCGTGGTGAAGGCGTAACAGCACCTCTTCAACCTTAGGAGGCTAAAGAAATTTGTCTTGGCCCCTAAGACCCTCAAGAACTTCTACACATGCACCATCGAGAGCATTTTGTCGGGCTATATCACCGCCTGATACGGCAACTGCACCGCCCGCAACTGCAGGGCTCTCCAGAGGGTTGTGCGGTCAGCCCAACGCATCACCGGGGGCACACTGTCTGCCCTCCAGGAAATCTACAGCACCCAGTGTCACAGGAAGGCCAAGAAGATCATCAGGATTTTAGCCACCTGAGCCACAGCCTGTTCACCCCACTAACATCTAGAACAGGGCTGCCCAACCCTCTTCCTGGATATTTACCGTCCTGTGGGTTTTCAGTCCAACCCTAATTTAACACACCTGATTCTACTAATTAGCTGCTCAACAAGACCTTAACTAGCTGAATCAGATATGCTAAATTAGGGTTGGACTGAAGACCTACTGTAGATCTCCATTAAGAGGGTTGGGCAGCCCTGATCTAGAAGGTAGAGACAGTACAGGTGCATCAAAGCTGAGACCGAGAGACTAAACCGCTTCTATCTCCAGGCCATCAGACTGTTAAACAATCATCACTCGCCGGCCTCCGCCCAGAACCCTTCACTAAAACCTTAGACACGGTCACTGGCTGGCTATCACCCGGTACTCAACCCTGCACTGTAGAAACTTCTGCCCTATGTATTGTCATTCAACAATGCAGTGACGGTCTGTGATGTTTAAGATGAGGGAAGAAGAAATGTTTTTATGAGCATTGCCTTCTTTCTATTACAGCATATTGTATTACTGTCATCCTATTCCATTCACCCAGCTCAATATAACATTGATAGGTTTAGGCTACTACATGATACTCAAATTAAAATTAAAACGTAGGTGCAAAGATCAAGAGAAAAATGTGATTAATCAATGTGACAGACAGTGACACATTCAATACCGCCTTCTTACACTCTTCAATACACTCTTGCCTGCATCTAGCTGATCTGGGGTGAAATCATTAGTCCAACAGTTGCAAACAAGAGTTTCTATTGGACAAATTCAGGTATGTTTTTCCCCGTTTCATTTAGTTTGCTTCCGTTTAAGAATTGTTTTTACAGAATCGGTGGAATGAATACATCCCTGATCACACACAAACACAGTTCACTTTCTGTCACGACTACTCCCGCTCCTCCCCTCCTGCATTCGGCGTTGCCAGTTTACTAACCATCGGTGCAGGGAACCATCATTACGCGCACCTGGCTTTCATCATTACGCGCACCTGCGCTTCATCATTAAGCACACCTGGACTCCATTACCTCACTCATTACCTACACTTTACACTTTCATAGCAGCCACATACAAACAGCATAATCATTTTGCTTGTTGTATAATTCCTTCTCGCATCTACACGTTCTCCTCCTCTCACCTTTTCCATTCGCTTGTGCTTTAGTGCACAACACATCAGCTGTCTGTAACTAGGCAAAAAACATTTCCAAGCCAAACCTTCATATCATTCCCTCTAACCACTACAAACTGCCTACATCGTTGTCCCCATATTAGATAACGTCATCGTCAACATAGCTACTAGAACTAACGAATTAGTAAACACACTACAATCATGCAGTACAGTTTACAGTCAGCAAGCAGTTTAACAGTTACACCAGAAGGCCACAGTGGCAATAAATTAATAACACCAAAAGCTTACCCTGAGTTGGAAGAGTTCCAGTGTTGGATAGCCATAGCCAGCTAGCTAACATAGCATCCCTCTCTGTTTGAGCCGGGTGTTTGAGTATGCTAAACTAGCTAACTGCATATAGCTAAGTGAAAGTGAAAAAAAACACTGAAATCTCTCTCTCTTGCTTCTCCTTCATGTTTAAATAAATTAATTAGAAAACTGTTCAACTATTGTCTTTCTCTCTCTTTGACTCAACTACTCACCACATTGTGTGAACTGCAGTGCTAGCTAGCTGTAGCTTATGCTTTCACTATTAGATTCATTCTCTGATCATTTGATTGGGTGGACAATGTGTCAGTTCATGGTGCAAGAGCTCTGATAGGTTGAAGGATGTCCTCTGGAAGTTGTCATAACTACTGTGTAGGTCTATGGAAGGGTTGAGAACTGCAAGCCTCCTATGTTTTGTATTGAAGTCAATGTACGTAGAGAAGGAAGGAACCTAGCTGTCCTCCGGCTCCACCCTGGTGTTACCCTACAGAGTGCTGTTGAGGCTACTGTAGACCTTCATTGCAAAACAGTGTGTTTTAAGAATTATTTGGTGACGTGAATATATTTATTATAGTTTTATCTAAAAAGGATAATATTTTTTGTTTTACAATTTTTCCTTCATGAAATTCACTGAGGATGGTCCTCCCCTTCCTCCTCTGAGGAGCCCCAATAGAACACTGGTAACTTTAATAATGTTTACATACAGTTTTACCCACTTTATATGTACAGTACATACTGTATTCTAGTCATGGCTCTTCCTATATAACTACTGGTGTACACACCTTTTCTGTTGACATACTGTCCATACTGTCTATACACACATATACATACAGTACCAGTCAGAAGACTGGACCAAGAGTGTGCAAAGATGTCATCAAGGCAAAGGGTGGCTACTTTGAAGAATCTCAAATATAAAATATACTTTTAATTATTTAACACTTGTTTGGTTACTTCATGATTCCATATGTGTTATTTCATAGTTTTGATGTTGTCACTAATATTCTACAATGTAGAAAATAGTACAAATAAAGAAAAACCCTTGAATGAGTAGGTGTGTCCAAACTTTTGACTGGTACTGTACACACATTTATATTCCGGACTCTGCAATTCTATCCATTTTGCCATGGGGTTATGTACTGCGTATTTATATACTGTATTCTCGACATAGCACATTATAATATTTATTCTACTGTACATTTTATTTTACAGTAGTTACACTGTTTATACACACTCATATGTATTTATGTATTGGATTCTTAACACCCCTTGACCTTTTACAGCTTGAATTTAAAATGGATGAAATTGAGATTTGTTGTCCCTGGCAAGATCCCAAGATCCCAAAATATCATAGAAGAATTTTGTTTTTGGACATTCTTACTAATTAATAAAAAATGAAAGCTGAAATGTCTTGAGTCAATAAGTATTCAACCCATTTGTTATGGCAAGCATAAATCCACAAGTAAAAATGTGCTTAACAAGTCGCATAATAAGTTGCTTGAACTCACTCTGTGTGCAATAATAGTGTTTAACATGATTTTTGAATGACTACCCAATGACTACCCAATCTCTGTATCCCACACATACAGATAATTGTAAGGACCCTCAATACTGTGTTCCTTACAGGACATTCTGTCCCTACCCAGGGAGGGGAGAGACCTTGGGCTTGTAGTAGATTGTTTAACAGGTGGCAGACAATGTGGGAAGGCTTGTGAACTATATTGCCATTGTATCTGAGAGGAGGAGGGACATTTATGACGAAATGTGAGGTATATAAACCAATGTACATTGTATTATGACCAGCGCTCTCGAGAATAAATGCTATTGGCTAATTTTGGTAGACTGGTCTCTGTCCATTTTATGCAAATAAGGATCTTACAAATTCTTAGAAACAGACAGAGTGATTTAAATTGAATTGGTTAAAGAATACATATAGGAATTGTAAAATTCCTTTAACAATTTGGTCCTTCGAGCGGATTTCCAAAATCTCTCCCTGTCGTCCGAAGGTAGAACGCCGAAAACCGTGGACGGGCGGGTCGTTGAACCATAAATTAAAGACCTGGCCCCTGAATTGGGGTTCAAAGAACAGGCCGGTATATATCTAAGGCCGACAGAGACGGCGACGGAATCTCACGAACATTGCTTTTCCCAGTCTACAAGACGACAGTAAATGGTCTTTATTCTGGAATTTGGGGCAAATTATTTAAGATATCTTTGATTTGATGTTCTAAAAATGTTTAGAATTTATCAATAATAGGAGCTTCATTATTCCAAACAGATTTACGGGGTTTTGTATGACCAATATACACAGGGTTTTGTATGACCAATATACGCAGTTGTAACAGGTCCGCGATGACCTGAGGTAAGGTGCGCTACCATAAATAAAACTAAACTTAATAACAGAGGCCCGTTCTCCCGAGATTAAGCCAGGATACTAAATGGGTGTTGTTAGGTAGGACGGATGTCTTGTACAAATAATAACTAACAGGATCATTTAACCTACTCAACACTTGGATAGTGTCCAAAAAGGAGGAGAGGGAAGCCTAAAGTAGTGGAGTGAGATACAAGATATTGGTGTACTTTAAAAATCCTCAGACACAACCCGAAATAAGAGGTTAACTAGGGATTTATGACCCCTGGGTAATGGCTTATAGTTGTATAGGTAAGACCTAATATCCGATCGACAGTCAATGCTATAGATAAAGTTTCCAGAAAGGAGAAAACACAAGTAGAAATCCATACACATAGATTGTAAGCATTAAAGAGACACACACATAGTCAGGCAGGAGAACAACCATAGTGACTAGGTAATTGTAAACAGCACATACATAGATCATAGAAATATATACACCTATATTGTGAGAATATACTGTAGATTATAACTATAGTAATTGAATAGCGGTAGAAAAGAACACACACATAGAAGGTAAAAAGCACATACACATAGAAGAAAAAAAGGGGACATATAGAAAAAGAGAGAGAGAGAGTAAGGAGAATCCTCGCTGGGGAAAAGCTTGGACCTTTGAATTAGGGCTGGGAATTGTCTCGGTGCCGGAGTTTGCGACTACAGACAATCATAATAATAAGGGTGTTGGCGGGGAGGCTGTATCATTCCAATAGTGATGGTGGTTCAGTGGTAAAATAGCAGCCTTCCAAGCTTGAGACCCAAGTTTGGTTCCAGGTAAATGCTGTGACTAAAATCTTTTTTTTGTTTTTGATTGTAATTTAAACTATTTGTATGTTTTTCCTAGAAAGATATGTTCGCTTGTGTTTGTATAATATATAAATTTGACTTTTTAATAGATTGTTTAGGTTAAATGGAAAGACCAAATCCATTCTAAATAATAGCGGGGCGATGACGTTGGAATACGCTATCTTGCCTAAATAGCCCGCTGGAACAACGTATTGGGAATGGAGTCGTATTCAAAATGCTGAATCATAGATGAGACAGTTACCTAAATCTAATGAATGCTAAATAATAACGAAGAGATAACTACTATAGAGTTGTGCCCATCTAAATGTTTTTTAACATACGTTATACAGTACATTTAGCGAAGTACATGGCACTTTTACATTTTGGAGTAGAGAAAGTTGAAAAGTTTGGTTTTACTCTTACGATAGGATTAAAGCAGTTGGAGTAGAGGGTATATTTTTGCCTAGAAGCAGGAATAAGAGAGTTAGTTGCTGTGTGGGCTACTAATTTTCAGGGTAAGTTGCTAGAGGCAGGTTGATTTGTTGTGTGATGACGTAAAACTGCGTCATTACGTTGAATACACAATAACGTTACTCAAATTGATTTGACCGTTGTTCAGGTACACTCTTTTCTGTACTTCTGGCAGTACAATTTTGATTAAGAGATGTTGATTGATGTTGTAAGTTCTATTCAAGATCCAACATTTGTGATTTAATTGGGTTTGGCTTGTCGAACCCGTACTACTGCTGCTGTAGTCAGCCAACAATGATTTGCAATTCGCTGAAGTTGCTGCGGCTTGGGCACCGGCTGAGCGCCTGTTGCTGACATCACTCACAATGCACTTTTGCAGCCAGGCAATGAGGTTGTGACTGAGGGTGACAGAGAAAATAGTTTGTGTCATTTAGAGGGAAAATGCGTGCATTATAGCTTTGAATCACTTTTCAAAAGTTGCTAAAAGTTCCAAATACATTTTTAAAAGTTGCTGAATATCGTCAGGGTAGTCTGAGAAGATGCTAAAACTAGCAACAAAATTGCTAGCTGGCCATCACTGATTGGTGGCGTTCACTGGGCTATATTTGGCTATAAGAGAGGGAGGTCTGAATAGTTGTATCTTAAAAGTTTTGTAATAGTTCCCGGTTATTGATTTTGGTTTGATTGTTTAGGTAACACTAGTGAAATTTAACAGGAAGTTAAGGTATACTAACATTATAATCTGTTTCCATTACGGGGAACAATGAAAGGTCCGCAAAGAGGATTGCAGCCTGAGTTAATTTGATTTTAAAGGAACAGTGCACATTTATCACAGTTGTGTGTGTCTAATGGGAGGGTTATCCTAACAAGCATTTTGGGGAGACTATTTGGAGAAAGACTGAATGAGTTACATGAAACATTGAGGAAATTTAAAACAAATGATTTGAGGGAGTACAATAGTATTATCATAATTATTAGGTTTAGTTTGTAGTAAACGTTTGGGTTTAATGTTTCCCAGAGACAAGATATCTTAAAGGGGTACACTCACATATGGAATATTAGGAGTTGTATTTTCTGAGTTCTAATTAAACACGTGAATTCTTTAGATAAAGGGTTCTTCAACCTTTTGCTTGTAGGGGGCAGTATTTTCGTTTTTGGCAAAAAAACGTACCCATTTGAAACTGCCTATTTCTCAGCTCCAGAAACTAGAATATGCATATAATTGTCAGATTAGGATAGAAAACACTCTAAAGTTTCCAAAACTGTCAAAATATTGTCTGGGATTATAACAGAACTGATATTGCAGGCGAAAACCTGAGGAAAATCCAATCAGGAAGTGCCTCTTATTTTGAAACCTCTCTGTTCCTATGCATGCCTATCCTCCATTTAAAAGGATATCAACCAGATTCCCTTTTCTATGGCTTCCCTAAGGTGTCAACAGTCTGTAGACATAGTTTCAGGCTTTTACTTTAAAAAATGAGCGAGAAACATCACATTTCGTAAGTAGATAGGTGGGGGCTCTCAGAGTGAGTTTTGCGTAACAGAGTAAAACGGCCATTGTTTCTCCCGGTCCTATTGAAAAACCTACACTCACGGTTGATATATTATCGAATATATATTTGAAAAACAACCTGAGGATTGATTATAAAAAACGTTTGACATGTTTCTGTGGACATTATGGATATTATCTGGAATTTTCATCTGCGTTGTCATGACCGTTCTTTCCTGTGGATTTCTGAACATAACGCGACAAACAAACGCAGGTATTTGGATATAAAAATAATCTTTATGGAACAAAAGGAACATTTGTTGTGTAACTGGGAGTCTCGTGAATGAAAACATCCGAAGATCATCAAAGGTAAACAATTGTTTTGATTGCTTTTCTGATTTTCGTGACCTAGCTACTTAATGCTTAGTGTACATAATGTTTTGCTAAGCTATCGATAAACCTACACAAGCGCTTGGATTGCTTTTGCTTTAAAGCATTTCAAAATCTGAGGCGACAGGTGGATTAACAAAAGGCTAAACTGTGTTTTGCAATATTGCACTTGTGATTTCATGAATATTAATATTTTTTTTACATTTTATTTAATTTTAAAGCTCTTGGACATAATTGTAGTTTCAACCACAGAGGCGAAAGTGGAATTGAGGCAGGACAAATTATGGGGAGCGGGGGAATAAACTCTAGCAAGGAAGAGGAAGAGGTTTAGGGATTCTGTTGTAAACACTGACTGTGAAGGTTTCGAATGGGCTATTATTGATTTGGTATGACAACAGGGAAAAAAAATCCTATTTATCATCGATAATAAATAGGGGAAGATATGGTACATTGAGGTTTGGACAGGAAATATTTTAAGCCAATAGGGCAGGAAAATACATAGATAGAAAATAGTGATTTTATAAGAATTAAAATGATTAATGAAAATAAATAAGTTGCAGTTCTTAGGGATGGTACAGTACTGTAGATAAGGTTTCCCACACTATGCAACATAGATAAAATTATTGATGAGACTGATTTTAAGGTTAACCCATGTTATTGTTAGATAAAATACTGTGGGCTCCTGAAGGAGAGAGCTCATTAGTACAGAAAGGATATGATATGGTTAGCATTCGTTTTGGCTTTATTAGACCATTAGAAGATTTTTATTTAAATAGTACTAAAGTTGACAGGGATATATGACATCTGTGGTGATTCAGGATTATTGATATGTATGTAAGGACTTTAGAGATTGCCACCATAGACATGTTTTTTCTAAAATCCATGATTTTAGATAAAGCCAAACAGTGAGACCCTTAGTTAATATTTGGAAACAACACATAGTTGTTACTGACTGTTATGAGAAAAAGATCTACAGACAGATAGGGGAAAAGGCAGACAGAGGAGCCCTCTGTCTGAGTGACACCGAAATAGGAGTGACACCGAAATAGTAGCGTTGACTAGTGTCTGTGAAATAAGAAAGGAGAGAAAAGGGTTACTGTTTAAATAGATAAACATATGTATATATATATACAGTGCCTTGCGAAAGTATTCGGCCCCCTTGAACTTTGCGACCTTTTGCCACATTTCAGGCTTCAAACATAAAGATATAAAACTGTATTTTTTTGTGAAGAATCAACAACAAGTGGGACACAATCATGAAGTGGAACGACATTTATTGGATATTTCAAACCTTTTTAACAAATCAAAAACTGAAAAATGGGGCGTGCAAAAAAAGCTAACAAGTAGGCATAGAATTTAAAGATATAATCAGATAGAACAAATGAGAAACTGTTTGTTAACCTCTAGTGACACCCCATCCCGTGAACGGGACCGTTTTCATCATCTTACACTAATTAGCATAACGCAACGGACATAAATCTTCCTAGAAAATATTCCTATTCATGAAAATCACAAGTGAAATATATTGGAACACAGTTTAGCCTTTTGTTAATCACCCTGTAATCTCAGATTTTCAAAATATGCTTTACAGCCAACGCTAGACAAGCATTTGTGTAAGTTTATAATAGCCTAGGATAGCATTATGCCTTGCTAGCAGCAAGCAACCTTGTCACGGAAATCAGAAAAGCAATCAAATTAAATCGTTTACCTTTGATGAACTTCGGATGTTTTCACTCACGAGACTCCCAGGTAGATAGCCAAAGTTCATTTTTCCCAAAATATTATTTATTGTAGGCGAAACAGCTCCATTTGTTCTTCACGTTTGGCTGAGAAATAGCCCGGAAATTGCGGTCACCACAACTCCTAATTGTTTTCCAAATTGGCTCCATAATATCGACAGAAACATGGCAAACGTTGTTTAGAATCCATCCTCAAGGTGTTTTTCTAATATCTATTGGATTATATATCCGTCGGGACGATTCGTTTGGAGTAATGGTTACCTCTGCACTTTACGCGAGAATCTCTCTTGGAGCCACCATGTGACCACTTACGCAATGTGCCCCCATACGGCTATTCTTCAACACGTCACAATGCTGTAGACACCTTGGGGAATACGTAGAAAGCGTAAGCTCGTTGATGGTACATTCACAGCCATATAGGGAGTCATTGGAACGCAGCGCTTTCAAAACCTGGGGCATTTCCGGATTGGATGTTTCTCAGGCTTTCGCTTGCAACATCAGTTCTGTTATACTCACAGACAATATCTTTACAGTTTTGGAAACGTTAGAGTGTGTTCTATCGAAAGCTGTCAATATGCATATTCTAGCATCTTTTCAGGACAAAATATCCTGTTTAAAATGGGAACGTTTTTTTCCCAAAAATTAAAATACTGCCCCCAAACACCAACAGGTTTTAACCAAACCTGTATGTCCAAGATTTTATGCACTACAGGTGAATTACAGGAGAAGGTGATTCACTCAATCCAGTCCCTAAGGAGAATAGACGTGAAGCAGCCCTGTTGGGAGGGGCCATACCAAGTACTCTTGGTGACAGCCTGCGCAGTGAGGATAGCTGAAAGAGCTACCTGGGTGCATATCACACATTGTAAGAGGGCAAGACACAGACACTGTCGAACAATCACAGGGGTAGGAGCAGAACCATAACCAACAGGGTTCGGGGGTTAACTCTCTACTGAAGATTCCCTTATGCCTGACCTTTCCCCGCTGTGAGCGTTCATAGAAGTGAAAGTGTGACTTGGCCTCTGGCTGATGATATGTTCTCTGTGAGAGGGTGGGGCTTCACAGGTGTGCTGGCCGTCCCGAGCTGTCTGATCGTGGGAGCCATATTCCTGATACACCATGAACCTCTCGAGAAGACCAAAGAGGGTAACTTGACTCATGTGCTAGACGAGGGGAATTTGATATTACCATAGCACCTCAAAAGGTCACTGGAACTGAATAGTAAGGAAGGGAGAGTGAGATTGGGAAGGATGTCTCAGTGGAGTTCTATGAAGACCAAATGGGGTCTCTGACTCCTTGGCAGTCTAGGACTATGAGCCATTATGGAAGATATCTGTGCAAGTCCCTGTCTAGTTCATGGAAACAGGTTATAGCTCACACCGAGAGAGAGGGCTACATAAATCCACATACCCATTATGGAAGAAGATGGAGTGTAGTGAAAGTAAGGGTTTCAGTTGATAACCTAGTGCCATTCCGGGTAGAAGAAGTTAGAGCAGATGATAGCTCTATAGTCAGACAGAATATAAGCAGAGCCCCTGAAAAAGCAGATACTGACCGTGGAGTTGTCTAGAGCCAAGGGCCGGTGAGGATAGTGCAGACGAAAGATCTTAAGAAAGTGATTGAGGTTAAAACTGGTTATGGGGATTCTAACCTATGGTTAGAATGGATTCAGTATAAAGTCAGATCAGTAGCGAAAGAAGAATGTTAGGCCTGCTCCACAGCAAAACCTCAGTTGACAACAATTTCCCTTTCCATTTGATGGAAATGATTCACCCAGGGGAATGGCCTGTATGGTAAAGCTGTTCATGAAGGCAGGGAAACCAGACAATGACAGTTGCATTGATCTGCATCATTTGTATCCCCATGTGCTCATCACATTCAGATTTCCCTCTTTCACAGTTACAGGAGGTCATTATTATTGCATGGCTCGCTACACCACACATGGATGGGACGTAGGAGAAGTAAGAACATAGAACTTGCCATAGGAAAGAGAATCTTTACCGACAAGACAATGAGGGACCTGACTAGCAGATGAGAAGGCTTAGAGTGTGGAGGTATGAAGCTGTGGCCTAACCTGGCCACCAATTTGACCGGTAGTTGTGCAGTAGTGCAGTTAGGCATGCTCTTCACCCTTACCTAGCGCCAGGTAGAAAAGAGAGAAGGAGTGCTCCGTCAGGATCTTTTGACAATAGAGTTTACATTGATTGCATTGGTGTTCCACGGGGGGGTGCCAGACGAGTTCAAAGCAAGAAATCAGATCCTAGCAGGATTAGAGTCAAGTATTTTCTTGTGGTCCAATCTCAATAAGAATGTGGACTGGATCAATGATATTTATTATAATCAACAGCGCTTCATCAATTAAATCAGATATGTAATAAAAGGATTGGCAGAGCAGACTGAAGCGACCAGCCTGATGGCTTGGCAGAATAGAATAGCCTTGGACATGTTACTGGCTGAAAAGGGTGGGGGGTGTATGAGGTTCGGAGCAGAATGTTGTAATTTCATCCCCGAAGACACAGCTCCAGACGAATCAGTGACCAAGGCCCTGGCAGAGAACTCTGGGGTAGATAATGCTCTAATAAATTGGTTCTATAGTGTGTTTGGGAAATTAATAAACATCATGATCACTGTGTTTTGGGCAACCTTCACCTGTGTGACTGTGTTAGTTTTGTGCGCATGTTGTGAGAAAGGTTCTCATTTCTAGGACTCTGGAGAAATCGATGACATAACAGATGGTGAAGTACGGACCAATTCCAAGCTCTGACCAGTGGAATGATGAATACATGGCTCCAGACCTAGTAGATGAATCCGGATCCTCCACATACGAGGAGCCTATGTTAGATGAAACCATTTTGGATGTTTAGGGAATTTAGGTTCTTTCTTGTTTTGATGTTTAGACTGTTTCTTTGATGAAGATTGTAATGACAATCCTGATAAGAAGAGTTATGATTCTGATGTAGGCCTAGAACAGTCAGTGTGAATGCATGTATTGGTTTCTGTTAGGTTGCATTTGGATAACAAGAAATATTTCTAATACAAATAGATGTATGCTTTTTATTTTTTTAAATAAAACTAGATGTGTGATTGGATGTATAATATTTAGTCATAGGGTGGATATGTTATTGGATTTTTATGAATAATGACTAAATTATGTATACATTTAACTTAGAACTATAACTAAACAGAATACTACTATGTTATTGTATGAATATATTAATGTTATTATAATCATAATACTGAATATGATGTGTGAAGTTTTAGTCAAGAATTAGAACAAGGACTTTCTGTTCCACTAATGGAGCTATTGTCAGACCGGCTGGAATACTGTGTTCCTTACAGGGCATTCTTTCCCTACCCAGGGAGGGGAGAGACCTTGGGTTTGTAGTCAATTGTTTAACAGGTGGCAGACAATGTGGGAAGGCTTGTGAACTATATTGCCCTTGTATCTGAGAGGAGGAGAGACATTTATGATGAAATGTGAGGTATATAAACCAATGTACATTGTATTATGACCAGCGCTCTCGAGAATAAATGCTATTGGCTAATTTTGGTTGACTGGTCTCTGTCCATTTTATGCAAATAAGGATCTTACAAATTCTTGGAAACAGACAGAGTGATTTAAATTGAATTGGTTAATGAATACATATAGGAATTGTAAAATTCCTTTAACAATCCACAACATTGTAGTTACTCCACAATACTAACCTAATTGACAAAGTGAAAATAAGGAAGCCTATACAGAAAACATACATCCTGTTTGCAATAAGGTACTAAAGTAAAACTGCAAAAAATGTGGCAAAGAAAACAACTTTATGTCCTGAATACAAATTGTTATGTTTGGGGCAAACCTCACACAGCACATCACTGAGTACCACTCTTCATATTTTCAAGCATGGTGGTGGCTGCATCATGTTATGGGTATAATTGTCATCGACAAGGGAGTTTTTTATGATAAAAGAAAAGGATTTCCTCCAGTGTCTATACAAAAAGTGTAGATTGCATTTGGATTACTGTTATAGTGTTCTTTGGGTTGTTAATTGGATTCGTTCCGACATTTCAAGATTATTATTATTTTTTGTCATTATTATTTATGTACTTTGACATTTTACTGCATTGTTAGGAGCTAGTAATATATGCATTTCACTGCACTATAACATACTAAACTGTGTACCTTGAATGACCAATAAACTTAGATTTGATTATTAGATTTTGGCCTAGTATGACTTCTAGGCTGATATAAACCAAGCAGGTAGGTTCAAATGAAACAAAAATAATAAAATATTTGGAATTCAATCAACAGCACGTACATTTTTAGGGTCCAATACAAACCCGGGTAGCCTAAAATCACTCTTAATTAAAGAGTAACTTTCATTATTTTCTTTTTTTTCTTTGACAACCAGACAAGGTTTTAGGATTTATTATAGTGAAACTCACCAATTCTGGGCTTCATTTTGACAGTTCATTGCAAAAGTCATATATTTTGGTCTTTTACTATTAAAAGGGATGTGCGTGCTGGTTGGTACCACCTCAAGAATTACTATAAAAGCAGGTGACAGGGCACCTTTTTTGACAATGGTCTTGGTAAGTGGAGTGTACCAATACATTAAGCATGATGCTTCCTTGACTAGACTACTGACGGTACACAACATTCAAAAGGCAGTAAGGCACATTTCCACATATGACCAAATTCATCGTTTTTGCTTACTGTTTCATACACATCTATGTGCTTTTACAAAGAAAAAAAAACATGTAGGCTATAAGGATTACACCAAGTTAGGCATACCTAATTTCAAAATAGGCCATCATCACTGTCAGTTGTAAATTATAATTCTTCACATTTTACAGGTGAAATTGCAACAGCATGCCAATTATCTGATTGGTGTCAATAAGTTTCATGGGAATAGACAATGCATTTTGATCTTTTTGAATTACTGTTTTATGAGAGAATTAGAGCAGATGGTGTTATCAAACTATTACATAATCAAAGCATACAGTATATCATGCCTAGTGGCTCTGTTGAGTTTTGGCCCATTTTTTTTACTATTCAGCTTCAGCTAACCATCCTAAAATGTAATTAGAAATGAGGAGCAGTTTTTGGTGTAACAGTAATGTTATAGGCCTACTATGCTATAATATTTGTTTATTTTAATGTAAAATACTAATGAATCGTTATTTGATCTTGCAAGACAGAGGGGCGCCATTGTGAGAAGTGATAATCTCCTATTTGTAATAATAGTAATAATTGATGAGTAGGACAGATATTTATAAGTCTTATTTAAACGATTGGAGCACCCTTCCTGGTTCTAGAAGGACATAGCTAAATTAACATTGATTTGATTAGCCTGAATACACGGTAACAATTTTCCCATATTACAGAATAAAAGAAAACAGAGAGGTGAACTATCAATTCATATAATTTATTTGGATGGATTTATTCATCAAATCAATTGACCAAGTAGTGAACATAAATCACTCATTTAAAAATAGCCATAAAATCAAGCTTTTGGAGTAGGGTATTCACGCATCTCAATAAACCAGTGGCCATATTTTAACATGTAAATCTTGCTGAGGCAAACTTAAAAACATTTTTAGATGCATGCCAGCAAAGCCATAACACAACACTAAACAATATATTACAGTGTCCACAAACTGTTAGCGCCTGAATAAAGCTGTCCCAACAGCAGAGATTTATTTTCCGCACCATGGAGTGAATCCTTACCACTGCTACACCTGGCTAACAGCGGAGCCTTGTCTGGCAGCTAAACATTTAATTCAGCCTCATTTACTGCCTTTTAAAAAACATAGCTGATATGGCTGACTTGCTTAAACAAATGTGGTTTCTACTGACAATTGAGATATGGCATAAGAGAACAAAGAGCGGATAAGTGGCAATGCATAATTTCGATTAAGACATTAATGAGCTAGGACAGATGTAGTCAATATAACTATTTGTTCAGCACTTTTGAAATGTACAGCGACATAATTCAAAACATAGTCCATTCTTACAGTATTCTCCCTGTACACCATGTCAGAACCGTAGAATAAATAATGGGGGCATATAAGCAGATAATGAAAGCAGACAATATTCAATGATTACATTTCTCTAAACAGGCTATAGGCTACATGTGCACCACCAAGTCAGAACAGTGGGCTAAGTTAGGAAGGGGAAAGGGACCGTCTTTTTAGGGTGAGGCTCATGGGCTACTAACAGCTTACTACACAACATACACTTAGTATTACGTTCTTAGCTACAGTACACAAATCTCCCTGGAATATTATATAATTTACGCAGCAACATTCAATACTTTGTTGTAATCATCTTGTTGTGCTGTGCTCACTTGAACAGGAAGGTGGTACGGCAGTCGTAATTGGGCAAATGTTGTCATCAAACTTTGTTATCAAAGTCTGTCATTCTCTGGATTTTACAGTGCTTTCAATGCAACTGGGAAATGTGGGAAAAAAACAAGGTTGAATAATGGAGTCAGCGATCTTCAAGTTGGAACTAGAAAGAGGCCAAAGTTCCCAACTTGGAATTCCAAGTTGAATGACCGTTCAAAACTTATTTTTCCAGACGGAGCTAATTTTTTTCAGAGTTCCCTGTTGTCTTGAACTCACTGGAGTCTGAGATTTTCCAGTTCCGAGTTTCCAGTTGTTTTGAACACGGCAGAAGTCATGCTGGATTGACAGCATGGCCAATTCAACCGTTTCTGGCCCCATCTTGTTGACTGTTTATCCTTTTAAGCTTAGAAAGAGACCTTTAAACCCAGACTTGGACCACACACCCACTCCACTGAATAGCAGGATAGTGATTGCTTTGCAAAGCTTGTAGTTAGCCACTGATTCCTTCCAAACTACTCATTGTTGAATTTGCGATTTCCAACTTGTTGTGTAATGTTTATGTCCAATGGCCGATGAGCACCGATACATTTTCTCTATAATTTCTCTTCATAATTTCTCTTCATACGACAAGGATTGAAAAGGATTTGCCAGTAGATTGTCGACTTGATTCATGATGATGACTGCTAGATACGATTTTGAAAGTATGATGTTGACATGATCAGTCCAATCAAATCTACAGTAGATATAACGCGATTTAACATAATTTTATCTGTGGCCAACGACCTTGAGCCTTCTTGGATGGGCACTTTTAATGTACAGTGCATTCAGAAAGGATTCAGACCCCTTGACTTTTTCCACATTTTGTTACATTACAGCATTATTCTAAAATTTATGAAATAGTTTTTTCCCACATCAATCTACACACAATACCCCATAATGACAAAGTAAAAACATATTTTTAAAAATCTTTGCTAATTTATTTAAAAAGAAAAATATTACATTTCCATAAGTATTCAGGCCCTTTACTCAGTACTTTGTTGAAGCACCTTTGGCAGCGATTTTCAGGCCTGTGCAGAGATGTTCGGCTGGGTTCAAGTCTGGTCTCTGGCCGGGCCACTCAAGGACATTGAGAGACTTGTCAAAAAAGCCCCCCCGGCGGCTGCAGTCTGAGGTCCTGAGTGTTCTGGAGCAGGTTTTCATCAAGGATCTCTCTGTACTTTGCTCCGTTCATCTTTGACTCGATCCTGACTAGTTTCCCAGTCCCTGCCGGTGAAAAACATCCCCACAGCATGATGCTGCCACAACCATGCTTCACCTTAGATATGGTGCCAGGTTTCCTCCAGTTGTGACAGTTGGCATTCAGGCCAAAGAGTTCAATCTTGGTTTCATCAGACCAATGAATCTTGTTTCTCATGGTCCGAACATTTTTAGGTGCTTTTTTTTTTCAAACTCCAAGCGGGCTGTCATGTGTTTTTTACTGAGGAGTGGCTTCCGTCTAGCCCCTCTACCATAAAGGCCTGATTGGTGGAATGCTGCAGAGATGGTTGTCCTTCTGGAAGGTTCTCCAATCTCCACAGAGGAACTCTGGAGCTCTGTCAGAGTGACCATCGGGTTTTTGGTCACGTCGCTGACCAAGGTCCTTCTCTCCCGATTGCTCAGTTTGGCTGGGCGGCCAGCTCTAGGAAAAGACTTGGTGGTTCCAAACTTCTTCCATTAAAAAATGATTGAGGCCTCTATGTTCTTGGGGACCTTCAATGCTGCAGAATTTTTTTGGTACCCTTCCCCAGATCTGTGCCTCAACACAATCCTGGCTCAGAGCTCTACGGACAAATCCTTCAACCTTATGGCTTGGCTTTTGCTCTGACGTGCACTGTCAACTGTGGGACTTTATATACAGGTGTGTGCCTTTCCAAATCATGTCCAATCAATTGAATTTACTACAGGTGGACTCCAATCAACTTGTAGAAACTTCTCAAGGATGATCAACAGAAACAGGATGCACCTGAGCTGAATTATGAGTGTCAGAGCAAAGTGTCTGAATGCTATTGTAAATAAGATATTTATCTTTTTATTTTTAATACATTTGCAAAAATGTCAAAAAACCTGTTTTCACTTTGTCATTATGAGGTATTGTGTGTAGATTGATGATATAAATGTATAATTTAATCAATTTTAGAATAGGGTTGTAACATAACAAAGTGTGGAAAAAGTCAAGGGGTCTGAATACTTCCAGAATGCGCTATATATCATGGTCACAAGGCCAATGAAATAACAAGTTATAGAGCAAACAACCCAATTATTACAATACAAATGTTGTATGGCTTTTTTTCTGGCTTGTTTTCCCAGTGATTTTCGCTGTAACTCCTGTAAGTGATCACATATTTTTCAGGGTTCCACTGTGCAAGAGGGGGTCTGTTGAGTTTAATGAACAACAAGGCAGACAGTGCATTTTGAAATGGAAAAAAAGGAGGCCTTCAAGCTTCCACAGCACTACACACATGTTCTCGACATAAATTTTGTAGCTTTAACCAGTGGCGTATTTTTCCGTGCGCATTTTTTGTACGTTATATCATTTCGTGGGTCAATGTGAGACTTGCACCATCTTCTCTTGAAGTCAATAACACCTGTATGATGTTCGGATGCAGGAAGAATCAGGAGACAGACATTTTTGGATTCGGGAAGGAACAGGAGACAGACCTACAATTCCTGTCAGTGCACCAGGCTCTGGACACCATAATTAAAGTTTTGAACTGGAATGGTAGCATTTTATGCTGAGTAAAGTCAAGTATCTATACAAACTATTTCACACATTAGCAGCCTATACGCCCATTTCTTTCAAGGAAAATGTACTATGAAGAAAAATGTTGGGAACGTCTCAAAGATATTGCGCAAAGAAGTTGATATTGGTGTAGCCTACAAGTTACCAATAGGCCCAATAACTATAACCTTACGAATTAAGCTTGTAATATTTGGATATGGACGAGTAGGCTAAATGCACATTTTGCCGTCACACTGCTACCAATGGGTCAGTTGTTTAAGCCACTAACTAGGTTCAGGAATCAATATGGCTACAGTCCATGGCCAATTCCTCCCATACTGCACAGTGGTCAGGGTTCATCTGAACATGTCTATGTTCTTTACTTCCACTCCCTCAATACCAATGTAGCCTAATTGGAGAAGCTGGACAGTGTGGGTTGAGAAGTGGAGGCTTGGTGATTTGGGTGACAGCCAGGATTCATGCAAACATAGGCAGCCTAGGCATGCTACTGACTGGAACCAGTTTAATCAGTGGGTGCAGTCAATTTGTCTTGGGCTTTGATGTGATGGTGGGGTCTGGGTGACAGAAGGCAGGTCTAATGCACTAATTCTGTGTTCATCATCTGCAGCAGTATGATCTATCAATGTCAGGTTGGATGACCCCTACCCCAACCAAGCCTACCCTCAAAAGCTGTTCACATACATAAGGGGTACTTTTTTCACTGTGTTCTTAATTTCACTCCATTTTAACAATTCAAATGAGAATGCAATGCCACATTTGATTAATGGAATAGTACAAGCACTGCTATTCCCCATCCCCCTCATCCACGCATATGGATTATTAAATTATTTACTGTATTTGGGATGATTGGAGTTAGTGTAAGAGCTGTAAGGCTTTGCCATAGTCAGTGATGTAGTGGTAAAAAAAGAAAGACAGCACATTTTTCAGCAAAGGGTGGGTAAACTGTCAAGCAAAAAAAAAACAAGTGGGGAGGACCATCCTACTCAGTGAATTTCATAAAAATGTAAATAGTGAAACATTAAAAAACTTACCTCAACAGTACTCTGTAGGGTAGCACCATAGTGTAGCCGGAGGACAACTATTTTCCATCCCCCTTTTGGTACATTGACTTCAATACAAAATCTAGGCGGATCATGGTTCTAGCCCCCTTCCATAGACGTACACAGTAATTATAACGACATCTGGAGGACATCCTCTAACTTATCAGAGTTCTTGCAGCATGAACTGAAATGTTTTCCATCCAATCAAAGGATCAGAGAATGAATCTATACTGAATCTATACTGTCTGTTTGCCTCACAACACAACGCCACAGATATCTCAAGTTTTTAAGCAGCGTGCAATTGGCATGTTGACTGCAGGATAATCCACCAGACTTGTTGCCAGATAATTTAATGTTCATTTTTCTACCATAAGCTGCCTCCAACATAGTTTTAGAGAATTTGGCAGTGCGTCCAACCGGCCTCACAACTGCCAACTCCGTGTAATCACGCCAGCCCAGGACCTCCACATCCAACTTCTACACCTGCGGGATCGTCTGAAACCAGCCACCCGGACAGCTGATGAAACTGAGGAGTATTTCCATCTGTGATAAAGCCCTCTTGTGGTGAAAACTCATTCTGATTGTCTGGGCATGGCTCCCCTGGTGGGTGGGCCTATGCCCTCCTGGGCCCATCATGGCTGCGCCCCTGCCCAGTCATGTGAAAGCCATAGATTAGGGCCTAATTAATTTAGCTAGGACTGCAGTGCATAAAATGTGGTGAGTAGTTGACTCAAAGAGAAAGACAATAGTTGTATTTTTCCACATTCACTTTCACTTACTTAGCTACCTAATGCAGTTAATTTAGCCTACACAACAACCTGACAAACAGAGAGGAAAGCTGTTTATGTTAGCTTGCAGGCTAAGGCAATCTAACACTCCAACTCTTCCATGTCAAGGTAAGCTTTCGGTTGTATTAATTTTGTACCACCAGGGCCCACCAGTGTAACTGTTAAACTATTTGCTGATTGTACACATGGATTGGATTGTGGGTTTATTACCGCATTAGTTCTAGTAGCTATGTTGACTATGGCGTTAGCTAATAAGGTGACAACGATGAAGACTCTGTTGTGTACCGCTGTGTAGCGGTTAGCGGTTGTGATATGAAGGTTTGACTTGGAGAGTTTTTTTCACCTGGTCACAGACAGCTGAAGTGCACAACGCTTTCCACAAGTGAAGGGAAAATGTGAGAGGAGGAGAATGCGTAGATGTGATGATGATGTTGTATGGCTGCTATGAAAGTGAACTGTGTCTGCACGGGTGATCAGGGGTGTATTCATTCCACTGATTCTGTTGCAAAACATTTCTTAAAGCGAAATGTGGATGGCCCTACCTGAATTTGTTCAATAGAAACTCTTGTTTTGCAACTGTTTGGACTAATGATTACATCCTAGATCAGCTATATGCAGGCAAGAGAGTGCAAGGTGGTAAAGAATGTGTCACTGTCTGTCACCAATCACTCCAATGTGTCTCTCAACCTGTGCACCTACGTTATAAACTTTCATTTGCAGGCTATGTTGGGGGGACCACGTGCTGGGTATAACGCAACTTAGTGTATCATGTAGTACCCTAAACACAGCAATGTTATGTTGACCTGGGTGAATGGAATATGAATGACAGTCATCCAATATGCTGTAATAGAAGTAAGGCCATGATGATCATTAAAAAAATGGTGCTCCTTAATCTTAAACAGCACCACCCGCCACTGGATTATTCACTACCCTGTATCAGATTAAATTGCATGCTGTCATCCTGTGAATTATTTAGACAAAACAACAATATTTTTTTATTAACCAAAACAATAAACCTAGAGGTCTCATGTTATAGTTAGTGTCAGACAGTACCCTAAAAATGCATCAAATGATTTCAAACAAAACTTTGAGACAAAGAGTCAGAGTGGCGAGACCTGCTTTCTGAAAAGATTAAGAGTGATGCAGCTAATTCAGCGGGTGTACGTCAAACATGAACACTGGCTATGACCTTTTGTGGCTATGAGAACAGGCCACCTCACAAAAACTGTATTAAAAATACATGGAGGAGCTTTGTGGAAAGGTCAGGACACGTGTTTCTGAGATGTCTGGTATAAGTCCGTCTATAAGACTATATACTGTAAAACTTCAATTAACTTCTTGGTGACAGGGGGGCAGTATTGAGTAGCTTGGATGAATAAGGTGCCCAGAGTAAACTGTCTGCTACTCTGTCCCAGATGCTAATATATGCATAGTATTAGTAGTATTGGATAGAAAACACTCTGAAGTTTCTAAAACTGTTTGAATGATGTCTGTGAGTATAACAGAACTCATACGGCAGGCGAAAACCTGAGAAAAATCCAACCAGGAAGTAGGAAATCTGAGGCTTGTAGTTTTTTAACTCAGCCCCTATTGTAGATACAGTGGGATATTGGTTATGTTGCACTCCCTAAGGCTTCCACTAGATGTCAACAGTCTTTAGAACTTTGTTTGAAGATTCTACTGTGAAGTGGGACCGAATGAGAGAGGAATGAGTCAGAGGTCTGGCAGATTGCCACAGGCTCTGAGGCGCGGTCACGAGAGAGTTAGCTCTCGTTCCATTGCTTTTCTACAGACAATGGAATTCTCCGGTTGGAACATTATTGAACATTTATGTTAAAAACATCCTAAAGATTGATTCTATACTTAGTTTGACAAGTTTCTACGTGCTGTAACGGAACTTTTTGAACTTTTCGTTCGTCAGACCTGAACTCGCTTTTGGATTTGTTTACCAAACGCCCTTACAAAAGAAGCTATTTGGACATAAATGATGGACATTATCGAACAAAACAAGCATTTATTGTGGAACTAAGATTCCTGGGAGTGCATTCTGATGAAGATTATCAAAGGTAAGTGAATATTTATAATGCTATTTTTGACTAATGTCGACCACCCAATATGGCGGATATCTTTTTGGCTGCTTTGTTGTCTGAACGCTAGACTCAGACTATTGCATGGTTTGCTTTTCCGTAAAGTTTTTTTGAAATCTGACACAGCGGTTGCATTAAATGGCAAGTCTCAAATATCCGCCTGTCCCTTTTAATTCCCCGGCAATGTCACACATTTCAGCAAATAAATGACTGTTTCAAATAAACGCCTTGTCTAAATGAATTGTTTATGAGGTTACCATGAATTACCATAAATTGTTTACAATATTTAATGTTTGATTTGTTTCATTAAAGATGCACTCCGCAGAAATCGCTCCGCCATTTCTTGGTTGCTAAAATTCTAATAGTTTGCCTAATTTCAGTTTGTGACAAAACAAACTAGTATAGTGTAGAGAATCATTGTACCATCTAAACCGCCTTGAAATCGCTTTTCCATAACCAAAAAATATTGTATTTTCAACTGTTTGAAACTGGTGTACAAAAACGAAAGGAAAAGATGCAAAAATGAAACTTGAAAACGGGAGGCATAGAAATAGCGCACATGCAGTAGAACAGAACTACTGCTTCTTAGAATTGCTTTCAATGAGAATGACAGAGCTGTAACTCACATTTCTATGTGAATTTGTTGCGTCTCCCAAAAAGTTACATATTTTAGCTTTAAGGTTCACAACACAGTTTTGATATTTTCGGATGATTTGGACATGATAGGCAAAAAAATTACATTTCGGTCACATGACTTGAATGGGATTTGTGCCACAAATGCTAAAACTTTTAAATATAACGTGTATAAGTCAGTCTATATACTGTAAAACTTCAATTAAACAGCATGTCTCAAATAGACGCCTGTCACTTATAATAGCCGGGCAATGACACACATTTCAGCATATAAACGCCTGTTTCAAATAAACGGTGGGTCTAAATTAATTGTTTATGAGGTTACCATGAATCACCATGTAACTTTTTGGGCGATCCGACCAAATTCACATAAAAATGTGAGTTATAGATCTGTCGTTCTCATTAAAATCAAGTCTAAGAAGCGGTAGATCTGTTCTATGTGCGGTATTTCTTTGCTTCCCATTCTTAAGTTTTGTTTTGCGCCTTTTACTTTTGGTTTTGTACACCAGCTTCAAATGGCTGAAAATACAATATTTTTGGTTATTAAAATATATTTCCCAGGGGTTTAGATGGTACAATAATTCTCTACACTATACATTACTTGTTTTGTATTAGGCACACTTTTATAATTTAAGCAAACTGGAAATGGCAAAGCATTTCTGCATATTTCACCTTTAAAGAATTCAGCATTGGCTTGTAAGACTAGTAAGAAACTGCTAGCCATTGGCTGCTAATAGCTGAGAATTGCTAGCTAACTGGCAAAGGTAAGACAGTCAACAACTTTGGGAGATCAGACATGTAGATATCGGCCAATAACCTTCCAGTGGTGAAAGTAAGATCTGCCGAAAATACACAGTCAAAGAGGAGAATAATTATTCTATAAATGATTTTTAAAAATGTATACAGGCATACTAAGACAAAAGAAACGTGACACAGTGTGTAAATGATAACATATTAGTGCAGGAATTGAATAAATTGATTAAAATGCTGGAAGTGAATGCTGGAATTAAACAATTAACAATGCAAATGTGCAAAAGCTATGTACATTAAGGAAATAGAAGCCTGGCTCAAATAAAAGCCTGTCTAGTAAGCAGCTTTTGGTGATTTAAGCAAATAAACACCTGGGCTATTAATCTAAGTTTTATGGTAGTCCTAGTGGTTGGACGCCTTAATGATACTGTACGGAGAAAGGGAAAACAAGATGGTCAAAGACATTATAATATTTTGAGTCTTTGAGAAATAAATTGCTGTGGATGTGTAAAATGTTCTTTTAGAGGTTGAACTCTTTAATGTTTTATTGTGTTTAATTGACTTTGACTTTATGGAATGCATAATTGCCATGTTTTGGTATTCAGTGCTGAAGTAATCTAACCCTAGATCATTAGTGTTTTTTTACCATTTATGATCAAAAGAAGTATGACGATGGTAGCTTGTAAGCCTGATTGCTGGAATACCGAATTTTGTCTTGCTTTCCTGCAGGCCTACGGGAGACTGTAGCTTGTTGCCACAGGCAGCCACACACCATTGCAGGAGAGGGGACCTACACTTACAGTAGGAGTTGGAGTGGACCATCTCAGAACTGCAGCTACACTGTGATTAGGAGCTGTGCTCCATAACATCTCTCTTCCTAGTAACATTAGGACTATCTGACATATTTCTTTCCTTTGGGAGGTCATTGGGTGCGTTTAAGGGTCATTGGTTTGGGGAAGATCGGTGTTGGTCATTGTGGTTGGCCATTGTGGACGCTCCATAGACTATAACAAAGCGTCCACCATAACAGCTGCAGTGTTTAAATTAACTGACCATTTAAGCCCTGATGAACTTGGGTCTTTGTCACTTCTCTTTGGATCCCTTGATTTTGATTTCCTTGGCCGTATTGGTTTTTGGATATCATCTTATGACTGAATTAAGATCCTGCTGTAGGCCTAGTTATGGTAACATAGTGCACAAATTAGTGTGGCTTGTAGTAACTTGAGTCAAGCAAGGTTTTGATTATGTAACTTGTTGAATGAGCAGATCCTTTTTGTCTTTGTATTCATACAATAATCAATATTGATTAGACAGCAATTGCCATCTGCTGTGCAAACATTTGAGTGATTTGAGTTTAAAATGCAGTAGCACACTCAATTTCAAAATGTGAATTTTATTCAAATTGTCACTTGAGCAGGTAATGTCTCACTTCCTATGCTGATTTAAACAGTGGTGTATGCAGCTTAGCACTAGGCTACTTCATGGCTATAGCATATGTCCACCGGGGTGTCAGTAGGCTTAATGGACAGCAGACCTGGGCAGAAAATAGTTGTATATAAATGTTTTCAAATACTTGAGATAGTCTAATATAGTTTATGAGGAGTTTCAACTAAAACTTTGATATTCAAGTCTCAGAAATCCAAATAACATTTGTAAGTATTTTGAATACGTCTCAGAAAACCAAATAATATTTGAAGGTATTTGAATATATGTAAGGTATTTGAAAACAAAATAAATATGTATTTGATGGCTGACAAATATTTAATGAAGAACCAAAAACGACAATAGTTAGTTGAATTCATGAAAATATATGATCATTAGCACATGGTGTGGAGGGCTGTTAGATATGAATCTTAATATAGCCTTAATATAGCCTATAGAATAACATTAAATACATGAGGGATATTGAATCACCTAAACATTAGAGTAGACCACTTTTGCAGCTTAAAAATGACAAACACATACACTACCGTTCAAAAGTTTGGCGTCACTTAGATGTGTCCTTGTTTTTGAAAGAAAATCATATGGACAAAAAAAAACATGATTTTCTTTCAAAAACAAGGACACATCTAAGTGACACCAAACTTTTGAACGGTAGTGTATGTGTTTGTCATTTTTAAGCTGCAAAAGTGGTCTACTCTAATGTTTAGGTGATTCAATATCCCTCATGTATTTAATGTTATTCTAACATCAAATTGATCAGAAATACAGTGTAGACATTGTTAATGTTGTAAATGACTATTGTAGCTGGAAACGGCTTTTGATTGAATATCTACATAGGCGTACAGAGGCCCATGAACAGCAACCATCACTCCTGTGTTCCAATGGCACGTTGTGTTAACTAATCCGAGTTTATCATTTTAAAAGGCTAATTGATCATTAGAAAACCCTTATGCAATTATGTTAGTACAGCTGAAAACTGTTGTTCTGATTAAAGAAGCAATAAAACTGGCCTTCTTTAGACTAGTTGAGTATCTGGAGCATCAACATTTGTGGGTTCGATTACAAGCTCAAAATGGCCAGAAACAAATAACTTTCTTCTGAAACTCGTCAGTCTATTCTTGTTCTGAGAAATGAAGGCCAGTACATGCGAGAAATTGCCAAGAAACTGAAGATCTCGTACAACGCTGTGTACTACTCCCTTCACAGAACAGCACAAACTGGCCCTAACCAGAAGAGAAAGAGAAGTGGGAGGCCCCGGGGCACAACTGAACAAGAGGACAAGTACATTAGAGTGTCTAGTTTGAGAAACAGATGCCTCCCACGTCCTCAACCGCAAAACACCAGTCTCAACGTCAACAGTGAAGAGGCGACTCCGGGATGCTGACTTTCTATTCATAGTTCCTCTGTCTAGTGTCTGTGTTCTTTTGCCCATCTTAGTATTTTCTTCTTATTTTCCAGTCTGAGATATGGCTTTTTCTTTGCAACTCTGCCTAGAAGGCCAACAAGGAAATCTCTAAGTGACCCCACACTTTTGAACGGTAGTGTATATTTTCATAACTGAGACATAAGGTAATGCAGTATCACCTGACATCAAGTTCCTATACATGTGTAGTAACTTTGATTATTACAATAGCAACATTTTTGTTACATAGGACTTTGGAAATTGCTTTATAATTGCATAATAATGGAGTTATTACATAAGTGGAATATGGAACAGTCACTATTCCTCTTGTGTACAGTAGTTACAAAAACTCAGCTCATTGCTATGGATTTAAAATATAATTACCAAAGTATTATGTAACAACATGCTAATAAAATGTTTCTCCAAAGTTAATTTCCATTTTATTACACAGGCACAAGAACAGTTTAATGTTAAGTGTTACTGAGAATGCTAAAAGTAACTAAATATGTCTATTAAGTGTTGAAAGGAAACTAAATAATCAAACTTCAGCCAAGGTAGGTGAAAAATCATGATATTTTGTATTCGGAGTAAACTATCCTTTTAGAGATGGTATACTGTGTGTTTGAAACAAGAACACTTAGGCCTACCCTCAGATGGAGAAAGAGGTTCAAGTTGTTTTTGCTAAGCATCCAATGTTCTGTTTGCAAATGGATTTGAATTACTCTGCAGTATATACACTGAAAAAAATATAAACGCAACATGCAACCATTTCAAAGATTTACAGTCCATATTAGGAAATCAGTCAATTGAAATAAATCCATTAGGCAATAATTTATGGATTTTTCACATGACTGGGAATACAGATATGCATCTGTTGGTCACAGATGCCTTAAAAAAACAGTCAGTATCTGGTGTGACCACCATTTGCCTCATGCTGTTGATTGTGGCCTGTGAAATACTTTCATACTTCAATGGCTGTGCGAAGTCGCTGGAACTGGAACATGCTGTCAATCCAGAGCATCCGAACATGCTCAATCGTTGACATGCCTGGTGAGTAGGTAGGCCATGGATGAACTGGGACATCAGCTTCCAGGAATTGTGTACAGATTGTTGCAACATGGGGCCGTGCATTGTCATGCTGAAACATGAGGTGACGGCGGTGGATGAATGGCACAACAATGGGCCTCAGGATCTAGTCATGGTATCTCTGTGCATTCAAATTGCCTTTAAAGTTGACAGTATGCCTGCCCATAACATAACCCTATATCCACCATGGGGCACTCTGTTCACAACAGCAAACCACTCACTCACACGATGCTTTACACGTGGCCTACTGTTGTGAGGCCAGTTGGACGTACTGCCATATTCTCTAAAACAACGCTGGAGGCGGCTTATGGTAGAGAAATTAACCTTAAATAATCTGGCAACAGCTCTGGTGTATTCCTGCAGTCAGCATGCCAATTGCACGCTCCCTCAAAACTTGAGACATCTGTGACATTGTGTTGTGTGACAAAACTGCACATTTTAGGGTGTCCTTTTATTTTTCACAGCACAAAGGTGCACCTGTGTAATGGTAATGCTGTTTAATCAGCTTCTTGATATGGCACAACTGTCAGGTGGATGGATTATCTTGGCAAAGGAGAAATGCTCACTAACAGGAATGTAAACAAACCTGTGCACATTTTTTGTTTGAAATAAGCTTTTTGTGCATATATAACATTTCTGGGATCTTTTCAGCTTATGAAACATGGGACCAACACTTGTTTGTGTTTATATTTTTTAAATCATAAAATGTATTGTTTCTGTGGAAAGTTGAAAGAGTCATACAGTAGTTGATCATCACAGTTTATTTATACGTATCTGTACATAATATAATTGGTTATTTGGTTTGACTTGATGATGTACAGTACACCTGGGGCAATGGACATTCAGGAGAATGGACATTTACAGAATGTTCAGATATAAATGTATAAGGCAGATCAAATATGACTGTAGGATAGATTGGAATAGTATAGGAGATTGTGTGTTCTCTATTCATTCTATTTATCTTCAACATGCAGTTCCAGATACAGCCCTGCCGTTAGATGAAGGCAGCCAATCCAATAGTTTCAGAAAAGTACAGATCTCACTTCTGTATTCAAATATTTTTTTAAGTAGTTGATTTCTCAGGTCTGTTTTCAAATAGGTTAGAAACTAGTCACTTTCTGAAATCTGTATTCAAATAGTTGCATTTATCAAATCAGGACGTTCACATTTTTTACGGTATGACAGTATTTGACTGTATTTTATGTTTTTGAGAAATACAAATGTTATATCCATAAATTAAGTGATTTCAATGGGGGATTCTCCATTCTGATTGTTTTGTACGGTTCAATCCATCTTCAATCAGAAGTAGTTTTTAGCATTTTCATCAATTTCTGTATTTCCTGAACTTTTCTTATCATTTCCACAATGTTTATTTATTGTTAATTTTTTATTTCAAAAAATAATAATTTCCACAATGTGTCACATTGGGCTCATGATGGATATGGGCAAACAATCTAGGCCTACAGTAGGGTGTTAGGGGACAACATGAAACATGAGTTCTGGTGTTATCCATGGTATAGATAAGCTTCTCAGGAACACAGACACATTATTTCATGAGGATAGGACTTACGATTGCTGAGTTATCTTATTTTCAAATGATCGGGAAAGGTCAAAAGGGTCGCGGACAGATCAGTGTTAATATCTAGTCAATAATGGCACCAAATGGCCTGTCTGGATTCTTAAATGCAGCACGTTTTGTCCAATATCTCAAATAGGGTGGTCATATTGTTATGACATTTTCAGGGCTGATGAAGAACACAGAGATTATTCATATAAAAGTCACTTTTTTTCAAATTGAAATGCTATATGTAAATGAGGCATTTATGTAAATGAGGCAGTAAGGAATACATAATGGGGAAGCAGGTTAGAGCGTTGAACTTGTAACCGAAAGGTTGCAAGATTGAATCCACGAGCTGACAAGGTAAAAATCTGTCATTCTGCCCCTGAACAAAGCAGTTATCCCACTGTTCCTAGGCAGTCATTGAAAATAAGAATATGTTCTTAACTGACTTGCCTAGTAAAATAAAGGTAAAATAATAATAATTACAGTAATTTAAGCACAATCAGACCACAAGGGTGGTCATATTATGAACAAAATCTTAATTTATGCAAAACTTTGTAACAATTTGTGAATTTATGAAATTAGAATACATATTTTTATACTGCTTTATTTTAATTAGATACTTAATACATACATACACTTCTCAGCATCCCCACACTCTCACATAGCACCCTCACGAACACACATACATGATATCACACTTAGCCTAACACAGACACACACTGCCTAACAGAGACACACATATCTCACTAAGTCTGAACTGTAACACAGAAGGCTACTAGTAAAAAAAAGAAAGGTGTAGGCCTACCTTAGAATTAAGATGAGTTGGGTTACATTGTAATGTTATTTTTGGTGTTGATGAGATACTCTGATGATGGGAGGATAAACTGCAGCACACAGAGTGATCTTCCTTCTAGCCAGCTGTGCTGAACGATAGATGGGACACAGTTTCAATTCACTGGTATTGTCACGTTCTGACCTTTATTTCCTTTGTTTTGTCTTTATTTAGTATGGTCAGGGGGTGAGTTGGGGTGGGCAGTCTATGTTTGTTTTTCTATGTTTGGTTTCTGTTTCGGCCTAGTATGGTTCTCAATCAGAGGCAGGTGTCGTTAGTTGTCTCTGATTGAGAATCATACTTAGGTAGCCTGGGTTTCACTGTTGGTTTGTGAGTGTTTGTTTCCGTGTGAGTGTTTGTCGCCACACGGTACTGTTTCGGTTTCATTCATGTTCACATTTATTGTTTTGTATTTTATAGTGTTCAGTTTATTTATTAAAGTAATCATCATGAACACTTACCACGCTGCATCTTGGTCCGATCCTTACTCCTCTTCAATCGAAGAGGAGATCTGCCTTCACAGGTATTTAGTTATGTTTTAATCGATTGTAGGGCTACAGCCACTAAATTCTGGTTGTTTTTACTTGAAAGAATAAAACCATCAATCACTAAATTTGCAGCTGGCACAAACAGCCAATGCCGTGCAGAGCTGTTTTTAACCCATCTCGTTGCTTCTGCGAATGGTGTCAGCTATAAAGCTCTACTTTGTAACCTGCTGTTTTTTTCGTGTCTGAACACATCTGCAAGTGAAGGATAAACGTTTACCTTATATTTCAGTCAAAATACTTCTAGTAATTGTGAAACAAGCTCAGGACTTTTCTAAACTTCTTGGCAATATAATGCCACATGACCTTTTATTTGTCACATGCTCTGTAGACTAACAATGAAATGCTTACTTACGGGTCCCTTCCCAATAATGCAGAAAGCAAAAAAGAGAAATAACAGAAAAATAATAACATGAGGAATGGATGCACAATGAGTAACGATAACACTATATGCACAGGGTACCAGTACTGAGTCCATGTGCAGGTGTACGAGGTAATAACATGGCTATATACACAGGGTACCAGTACAGAGTCAATGTGCAGGAGTACGAGGTAATTGAGGTAGATATGTATATATAGGTAGGGATAAAGTTACTAGGCAATAGAATATAAAATAATCAGTAGCAGCAGCGTATTTGATGAGTCAAAAGAGTAAAAAGAGCAAAAAGGGTCAATGCAGATAGTTAAATAGTTAACAAATAGCTACCCAGACTAACTATTTATCAGTCTTATGGCTTGGGGGTAGAAGCTGTTCAAGGTCCTGTTGGTTCCAGACTTGGTGCATCGGTACTGCTTGCTGTGCAGTAGAAAAGAGTCTATGACTTGGGTGGCTGGTTTTTGGCAATTTTTAGGGCCTTCCTCTGACACTGCCTGGTATAGAGGTCCTGGATGACAGGGAGCTCGGCCACAGTGATGTACTGGGCCGTACGCACTAACCTCTGTAGTGGAATCCAAGCAGTTGCCATACCAAGCTGCAGCCTGTCAAGATGCTTTCAATGGTGAGGCTGTAGATTCTTTTTGAGGATGCCAAATATTTTCAGCCTCCTGTGTTGGTTTGGGTGAGTCATGATAATTACTGTATTTTATGATGTGGACACAGAGGAACTTGAAGCTCTTGACTCACTCCACTAAAGCCCCGTCGATGTGGATGGGGGCGTACTCGGTCCTCGGTTTCCTGTGGTCCTTGGTCTTGCTGACGTTGAGGGAGAGGTTGTTGTCCAGGCACCACATTGCCAGGTCACTGACCTCCCTATAGGTCACGTGACAAACTCATTCCACGAAAGGCTGAGTGTCTGCAGGTTGTAAATATTTATTTATGTTAGGAACTCCCCTCACCTGGTTTTCTAAGTCTTAATTGGACACAAATTGAAAGGAAGAAGCAAAAACCAGCAGACAACCCTGTTATATGCTGTTTCATCGTTGTTGGTTATCAGACAAACTACCATCGTGTTGTCAGCAAACTTAATGATGGTGATGGAGTCGTGTGTGGCTACGCAGTTGTGGGTGAACAGGGAGTACAGGAGGGGACTAAGCACGCACCCCTGAGGGACTCGTGTTGAGGGTCAGTGTGGCGGATGTGTTGTTGCCTACCCTCACCATCTGAGAGCGGCCCATCAGGAAGTCCAGGATCCAGTTGCAGAGGGAGGGGTTTAGTCCCAGGGTCCTGAGCTTAGTGATGAGCTTGGAGGGCACTACGGTGTTGAATGTTGAGCTATAGTCAATGAACAGCATTTTCTCGTAGGTGTCCTCTTGTCCAAGTGGGAGAGGGCAGTGTGGAGAGCAATAAAGATTGCGTCATCTGTGGATCTGTTGGGGCGGTATTCGAATAGGAGTGGGTCTAGGTGGCTGGGATGATGGTGTTGATGTGAGCCATAACCTGCCTTTTAAAGCATTTCATGGCTACAGATGTGAGTGCTACAGGACGATAATCATTTAGACAGGTTACCTTGGCGTTCTTGGACACAAGGACCATGGCGGTCTGCTTGAAACATGTAGAAATTATAGACTGGGTCAGGGAGAGGTTCAAAATATTACAGTTATTCAGGTCCCGTTGATGGGATAGTCTCAAACAGAGCTTGTCCAGTTTGTTCTCTAGTGATTGTATGCTCGCCAATAGAACGGAGGGTAGAAGCGGTTTATTTACTCGCCAACGTAGTCTCGTCAGGGAGCCTGCTCGTTTGCCTCTCTTGCTCCGTTTCTTTCGAATCCTGGGGAGTCGGGCCTGATCCTGAGTGAGCAGTACATACATCCACAGCTGCTGACTCATTGAAGTAGAAATCTTCGTCCAAATCGAGGTTAGTGATCGCTGTTCTGATGTCCAGAAGCTGTTTCCAGTGATGTGAAATGATAGCAGAAATATTATTGACAACTATCTACTCCAGCACCATCTTTTTACTCTGTTAGGTTGAGGTATTCCCATGCAAAGAGCAAATATTAACACCCATTTTGCATGTTTCACAAAACGGTCTGTCCTACAGTTTTGAACATGCTTTACATTTCTGCTCATATCGCATAAATATGATAACGTACAGTATTGCGGTTTTTAGAACTGCCACATGAATGTTTTCAAATAATTTATTATGTATTTTGACAACCACATTATTGACATTTATTGAAAACTGATTTGTTTACGGCACTTTTTTATTCACCCATATCATCTGTTGTGTGTTGCGTCACCTAGGAGCCTACCTACAATAGTTTATTGGTGAATTGTTGAAATCATGGAAATGTTATGATTATTGTAATTCAATAGTTGGAATATAGTGGGTAGCACTTTGAATACATTGTTGTTTGACATAACAACAAATGAATGAGCTAGGGAGGAATTATAGATAGACGACTTGCAAGTAGCAGATGAGTAAACTATAAATATGGAAATTACATGCGCCAGAGTTGCATATCACATTTAACAAACCAAACATTGAAATACCGTTATAGGAGGTAAAGTAAAAACCCAAACTGGTCCGTGTATCAATTCCAGGTATATAGTAAAATACAGTATACTGCACAGCCCTACATCATAACGGCATACTGTATGTTTGACATAAGACTGGCAATTTAAGTTTTTGTCCTTGGTATAACCTCAACATAATTGAGTGAGGAAAAGATCAAGAGAAAATGTGTGTTGGGAATATCTTTTGTATCATACACATAATTGTAAAGCAAATATACGGATACTGTTTTTGCTTGAGAGCAGCAAGAGAAGGTTGGAAATGCTCCTTGAAATCATGTCTCCCTTCTTTTCTATTAGATATACATCTGTAGCCAAGTTTGTGTTGCTGTCACATTAAATAAATATGCTTTGAAGAGTTTTTCAGGGTAATAAATAAAACATCTGTCCCAGGACTTCAAGTTGATGAACCTTCGGTTTAATTTCAGTTTCAAGTGCCTGCTGGATGTTAGATTCAAAACAATTTGTTACATTTCAAAGTACACTATGAGGTTAGAATCAATTTACCAGGCCAATTTCAGTGATCAGTGCAGTTTTGTACAAACCATTTCAGTAATTCAATGCATCCATTGGTTTCCGACTATAAAAGAAAAAGTAATCTGTAAAATGCAATACTTCATGCCACGTCAAAGATGTGATATAATACTGCATAGCAACTAGTCTCTGCGGAGGGAAAGGTCACTTAGCCATTAAATTCATTGCCTCAGTTGATTCCTATTACTGTATTACATTTGACCATCGCTTTCATACAAAGCAACTTACAGTCATGCATGCATACATTTGTGTGGCCCCGGGAATCAAACACACAACCCTGGCTGTGCAAACACCATGCTCTACCAACTGAGTCATACAGGACCACTTGTATTTTGCTTGCTCTCTCTCTCCCGCTACCTCTCTTTCTCCCCCTCTCTCTCTTTCCCCCTTGTCATGACGTTGCCCTCTTTGGGTGTGGCGAGCCCCATCCCCCTCTCCCTGCCTCTCCCTTTCCTCCTTCAACTAGGCTGCTGTGGTCAGAGAGACGTCGTAAATTCCTGAGGATCTCCTCATGGAGACACAGTATAGAGAGAGTAAATGTTCATAGAGAACAGGGGAATCTCTTCCACCTCACAGAACTCGAGGTCCGAACAAATTTCATGTTCCGGAGAAAGTATAGAAGATCGGTGAAGAATCCAGCTATGAACTGGTCCATTTGTTACAACTTGGGGAAGCTCATGGGAGACGGTGTGGCCAAATTACCATAACGCTGTTTATATAATAGCCTCAGATATGAGGTTTACATCTAATGGTTGTATAAGAAGAATGGGTGAGTATGATACTGTTTACACAATTTTACAATGTGATTTTGGGCTGTTTCATGAAGGAAAACTCAAAAAGGGAATTGGAGTTAACTAAATCAGAGGACCGCCCCTGAGCCCAGTTAGGTTCAGGCGTCCTGGGACAGCCCTTTTCTGCAATTCCGAATAAAAACCCAACTTTGAGAAATTATCACCAGACTCCATTAGGAGAGGACGAAGGTTGTAGACCATTGCTGAATATTTTAACCATACCACGTGGTTAAACTCTTAGACTATCGATACCGACAGAATAAGAACAAGTCTTTGATATTAATTACTAGTCTGCAGCTAGGAATTCGGTATCATTGAACGCGAAGAACGACAACTGCCGAAACATCCATTCTACAACAACATGAATGAATGTCGCGCTGAACTATCCCCTCTGACCAAGACAGAGAGAGAGAGATGGACAAAACTCTCCAACAGAAACAAACTTTTCAACAAAGATGGGTTGGGTTGAGGTCGGGTGATTGTGGAGTCCAGGTCATCTGATGCAGCACCTCATCACTCTCCTTCTTGTTCAAATAGCCCTTACACAGCCTGGAGGTGTTGGGTCATTGTCCTGTTGGAAAAACAAATGATAGTCCTACTAAACGCAAACCGATGGGATGGCGTATCACTACAGAATGCTGTGGAAGCCATGCTGGTCAAGTGTGCCTTGAATTCTAAATAAATCACTGACAGTATCACCAGCAAAGCACCCCCACTCCATCACACCTCCTCTTCCATTCTTCACGGTGGGGACCACACATGCGGAGATCATCCGTTCACCTACTCTGCGTCTCACGAAGACACGCCGGTTGGAACCAAAAATGTCAAATTTGGACTCATCAGACCAAAGAACAGATTTCCACCGGTGTAATGTCCATTGCTTGTGTTTCTTGGTCCAAACAAATCTGTTCTTCTTATTGTTGTCCTTTAGTAGTTGTCTCTTTGCAGCAATTCGACCATGAAGGCCTGATTAAGTCTCCTCTGAACAGTTGATGTTGAGATGTGTCTTAATGAAGCATTAATTTGGGCTCTAGTCTGAGGTGCAGTTAACTCTAATGAACGTATCCTCTGCAGCAGAGGTAACTCTGGTTCTTCCTTTCCTGTGGTGGTCCTCATGAGAGCCAGCTTCATCATAACGCTTGATGGTTTTTGCGACTGCGCTTAAAGAAACTTTCAAAGTTCTTGAAAAAGTTCTTGAAAATGTCCAGATTGACTGACCTTCATGTCTTAAAGTAATGATGGACTGTTGTTTCTCTTTGCTTATTTGAGCTGTTCTTGACATAATATGGACTTAATAATATGGACAAATAGGGATATCTTCTGTTTACCACCCCTACCATGTCACAATTCCACAAATTAACTTTTACCAAGGCACACCTGTTAATTTAAATGCATTCCACCTTATGAAGCTGGTTGTTGACAGAATGCCAAGAGTGTGCAAAGCTGTCATCAAGTCAAAGGGTGGCTACTTTGAAGAATCTCAAATATAAAATAGATTTTGATTTGTTTAACACTTTTTTGGTTACTACATGATTCCATATGTGTTATTTCATGGTTTTGATGTCTTCACTATTATTCTACTACGTAGAAGGTAGTAGTAATAGCAACAAAAACATTGAATGAGTAGGTGTGTCCAAACTTTTGACTGTTACTGTATATACACAATATTAAATTACAATAAAAAACACAATCATTTGGACATTTTGGAACTATAAAAATAGTTTTATTTCAAACTCATAATTAAGGTCAAGAGAAGACAGTGTGTTTCATTTTTTATTTAACTAGGCAAGTCAGTTATGTACAAATTCTTATTTACAATGACAGCCTACCCCTAACAACACTGGGACAATTGTGCACTGCCCTATGGGACTCCCAATCACGGCTGTTTGTGATAGAGTCTGGAATTGAACCAGCGTCTGTAATGATACCTCTAGCACTGAGATGCAGCACCTTAGACCGCTGTACCACTCAGGAGGCCTAGTGTTATGCCTGTGAATCCAGAAAGATTCCCTTTGAAGATGTTTCCTCTCAATGTCCCCTCTCCTGCTTGACATCTTGACCATTTCTATTCCAATGTATATCAGAGAACTAATAGGATGTCCAGCTTGTACAAAATGAACAGCAACCAGGTTTTTTGTCTCACCTGTTTGTATATGGCTGAGGTGCTCATTGATCTGGGTCTTAAGGCTTCTACAGGTTTTCCCTATGTAAGACAGACCACAGGGACATTTCAACATGTAAACAACATTGGTGGACATGCAGGTAATCAGGCCTTTGATCTTAAATCTTTGTCATGTGCGGGTGTGGGTAAATTATTCACATTTATATGTGAAACTGCATTGAGAACATTGGCCACATTGAGCACATTGGCCACAATTACCCTCTGGAACCTTGTCCAAGAAAGTTTCCCTTTTCTCTGGTAGAAAATCACAATAATTTGACCACAATATTCTACTAAGCTATATGGAATTATTTTAATGATCATTTTGCGATATGATTTTACATTTTAAGAACCCTTGAAGTATAAACAATAGGGTGATAGGGCCCTCCCCCTCCTCACCACTCACTCAATCACTTACTCACTCAGAAACAGGCTGCCTCAATGCCTGATAGTCAGCAGCAGCAGGTCACAGTAAAATATATATTTTTACATTTCCAATGGCGGCCGCAGTTCAATTTCGAAGTAGCCCAAAAACCTGCAACCCGCGACCAGTACATTTTCACCTGTGACATAGATTTCAAAGTAACCCACATTTAATGTCAGTTTCATTGTGGACTTTACCCCATAACAGAAGCACATGAGGGAGTTCCATAACTTCCATTTCAAATTTCCACTTTTGCAGCAGAGACCCAAGAAATGAGCATGGGTTAAACCCTTCACTTGATATGGTTATCCATAAGCATAGTCGACAGTAAAATACAGTTTAAACCACCTCTAAGCAAATTTATCTAATGCGCTCTAGAGTCCCTTAAGTCGTTTTCCTGTGCTTTGTTACCATTATTTCTTGACGTGGATCTGTTCTAGCACACTAATATGTTTAATGGATAAAGGGTTAGAAATAGGTGTCTCCATAATGACAATCTAAATAGCCTACCTAAAAAGATGTCATGGCGTGCCCGCGTGCTGCTCTGTCTCCTCTCATTTGGTAGACTCATCTGCCTGCTGCAGCGCTCAGTTTCAACACACACACCCTTCCGGACTTCCCCCTCTTCACTCACTCACTCACCCCTCCGGCACTCCCACTCCCCACCACTCACTCTCTCTCACTCACTTACTCACTCAGAAACAGACTGCCTCACTGCCTGATAGTCAGCAGCAGCAGGTCCCAGTGAAATGTAGATTTTTAAGAAATTGCAATGGCTGCCGCGATGCAATTTAGAAGTAGCTCAAAGACCTGCAACCAGCAACCAATACATTTTCACTGGTAACATAGATTTCAAAGTAGCCCAATTTTACGGGAAAACTGCACACATGGCAACCCTGTATCTTGCTCTTCTCTCTCTCCCTGTCTATCCACCTCTCTCTCTCACTCTCTCTCTCTCGCTCTCTGTCCCCCATGTCGCTCTCTCTCTTTCTCTCTCTTTCGCTCTCTATCTCTCTCATAAATGTGGTGATTCACAGCTTTGATTCTGAACAAGCTGATAATATAAATGTTATATTTTCAGTGTAATAAACATTGACTTGAGAATGCGCCTAAGGCAGGGACTTCTAATGAGAAAATGAAATGAGTTTTTCAGCTGACTGATCAGAAACATTTTATACATTATAATCAAGCATATATTTGACACGATTTGTTTGTGAGTGTGTGTGTGTGCATGTGTATGTGTGTGTGTTCCTCTCTTTCCCTGTGTGTACGGCTTAGTGCACAGAGTGCATGCAAGTTTGTAATGTGTACATGTGTTTTTACTTAATTGTTTTAATACTTGAATCCCAGACAACTTGGTGTAGCATGTGACATTTTCCAACCTTTATCTGTAGGAATTAGCGCTAACCCTGCCTGTAAGTGTGCATATCTTTTGTGTGTAACCTTTCCATTTTCCATTATTCCTTCACTCTAAGGTCAAAGGTCTATGCAATTCATTCCATCTCCATCTACTGTCCTTCTGCTCGGTTTGAGTACTTCACTACAATTGGAATGGATGATTGAATGAATGAATGAATGAATTAATTAATTAATGATTGAATGGAAGTGGTTTGCAGTTTAAGTGGCTGGAGTCATGAATGTCAAAGCTTATGGACCATGAGTTGCAGGGCTTTTTCTGGATAAAAGGGGGGCTTAGGTGGTGGCCGTGGCAGGGGGCACGTTGGCCTGTTGGCGAGGCTGCATTTGATAAAACATTTTAGAGGCCCCATCTTGGCGGTGTAAACCAATTTCCTGCAATCCTACACATTTTGCCATGCATGAGAAAGAAAATGTTGCAGTTTTAAAGCATATTTTCTACGATTCGACTTATTCTGCCATGGAGCTAAGATAATTTTTTTAAAGCTACTTTCCTACAAATTCTTTGCAGCAATTTGACAATGAAGGCCTGATTGACACAGTCTCCACTGAACAGTTGATGTTGAGATGGGTCTGTTACTTGAACTCTGTGAAGCATTTATTTTGGCTGCAATTTCTGAGGCCTTTTGGCTGCAGATTTGCATACGGTTTGAATGATGTCTGTGAGTATAATAGAACTTATGTGGCAGGCTAAAACCTGAGAAAAAAATCTAACGAGGAAGTGGGAAATCTGAGGTTTGTAGTTTTTCAAGTCATTGCCTATCGAATATACAGTGTCTATGGGGTCATATTGCACTTCCTAAGGCTTCCACTAGATGTCAACAGTCTTTGGAAACTTGTTTGAGGCTTTTACTGTGAAGGAGGGGGGGATGAGAGCTGATTGAGTCAGGTGTCTGGTAGAGTGCCATGAGCTCAGTCTCGCGCGCTCCCGTGAGAGTTAGCTGCGTTCCATTGCATTTCTACAGACAAAGGAATTCTCCGGTTTAAACATTATTGAAGATTTATGATAAAAACAGCCTAAAGATTGATTCTATACTTCATTTGCCATGTTTCTACGAACTGTAATATGACTTTTCATCTGAACTTTAGCCTGGACTTGCCCGCGTCTCCTGAGTTTGGATTTGTGTACTAAACACGCAAACAAAAAGGAGGTATTTGGACATAAATGATGGACTTTATCAAACAAAACAAACATTTATTGTGGAACTGGGATTCCTGGGAATGCATTCTGATGAAGATCATCAAAGCTAAGTGAATATTTATAATGCTATTTCTGACTTCTGTTTACTCCACAACATGGCGAGTATCTGCATAGCTTGTTTTGTGTCTGAGCACCGTAATCAGATTATTGCATGGTTTGCTTTTTCCGTATTTAAAAAAAAAAATATGACACAGTGGTTGCATTAAGGAGAAGTGGATCTAAAAATTCCATGCATAACACTTGTATCTTCTGGCAATGTTTATTATGAGTATTTCTGTAAAGTGAAGTGGCTCTCTGCAAAATCACCGGATGTTTTGGAACTACTGAACAATGCACCAATGTAAACTGAGATTTTTGGATATAAATATGAACTTTATCGAACAAAACATGTATTGTGTAACATGAAGTCCTATGAGTGTCATCTCCTATGAGGTTAGTGATTAACCTTAATTTTATCTCTATTTCTGCTTTTTTGTGACTCCTCTCTTTGGCTGGGAAAATGGCTGTGTTTTTCTGTGACTAGGTGCTGACCTAACATAATCATTTGGTGTGCTTTCTTCCTAAAGCCTTTTTGAAATCTGACACTGTGGATTTAGAACAGGTTTATCTTTAAAATGGTGTAAAATACTTGTATGTTTGAGGAATTTTAATTATGGGATTTCTGTTTTGAATTTGGCGCCCTGCAATTTCACTGGCTGTTGGCGAGGTGGAATGCTACCGTCCCACATATCCCAGAGAGGTTAAGAAGGAAAGAAATTCCACAAATTAACCTTTAAAAAGGCACACCTGTTAATTGAAATGCATTACGTAGACTACCTCTTGAACCTGGTTGAGAGAATGCCAAGAGTGTGCAAAGCTGTCATCAAGGCAAAGGGTGGTGTCACGACATGGCCATTTTTGGGTGTATTTCGTGGCCCCCCCTCTCACTCTCTCTCCCACATCAGGTTTTACAACTGTCATAAATACCTGGTATAAACTGCCATGCAGTATTGAGGGAGAGAGTCTATGGAGAACAAAGAGCTTCTCTTGCCACAACACCTAATCCCCAAAATGGCAGAATTAAACAATATTTATATTTTTGAGAATGTGGGAATGGTCCGTGGACACTTAAGGGACAGTCATGTTGAGTTTGTTTCATTTGGTGATCTTACGGAAAACAGGAGACCCACATTACTGTATCTCTGTTTGTGTACACTTTCCAATGATCAGATTTACATTTAGATATTGGATAAAATAAATAGGATAAATATGAAACTATTTGTGAGAAGATGTAAAGTGATGTTGGCCTTCTAAACGAGATACTTGTTAAGATGTAAAGTTTTAACTAGTCAGTGGCCACGCCCATGTGAACATATACTTGGTCGGCGTCATGGAATGCCCCCGTCCTCCACAGAGTATAAAACCCACTTCCTACAAAATGTACATTAGACTAGAAAACATGGAGCTGATACTACATGTTGAAATGGTTAAGAACTACAACTCTTATTAATTCAGGTAAGACCCAAGTGCGGACTGTGTTGAAGTAACTATTTTTATTGTAACAACAGGGGCAGGCAAACGACAGGTCAAGGCAGGCAGTGGTCGATAATCCAGAGCGTTGGGGCCAAGGCACAGAACGGCAGGCAAGCCCAGGGTCAGGTCAGGCAGAGGTCGGTAATCCAGAGTAGGGGCAAAGGCACAGGACGGCAGGCAGGCTCAGAGTCAGGACAGACAAGGGTCAAAACCAGGAGGATGAGAAAAAGAGAGACTGGGGAAAAGCAGGCGCTGAGACTAACCGCTGGTTGACTTGAACAAACAAGACGAACTGGCCCAGATAGACAGAAAACACAGGTATAAATACCCAGGGGATAAGTGGGGAAGATGGGCGACACCTGGAGGGGGGTGGAGACAAGCACAAGGACAGGTGAAACAGATCAGGGCGTGACATCTATTGGCCCAGGAGACCAGACAGCGAGTAGTGTTGGCTACACGGCTGGAAATGGTTCAACTCTGAGACTATCGATCACTACAGAATAATAGCAAATCCTAGACGTAGAATTACTAGTCAGCAGCTGTAAATGACGTAAGTCTAGTATACCGACAACCGCGGAAGCATCTATTCTATGCAACGACCGACAACTATGAAAGATATTGTGACTTCTGGGGAAGTTAATCAGAGACTCTCTGATGAACTGACTCTCCAGCAGACGGACATGCGACAACAGAGAGAGACAACAAGACATACACTCGTAGATATGTAAATGGCAATTTATTTTCGAATGAGCGGTCGTTCATGTAAAGTATTAGCAATTTCTATGAGTGTAGTTATCAGCTATTAGTTTCCCGCTCTTGGGCGGTCCACACCCCCTTTCCTACCAAGCCGTCATATCAGCTTCGTATGCAAGGGACTTTTTTCTTTGTATCATGTAGGAGCCCATGTATGAACAAATTATGTTTGTTTTCATGTATTTCTGTTATTTGATTAGTTAGTCAGTAAATAAATAATTAAACCAATTTGTATATCGCTGATTCATAATTTAGACTATGGCTCGTGCAGATATAGGGTTTGCGATGTTCAGTAATGACACCGATGAGGTAATAAAATGAATTAATAAGCGACTGTTTTGATTAGATCTCAAAATATCTGAAGAGTTCTATTCGGGAAATTGACACTCTATAAACAACATTTGTCTGTGGTGCCCTGACTTCTTTGTTGATTAAAGTTACATGATTAGCTTAATCGCATAATTCAATTACACAGAGAATTGATTTGATAATATACAGTCTTCACATTTAATGATAGTCACAGACTATTTGAAGAATCTCAAGTCTCAAATATATTTTTTATTTACTTTTTTGGTTACTAAATGATTCCATATGTGTTATTTCATAGTTTTGATGTCTTAACTATTATTCTACAATGTAGAAAATAGTACAAATACAGAACAACCCTTGAATGAGTAGGTGTTCGAAAACTTTTGACCAGTACATTGTACTGTGGAGTAAATAACTGTCCCCTCATACCTGTATCCCTCCTAGCTGTTCACATAGTATCTTCCATGCTTAGTGATTCTACCTTAGGCAGGTTCCATGTTAAAGGCCAGTGCAGTCAAAAAATAGATTTACCTGTGTTTTACATATATTTCCACACTATGGGGATGTAATAATACTGTGAAGTTGTGAAAATGATAATGCCCTTTTAGTGTAGGAGCTGTTTGAAATAAATTTCTGCCAGTTGTGGTGGGATAGAGTTTTGGCCTACCTTGTGACATCTCCAAGATGTAAATTAGTTAATAGACCTAATAAGAGCGTTCCAGATCTCTCTGTGTAACGTCTGCTTCCAACTCACACTCTCAAACACATAGATCCCTGAACGCAGCTCACTCTCCAGATCCCAATCACCTGAATTCTGATCACCTGTTCACACACGTGTATGTCATTATCACACACTATTTAGTTCAGTTCTTTGCACCCCATCATTGTGTGGTATTGTTTGTTTTGTGACACACTTCTTTTTGGAGCGCTGGGTTTCCCATAATGAAATCCTCCCGTGTATGATAGTTTTTGACTGCCTCACTAACGACACCTTCTGCCTATTCCCTGCTTGTACTTTAGCGGATTTCCTGTTATCAACCTATCGCCTGATCTCCGGTACGACGTTACTAGCCTTTTCCCTGCCTGTACTGTTGCCTTTTTGGACCCCCTGTGTATGACCTTCTGCCTGCCCCTGGACCCAGCTACCTGCCTCCTCATGTGGTCCTTTACAAAACACTTGCTGCGCACTGCGCTTGAAACCAGCTCTCTGTCTCCCGTCGTGTTCATTACACTTTGCCAATAACAGCTAGTTTTCAGTTTTCCCCTTCCCACTCAGACAGCTCCCAGACGTATAGTTCTAACAAAATTCTTGCTTGAGAAATTGCTTTTTGCTAAGAAGCATTTTTGGTTTCTTTTTGACCAGTTTAATTTACATCAATCACAGTAATGTACTTAATTGTTATCATTGGACCTTTAAAATGCTCTTAATATATTAATGTATCATTACAGTTTTAGCAGGGAGCATCTGTCTTTAATTTCCGCTCTGATTTATATTTCTCCTGCTACGGACCAATATTGGGGTATCCTGTTCATTATCGTCAGTTTGGAGCTCCTGCAGAGTTCAAAGTGTTTTCCTATCTGGAGATATATAGGAAGATTAAAAGAACTGAACCTGCACTGAGTACGCAGAGTCTCCCTCTGTGGCAGTCATCAGGCAGAACAAAGGGTGGATAACTTGCTTATTACATCACGTCTTCTCTAGTGTTCCTATGAGGAGGGCGTGCTGTGATCATGTTTGTTTGATAAAACCTAAACTACGGCTCTGTAGGCCTGGAGAGACCCTGTTAATTAACATAACACCACCGCAAAAACACACAATATTATTTGACACTACAGACAGCTACAGAGAAGAGAAAAGCACTGCACATTCCAGATGAGTAGATTCCAATGAGCAGCCACAGTCACATTGGACACATTGTTTAAATTCCTCAATTACAAACTAGCTGTTGTTTGAATTTCAGTGAGTGCAGGCTTGAAATGAGTTGCATTGCATCACCTGCAGTTCAATTTGGAATCATACTTATTTTCACTCTATGCCACTACATAGAATTAGATCAAGGAAGCCCTAGAAAATGGCGCCGGAGGAGATGGCCGCCGTTTTTTACGGTCTCCTAACCAATTGTGCTCTCTCTACTACCCCAAGCCATAAGACTCCTGAACAGGTAATCAAATGGTTACCCGGACTATTTGCATTGTGTGCCTCCTCCCCCAACCCCTCTTTTACGCTGCTGCTACTCTCTGTTTCTCTTATATGCATAGTCACTTTAACTATTCATTCATGTACATACTACCTAAATTGGTTTACACTACTGCTACTCTCTGTTAATCACATATGTATAGTCACTTTGACCATACCCACATGTACATACTACCTCAATAAGCCTGACTAACGGGTGTCTGTATATAGCCTTGCTACTCATATTTTCAAATGTGTTTTTACTGTTTTATTTCTTTACTTACCTACACACACACACACACACACTTTTTTTCCCCTCCACACTATTGGTTAGAGCCTGTAAGTAAGCATTTTACTGCAAGGTCTAAGACACCTGTTGTATTCGGCGCAAGTGACAAATAAACTTTGATTTGATTTGATTTACAATTGCAATGATCTCCTGATGCGTTTTTTGACTGAACTGTTTTAAACCAATGACTTACGCTTTCACTTATGGAAAGGGCAAACATGTATCTCTCTGTGTAGTCATGCAGTGTCAGCATTAACTAGTTGGTACATGGATTTGTTGAATAGGCCTATTATGTAAGATACTTAGACTTGGCATTTAAAATAAAATTGCACTAAAACTGTTTGAAAGCCAAGGTGATAACTGATTTGCATTTAGGCACCACTGTTGCTGACAGTCTTCTTTCGAAAACATTAGCTTACATGTGTCCTTGATTTATGAGCTCTCTCTGAATTGATGAACAGCAGTCATCTTCTTAAGAACAAACTATAACACCATTGTTCTTTTAATAGAGGTTCTTAAGATAAAATGCTGACAGGGCAGAACGGCACATCTGGAATTAGCTAGTAGCTGTGGCGGCAGGCAGACCTGCTGCAGTAGAAAGCTGCCCTCACTGCACTCTCCTCCTACAGTAGTCACAGTGCTCTCTGTTCTCTGCTCCCATACCAGCTGACATGGTACAGTATGTCATGCTATGCATGCTTCACTGGCTCTGTCTAAGCCCTCTGACTGTCCATCTGCTGCTGGGACAGAGCAGGGCTGGGGAGAGTTCCTTTAGGACCACAGGACCAGAGAGGGCTTGCCAGGACACGGCTAGGTGACAGATGCAGTGTGAGGAAGGATCTAACCTTTGTGTTCTACTACCTAGCTCTCTACTTGAGTCTAGACCACACACAGGCACACAGGTGTGTCCAAGCATTCACACAAGCACACATATAGGTTAGTGTTGGGTTAGTGTAAAGGTATTTGCTGTAAGAACAGTGTACTAATACGTCATTTCAATACTTGTTATTAGTCTCATAGCATAGGGCCACTCTTCCAGTGTATAGGCATAATACTCCAAGCTATTTAAAAGCATATGCATTAATGCAACATTTATTTTGCTTCGTGTTAAGCCTATTTCAAAATGCTTGGTTGATTTTAATTATTCACATAGTGTTAACACTCTGCAGTCCCAGTTATACAAAGGATGACACTGGCTTTCACACACAGTGTTTAAATATAATTGTGAATGCTGAATTAAATGTAAAGTCTTACATCGTTCTCAAAAGGTGACACTGCCATAATCCTGTAACTGCTAATTAAAACTACTTGACTAAACTAAAGCCTCCGGTAGCCTCAGCGTGTGGAAAGTTACAGTGACGGAGGAAGAAATCACCCAGAGAGAGCATATAAGGTGCATCTGAAATGGCACCCTATTCTCTATATAGTACACACATTTTGACCAGAGCCTGCATAGTTTTACTGTACATAGAAAACCTTGAAATTAAAAATCTTTATATCAACTGCCAATTTATTTCACCCAAATAACTGTTCTCTTCTCCCTTCTGCCAGGTGGATCTTATATGCCATTTTACATTATTGCATTCCTGTTATTTATTAATCTTTCAAATTGGATTTTCCCATCTGGCTTATTGTGCCATAAAGCCTTTCTTTGGTTTGGTGCTATAGATCATTACTCACTTCCTTTCTTCCTCTGGGGGATGTCACTGGCGTTTTCATCCCACAGAACCAAATCCACAGTGAAACATCACCGTTTCCTCTGTGATAAGGTTATTTCGCCCTGCGGTTGCTATGCAACAATGTGAAGTGTTGGCACAACATGATTTTTATCTGTTCCAACAATAAAGGCAGTATTGCGCATAGCAGCAGATGTATTACTAGATGTGTGTTTCTAATGTTGCCAGCCAGGATCAGTCTGATGGAACATAAAACAGTTCGATATTAGATTCCCCCCGCTCTCTCTCGTTCTACACTGTGTTCTAGAATGTGTTCTTCTTCTTCAAAACCATCTGTGTTGCTTTATTCAACCTGACTCTAACATTTATGGCTTTGGAAATTAAGGCATTATTGATATCCAGTCTCTGTGCCACCTATAACATTTTACTTTCTGAATATTCTCGATTTTCAATATGATTTATTTTTTGCCATAAAAATCGTGCTCATGTTGCTGTGATTTAGTGGCAATAATATAGAAAGTATTCATGTTCTTATATTTCTCAATCTCATAGTCTCTTGTATTTTCACCTGAAGAAACCTTGTAGAAAGTCTCTGTGGAGTTGTCTAATCATTAAAATGTTCTCTAGGCTAGTTAACAACCAAAAACCGAGCCTATGTTAAATTAATTCCATTGGGCATGTCTTCATTTTCAACATGTATTTGTTGAGATGGTGACATAGTATTATAGATGTGCCTTGGCTTGGTATTGTCTCAAACAAGTACAAATATGTTGCCATTGAAAATGAATTGATTCTGACAACATTGCGATCAAGTTGACAAATTTAAATTTAGCTTGTCTCTTTTGGTTTCATTAGAGAGAGAGAGAGCTGCTGAAGGTTGTGGGGTGGAGAGGGGTAGACATATAATGGTACTTAAATTAGAAACTTATATCATTAATCATCCCTTTCTTTCATTGCCTTGACACGTGAGACAAGGAAATCTATGTTTATTTCAGCTGGGAGAATAAATATGAACAACGTTGCTTCATGGATTAGTCCCCAAAGAACAGAACAGCCACTCTCTCAGGGCGCACTTTCCAGTCATCACTCAACTGGCTAAACAAGCCAATTATTTCTTATACCACACACATGCCAATTAGTTACAGAAGCTGAAATCTCTGCTACAATGTTTTTTATTATGGTATTGATGCATTGGGTGACTTGTGTAAGGTGCTGTCAGACAGTATCTCTTCCAGTCCACAGCAATTGATGTGAGCATCACTGGAGAGAGCAGCTAGGAGAGTGTTCTGTTCTGTCAGTGTTCTGTTTGCCTGTAGAGGAGAATTTAAGATCATTTTAGTTGGCCGGTTTTATTTGTACTTTGCAGCAGTGTTAGTGGAAGTGTTTTGTAGAATGTAATAGAATAGAGCGTTTAAGGTACAGAATAGATGCGCTGGTTCAAATGTCACTCTTCTAAATGCCTGTGCTACAGCAACCCTACATTTATGTGATAAACTCTGATTATCTGATTACTTGGTTTGGTGCCTGTAAGGCTTTTCCCTGAGAGTTTGAAATGTGTATATTCTATCGGTTCGTCAAAATGTACTCTACCTAAGCCTTTTATTAGTTGTGTTTTGAGAGTATAGGTTTTTTTCTACCTCATACAGTGCCTTCAGAAAGTATTCATTCCCCTTGACTTATTCCACATTTTGTTATGTTACAGCCTGAATTCAAAATTCATTAAATATTTTTTGGTCAACTATCTACACACAATACATGTTTTTAGAAATGTTATCACATTTATTGAAAATGAAATACAGAAATATCTAATTTACTAAGCATTTACACCTCTTTGATATGACTCTCCAAATTGAGCTCATATGTGCATCCAATTTCCTTTGATCATCCTTGAGATGTCACTACAACTTCATTGGAGTCCACCTGTGGCCAATCCAATTGTTTGGACATGGTTTAGAAAGAAACACACCTGTCTATATAAGGTCCGACAGTTGACAGTGCATGTCAGAGCAGAAACTATACCATGAAGTCCAATGAACTGTCTGTAGATCTCTGAGATAGAATTGTGATGAGGCATATATCTGGAAAAGTGTATAAATCCATTTCTAGATTGTTGAAAGTGTCCAATAGTACAGTACTTTCCATCATTGGGAAATTGAACAAATATGGAACTACCCAGACTCTGCCTACACCTGGCCGTCTGACCAAACTGAGCAACCAGGCAAGAAGAACCTTGGTCAGGGAGGGGACCAAAAACCAATGACCACTCTGACAGAACTAGTTCCTTGACTGAGATGGAAGAACCTGATAGAAAGACAACAGTCTTTACAGCACTTCACCAATCTCTGCTTTATGGGAGAGAGACCTTAAGGCAAAAATTATCTGTGGTCTGATGAGACAACATTTTTACTCTTTGGCTTGAATGCAAAGCGTTATGTCTGGAGAAAACCAGGCACAGCTCATCAACCATCTAACCATCACTACCGTGAAGCATCTTGGTGGCAGCATCATGCTAAGGGGATGCTTTTCAGCAGCAGAGACTGGGAGACTGATAAGTATAGAGGGAGCAATGAATGGAGCAAAATACTGGCAAATCCTTAATGAGATCCTGCTTCAGAGGGCATGCGACCTTAGACTGGGGCGAAGATTTACATTCCAACAGGACAATGACGCCAAGCATACAGCCAAAACAACACTGGAATGGCTTCAGAACAAGAATGTGAAAGTCCTTGAGTGGCCCAATCAAAGCCCAGACTGGAATCCCAATTGAAAATCTGTGGAAAACCTTGGAGATTGCTGTTCACTAACTTAACAGAACTTGAGAAAATCTGCAAGGAAGAATGGGAGAAACCCCTATTCCAGATGTACAAAGCTGATAAAGACATACTCAAGACGACTCAAAGCTGTAATCACCACCAAAGGTGCTTCAACAAAGTATTGACTCAGTGGTGTGAATACTTACAGTATGTAAAATATATATTTCAGTATTTATTATTTATTATTTGCAAACATTTCTAAAAACATTTTTTTTCACTTTGTCACAATGGGGTGTTTTGTAGATGGGTAAGAAAAAATAAATATTTAAACTATTTAGAATTCAGTCTGTAACACATCAAAATGTGGAATAGGTCAATGGATATGAATACTTTCTGAAGGCACTAATAATGATATCATGCTTATTCTAGCCATGTTCTTTATAATATTCATAAAGACTCAATATGAATGTATTTTGTAATGATGTGAGGTCTGGGGGACCCCACCCATCCTCCCATCCCCCCAACAACATTTCTGTGGTTTTCTACTCGAGGTAAAATGATACAGGTGTACTGTACCGTGCGCCTCTATATAGCTTGCTAAATGTTTTCGGCTGGCAGGCAATGCAACTCCAGGTTATTCAGGAAGGCAGCAGCTGCTGAATTCTCTCTTTTCATACTGACTCAGCATGGGCTTAATTATCGGGCCATTTTCTTATCTGACTCACTCACCATTTGGCCTCCTTAAACTCCTCAACTTGTTACCAGTTATATTATGAAAAGGAAAAGAAGGGAGGTAAAATAATCTCAGTTGGCTTGGTTACATTTTTGTTATAAAGAGTTCATTGTTTTGTTTTTATAGAGCACAGCTGAACTGATTTCAGCTGAGCTGATCTCTAACATAGAAGACCAAAATATGGTATTTTATACAACATGGAAAATAAAGTAGCCTAGTGGTTAGTAGTGAATTGCTGTATTGGGTATGATCTCTCTGCTCAGTGAATCTCCTATACATAGTGGGGTTCCATTTAATATGTGGTTGCTCGGTGTTTGTAGGCATTGACTAACTGTGTGGAATAGAATGAAAATGTCAATGACTCTATCCATCAGCTGGTCAGGCCCAGAGAGATCAAACGCCAGCTGGTCAGGCCCAGAGAGATCAAATGCCAGCTGGTCAGGCCCGGAGAGATCAAATGCCAGCTGGTCAGGCCCAGAGAGATCAAATGCCAGCTGGTCAGGCCCTGTGAGATCAAATGCCAGCTGGTCAGGCCCGGAGAGATCAAATGCCAGCTGGTCAGGCCCGGAGAGATCAAATGCCAGCTGGTCAGGCCCGGAGAGATCAAATGCCAGCTGGTCAGGCCCGGAGAGATCAAATGCCAGCTGGTCAGGCCCGGAGAGATCAAATGCCAGCTGGTCAGGCCCTGTGAGATCAAATGCCAGCTGGTCAGGCCCGGAGAGATCAAATGCCAGCTGGTCAGGCCCGGAGAGATCAAATGCCAGCTGGTCAGGCCCGGAGAGATCAAATGCCAGCTGGTCAGGCCCAGAGAGATCAAATGCCAGCTGGTCAGGCCCGGAGAGATCAAATGCCAGCTGGTCAGGCCCGGAGAGATCAAATGCCAGCTGGTCAGGCCCAGAGAGATCAAATGCCAGCTGGTCAGGCCCTGTGAGATCAAATGCCAGCTGGTCAGGCCCGGAGAGATCAAATGCCAGCTGGTCAGGCCCGGAGAGATCAAATGCCAGCTGGTCAGGCCCTGTGAGATCAAATGCCAGCTGGTCAGGCCCGGAGAGATCAAATGCCAGCTGGTCAGGCCCGGAGAGATCAAATGCCAGCTGGTCAGGCCCAGAGAGATCAAATGCCAGCTGGTCAGGCCCGGAGAGATCAAATGCCAGCTGGTCAGGCCCGGAGAGATCAAATGCCAGCTGGTCAGGCCCTGTGAGATCAAATGCCAGCTGGTCAGGCCCGGAGAGATCAAATGCCAGCTGGTCAGGCCCGGAGAGATCAAAGCACTTTATCATTTATTGAACGTAATCCTGGAATATTACATTTCATAAAAGTGTTTATGGAGCCTTTATTAGTCATGTATTTCAATTAGGGTAATATAAGAACATAGTTATTGCTAGGGTCTTTCTTTTTGGTCAGATTGTTACCTTGCCCAATAGTTTCACTATCTAATCAAGTTCCAAATTGTTGTGTAATTGCGGTGAATATTCTGATAATACTTCAGAGTTTTTGCAGGCATCCATGACTCAATTGTTTGCCTCAATCTGTTAACTGCAATAACAAAGTGTATTAAGCTCTACAAAAGAGATTTTCAGAGAGGATAACAAATCCTCATAATGTGAGACTGAAAATCTGTTGTATGATAAATGATAATGTTGTTATTACAGCATACTCACTTCACTATGGGGACTGCAGATAGCCAGTGTTTGTGAAAATAGACTTTGCTGTGAATATTATAGATCCTGGTCTTTTGAAGTTAATTCTGAATATAATAGCATGCCAGGATCATAACCCATCGGGGGTCTTACAAGTTGTTTACTTAGTGAATAGCTCATGGGTTTTGTGTTTACACATCAGGTCTGATAAATTGAGCTCTAACAACTCAGTGCGGCTTAGATTTTGATGTGATGTGATCCTCAGTGATGGTAGTTTGGGAATAAACTGTGCATGTGCAATATTTCATAAGTAGATGTGAGATCACCATAGAAAGGGTAGATAGAGCAGCAGGAGTTCAAATAGTCTCATTCAGCCTCTAACTACCCCTAAAGAGCTGCAGCTGGACTCCTCTGGTCTTTCAGACACTGTTTAGCCAGCTGTTCGTGGTCTTGCATCATGCTTCCATGTCACAAACAGTCTTGCCTCTGTTTTGTACCTCTCTCTCCTTTTCAAAACAAACTCCATGATAGGAGATTTCCGAAGACCAAACAGTATGGACGCTCATCACTCATACTTCTTTTGAGAAAACAGTGAAGTGTAGCGAGAGGTCTGGAGATAGACAAAGCCGGTATTTTTGGCAGTGCTGTCATCAAGCTAGGGCCAGAGCGTCACCACTTGACCTTGACCTGTTTCTAAGTGAGGATCAGCTCAAGTTAACCAGTAAACAAAAATAAAACAAACCATTTGAAAAGGGTAGGGCTCTTACACGGGCCATCCATCTGACATCTGCCTTGCAGTTAGGTTCACTGTAATGGCCGATTGTGAAAAATGGGATTGTAATGATGCGATGTCTGGTGTGCAGTGAGCACAAAGGATGAAAACAAAGGATGAAAGGGTTTCCTTGTAACTGATGCCATGTTAAGAACCATCTGCCTCAAACTTGTCTGGGCTGTCATCTGTGATTGTAATCCAGCGCAATACAATACAACTGTAGCAGGCTCTTGCTATACTGCTCCAGGCTGTCCACTGGTGAATAACGAAGTACTTAGGAGGGAAAGAGAAAGAAAGAGGGACATTGGCTGCATTAATGGAAGCTAAGTGGTGAAGAAGAGGACTCCGATTTGGAATATATTGGGTGGATGTTCTAAAAGCAGTAAAATGAATAGGCTATTTAACCAGCTTCCTCACTTTAGGTGTAGAATATCAACCTAGTGCTGTGTAACATCCTGGCTTACAAAACTATCTGGTTCCACTGTATGTTGTATAGGGAGAAAATGAGTCCTTCCAGAAAACTATCATCATGCATTATATTGATTTGTGGCTGATTTGCCACAGGGACTGTAATGTAATGTTGATGAAATAATCCAATGAGTTGTAGATTGTGTAAACAAATCCAAATGAGCTGGATAGTCAGGTAACAAAGCAAGGTTCTATCTCTTGATTGGATTAATAGTAAGGTAAAATAGCAAAGGTGCTGTCATTTAATTGGATTACTTACTAAAAATAGCCCTTAGCTGATTCTTAGTAATAAAAACTTGCCTTGACTGAAGCACAAGTAGTTATTTCACCCATATTCTTCAACCCACTGTGTGCTAGCTAATAGAGGTAAGGTAAGCCGGGCCTGTAATTAGGTTATAATTAGCTCGCTTACACTCCAATTAGTTCATGCTCCGTGTATCTCTGTTCCTTTACAGCTTCTATATGCAAGCAATTATGCCATGTAAATTAGAAAATTAAACTTCTCCTGGAGAAGGATTGTTAAAAGATAAACTTTTGCTTTTAAGCTAACCATTTCAGCTGCTGATATGGCCCTAGTTGGTTTATTAGTATGGCAGACATTCAAGCACCTTCATGCAAACATTGAGTTAAATATAAAAAAAATAATAGCATGGCAATATAAACATGCTTTCAAACAAGTCATGAAATATAATCATCTAAATCCTCATATTGTTCATTAATCTTGTTCCTCTGCAAAATGTAATATTTTAGATGCTAAACCTACATGTTTTTGAAAAACGTCTCTTGTGAGGTTTTGAGAATGTAATGAAATCAGAGACTGTGTCTGTTATGTTTGTTGTGATGCTGACAGTTACTGGCGAAGCAGAACAGAACAGGAGAAGGTCACTACATAAAGGTGTGCGGTAGCCTGGAGACAAAATAACATTGATGATTCACAACCGCTTTACCTCTGTGCCCACTGCTTTCATCGTAACTCTAACGTACTTTAGCTAACATTTTGTTTTGATTTAGAAATTTGACTAATGTACTGTATGTAACAAAGTGAAAGGTTCACGGTTCTTAGTTCAGGTTTGTATTATACCTACAGTGCATTTTTTTATATCACCTATAATATTGTCATTTAATCTCTATATCCATTGGAAAATAAGTCATGTCTCATTTCAGTTACACTCATGTTTTCACAATCTGCTCCGTCTACTGAGCCCTTTAAAAAAGCGAGCTGATAATTAAAATGTGAGATGCAGAAAGGCTGTGCTTTAGCTTGTGTTGACAACCTGATTCATCTCTAACATGTTCACGGTGCATTCTATTTGTTCTGCCTAGTCTGTTGTTGCCACAATCTCGAGTGCTGGCACTAACAATACAGCACTGTGCTCATGCCAAATTGTTCATTAGCTGTAAAATGTACATGACTGCCATATAGAAAACAAAGACTGTTTCAGACTAGATTTCTGTTTTTCTTCTTTCCCAAGCCTCGATTTCATGTGCTTTGTTTTTAACACTAGGTCCGGAATCTCAAGAGACGCTCAGCCAAACGTTGTTACAAAGAAGATAAAGCTCATTAGATTCAGTGCCTTAAAGCAAAGATGAAGTAGAGAACATTAAATGTCACCGTTGGTACATGAGTTATTTCAGGAGATGCTGGTTATGTGGAGCAGGGAGAATAATAAACAGTACTAGTGCTGGACAATGCTTGGTTATTTTGTCTGTTAGGTTTGGTCTGGTTTGGTTTGCCTTTGGCCTGTGATTACAGTTGGTGCAGAAACAAGTGTGTGTTTGTGTGTGTGTGTGGGTGGGTGGGTGGGTTCGTGTGTGTGTGTGTGTTAGCTATAAAATGGAAAAGTGATCTGTTTAACTACATAATATCTCCCAATCTCCCATGTTGACTGGCCCCCAGCAGCATCTGCATGTCCTGAACGGACATCACTGAGGTCCTGATCCTGTCTCTTATCATTAAACTCAGAACAGTTTCAGCTCTGCAGATTTAAATATATATATATATATATTTCACCTTTATTTAACCAGGTAGGCTAGTTCTCGTTTACAACTGCGACCTGGCCAAGAATAAAGCAAAGCAGTTCAACACATACAACAACACAGAGTTACACATGGAATAAACAAACGTAAGTCAATAATACAGTAGAAAAAAAGTATATATACAGTGTGTGCAAATGAGGTAAGATAAGGGAGGTAAGGCAATAAATAAGCCATGTTGGCGAAGTAATTACAATATACCAACTGAACACTGGAGTGATTGATGTGCAGAAGATGAATGTGCAAGTAGAGATACTGGGGTGCAAAGGAGCAAGATAAATACACAAATACAGTATGGGGATGAGGTAGTTGGATGGGCTATTTACAGATGGGCTAAGTACAGGTGCAGTGATCTGTGAGCTGCTCTGACACCTGGTGCTTAAAGCTAGTGAGGGAGATATGAGTCTCCAGCTTCAGTGATTTTTGCAGTTCGTTCCAGTCATTGGCAGCAGAGAACTGGAAGGAGAGGCGGCCAAAGGAGGAACTGGCTTTGGGAGTGACTCGTGAGATATACCAGCTGGAGCGTGTGCTACGGGTGGGTGCTGCTATGGTGACTAGTGAGCTGAGATAAGGCGGGGCTTTACCTAGCAGAGACTTGTAGATGACCTGGAGTATGAAGCGAGGGCCAGCCAACGAGAGTATACAGGTCACAATGGTGGGTAGTATATGGGGCTTTGATGTCACGATCGTCATGGAAAGAAGTGGACCAAAGCGCAGCAGTGTTCATTCTATTTATTTATTTAATAAACACCGACAACAACAAAACAAATACGAACGTGACGTTCTGCAGGGCAAAATAACAACCAATGCAAAAATAAGATCCCACAAATGAAAGAGGGAAAAAGGACTGCCTAAGTATGATTCCCAATCAGAGACAACGATAGACACCCGGCCAAATCAAAGAAATAGAAAGCATAGACTTCCCACCCGAAATCACACCCTTACCTAGCAAACATAGAGAAAAAAGGATCTCTACGGTCAGGGCGTGACAGTACCCCCCCCCCCCCCAAAGGTTTGGACTCCGGCCGCAAACCTGTGACTATATGGGAGGGTCCGGGTGGGCATCAACATCGGTGGCGGCTCCGGTTCGGGACGTACGTAGCCCCCGCTCCCTCCGCTAATCCCTCCGCTTCTGTGGAACTGGACCGTGGATCGTCGCCAGAGTGGGGAGACACACTGCAGGCCTGGGGAGACACACTGCAGGCCTGGTGCGTGGAGCAGGCACAGGACTCACCAGGCTGGGGAGACGTACTGGAGGCCTGGTTCATGGAGCAGGCACAACCCGTCCTGGCTGAATACCCACTTCAATCCAGCAAGTGCGGGGCACCAGCACAGGACGCACTGGGCTGTGAAAGCACACTGGAGGTCTGGAGCTTAGAGCTAGCACAACCCCTCCTGGCTGAATCACCACTTTAGCCCGGCACGTTCGAGGCGCTGACACAGGACACACTGGGCTGTGCAGGCGCACTGGAGACACTTTGCACAGAGCCGGCGCAGGATATCCTGGTCCGAGGAGGCGCACTGGAGACCAGGAGCGCTGAGCCGGCACCACCCTTCCTGGCTGGATACCACTCTTTACGCGGCAGGTATGGAAAGCATGTACTGCACGCAACCTGAAAACATGGCACTGGAACCATGACCAACTCTGCTCGCCCCGCTCGCCAACCCGTGTGCCCCTCTCGTGCTCCCGTCTCTGCCGTAACTCCTGATCTCTCCACTCCTCTCTATCTGCCTCTGCCTGTTTCCATGGCAGGCTTTTATCGCCTGCCATGATCTCCTCCCATGTCCCTAAACTCCCTTCTCTCCCGTGCCCAGGATCCCTTCTCATCCTGGCCACACTGCTTGATCCTTTTGTGGTGGGATCCTCTGTCACGATCGTCATGGGAAGACGTGGACCAAAGCGCAGCATGGTACGTGTTCATTCTATTTATTTCTTTATTGAACACCGACAACAACAAAACAAATACGAACGTGACATTCTGCAGGGCAAAATAACAACCAATGCAAAAATAAGATCCCACAAATGAAAGAGGGAAAAAGGACTGCCTAAGTATGATTCCCAATCAGAGACAACGAGAGACAGCTGTCCCTGATTGAGAATCATATCCAGCCAAAACAATGAAATAGAAAGCATAGACTTCCCACCCTAGTCACATCCTGACCTAAAAAACATAGAGAAAAAAGGATCTCTACAGTCAGGGAGGGACATTTGGTGACAAAACGGATGGCACTGTGATAGACTGCATCCAATTTGTTGAGTAGAGTGTTGGCGGCTGTTTTATAAAGGACTTTGCCGAAGTTGAGGATCTGTAGGATGGTTAGTTTCACGAGGGTATGTTTGGCGGCATGAGTGAAGGATGCTTTGTTGCGAAATAGGAAGCTGATTCTAGATTTAATTTTGGATTGTAGATGCTTAATGTGAATCTGGAAGGAGAGTTTACAGTCTAACCAGACACCGAGGTATTTGTAGTTGTCCACATATTCTAATTCAGAACCATCCAGAGTAGTGATGCTGGACGGGCAGGCTGGTGTGGGCAGCGATCGGTTGAAGAGCATGCATTTAGTTTTACTTGCATTTAAAAGCAGTTGGAGGCAACGGAAGGAGTGTTGTATGGCATTGAAGCTCGTCTGGAGGTTAGTTAACACAGTGTCCAAAGAAGGGCCAGAAGTATACAGAATGGTGTCGTCTGCGTAGAGGAGGATCAGAGAATCGCCCGCAGCAAAAGCAACATCACTGATGAGAGAGAAGAGTCGGCCCGAGAATTGAACCCTGTGGCACCCCCATAGAGACTGCCAGAGGTCCAGACAACAGGTCCTCTGATTTGACACACTGAACTCTATCAGAGTACCAGGCAAGGCAGTCATTTGAGAAACCAAGGAGTCGAAAGCCCTGGCCAGGTCGATGAATACGGCTACACAGTAATGTCTCTTATCGATGGCGGTTGTGATATCATTTAGGACCTTGAGCGTGGCTGAGGTGCTCCCATGACCAGCTCTGAAACCAGATTGCATAGCGGAGAAGGTACAGTGGGATTCGAAATGGTCGGTAATCTGTTTGTTAACTTGGCTTTCGAAAACCTTAGAAAGGCACAGTAGGATAGATATAGGTCTGTAGCAGTTTGGGTCTAGAGTGTCACCCCCTTTGAAGCAGGGGATGATCGCGGCATCTTTCCAATCTTTGAGAATCTCAGACAATACGAAAGAGAGGTTGAACAGGCTAGTAATAGGGGTTGCAACGATTTCGGCAGATCATTTTAGAAAGAGAGGGTTGAGATTGTCTAGCCCGGCTGATTTGTAGGTGTCCAGATTTTCCAGCTCTTTCAGAACATCAGCTATCTGAATTTGGGTGAAGGAGAATTGGGGGAGGCTTGGGCAAGTTGCTGTGGGGATGCCGGGCTGTTGACCGGGGTAGGGGTAGCCAGGTGGAAAGTGTGGCCAGCCGTAGAAAAATGCTTTTTGAAATTCTCAATTATTGTGGATTTATAGGTGGTGTTTCCTAGCCTCAGTGCAGTGGGCAGCTGGGAGGAGGTGCTCTTGTTCTCCATGGATTTTACAGTGTCCCAAAACGTTTTTTGAGTTTGTGCTACAGGATGCAAATTTCTGTTTGAAAAAGCTAGCCTTATTTTTCCTAACTGTCTGTGTATATTGGTTCCTAACTTCCTGAAAAGTTGCGTATCACGGGGGCTATTCGATGCTAATGCAGTACACCACAGGATGTTTTTGTGCTGGTCAAGGGCAGTCAGATCTGGAGTGAACCAAGGGCTATATCTGTTCCTGTTTCATTTTTTTTTTTATGTAGCATGCTTGTTTAAGATGATGTGGAAAGCACTTTTAAAGAATAACCAGGCATCCTCTACTGACGGGATGAGGTCAATATCATTCCAGGATACCCCGGCCAGGGTTATTAGAAAAGCCTGCTCGCTGAAGTGTTTTAGGGAGCGTTTGACAGTGATGAGGGGTGGTCGTTTGACCGCAGACCCATTACGGATGCAGGCAATGAGGCAGTGATTGCTGAGATATTGGTTGAAAACAGCAGAGGTGTATTTGGAGGGCATCTTGGTTAGGATGATATCTATGAGGGTGCCCTTGTTTACGGATTTGGGGTTGTACCTGGTAGGTTCATTGATAATTTGTGTGAGATTGAGGGCATCAAGTTTAGATTGTAGGATGGCCGAGGTTTTAAGCATGTCCTAGTTTAGGTCACCTAGCAGCACAAGCTCTGAAGATAGATCGGGGGCAATCAATTCACATACCACAGAGACACTCATCATCAACCACCTGGAGCTTAGGCCTACTGAAACGGCTTCTTCACATTGGCAACTCAGACCAGAGCTACATTTACTGAAAGATACACTGTGACTGTGTGACTGTGAATACTCTATCTGAACAATGCATTCACTGTGTGCATGTCGGTTGGTCAGTGTACACCACTAATGGAAATGGATAGATATAAAATTATTAATCCTAAATGTAAAAAAAACGAATTTCTCAGAGGATATCATGCAATGGCCATGAACGTTTGTGAACCTCCCTAATCAGTTTGCCATTCAAAGACTAATACATTCAATCATCCAGTGCTGCTGAAAGCTATTCCCTCTGCAGAGTCCTGCGCAAGTGGATGCATTGTTGATTACCTGTAGCCACTCTAAACACAAGGAGGCAGCTGTTCACTCATGCCTCTGCCAGTGGAGACAGTATAGGCTGTCCTTGGGAATAGAAATCAGTGATCAGAACAAAAAGATGGTGAAATGAAAAACAGAAAAGACAGCATATTTTTGTCCTAAATGCTCTCAGTAATGTGCTGCAGAACCGGCTGCAAGGAGAAGGTCCCCAATGAGTTGGGATGTTACTTGGGTCATATTATATGGTGATTACTGTGGTTTCTCTATTTTGTTGGGTGTTTTTTAAAGAACTGCCCTTTTGGCTTTAGATCTGGAACGTAACCACAGGTGCAGTCATGATTAGGATCTGCTATTGAAATACATTTCAGACATCGTATTGCCCTCTGATAGCCTAGATCAAGCTTCATTTTTATAGCTTCCTTAAGTTATTTTGTCTGGCCTAGCTATTTTCCATAACATAATGTAATGCAATGTGTTGCATCTGCCTGCCTGCAGTACCCATGAGCTTAAAACCAAACCAGCTCAATCTTGTTATTGTGTTGCTTTGCCTCCAGCAACAGGTTAAGAATTAACACTTACGAATGAGCCCATGAATGGGTTCTTCTTGCTTGTTGTTTTTTCAAGGGATTTTCCTTCCATTGCAGTATTCAAACATGACTAACAGGCCTGTGTCTCGGGAGCTGCTGCTGTTTATCTTGGGATCTCCAATTCCAGCCATCCCAAACAGTGCATGACTGACCTGGCTAAGAACAGATGCCTTCTTTATTCTCCTTCTACTGCTCCCATCTCTCTCTCAGGACGGGGGTGAAGCAACTAGCTAAGTAGATGGGGAGAAGGGAGTAGAATCTGTGTGTGTGTCTCTGTGTGTGTGTCTGTGTGTATGAGAAGAACATTTCTCAGTGAAGAGTCTGGCATGCTGTCTTGCATTTTAACAACACACACATTATCCCTCTTACTGTACCCAATCCTGCAATAAATTATTTATATTTTAGCATCCCTCTTTAATCAGACTGCTTTAAAAAGAATGATAATGTGCTTGGAAGGTGTTATGGGATTTATATGAATAATGACTAAATGATGTATACATTTAACGTAGAACTATAACTAAACAGAATACTACCCTGTCACTGTATGAATGTATGAGTCTTATTATAATCAAAACACTGAATATAATGTGTGTAGTTTTAGTCAAGAATTAGAACAAGGACTTTCTGTTCCTTGTTAGAAACGAATGGAGCTATCGTCAGACCGGCTGGAATACTGTGTTCCTTACAGGACATTCTGTCCCCACCCAGGGAAGGGAGAGACCTTGGGCTTGTAGTAGATTGTTTAACAGGTGGCAGACAATGTGAGAGGCTTGTGAACTATATTGCCATTGTATCTGAGAGGAGGAGGGACATTTATGACGAAATGTGAGGTATATAAACCAATGTACATGGTATTATGACCAGAGCTCTCGAGAATAAACGCTATTGGTTAATGTTGATGACTGGTCTATGTCTATTTTATGTAAATAAGAACCTTACAAATTCTTAGAAACAAACGGACAGAGTGTTTTAATTGAATTGGTTAATGAACACATAGGAACAAAATTCCTCTAACAAAGGATGCCTAATTATTTATCTCCTCTGTGTGTGTGTGTGTGTGTATGTGTGTGTGTGTGTGTGTGTGTGTGTGTGTGTGTGTGTGTGTGTGTGTGTGTGTGTGTGTGTGTGTGTGTGTGTGTGTGTGTGTGTGTGTGTGTGTGTGTGTGTGTGTGAGAGAGAGAGAGAGTTAGGGAGAAAGGGAGGAAGAGAGAGGTAGAAAAAAGAGAGAGAGAGGGAGAAAATGAGATGGAGGGAGAAAAAGAGAGCGAGAAAGTGAGAAAAGGGGAGAAAGAGAGAGGGAGGGAGAAAGAGAGGGGGAGAAAGAGAGAGGGAGGGAGAAAGAGAGGGGGGGAAAGAGAGAGGGAGGGAGAAAGAGGGGGAGAAAGAGAGAGAGACAGTGAGAGGTAGTTATTGAGTGATAAAGAGAAAGTATGAGAGAAAGCGGGATAGAGAAGCTTTCAGCTTAAAGTATTGTTTTGTATCCCTGACGCATGTTCAACCTGCTGCTGCCAGAGTGAGTTGGTTTAACATCTTTACTTTTAGCCCTTTAAATAGAAAGGGGAAAGTCTCTTTAATCATGTTCAGTGGTTGTGTGGCTCAAAGACTAACCCTACTAACTACACCCCTGAGTGCTTTAGGACAAACACTGAGGTCCCCCTCAGGGCAGAGAACAAAGAGGCAGGTGCAATTTCCTGTTCCGATTCATTCATATGTGAAACTTGCACTGCCAGTCGCAAATAAATATATGAGTGACTAATACACACAACAGGGGGCTCAGTATGTGCGTGTGTATCCCCTCGGTCTATGTGTGTGTGTGTGTTGGGGGTACTGAGCTGATTCCACAGACATTGCCTCTTCTGTAAGTGGGCTACCCGTTCTTTTGGAGAGTAGATAAGTCATTGAGATGCTGGGTTGAGCTCTCTACCAGTTTGAGGAACGTCTACACTTAAATCATTGACCTTCCTTCTCTTTCCTTCTTGGAAAGTTGCCTGATATTTGGCAACATATTATTTTAGAACTCCACATGGCGATTCACATTTTGAGCAGCTTCACCTCCGTTAATCTGGAAGGAATGTGGATTGAATGGAGCATTGATATTTAGGATCATATCTCCTGTCATCAGCGCCTAAAATAGCAGTCATTATTGAAGGCTTTGGTATGTCAGCAGTAGGACGGACCAGAGCAGACCAGCAGCAGCCACTGGATGGAAACATAGACAGAGAGAGAGCTCACTACTTTAATAAGAGTTGTCATGGTGAAGTCTTCTGGAGAACTAAAATAACTGACGATAAAAGAAGCCAAACTGTTTGAAATATTATCTTTCAAAAACAAGTATCGGGTTTTATGTTAGAGCTACCACTATAAATGACCATATTGGGTTTCCTGTGACTGGGGAGAAGGATGAACACTCTAAGAACTTCTGAGATTCCTTTATGTTGACATATAAGAAGTGTGATTCTATGAAGTTCATTCTATGAAAAGCACATTTATCATCGTAGAGCCCTGATGGGGGTCAGCAGGTCGTCTCAACTGAAAGCCCCAACCCCCAAACTCTCTAAGGTGACTTCTCTGGTCCCATGGGGTTGCCCATTCAAATACAAATGGCAGAAGAAGTTACTCAATGGATGGAATTTGATATGATTCAGGGTAGTTTAATCTAAGTAGGGTTGTTTAAATCGAAGCGTAGGGTTGTTCAGCATATTTGAGATAGATAGGGAAAATCAGTATCTCAATCTCATCAGAACTGGAATGGATAGCCCTCACAATGACTAAGGCAGACTCCTCTGGGATTCTGCAAGTCATCCCTTTGTGTTTTCATGTTACAGCTAACCAGAGTCTGCTTCAAACAGTCAAGCAATTTGATGCCAGAGTAAAATTCTGACTGGGTTTGTACATTTCCATATACTGCAGATGACTGTACAACTGACCACTAGCATCATCTCATAAGATGCGTTGTTTATTTGTTACCATCATTGACAGACAGTCTGACAGAGATATGCCTGGTCATTTAATGCTGTTATGAGCAATATGGTTCATTATTGATTGGGGTTCAAAACCAGTCTCTCTTTGTCAGAGCTCCATACTTTGTCAGAGCTCCATACTCAAGTAGCAGTGGACAGTCAGCAATGTGTTTGGCTTTGAGTGCTGCCTGCTTTTGACCTGTAGCCCTGTAGCCATCACTTGTTGCATTGTTCAGTCAGCAGCAGGTGGCTTGCGTCCTTGGTTTTTGTTGCTTGTGAACTTGAGCCTCTTTGGCACATCAGCAGATTCCCAGGGGACTTGGCTGATCAGGTTCATTCTGTTGTGTTTAGATCTAGTTCCATCCTGAACTCGGGTGTGGGTTGATGTTCACAACCAACACACGGCTTGCTGGTGTCTTTCTATGGAGGAAGCATTGGACATTTTAGAGGGCACACTTAAAGTAAACAAGCATATTTGTCCTTGTTTTGTTGTTTCCACCAGGCACAAGTTCAGTTCTGCAATTCACTATATTTAAGTAGCTAATAGTACTTGTGGACAAATAATCAAAGAATTGTGCAAGGCATATGGCCTAGTTATAGCTTGGTGAGCCACCTCTGGATATTGAATATGCTGTTTCTTTGAAGTCATGGCATTTCCCTGTTGTTTTTAGAGTTAAACAACAAGGCAAAGATTGTGTGCTAAGTGCTTTTGGGCAATAATAAGAGACAAGAGTTGTAAGTATGTCAAAGGTCAAATATGGGGTGCTGATATTTGTCCTGTCAGTAAATAAAGTTGGTATTCATTAAAGTCTTCCATAAGTATTGCACGATGATACTTGCTATTCAAAACAAATGAGGAGCATACAATTGTATAAATAACTAGCAAAGCTTATGCGGTTCTAACAAAACATGTTTCAATCCTTTCAGTCTTCTTGATATTCTATTTCTGTGTTTGAAAAGCCTTGGAGATGATTGATGATGTCTAGCACATTTATATACATAGTACAGAACACAGCCAGTGTCACTCTGTGTCACGCCCTGACCATAGTAAGATGTTTATTCTCTATGTTGGTTGGGGCGTGATAGTGACTAGGGTGGGTCGTCTAGGTTTTTAGTATGTCTATGTTGGCCTGATATGGTTCCCAATCAGAGACAGCTGCTTATCGTTGTCTTTGATTGGGGATCATATTTACGTAGCCATTTCCTCATTTGTGTTGGTGGGATCTTGTCTACATTTAGTTGCCTGAGTGCACCAATAGCGTCACCTTTCGTTTGTGCTTTATTGTTTTGTTTTTGGTGAGTTTCAGTTGATTAAAATATGTGGAACTCTACTCACGCTGCGCCTTGGTCTACTCATTTCAACGAGTGTGACACTCTGACATGTTTGGATAGGCAATCTTATGGATTACATAACATCTGATGGACAGAATAGAGATAAGTGAGGTCTTTGGGTTTAAAGAAATGGGGACTGTTTTACTGAAATAGAATGGCACCTAGTAAATACGATAGGCGATGTACTGTGGTTTGATACTGGATTCACTGGTTTGGATATGTGGTATTTCATCCAAGTGTGAATAGCCCTACTTCCCTCTACCAGACATGTCTGCAGTACAGCAGAGCCTGGGCCCAGGCATGACAGAAGAGTTTGGATATGGTCTGATGAAGGGTGTCTATTTAAAGCCCTAGCTCCCTGATAGCACAGTTGTTGGAGCTGAGGGCTCCATGACCAAAAATTCAAATTATTTCCAGGATGACGAAAAAAAATTCTTCCCCCCTTATCAATAAATTCTGTCAGTGGCAGGAGCAGTTTGTTGTGACAAATGTATTTCTTCACTTGACAAGCAAAACTACCTCTCACTTACCAGGAGTTTGAGTGTTACAAGCCAGCCAGCACCCGGCCATGACAGCTGCTGTTAAAATGCAAACATCTGCTCATTGAAAATGAGTTATTTTTGAACCTCTGAAAGTAGGGCAAGTACAGTATAATTATAGGTTTGAATGAATGGGGATTTAACCTTTGCGCAGGTTAAAGCAGCACACTCTGTTCTCTAATGTTCTTGTTCTTGACTTACAAATGAAAGTGTCAGTAACTACACTGAACAAAAATATAAGTGCCATACACACAAAAAGCTTATTTCACTCTAATTTTGTGCACAAATGTGTTTACATGCCTTAGTTAGTGAACATTTCTCCTTTGCCAAGATAGTCCACCCCCCTGACAGGCGTGGCATATCAAGGAGCTGTTTAAACAGCATGATCATCACAAAGGTGCACCTTGTGCTGGGAGATATAAAAGGCCATTCTAAAATGTGCAGCTTTGTCGCACAACTCAAGTTTTGAGGGAGCGTGCATTTGGCATGCTGACTGCGGGAATGTCCACCAGAGCTGTTTCCAGAGAATTTAATGTTCATTTCTCTACCATAAGCCGCCTCCAATGTCATTTTAGAGAATTTGGCAGTACGTCCAACAGGCCTCACAACCGCTGAGCAGGTGTAAAACCTGCCAGCCCAGGACCTCCTCATCCAGCTTCTTCACCTGCGGGATTTTTTCAGACTAGCTACCCGGACAGCTGATGAAACTGTGGGTTCTCACAACCAAATAATTTCTGCACAAACTGTCAGAAACCATCTCAGGGATGCTCAACTGCATGTCCGTTGTCCTCACCAGGGTCTTGAGCTAAATGCAGTTTGGCGTCGTAACCGACTTCAGTGGGAAAATGCTCACTTTTGATGGTCACTGGCATGCTGGAGAAGTGTGCTCTTCTTCAAGAAGTGTGTTCTTTCAACTGTACCAGGCAGATGGCAGACATCGTGTTTGCCGTCATGTGGGTGAGAGGTTCGCTGATGTCAACGTTGTGATCAGAGTGCCCCATGGTGATGGTGGGGTTATGGTAGGAGCAGGCATAAGCTATGGAAAACTAACACAATTTCAGTTTATCGATGGCAATTTGAATGCACAGAGATACCGTGACGAGGTCCATCGTTGTGCCATTCATCCACCACCATCATCTCATGTTTCAGCATGATAATGCACGGCCCCATGTCGCAAGAATCTGTACACAATTCCTGGAAGCTGAAAATGTCCCTGTTCGCCTATTGCCTGCATACTCACCAGACATGTCACCCATTGAGCATGTTTGGAATGCTCTGAATTGGGTTGTAATGACAGCATGCTCCAGTTCCCGCCAATATCCAGCAACTTGAACAGCCGTTGAATAGGACTGGGACAACATTCCACAGGCCACAATCAACAGCATGATCAACTATATGCGAAGGAAATGTGTCGCGCTGCATGAGGCAAATGGTGGTGACAACAGATACTGACTGGTTTTCTGATCCACGCCCCTCACCTTTTTTTTATGTATCTGTGAACAACAGATGCATAGCTGTATTCCCAGGTCATGTGAAATCCATACACTCTTAGAAAAAAGTATTCCAAAAGGGTTCTTCGGCTGTCCCTATAGGAAAACCCATTTTGGTTCCAGGTAGAACCCTTTTGGGTTCCATCTGGAACCCTCTGTGGAAAGGGTTCTACATGGAACCCAAAGGGTTCTACCTGGAACTAAAAGGGCTCTACCTGGAACCAAAAAAACATATTCAAACAGTTATCTTATGGGGACAGCCGAAGAACCCTTTTATGTTATTTTTTGTCTAGGAGTGTAGTTTAGGGTACAATGAATGCATTTCAGTTGACTGATTTCCTTTTATGAACTGTAACTCAGAGAAATCTTTTAAAATGTTGCATGTTGTGTTTATATTTTTAGTTCGTGTTAATTCAATGTACTATTTAGCTTTTAGAACACATATTAGGATGTGTAAGAAAGCCAACAAGGGCTCTTGAAAGCTGCTTTTACATGGTACTTTGATACTTCAATACTTTGCATATTTTTGACCTGTATGGTCTTAGCTGTTGTTGTTTCTCAGCTGTATACTCAGTATGGATTCAGTGTAGTGACACTTCATTATATAATATTGGATCATAGAAACACAACAAGGTGTTCACAAGTGGGTTGCTAAAGCATTCTCTTCAAGTCTTGCAGTTATTGATTTTAGTATCTTCACTGCAATCCACAGTAGGTGCCAATAAGTCAGGGAAATATGAGTAATCATTGAAGTTTTGGAGTTAGTTGTTAATGGAGTTAGTTGTTCGTGGAGTTAGTTGTTCTTCATGAAGCGGACACCTTTGATTAATGTCAAAGAAGGATGATCACTTGAAGGTTTTCCGTTTCTCTTTTCCCAATTTCCAAGGTTGTTCACACAGCCCAAAGGGATTTCATCACCCTCAACTGTGTACTGCAGGGGAAATTGGGTCACGACAAACACTGTCCTTGTTAACAGAGCATGTAAATAAATAGACAAACAAACACCCTCTTTGAACTAATCAGAAAAACAATTATACCGCCATTAGAAATGTTTCGGTGCACTGCTGTGAGAATGACAAGTCATTTCCAACTCAGTTGCATGATCTGAGTCCCAAATGGTGCCCTACTTTCTATATAGTGGACTACTTATGATCAGGGCCCATAGGGCTCTGGTCAAAAGTACTGCACTATATAGGGAATAGGGTGTCATTTGGTACCCATGTATGTCCCAGAGCATCATCGAGTTGAGAAGATTAATGGAACCTTTCAAAGGGATTTGCAAATGATACCTATCAAATATTATGTTGCCTCAGCAGGGTGTCTTTCAAGGCAACATTATATTCATATTGATTCATTCAATTCTCTCTCCCTGATCTAAATCACATCATTGCAATACGTTTATTCATTTGTCTCTTCCCATAGAATGTAAATGTACATAAATCCCTATGATAATTGCGATGCACGTTTAGAAAAGAAACAGGGCAGTGCACGCACACATGTAAAAGATTTGCCATGAAATCATTCATAGCTTTAAAATAATATTTATTTCCATTTTATGTTGGCATTGTCTATCGTGCTGTTTCTCAAGCCCTCTACTTGTGTCCTGGTGTGTAACACTAAAGAACTCCAATGTTAGTGAGGGTTTATTATAAGATTTATCGGACCCTCTGTCTGTATGGTGGAAGAAGTACCATCAAATCTGACTTGATTTAGAACATCATTGAACGGTGTGAAAATTCATCACATCTTTTTGCAGCCTTCAAAGTATAAAATCCAAATGGAATGGGCTTCTGAGATGAAAGAAAATCACCAGCATGCTAAATCAATTTCTACATTGTGATGGGAAATGTTGAAGTATATGAAATTGTCAAGCAGAAAAGAGGACTTCTGGTAATAAAAGGGAATGGAATGATGATCATGCCTTTTTCACTGGAGGGTGCTGAGATAAGAGAGAAGGACCTGGCTAAAATGGAGGGAAAATGACCGTTTTGCCCTCCTCCTCTGAGGAAGATAAAAAAAAACTCCATCTGTATTGCAGCAGCACTTCACAATTCAATTGCAGTGGAGTTATGCTGCTCTCACTATGCATGTGTGTGTGTGTGTGTGTGTGTGTGTGCATGTGCATGCATGTATTTGTGTGTGTACGTTTGTGTGTTAGTGTATTTTCAATGGAGCTGACCTCTCTTGTTCCACAGAGCTGATCAAAGTCCTCACGACTACGCCATGTTGAACAATGTACATGTTTGCCAAAGTGGTCCAAACCCAGCTACCGTGTGTCCTAGTATTTATCCAGGTTGTTGCATTTATTTTCTCAACATCTTCATTGACTCATTCAATGCCATCCTTTAGTTATGCTTCTCCAACCATGCTCATCATGGATGAGATGTTACAGTATGTAAGCTGCACTAACTAACTCCCCATGCATTTCAGGCATTATACTGTTATCCTTACTGACGGACAAGTTGTTGATAACATACTTACTGTTTGTCAGGTTTAATTTGGCAACATGACTTCGGAGCAGGGAGCACAGGCATCCGGTTGAGCAGCTGTGCAGTTATAATTACTACAAGACTTAATAAACAGCAACCACAGGAGCTACCTGTTATAGATGTGTTTTTGGTGGGCCAGGAGGGAGCATACACTTTATAAAGCATCCTGGGGTTTGTGCTTGTGCATGGTGATCCATGTGATCAAGCAAGCATCTGTATATCCATGCTCAAGGTTGCATTTGTGATATAGTCTATTACTGCTGTGCCATTACAGAAGCTTGTCCATGGGGTACATTCAGTAAATAACCTATGCACTGTGGACTGAATCAGAATTTGACATCTGAATGCATAATAATATATTTTTTTTAAGTTATATTCGTCCCTGTAACTGGTATGGGGAGTCATTATTTTCTGTGAATTAATAGATAGGCCTACTATTTGTTACACGGAACCCAAACCGGCTGCGCATGTGCGCCATCGTGCGCTATCGTGCATCAATTTATTTTGTCCCCCTACACCAAACGCGATCACAACACGCAGGTTAAAATATCAAAAGAAACTCTGAACCAATGTCATTAATTTGCTGTTGTTAGCTAATTTGTCCTGGGATATAAACATTGAGTTGTTATTTTACCTGTTATGCACAAGATCCTCTACTCCAACAATTAATCCACACAGATGGTACCTGCTTCTATAAACCAATGAGGAGATGGGAGAGGCAGGACTTTCAGCGCGATCTGCGTCAGAAATAGAAAGGAGTTCTATTTTAGCCCTTGGCATCACAGACGCTCGTTGGCCGTGTGGGTGCAATGTGTGGGTGCAATAATTGAATAAGATGGATTTCTAAATTTAGTTTGCAACGCTCGCACACGCGACGTGTCCGGTCTGGTCAGCATGTTAGCCTTGTGTGCAGGCAATGCTCTCAAAGATCCAGCAGTTTACAAAGCATCCAAGACCGAAGTAGCTATGAAAAGACTGAACGCATTATTAGCTGCATGTAAATTAATTATTTATTCATTAGTACTCACATCATCACAATCAATGGGAATCGGAAAGTAGGACTCTGCTTTTAATTAACCTATGCAAATGATGTTGTATCCTTACTGTCTGTATTACTTCAAGGAACGGAGTGTTTACCCCATGCTAGGGAATAGGGATTAGCGAGGTTTCTTAATAGTGGTCTCATCCCTTGCTACTCTTTTCTGGACGACTTTCCCTCCCTTTAGAATGCATTGACAAAGGCAAAGGTATCTAAACATGTCCCATGTCGACATTTGTTAAAGAATGAATGCTTAAATTTGCCATTAAGCTGTTTTTGATTAGAAATGTACTTGGCAGGTAGCAATTGAAAAGAAAACAAAAGAATATGCAAATGGTGGATTTCCTCCGGTGTCTGAAGGAATTTGTTATGGCTGTGATACTGACTTTATTGATCACTATGTTATCATGCTGTCTAGCATCATCATAGGAATTGTTTCGGCTCTAATTATTCCACATTGAAGAAGATTACTTTATTGTCTATTGTCACATGACACAGAGATTCATATTTTTGATTTATCCCAAGTTGGATACATTTGAATGTTGAAACTTGGATACAGGATAATACCCTTGACTTCTTCAGATGACATTGACAGTAGGTTCTAACCTGAAATTGAGAATAGCTGCGGGTACTTTCACCTTCCATCTGGAGAACAGTGCATGTTTAGAACAAACAACTACAATATAATCCCTATTCAGTTGAATAGGACACATACTATCATCCATAGTCAGAGCAAAACAAGACATCATTACAGGCCATTTTATTTTATTTTACCTTTATTTAACTAGGCAAGTCAATTAAGAACAAATTCTTATTTTCAATGACGGCCTAGGAACAGTGGGTTAACTGCCTGTTCAGGGGCAGAATGACAGATTTGCCATTAGGTTCCCCACTTTAGCGTAGCTACAATGACCAGAGAAAACATGGCTTCACAAATGGCACCCTATTCCCTTAGGGCTTTGGTCAAGGTCAAAAGTAGCGCGCTATGTAGGGAATAGGGTGCCATTTGTGAAGCCACATTGTCTCTGGCATTTGCCATTTGGATTGCAGCCCATGGCTTCCCTCAGACATACTGGTAGCTTAGCTCTGAGCTGAGAAACATCCACAGCTGGAGGCTTTGTGATGGGGTTGAAATCTCTCTAAAAGTCGGGCCCTCCTGCAAGCACCTCAATAGCAGGTTCCCGGCTAGTAAGTATGTGTTTAATTCACATCCAGTCAATCCACAGTAGCACTTAGAGGAGAAAACGGTCCGTGGAAACAAAGAGTGTGTTTGTTCTTCCTCATAGTGAGCTGCTGTGACAGGGTTTGGATGTGCTGCAGTAGGTGATTCCAGAGGCAGAGGGCTCTTTAACATGTGGTGCTACTACAGTACAGTTAAACCATGTCTGTTCTCATCGGGAGGCCTCACACCGTTGGATTGGATTGCTATGGCAGAAACACTGTCCTTTCTCCCTCCTCTCTCCCTCTGCTGATGCGTCCAAAGGAAGCCTAGTTTGTAATTAATAATAATACACAGTGTGCATTATTACTCCTCCTTGATGGTAATCGTTGTGACAATCTGATCATTTCAGGGGAGAGAAATAAATTCATTTTTACACCATGGCTCTGAGCCTTGTATTAAAACAAGGACAATGATTTCCTTGTAAAGCACCAGTCAAGTGGAAGATTATATCCATATTGCATTTTTGTTCTCTGGGCACATGAGAGAGAGCAAGGGAAAGTAAATGCTGCTGTGTGTAGCTGCTCTGTTTGATTCCTGCAGGCAAGGCTTTTTCATTCAATTCCGTTTTCCTTGGCTCTGCTCTGCCCCACTCTCTATTAAAAAGAGTCCCTCAAATCTAGCAGAGGAAATTGCATCAAAAAGCCATGTAGCAGACATAGATCAAGAAAAGTTTTGCCATTTAAATCATCCAGTCACGTTCAGCCTGTGCAGTGTGCAGGCAGGTCTCTGATTCTTGTTTAATTTTAAATCCCTCTCTCCCTGTGTCACTAAGGATGTCACTAGTATAACACGGTGCCATAATCAAACAGTAAGTAGAGAAACATTGCTGGGCTAATTTAATAACTAATTATTATGGAATACTAACACATCTGAATGTATTCTCAATTGTAATGTAGGATTGTAATTTCTCTCCCAGTCCTCTTTCTCTTGTTCCCTTGGGAAAGATATTCTGGTTTAAATGAAGCTTTGCATGTTGATGAGTTTTTCTCTTGTGAAAATCATATTTATGCAGGAGCATGCAGTTAGTGCTTCATGAAAGGCATCAGAGATTAATGGTTGCACATTTTAAAAGCACAGTTAGCATTGCAGTCAAATGTTACGGACCCATTTGGTGCTTAAGTCACCTTTGTGTAGACATTTACTCTGACATGAGTCAAACATGACGTCTTAATCAACAACTAATAAAGATGTGTTTCCAGTGGCAGAGGGCACAACAACAATTTGGGTCTGTTAGCATCTACATCCCTGGTATACTGCTTTACTTGATATCATGAAGCATTACATCCTCTGACAATGTCATGGGGGATGACTTTCCCAGTTAGATCATTCATTTTCCTCCAGTTTATGTCATGAAGCTGACATCTTGTAGTCAGTATCCATATACCAGTCAATTATAGCCAGTATTATGCAGATACAGTGCAAATAAATAGTCATGAGTCATATACCCCCTCACTGAAATGGACATAATCAACTATTTACTTTGGAATTGGATACGAATCAAGAACGTGCTGTCTTTATGCAAGATACTACCTATGTCATCTAGGGATTAGAGCCCTGCACGGGCATGAATTTTACACCAGGTCCCTACACAAATCAAATCAAATCAAATGTATTTATATAGCCCTTCGTACATCAGCTGATATCTCAAAATGCTGTACAGAAACCCAGCCTAAAACCCCAAACAGCAAGCAATGCAGGTGTAGAAGCACGTGGCTAGGAAAAACTCCCTAGAAAGGCCAAAACCTAGGAAGAAACCTAGAGAGGAACCAGGCTATGTGGGGTGGCCAGTCCTCTTCTGTCTGTGCCGGGTGGAGATTATAACAGAACATGGCCAAGATGTTCAAATATTCATAAATGACCAGCATGGTTAAATAATAATAATCACAGGCAGAACAGTTGAAACTGGAGCAGCAGCACGGCCAGGTGGACTGGGGACAGCAAGGAGTCATCATGTCAGGTAGTCCTGAGGCATGGTCCTAGGGCTCAGGTCCTCTAAGAGAGAGAAAGAAAGAGAGAAAGAGAGAATTAGAGAGAGCATGCTTAAATTCACACAGGACAGGAGAAGTACTCCAGATATAACAAACTGACCCTAACACCCCGACACATAAACTACTGCAGCATAAATACTGGAGGCTGAGACAGGAGGGGTCAGGAGACACTGTGGCCCCATCCGATGACACCCCCGGACAGGGCCAAACAGGAAGGATATAACCCTACCCACTTTGCCAAAGCACAGCCCCCACACCACTAGAGGGATATCTTCAACCACCAACTTAACATCCTGAGACAAGGCCGATTATAGCCCACAAAGATCTCCGCCACGGCACAACCCAAGGGGGGGGGGGGGGGACTCAACCCCTGTAATAGGGTTAGAGGCAGAGAATCCCAGTGGAAAGAAGGGAACCGGACAGGCAGAGACAGCAAGGGCGGTTCGTTGCTCCAGAGCCTTTCCGTTCACCTTCACACTCCTGGGCCAGACTACACTCAATCATATGACCCACTGAAGAGATGAGTCTTCAGTAAAGACTTAAAGGTTGAGACCAAGTTTGCGCCTCTCACATGGGTAGGCAGACCATTCCATAAAAATTGAGCTCTATAGGAGAAAGCCCTGCCTCCAGCTGTTTGCTTGGAAATTCTAGGGACAATTAGGAGGCCTGCGTCTTGTGACCGTAGCGTACGTGTAGGTATGTACGGCAGGACTTAATCAGAGAGATAGGTAGGAGCAAGCCCATGCAATGCTTTGTAGGTTAGCAGTAAAACCTCAGCCCTTGCCTTGACAGGAAACCAGTGTAGGGAGGCTAGCACTGGAGTAATATGATCACATTTTTTGGTTCTAGTCAGGATTCTAGCAGCCGTATTTAGCACTAACTGAAGTTTATTTAGTGCTTTATCCGGGTAGCCGGAAAGTAGAGCATTGCAGTAGTCTAACTTAGAAATGGCAAAAGCATGGATTAATTTTTCTGCATCATTTTTGGACAGAAAGTTTCTGATTTTTGCAATGTTACATAGATGGGAAAAAAGCTGTCCTTGAAACAGTCTTGATATGTTCTTCAAAAGAGAGATCAGTGTCCAGAGTCCTTCACAGTTTTATTTGAGACGACTGTACAACCATTAAGATTAATTGTCAGATTCAACAGAAGATCTCCTTGTTTCTTGGGACGTAGAACAATTTTCTCATGCTGTTTCAGGGCCCCAGGCTTCTCCCCTGTGTGTATTATTTTGTGTTTTTTCAGATCCCCTGAATGTTTGAAACACTTGCCACACTGGGAGCAGTGGTACGGCTTCTCCCCTGTCTGAGTTTAAAAGTAGAAAGTTTGCAGCCATCCACTTCCTTATGTCTGAAACACATGCTTCTAGCGAGGGCAATTTTGGGGCTTCACTATGTTTAATTGAAATGTACAGCTGTGTGTCATCCGCATAGCAGTGAAAGTTAACATTATGCTTTCGAATGACATCCCCAAGAGGTAAAATATATAGTGAAAACAATAGTGGTCCTGAAACGGAACCTTGAGGAACACCGAAATTTACAGTTGATTTGTCAGAGGACAAACCATTCACAGAGACAAACTGATATCTTTCTGACAGATAAGATCTAAACCAGGCCAGAACTTTGGGTTTCCAATCTCTCCAAAAGAATGTGGTGATCGATGGTGTCAAAAGCAGCACTAAGGTCTAGGAGCACGAGGACACAGAGCCTCGGTCTGATGCCATTAAAAGGTCATTTACCACCTTCACAAGTGCAGTCTCAGTGCTAAGATGGGGTCTAAAACCAGACTGAAGCATTTTGTATACATTGTTTGTCTTCAGGAAGGCAGTGAGTTGCTACGCAACAGCCTTTTCTAAAAATGTTGAGAGGAATGGAAGATTCGATATGGGCCGATAGTTTTTTTATATTTTCTGGGTCAAGGTTTGGCTTTTTCAAGAGAGGCTTTATTACTGCCACTTTTAGTGAGTTTGGTACACATCCGGTGGATAGAGAGCAGTTTATTATGTTCAACATAGGAGGGCCAAGCACAGGAAGCAGTTCTTTCAGTAGTTTAGTTGGAATAGTGTCCAGTATGCAGCTTGAAGGTTTAGTGGCCATGATTATTTTCATCATTGTGTCAAGAGATATAGTACTAAAACACTTGAGTGTCTGTCTTGATCCTAGGTCCTGGCAGAGTTGTGCAGACTCAGGACAACTGAGCTTTGAAGGAATACGCAGATTTAAAGAGGAGTCCGTAATTTGCCTTCTAATAATCATGATCTTTTCCTCAAAGAAGTTCATGAATTTATTACTGCTGAAGTGAAAGCCATCCTCTGGGGAATGCTGCTTTTTAGTTAACTTTGCGACAGTATCGAAAAGGAATTTCAGATTGTTCTTATTTTCCTCAATTAAGTTGGAAAAATAGGATGATCGAGCAGCAGTAAGGGCTCTTCGTACTGCACGGTACTGTCTATCCAAGCTAGTCGGAAGACTTCCAGTTTGGTGTGGCGCCATTTCCGTTCCAATTTTCTGGAAGCTTGTTTCAGAGCTCGGGTATTTTCTGTATACCAGGGAGCTAGTTTCTTATGAGAAATGTTGTTAGTTTTTAGGGGTGCAACTGCATCTAGGATATTGCGCAAGGTTAAATTGAGTTCTTCAGTTAGGTGGTTAACTGATTTTTGTCCTCTGGCGTCCTTGGGTAGACAGAGGGAGTCTGGAAGGACATCTTTGTGTTGTCTGTGAATTTATAGCACAACTTTTGATGTTCCTTGGTTGGGGTTTTAGCAGATTATTTGTTGCAATTGCAAACGTAAGAAAATGGCGGTCCGATAGTCCAGGATTATGAGAAAAAACATTAAGGTCCACAACATTTATTCCATGGGACAAAACTAGGTCCAGAGAATGCCTGTGACAGTGAGTAGGTCCAGATACATTTTGGACAAAACCCACTGAGTCGATGATGGCTCCGAAAGCCTTTTGGAGTGGGTTTGTGGACTTTTCCATGTGAATATTAAAGTCACCAAAGATTAGAATATTATCTGCTATGACTACAAGGTCCAATAGGAATTCAGGGAACTCAATGAGGAACGCTGTATATGGCCCAGGAGGCCTGTAAACAGTAGCTATAAAAAGTGAATGAGTAGGCTGCATATATTTCATGACTAGAAGCTCAAAAGGCAAAAACATATTTTTTTTTATATTTTGAAATTTGCTATCATAAATGTTAGCAACACCTCCGCCTTTGCGGGATGCACGGGGGATAAGGTCACCAGTGTAGCCAGGAGGTGAGGCCTCATTTAACACAGTAAATTCATCAGGATTAAGCCATGTTTCAGTCAGGCCAATCACATCAAGATTATGATCAGTGATTAGTTCATTGACTATAATTGCCTTTGAAGTAAGGGATCTAACATTAAGTAGCCCTATTTTGAGATGTGAGGTATCATGATCTCTTTCAAAAATGACAGGAATGGAGGAGGTATTTATCCTAGAGAGATTGCTAAGGCGAACACCGCCATGTTTAGTTTTGCCCAACCTAGGTCGAGGCACAGACACGGTCTCAATGGGGATAGCTGAGCTGACTACACTGACTGTGCTAGTGGCAGACTCCACTATGCTGGCAGGCTGGCTAACACCCTGCTGCCTGGCCTGCACCCTATTTCATTGTTGCGCTAGAGGAGTTAGAGCCCTGTCTATGTTGGTAGATAAGATGAGAGCACCCCTCCAGCTAGGATGGAGTCCGTCACTCCTCAGCAGGTCAGGCTTGGTCCTGTTTGTGGGTGAGTCCCAGAAAGAGGGCCAATTATCTACAAATTCTATCTTTTGGGAGGGGCAGAAATCAGTTTTCAACCAGCGATTGAGTTGTGAGACTCTGCTGTAGAGCTCATCACTCCCCCTAACTGGGAGGGGGCCAGAGACAATTACTTGATGCCGACACATCTTTCTAGCTGATTTACACGCTGAAGCTATGATGCGTTTGGTGATCTCTGACTGTTTCATCCTAACATCGTTGGTGCCGACGTGGATAACAATATCTCTATACTCTCTACGCTCGCCAATTATAGCTTTAGCCAGCACCATCTTCAGATTAGCCTTAACGTCGGTAGCCCTGCCCCCTGGTAAACAGTGTATTATCGCTGGATGATTCGTTTTAAGTCTAATACTGCGGGGTAATGGAGTCACCAATGACTAGAGTATTCAATTTGTCAGAGCTAGTGGTGGGAAGCTTCGGCGTCTCAGACCCCGTAACAGGAGGAGTAGAGACAAGAGAAGAATCGGCCTCTGACTCCGACTCCTTGCTTAATGGGGAAAACCGGTTGAAAGTTTCTGTCGGCTGAATGAGCGATACCGGTTGAGCATTCCTACAGCATTTCCCTCCAGAAACCGTGAGAAAGTTGTCCGGCTGCGGGGACAGTGCGAGGGGATTTATACTAACGTTACTATCTGTACTTACTGGTGGCACACACGCTGTTTCATCCTTTCCTACACTGAAATTACCCTTGCCTAACGATTGCGTCTGAAGCTGGGCTTGTAGCACAGCTATCCTCGCCGTAAGGCGATCGTTCTCCTGTATATTATGAGTACAGCGACTGCAATTAGAAGGCATCATGTTAATGTTACTACTTAGCTTCGGCTGTTGGAAGTCCTGACGAACCATGTCCAGATAAAGCGTCCGGAGTGAAAAAGTTGAATGAAAAAAAAAGTTGAGGGAAAAAACAAAAGTATAAACGGTAATTAAAAAGTAAATACCGTAAAGTTGTCAGGTAGCAAATAAGGTTGGCAACAAAGCGCGCAGCAACACGTAAACAAGTCTGCGAGTTGTGACCGGAAATGGCATCAAAATCACACATGCCCGTGATGTTCTGGCCCTACCCTAACAAGGCCTGATTGCTTCTGCCAAATTTAAGGCCCTTCCAGAAAGCCGAAATGAGAAATAACTTCCTCTGTTAGTAAATCCATGAGCTGCTCGTTAAAGTCTGTCACTCGCTCACTCCGTGCAGCTCGCTCTGCATGCTGCCTAGCTCATGACTTTCTGAGTCTGTGAGTATCCATAGCAACGGCTCCACTTGGGCTGCTCTGCTCAAAGAAGAGACATGAGAGAGCAGTTAGCTGTTAGCTACTCTTCGTCACTCAAAACTCAAGGAACATTATTAATTTCTGTGAAAAAATCTCTCCCGTCTTATATTTGATGAGGTTGAAGCACTTCTGACACAATGTTCTGATCTTAGTCAGATATGACTGTACTGCGCAGCAGAGCACAGGCAAATGGCTTAGCTTCAAAGTGTTAGTGATCAATTTAGTGATACCCAAGCCCTGCCCGTACCCTAGTTATTGATGAAACAACAGGCCCTACCCAGCCCTAACCCAATGTATAATGTCGTGGCCCGTTGGGCTTGGGTCGGGTAGCAGAGCCCCACTAGGATTGGGGGGGTGTATACAGTACAGTACAGTATCGCAATATTATTTTTTGTTAACGTTAGCTAGCGCTAGTTGGCTGTACCTGCACCAAAACTCTGATATTTCTCATCCTATAGCTTGCTCTCCATCTTCTTTTTAAATAGTGAGCCTACATGTTTTCAGTTACTATCTTCCTGACTGAACTAAAGTAGTTTTCTCATGGCTCTCTCTTGTCCCTCTGCAGCAGACAATGTTAGGAAAATGTTTGGAACACACAAATCGCTAAAAAATTGCAGTATCGAATCGCAATGCATATAGAATCTTGATACATATAGAATCGAAATACATATCGTATCGGCATTTAAGTATTGCGATTAATTCCGTCTCGTGAGGTACCTGACAATTTCCAGCCCTAATGTCATCATATCACAGGTAATGTATGTAATATAAAATGTGATTATTGTTCCATTTGAACATCCTGGAGTGCATCATGTATGGTGCATGATGTTTCGGGTGAATCATTTATGATTTACCTCACTGCTAGATAATGCTTTCATGCAAAATGCATTGCAATACAAACATTTGCTCTGACATTTTGCTTAACAAATTAGTGTAGCCTACAATGATAATCTATGACCATCATTACACCACATCATAACAACATAACACCACATTGCTTTGAACAGTGACCTAATTTTACTTTCCTTACAAGTTACCAGATGGAGTGTGCTTTGGCTACAATTAACTAACAAGAATTAGAGACATTAAAAATGTCTAGGAACTCATTAGTGTGAAATGATAACATTTCCACAGAGGGCCAACCAATTGAACTCTCAGTGATAAACAGTGTTTTGCTGCGAGAGAATAGAGAACATTCTCATTTTGACTTAATTGATTGAGTGGAGGCCCTGTTTTAGTCACAGAAAACAATCTGTAATTACTCAATGTATTTTTCAACCCTTATCAGCGGAGTCATTTCAGCTGTGTTTGTCATTACTCACACAAATTAATATAAATACACAGACAGACAAGGTTGGTGCTTCTGTTTTTGTATAGTGCATAAAGTACTGTATCAATGGAGTATACGCTATAGTACTACAGAACATGTTTACAGCCTGATAGGAAAATGATTGTAATCTAATACATCAAGGGTCAGTTTCCTGACACAGATTAATCCTAGTCTTGGACTAAAAACCCTTTTAATTTCCATTGAAATGGCTTTTTAGTCCAGGACTATGCATAATCTGTGCACAGAAAACCATCCCCTACAGTCCTCTCAGAAGGATGTCTGTCTGAAGATGACCCTCCATGGCCCGAGGCGTACCCAGAGAGCAGGAATTCTCTCTCCACTTTATTTTTAAACGTTTGACAAGGCCTGTCTCCTCCTGTTTATCATCGTGTCTCTGGGTGGAAAGGAGCCTCTCACTTGGGTACATGTCAACAACCTCATAGGTCTGAGTCATGTTGTCCAACTCCTGCTTTTATCTACTGAGGATATTGCTGCATGGATGAGTGTATTTCATAATATACAAAACTGAGAGATCCAGGGGAGATTTATTCAGCTTTATAATGTATTTTTAGAATTCCATTGCAGTACATTTACCAACTGATTTGAGTGGTGATTGCTGCTTAAGATTGCTGTTCAGAGAACAATGGGGGGATGATGTGTCTGCCTTTAACATCACTTTACAGATTCAGACATTATGTACAAGAAATTGTGGTGTAAACGTCTAAAAACATTGAAAGATTTGAAAGCTGACAATCCCTGCTGGGTTTTGTGTGCTGTTCCATTGCCAAACACCTGCTTTTCTGTGATACACCTGTTTTAGAATTTGTATTCATTTTCTAATGCATTGACAGATGGATGGACGACTTCCTAGAGCTGTAATAGCAGTCCTTTCATTTACCCTGCATGTCATCTCTGTTCAACACACTCCTGTATAATCTCTCTTTCTGGTCAGATCATGTGCTTGCTGTGGTATGTGTTACTCAAGCAACGTGAAAAAACAGTGTTCACTAATTAAAGGGTTTGTGCTAAAGATCCTGAAGCAACTGGTCATGGCTGGTTTGTGTTATTTGAGTAGTTCAGCAACTAGTTTAATCTCCAGTGGGATTTAGTACAAGGCACTGCAACAGATAAATAGCAGTTAGGGGATACCTAGTCAGTTGTACAACTGAATTAATCTTCTGCATTTTACCCAACCCCTCTGAATCAGAGAGGTGCAGAGGGCTGCCTTAATCAACATCCACAGCACCCGAGGAATAGTGGGTTAACTGCCTTGCTCAGGCTCAGATTTTTACCTTGTCAGCTTGAGGATTGGATCCAGCAACCTTTCGGTAACTGGCTCAACGCTCCTACCCACCAGGCTACCTGCTACCTGTAGTTACAGGAGGCAGAGTATGATGTTGCTGCAATCAGTTCAATGTTCTGTTATGGTTAAATATTTAAGGTAATTTCTGAAGTGGTACAATTTGTGGGAGAACAATATATATAAAAAATATTGACCCCATGAGGAGAAATCTATGTCCTCATGTGCCTGACACACTGAGGATGTACTATCAGTGCACTGTGTGTTTACATGCTGTTAGACCACAATAACAAACCACACATATGTAACAATTAAATCATCTACAAAATGAAAAAGAAAATGCTAACAATCAGTTTACAATTTATACATTCTGTGACAGTCTATTGAATTCCATTAAAATTTATGGTGACAAATAACCCGAGAGACAATTTTCTTCTGAAGAAATAGGTCACAGATTCAATTACATTCACTGAAGCATGGACTCATTCTATCATGCCAAATTAAGTGCATTTTAGCAACCTACTTTTCTTTCAGAATTTTATAGACACATTCAGTCTAGTGAAGAGAGATTCTGCAGAGAGAAACTGAATTACTGGCCTTTAATTTATAGCTGTTTTAAATTGGAAAATCATTTTCTTTCCCCAGAAAAAGCAGTTAACTCCAGCTCTTGGGTTTATCTGTCTAGAAAGCAAAACACTTCACCTTCTCTTGCTTCTCATTATACATTTGAGAATTGCTCAGACACCATTGCAATTCAGTTGTATCTGTTCAATAACTTCAACTGCAGTGATAAAAAATAAATAGGCCGTGTAAAATGAAAATGAGCCCCATGTGCACTGATAAAATAACCTCTTAATTTACCCATCTCTGTGATATATGTTAAACATTTCAGTGATAGACAAGTACTGAGTTTCACTACAAATGTGTTTCTCTCAACTTTCTTTTTCATTTTATATCGAAGGATAGATTATAGTGTAAATGCAAAACAGCTCATTAGCTGGTACTTACGAACTGTAATTCAATTATTGCACAATTATTAGCAGGTTAAACCTTACATGAATAAACTTACACCTGAGTAAAAAGTGATTGCTAGCTAGCTACAGTCCTCTCAGAAAGTATTCACACTTTTTCAACATTTTGTTGTGTTACAGCCTGAATTTAAAATGGATTAAATATATATGTTTTGTCACTGGCCTACACATAGTACCCCATAATGGCAATTATCTTTGTAGACATTTTTACATATTAATAAAAAATGTACAACTGAAATGTCTTGAGTCAAGAAGTATTCAACTTGTTTGTTGGCCTAAATGGAAAGACAATTGTGATAAATAAAACACTATACTTCTCTAGTGTAGGGGGCAGCATTCGGAATTCTGGATGAAAAGTGTGCCCAAATTAAACTGCCAGCTACTCAGGGCCAGAAGATAGCATATAATTGATATATTTGGATAGAAAACACTCTAAAGTTTCCAAAACTGTTAAAATAGTGTCTGTGAGTATAACAGAACTGATTTGGCAGGCAAAAACCTGAGACAAATCCATCCATCTAGTGGAAGGCATAGGGACTGCAATTTGAGTCCTAAGTCAATGGATACTGTAATGGCATTGAATAGAAAACTACAAACAAACAAAAAAAGTAGGATTTTTTTGTTTGTTTGTAGTTTTCTTTTCAATGCCATTATAGTATCCATTGACTTAGGACTCAAATTGCAGTTCCTATGCCTTCCACTAGATGTCAACAGTCATTAGAAATTATTTCAGGCCTGCATTCTGAAAAATGAGGGAGTAAGAGCAGTCTGAATGAGTGGACCCTGCAGTGTCACAGAGCTTTTTCATGAGTGCGACCGAGAGAGTGCCTTTCTTGTTTACCTTTAATATTGACAAGGTTATTGTCCGGTTGAAATATTATCGATTATTTAAGCTAAAAACAACCTGAGGATTGAAAATAAACATCGTTTGACATGTTTCTATGAACTTTACGGATACAATTTGGATTTTGTGTCTGCCTGTTGTGACTGCGTTTGAGCCTGTGGATTACTGAAGAAAACAACGTGGTTGGATTCAAAATAAGTTAATCTTCAAGCCTGTAAATACTTGTATGTTTTCTGAATTTTTATAATGAGTATTTCTGTATTTGAATTTGGCGCTCTGCAATTTCACTAGATGTTGGCCAGGTGGGACATTAGCGTCCCACATACCCTAGGGAGGTTTTAAGGACCAAAAAATAGATGGCTGTGCCATTTAGATTGCAAAATAGTTTGGAAGAGATTTTTGATTTACCAATTCCTTAGGATTAAATGTCTGTATACAGTTGAAGTCGGAAGTTTACATACACCTTAGCCAAATACATTTAAAACATTTTTCACAATTCCTGACATTTAATTGTAGTAAAAATTCCTTGTCTTAGGTCAGTTAGGATCATCACTTTATTTTAAGAATGTGAAATGTCAGAATAATTGTAGAGAGAATGATGTATTTCAGCTTTTCTTTCGTTCATCACATTCTCAGTGGGTCAGAAGTTTACATACACTCAATTAGTATTTGGTAGCATTGCCTTTACATTGTTTAACTTGGGTCGAACGTTTTGGGTAGCCTTCCACAAGCTTCCCACAATAAGTTGGATGAATTTTGACCCATTCCTTCTGTCAGAGCTGGTGTAGCTGAGTCAGGTTTGTAGGCCTCCTTGCTCAGACACGCTTTTTCAGTTCTGCCGACAGCATTTCTATAGGATTGAGGTCAGGGCTTTGTGATGGCCACTCCAATACCTTGACTTTGTTGTCCCACAACTTTGGTAGTATGCTTAGGGTCATTGTCCGTTTGGAAGAATAATTTGTGACCAAGATTTAATTTCCTGAATGATGTCTTGATATGTTGCTTCAATATATCCACATCATTTTCCTTCTCATGATGCCATCTATTTTGTGAAGTGCACCAGTCCCTCCTGCTGCAAAGCACCCCCACAACATGATGCTGCCACCCCCGTGCTTCACGGTTGGGATGGTGTTCTTCGGCTTGTAAGCCTCCCCCTTTTTCCTCCTAACATAATGATTGTCATTATGGCCTAACAGTTCTATTTTTGTTTCATCAGACGAGAGGACATTTCTCCAAAGAGGACAAATTGTGTCACCATGTGCAGTTGCAAACTGTAGTCTGTCTTTTTTATGGCTGTTTTGGAGACGTTGCATCTTCCTTGCTGAGTGGCCTTTCAGGTGATGTTGATATATGACTAATTTTACTGTGGATATGGAAACTTTTGTACCTGTTTCCTCCAGCATCTTCACAAAGTCCTTTGCTATTGTTCTGGGATTGATTTGCACTTTTTGCACCAAAGTACGTTCATCTCTAGGAGACAGAACGCGTCTTCTTCCTGAGCGTTATGATGGCTGCGGGGTTCCATGGTGTTTATACTTGCATACTATTGTTTGTACAGATGAACGTGGTACCTTCAGGTGTTTGGAAATTGCTCCCAAGGATGAACCAGACCTGTGGAGGTCTACACAGTTTTTTCTAAGGTCTCGGCTAATTTCTTTTGATTTCCCCATGATTTCAAGCAAAGAGGCACTGAGTTTGAAGGTGGGCCTTGAAATACATCAACAGGTACACCTCAAATTGACTCAAATTATGTCATTTAGTCTCATTTAGTCTAAAGACATGACATCATTTTATGGAATTTTCCAAGCTGTTTAAAGGCACAGTCAACTTAGTGGATGTAAACTTCTGACCCACTGGAATTGTGATACAGTGAATTATAAGTTAAATAATCTGTCAATAGACAATTGTTGGAATAGTTACTTGTGTCATGCACAACTAATTTGTGGGGCATCCTCTTTCCATTGATCATCCTTAAGATGTTTCTACAACTTTTATAATGTTTTCAATTGATTGGACATGACCTGTCTAATTAAGGTCCAGTGCATGTCAGAGCAAAAACCAAGCCATGGGGTTTCCCGGAGGCACAGATCTGGGGAAGGGTACGAAAACAGTTCTCCAGCATTGAAGGTCCCCAAGAACACAAGGCTGCCATCATCACCAAGTATCTTCCTAGAGCTGGCCACCCGGCCAAACTGATCAATTGGAGGAGAAGGGCTTTGGTCAGGGAGGTGACAAAGAACTCGATGGTCACTCCACCAATCAGGCCTTTACAGTGGCTTGCGAAAGTATTCACCCCCCTTGGCATTTTTCCTATATTGTTGTCTTACAATCTGGAATGAAAATAGATTTTTGGGGGGGTTTGTATCGTTTGATTTACACAACATGCCTACCACTTTGATGATGCAAAATATTTTTTATTGTGAAACAAATAAGAAATAAGACAAAAAATACAGAAAACTGGAGCGTGCATAACTGTCTCTATCATCTTGGCACATCTAGCCACTGGTATTTTTGCCCATTCTTCAATTCAAAACTGCTCCAGCTCCTTCAAGTTGGATGGCTTCCGCTGGTGTACAGCAATCTTTAAGTCATACCATTGTAGTCTAACTAATACCATAACGGAGATTCAGTCTAAATAAAAATCTCATTGATTTATCAAGACCAGTCTCCATGCTTGTCTCAGAGCAGTGGGAAACTGTCATGTACTGTCATGTTGTGTCTTGTCTCTGTCCTTTCCCTTCACCCTGTCTCCCTCTGCTGGTCGTTGTTAGGTTACCTTTTCTCCCCCTCTTTCCCCCAGCTGTGCCTTGTCTCCTCCTAACCACCTCGTCACCCCTTTTCCCACCTGTTCCCTTTTTCCCTCTGATTAGGTCCCTATATCTCTCTCTGTTTCTGCTCCTGTCCTTGTCGGATTCTTGTTTGTTGTGTTTCATGCCTGAACCAGACTGTCGTCATGTTTGCTGTAACCTTGTCTTGTCCTGTCGGAATCTGCCGGTCCGTCTGAGCCTACCTATGTTTGGTAATTAAAGAAGCTCTGTTTAAGTTAATTCGCTTTTGGGTCCTCATTCACGCACCGTAACAGAAGAATCCGACCAAGAATGGACCCAGCGACTTCGGATCCTCTCCACTCAGCCGTCGGGATCCAGGGAGCGATGCTAGGCAGACACGATCAGGAATTGTCTGCTGCTCGACATGCCGTTGAGACCCTGGCCACCCAAGTCTCCAACCTCACAGAACAGGTTCACCATCTCCGCCTCGATCCACCGGCCACTTCCAGGGCTTTCGAATCTCCGGAGCCCAGAATCAATAACCCGCCGTGTTACTCTGGGGAGCCCACTGAATGCCGCTCGTTCCTCACCCAGTGTGATATTGTGTTTTCTCTCCAGCCCTACACTTTCTCCAGGAGCACTGCTCGTGTCGCCTACGTCATATCTCTCCTTATTGGACGGGCTCGTGAGTGGGGCACGGCAATCTGGGAGGCAAGGGCTGAGTGTACTAACCAGTATCAGGACTTTAAGGAGGAGATGATACGGGTTTTTGATCGATCTGTTTTTGGGGAGGAGGCTTCCAGGGCCCTGTCTTCCCTATGTCAAGGTAATCGATCCATAACAGACTACTCTATTGAGTTTCGCACTCTTGCTGCCTCCAGTGGCTGGAACGAGCCGGCCTTGCTCGCTCGTTTTCTGGAGGGTCTCCGCGCAGAGGTAAAGGATGAGATTCTCTCCCGGGAGGTTCCTTCCAGCGTGGATTCCTTGATTGAACTCGCTATTCGCATTGAGCGACGGGTTGATCTTCGTCACCGAGCTCGTGGAAAGGAGCTTGCGTTCTCCGTTGCCCCCCTCTCCGCATCACTACCATCTTCCTCTGCCGGCTCGGGTGCTGAGCCCATGCAGCTGGGAGGTATCCGCATCTCGACTAAGGAGAGGGAACGGAGAATCACCAACCGCCTCTGTCTCTATTGCGGTTCCGCTGGTCATTTTGTCACTTCATGTCCAGTAAAAGGCCAGAGCTCATCAGTAAGCGGAGGGCTACTGGTGAGCGCTACTACTCCTGTCTCTCCTTCAAGATCCTGCACTACCTTGTCGGTCCATCTACGCTGGACCGGTTCGTCAGCTTCCTGCAGTGCCTTAATAGACTCTGGGGCGGAGGGCTGTTTTATGGACGAGACCTGGGCTCGGGAACATGACATTCCTCTCAGACAGTTAAAGGAGCCCACGGCCTTGTTCGCCCTGGATGGTAGTCCTCTCCCCAGGATTCAGCGTGAGACGCTACCTTTAACCCTCACTGTTTCTGGTAATCATAGTGAAACCATTTCTTTTTAAATTTTTCGTTCACCTTTTACACCTGTTGTTTTGGGCCATCCCTGGCTAGTTTGTCATAATCCTTCCATTAATTGGTCTAGTAATTCTATCCTCTCCTGGAACGTCTCTTGTCATGTGAAATGTTTAATGTCTGCTATCCCTCCTGTTTCCTCTGTCTCTTCTTCACAGGAGGAGCCTGGTGATTTGACAGGGGTGCCGGAGGAATATCACGATCTGCGCACGGTGTTCAGTCGGTCCAGGGCCACCTCTCTTCCTCCACACCGGTCGTATGATTGTAGTATTGATCTCCTTCCGGGAACCACCCCCCCCGGGGTAGACTATACTCTCTGTCGGCTCCCGAACGTAAGGCTCTCGAAGATTATTTGTCTGTAGCTCTTGACGCCGGTACCATAGTCCCCTCCTCCTCTCCCGCCGGAGCGGGGTTTTTTTTTGTCAAGAAAAAGGACGGGTCTCTGCGCCCCTGCATAGATTATCGAGGGCTGAATGACATAACAGTGAAGAATCGTTATCCGCTTCCTCTTATGTCTTCAGCCTTCGAGATCCTGCAGGGAGCCAGGTTTTTCACTAAGTTGGACCTTCGTAACGCTTACCATCTCGTGCGCATCAGGGAGGGGGACGAGTGGAAGACGGCGTTTAACACTCCGTTAGGGCACTTTGAATACCGGGTTCTTCCTTTCGGCCTCGCTAACGCTCCAGCTGTCTTTCAGGCATTAGTCAATGATGTCCTGAGAGACATGCTGAACATCTTTGTTTTCGTTTACCTTGACGATATCCTGATTTTTTCACCGTCACTCCAGATTCATGTTCAGCACGTTCGACGTGTCCTCCAGCGCCTTTTAGAGAATTGTCTTTTTGTGAAGGCTGAGAAGTGCACTTTTCATGCCTCCTCCGTCACATTTCTCGGTTCTGTTATTTCCGCTGAAGGCATTAAGATGGATCCCGCTAAGGTCCAAGCTGTCATTGATTGGCCCGTCCCTAAGTCACGCGTCGAGCTGCAGCGCTTTCTCGGCTTCGCGAACTTCTATCGTCGTTTCATCCGTAATTTCGGTCAGGTGGCAGCTCCTCTCACAGCCCTTACTTCTGTCAAGACGTGCTTTAAGTGGTCCGTTTCCGCCCAGGGAGCTTTTGATCTCCTCAAGAATCGTTTTACATCCGCTCCTATCCTTGTTACACCTGACGTCTCTAGACAGTTCGTTGTCGAGGTTGACGCGTCAGAGGTGGGCGTGGGAGCCATTCTTTCTCAGCGCTCCCTCTCTGACGACAAGGTCCACCCATGCGCGTATTTTTCTCATCGCCTGTCGCCGTCGGAACGTAACTATGATGTGGGTAACCGCGAACTGCTCGCCATCCGGTTAGCCCTAGGCGAATGGCGACAGTGGTTGGAGGGGGCGACCGTTCCTTTTGTCGTTTGGACTGACCATAGGAACCTTGAGTACATCCGTTCTGCCAAACGACTTAATGCGCGTCAGGCGCGTTGGGCGCTGTTTTTCGCTCGTTTCGAGTTCGTGATTTCTTATCGTCCGGGCTCTAAGAACACCAAGCCTGATGCTTTGTCTCGTCTCTTCAGTTCTTCAGTAGCCTCCACTGACCCCGAGGGGATTCTCCCTGAGGGGCGTGTTGTCGGGTTGACTGTCTGGGGAATTGAGAGGCAGGTAAAGCAAGCGCTCACTCACACTCCGTCGCCGCGCGCTTGTCCTAGGAACCTTCTTTTCGTTCCCGTTCCTACTCGTCTGGCCGTTCTTCAGTGGGCTCACTCTGCCAAGTTAGCCGGCCACCCTGGCGTTCGGGGTACGCTTGCTTCCATTCGCCAGCGTTTTTGGTGGCCCACCCGGGAGCATGACACGCGTCGTTTCGTGGCTGCTTGTTCGGTCTGCGCGCAGACTAAGTCCGGTAACTCTCCTCCTGCCGGCCGTCTCAGGCCGCTTCCTATTCCCTCTCGACCGTGGTCTCACATCGCCTTAGATTTTGTCACCGGACTGCCTTCGTCAGCGGGGAAGACTGTTATTCTTACGGTTGTCGATAGGTTCTCTAAGGCGGCTCATTTCATTCCCCTTGCTAAGCTTCCTTCTGCTAAAGAGACGGCACAAATCATCATCGAGAATGTTTTCAGAATTCATGGCCTTCCGTCAGACGTCGTTTGGACAGAGGTCCGCAATTCACGTCTCAATTTTGGAGGGAGTTTTGCCGTTTGATTGGGGCTTCCGTCAGTCTCTCTTCCGGCTTTCACCCCCAGTCTAACGGTCAAGCAGAACGGGCCAATCAGACTATTGGTCGCATCTTACGCAGTCTTTCTTTTCGCAACCCTGCGTCTTGGTCAGAACAGCTCCCCTGGGCAGAATACGCCCACAACTCAAATCAAATCATCAAATCAATTTTATTTTATATAGCCCTTCGTACATCAGCTGATATCTCAAAGTGCTGTACAGAAACCCAGCCTAAAACCCCAAACAGCAAGCAATGCAGGTGAAGAACCTTCGTCTGCGACCGGGCTATCTCCTTTTCAGAGTAGCCTCGGGTACCAGCCTCCGCTGTTCTCATCTCAGTTCGCCGAGTCCAGCGTCCCCTCCGCTCAGGCTTTTGTCCAACGTTGCGAGCGCACCTGGAAGAGGGTCAGGTCTGCACTTTGCCGTTATAGGACGCAGACTGTGAGGGCTGCTAATAAGCGTAGAACTAAGAGTCCTAGATATTGTCGCGGTCAGAGAGTTTGGCTCTCCACTCAGAACCTTCCCCTTAAGACGGCTTCTCGCAAGTTGACCCCGCGGTTCATTGGTCCGTTCCGTATTTCTCGGGTCATTAATCCTGTCGCAGTTCGACTTCTTCTTCCGCGATACCTTCGCCGCGTCCACCCTGTCTTCCATGTCTCCTGCATCAAGCCCGTCCTTCGCGCCCCCGCTCGTCTCCCCCCCCCCCCCCCCATCCTTGTCGAGGGCGCACCCATCTACAGGGTCCGTAGAATTTTGGACATGCGTCCTCGGGGTCGTGGTCACCAGTACCTCGTAGATTGGGAGGGGTACGGTCCTGAGGAGAGGAGTTGGGTTCCCTCTCGGGACGTGCTGGACCGTGCGCTGATCGAGGATTTCCTCCGTTGCCGCCAGGTTTCCTCCTCGAGTGCGCCAGGAGGCGCTCGGTGAGTGGGGGGGTACTGTCATGTACTGTCATGTTGTGTCTTGTCTCTGTCCTTTCCCTTCACCCTGTCTCCCTCTGCTGGTCGTTGTTAGGTTACCTTTTCTCCCCCTCTTTCCCCCAGCTGTGCCTTGTCTCCTCCTAACCACCTCGTCACCCCTTTTCCCACCTGTTCCCTTTTTCCCTCTGATTAGGTCCCTATATCTCTCTCTGTTTCTGCTCCTGTCCTTGTCGGATTCTTGTTTGTTGTGTTTCATGCCTGAACCAGACTGTCGTCATGTTTGCTGTAACCTTGTCTTGTCCTGTCGGAATCTGCCGGTCCGTCTGAGCCTACCTATGTTTGGTAATTAAAGAAGCTCTGTTTAAGTTAATTCGCTTTTGGGTCCTCATTCACGCACCGTAACAGAAACAGTGCTAAAATAGTTGTAGGCTATTGCTTCAAATCCTATTGCTTGTAACTTTTTTATTTTATTTATCTGTTATTTTTTTTGACTCTCTGCCAATAATTACATATAGAGGATTGAAGAATATTTATTTGATTCAGTGATATTTATTCCCATAGTAATTTGTTATGGATTCATAACTAAATAAACAAAGGCATTTTGATAAAGTATTTTTATCATTATTTTAAAAATGAAAGCATAAAGATGCCATTATTAGTTACATTGTTTTAGTTTGAACGTGCAGACTGGCACTAAGAACAGCGAGAACGTTTCTCTAGTCAGCGACATTATTAGTGTAATGCCTTTTAAAGTGTTGTTCTGTGCTACCCAGTGTGGCGGGGTGGGGGTTCACCCCCCTTCCTCCTCCTCCCTTAGACCAATAAATTAATAAAAAATCCTACAATGTGATTTTCTGGATTTTTTTTCTCATTTTGTCTGTCATAGTTGAAGTGTACCTATGATGAAAATTATAGGCCTCTCTCATCTTTTTATGTGGGAGAACTTGCACAGTTGGTGGCTGACTAAATACTTTTTTGCCCCACTGTATATAGGACAGCAGCCTCTAATGTGCTATTGATGGCTGTTTAACAGTCTGATGGCCTTGAGATAGAAGCTGTTTTTCAGTCTCCCGATCCCAGCTTTGATGCACCTGTACTGACCTCGCTTTCTGGATGATAGCGGGGTGAACAGGCAGTGGCTCGGGTGGCTGTTATCTGGAAGGTCCCTCAGTCGAGCAGTTCATTTCAAACACAGATTCAACCACAAAGACCAGGGAGGTTTGCCAATGCCTCGCAAAGAAGGGCACCTATTGGTAGATGGGCAAATATAACATAAAAAGCAGACATTGAATATCTGTTTGAGCATGGTGAAGTTATTAATTACACATTGGATGGTGTATCAATATACCCAGTCACTACAAAGATACAGGTGTTCTTCCTAACTCGGTTTCCGGAGAGGAAGGAAACAGCTCAGGGATTTCACCATGAGGCCAATGGTGACTTTAAAACAGTTACAGAGTTTAATAGCTGTAATAGGAGAACACTAAAGATGTAGTTGTAGTTCCTCCACAATACTAACCTACTATAATTGACAGAGTCAAAATAAGGAAGGCTATACAGAATACCAATTTTCCAAAACATGCATCCTGTTTGCAACAAGGCACTAAAGTAATACTGCAAAAAATGAAGCAAAGCAATTAACTTTTTCTCCTGAATACAAAGTGTTACAGTGGTTGCGCCACTAAAAGTTTTGTGATTATGCTGTGGGACTTATAATTTATGGTTTAGTACTGTATCCTGCATCACCATTTCATTGCTCCAGACCAGCGCAAGGGGGAGTTAGAGCACTGATTATGTTTTGGGTCCTACTGTGTCTCTAACTGACAATGAATGGGTGACATAAACCTAAATAGAAACTGATAATTGTGCACGACTTCAGTATTACTTACTAAAACTGTTGTTACACTAATGTTTTTATTATTTTATTGTTAGGATTATTTTGGTTTTACTGTAGTACTGTAGGTCACTTCCGACCAGTCATGAGGTACAGCGTCTGACTGGTGCAGTGGTCTAAGAACCGGCGTAGGCGTAGCAATGCAAACTTTGTTGCTACAGATGCTTGTTCAATGCCTGTGCTGGCCTCGACCAGGTGACCCATGAGATGATTGACATTTTTTGTTTTCTTGCCCTCTTAAAACAGAAATAAATCATTCTAAATAACAAACTGGCTTTATTTATAAATTAGTAACAGTGTTTCACCCCGTGTTCAAGAACAGCCTTTTTCTTGCTCATTTTACGTCATTTGAAAAGGAAATCATCTCCAAAATATTGTTATTTTTAAACAAAGCGAACATTATTATTAATTTAAAATTATATAAAAGCCCCTTGGATAATCTCACATATATATTATGAATCCTGTTATTAGCAGGACAGTATATATTGGTCATGGGTCCTGAGGGGCGCACAATGGGATTGCCTTGCAGTTCTCCAGCTGTATTCACTGAAAGCACGGGAGGTTCAAGGCACGGGTGGACCCCCTCCCCGCCACACTGGCAACACTTTAAGGGGCATTGCACTAGTAATGGCATTGACAAGGGAAACGTTCCCGCTGTTCTGTTCTTAGTGCCAGTCTGCACATTCAAACTAAAACAATGTAACTAATAATGGCATCTTTATGCTTTCGTTAATAAAATAATGATAAAAATACTCTTTCAAAATGCCGATGTTCATTTAGTTATGGATCCATAACAAATTATGGGAATAAATATCACTGAATTACATAAATATCCCCCAATCCCCTATACGTAATTATTGGCGGAGAGTCACGTCATATTTTTCGATATACTGTAGGCCTACCGTATGTGACATGAGTCTCACTAGTGTTGAGTAATGTGCTGTTAAAATTGGTGTAGGTCTTATTTATTTGAAGAGCACATTGAAGTTAGCACAACCTTTATTTAACTATGCAAGTCAGTTAATTAAGAACAAATTCTTATGTACAAGGACAGCCTACTCCTCCCTCCCCATCGGGGAATTGAACCCTTGGTCTCCCGGGTGCCCACACAAAATAGGAATTCTTTAGCTAACGCATGGTTGCAATTGCTCACCAGGCACAGCAAGAGCCGTCCGGACTGTTATGGTGTTCTGCTATTTCAAGGATGTGTAACCGAAGAGAGATACCACGAGTGGGCACAGAATACCAACTGGGATAGATCCCGAGGCAAATGTGGCTTACCAGTGAACCTCCGGGTGTTCTTCATTAATACTGTGTCTCAGACATTTCTGTCCATGACTGATACAACCCGAAAAAGCATTGAAGACAGAGTTAATGAATACTTGAGGTCACCGAGAAAGTCTGGACATGGCCTGCTCTTGCTTATGTAAGGAATCAGGCGCCTTCCCATGTTTACTACAGTATGTACTGTAGGTTATGTTTACTTGTCAGACTGCACAGTATTTTTCAATATACTGTAGGCCTACCATAGGCAACATGAGTCTCACTAGTGTGTGTTGTTAAAAGTGGTGTAGGTCTTATTTATTTAAAGAGCACATTGAAGAAGCAATAGGATAGAAGCAATAGGATTTGAAGCAATAGGATTTGAAGCAATAGGATAGAAGCAATAGGATTTGAAGCAATAGCCTACGACTATTTGATAATTAGATAATTAGATTTTTATTTTGACTGAATCTCCATTTGGGTATTGGTTAGACTAGAATTAGAAAATGTGGGTATATAAATGTTATGCTCTTAGTGTAACTGTTATTTAACTAGGCAAGTAAGTTAAGAACAAATTCTTATTTACAAGGACAGCCTACTCCTTCCTCCCCAATGGGGAATTGAACCCCGGTCTCCCACATGACAGAGGGATTCTTTAGCTAAATAGCCCAGTACTGTACTCCCGACCATTATGCTGAACAGTGCCATATTTTCCAGTCCATCCTAATGGAAACCCAGAGGGTTTTTAGTTTTTCTTGGAATAGAAACACCATAATATGAATCAAATTAATTAAGCAAGTATCAGTCAAATGGTTGGACACACCTACTTATTCCAGGGTTTTACTTTATTTTGAATATTTTCTACATTGTAGAATAGTAGTTAAGCCATCACAACTATGAAATAACACACATGGAATCTGTTAAAACAAATTCTTATTTACAAGGATAGCCCAGTCTTTCCTCCACATCTGGCAATTGATCCCCGGTCTCCCGTGTTCCTGCATTCTCTAGCACAGCCACTATTGAAGGCTATCAAATGCTTCTCAAAGATGCCCTCTGGTGTTCAAACTAGCACTAACTAGCATTAATGACACCAATTGTTCACACTTAAATAACGTGCCATAGAATTCTGCGGCACCATACAAGCTGCAGTACGCTGCAACTTTTAAAGGACAAACCGCTGTATGTTTGGGACAAATCAAATACAACACATTACTGTGTACCACACTCCATATTTTCTAGCATAGTGGTGGCTGCATCATGTTATGGGTATGGTTGTAATCGTTAAGGACTGGAGAGTTTTTCAGGATAGAAAATAAAAGGAATGGAGCTAAGCACAGTCAAAATCCTAGAGGAAAACCTGAATCAGTCTGCGTTCCACCATACACTGGGAGAAGAATTCACCTTTCAGCAGGACAATAGCCTAAAACACAAGGCCAAATCTACACCAAAGTTGCTTACCAAGAAGACAGTGGCCGTTTAGACTTAGATCTGCTTGAAAGATCTATGGCAAGACTTGAAAATGGTTGTCTAGTAATGATCAACAACCAATTAGACAGAGATTGAAGAATTGTTCATATAATAATGTACAAATATTGTACAATACAGTTATGGAAAGCTCTAAAGCTCTAATACACTCAGCTGTAATTACTGCCAAAGTTATGTACATTTGATTTCTGTATTTCATTTTTAATAATTGATCAAAAATGACTAGAAACATGTTTTCACTTTGTCATTATGGGGTATTGTGTGTAGATGGGGTGAGAACAAACATGCATTTATTCCATTTTGAATTCAGGCTGTAACACTACAAAATGTAGAATAAGTCAATGGGTATGAATACTTTCTGAAGGCACTGTACATGCACTCGATAAATCAAACCAATTCAAAATAGCCTTAACTTTCTTTATCCTGTATGAATAAAGCTGATTGAATTCTAATTCCGAATTCTAGATTCTACTAAAGTACCGGTGGTTGCATTCAGATTTGGAAGACTGACAGACAGAGATGACTCATCCTTCCTGATACTTTATCTTCCAAAACCATTGCATTCTTATTTTCTATTCAGCTATTCAGGAGAGACAAATCCAATCTCTTGTCATCATCTTTGTCATCAACTTAGGTGCGTTGCGTTATCCAATTTCCACATTTTCTGTGCACTCAAAAGAGGGTTGCCTTGGGAGTGACCAACACTGACCGTCTCTGGAGACACCGTCTTTGTCTCAGTCTGTCTTCACTTGATGCCTCAGTGTCAGCCATAGCCTTTCCTATTATATTTCACATCAGCATGTGAATCTGCCCTCCTGTTAGGGTTACTGGGAAACGTTCAACTTTTGGTAGAAATACTTCTAGCATTAAACTCAGCTCCTATTATTCCATGGCCTGTTTGATCTTAAGCTTGTACAGTGCTGGATATTCTCCTCTGAAGAAAGCTCCCATAAAGCAGCCTTTAATAATTCATGACACCAGATTTAGATTTGTGCTCCACTGCTCAGAAACGACTGAAAATTCTACACTACATTACTTTGCGGAATAGGCATGGATCTGCTATTTAAGTTTGGTATACAGTTCAGCAAGTTAACAGTCGTTGCGTATTGTCGCATACCCATTTGAATTGTAATGGATGAACAAGTTAATGGCTTCCCAATATTTTGTAATGTGTGTTCATTCCATTATTACTGTACACTTTAGACCTCTTTTTATATTACAATCGACTGTGTAGGCCTACATATGTATATGGAGGGAGGCTAGAAAATCCTTCAAATCTGTGAAACATGAAGATCACAGACAGTACAGTGTCCATTTAGGCCTACAGTATAGGCTACAGTAGAACTACTGTAAGTGGTGCATACAGTATATCACATTTAATTTGAGCTCCATGCTTTCATTTCAGTGCCACCAAACCGTATTGCAGTCAGACTGTACATTATCTATTCATTATCATTATTATTGCTTAGATTCAATTCCATATCCATACCATATCTACATATGATGTGTCTTTTCAAAAGCAAATAACAGTCCCTCAGCCATGGGTGTATCTGTTTTCATCTCATGTTGTATCATTGAAATTTAGACATGTAAAAGACTAGCTATCTTGGATGTATGCTGTAAGGCGTGCTGCTCAGTGTGGCCCAGTTGCATTTTAATGCAATAGACATGATTGAGAAATGGGCACCAGCTGGTTGGCTGTTGCTAGTACTAATGCAATGTAAATGGAGCAAAATAATTTGCACTGACTAATGTCTGTTTACGTATGCATCTTGAGTTCTGTGTTGAAGTTCTTCTGCATGCAAAGTACAACCTAGGTAATTGATTTCACAGGGTTCATTAAGCACAATTTGTATATCAGATGGACTGGAAATGAAAGTTGTTGATTAGTTCAATCTTGTTTTAGGGAAATTGCTTTTCCACATACCAATCTGTGTGATATCCCATGTAATATTATACTGCTTATGTTGTGATTTGTTTTGCAATGAAGGTGAACTTGGTGAATATTAAGAATATTTGTTGTGCATATTAGGGTTGGGAATTGCCAGGGACCCCACGATACGATATTATCACGATACTTAGGTGCCGATACGATATGTATTATGATTATCATGATTCCATACAGCATGCATTGTGATTCGATCCTGTGATTTTATTGTGATACGATGTTCCAAATGTATTGCTCATCATACATGTATATCTGCTGCAGAAGGACAAGAGTTTTTTATCAGTCATGGAAATTCAAGTGCTGAAAACAAATTAGCTCCCTATTTAAAACGAAGATGGAGAACAAGCTCTGAAGTACTGGAGTTTTGGTGCCAATGAGTACCAAAAAAATCTTGCGATATTGTCATATGAAATATCATCAAAAATAATATCCCGATATGTAACTGTAGCGATTTTTTTTCCCCCACGAGTGCAAATCATGTCTCTTTTGACAGGGAGCCCACTGAGCACACACTGGTTGAATCAACGTTGTTTACACATCATTTCATAATGCTAGGGGGCCTGCGTATTGAGGCCTGCGTATATCTGATATCCACGTTGTCTGTTGATTGTGATAGCCTGGACATTAGCTATTCATATGAAGATGTCCTACAAAGACTACTGGTTGACCATACATTCAAAAGCTAGAGGTTAGAAAACCCACATAAAAAAAGTGAAATATTTGTTTTTGGTCTACTACATGAAGCTATCACAAGCTGGACGATTAAGTTGCGTTCAGTAAAGCTACCTTTCTGAACATATGGTTGTGTTGGGTAGATGACGAACCGACCTTCACGAACATCAGGACCATCGGGTCAGTAGTAATAGCTTTCTACCCTGCTCTCCCAGGGATGGAGGGAGGAAAAGAAAGGCTATGGTCTTATGTTTATGCTTTAGCTTCTTGTCAGACATCTTTATGGTTCATCTCTATGCTACTTTAGTACATGCAGGCTCAATTTGTTGGCTCATGAACCAGATTGCAAGCATAATGTTATTTTTGCCTTCCCCTTAATATTCTATCATTTCTCCCTCTTGTCCTCTAATGCACTGCCTGTGATGCTTTATTTGATAGAACTTGTGATCTGAGATTCCCTTTACAAGGCTGACCTGGGTATAATGACACATGGAATTTTAATCACGCTTCTTTGTCCTCCCTTAGCTATGCAGGTTGATTGTCTTTCTATACACTGTGTTCCTGTGATTAAACTTAAAAGGGACATGATTACAAATGTGAATGCTAATTTCCTCTAAGGTGCAAGGGGGTGAAAGTGCATAAAATACAATGCCTGGTGGTGACTGTTTTATATGCAAGGTCATTATAATAGGGAAACAAATGAACCACACATCACTTTGGATTATGTTAAAGTGACAAACTGCTGTGGTGTGGTCAGGGGCCTTAGTGTCTAGCTAAATCTCTTTCCAGAAGCAAGCCAAAGTGGTGGAAAATCTTAGCTAGCTAACGCTCTGGCTTGGCTACATGGGGGCCATGTCCCGGATGTCCAGGCTGTGTGTGTGTGTGTGTGGCTCCAAATGAGATGACCCTGGAAACCATGACCACAGTGTAATCCTGGCCATTAGAGGCATTAGAGGCATGGCACACTGACCCAACAACATGCATGGTGATGGTGAGCATTACTCTGGCAACCTCTGCCTGGTATACAGGTTCTTGGTTCCTAGATTCCCTCACTTATTCAACATCACTGTTGACATCACCTAGCACCTCCTTTGCAGGAAATGTAATGGTCTCATGAACATCAGGCAGGGTCATGCTCAGGTCACAGCCAATTTATCTTGGCGAGATGCAGTGAAGGGGGTCTGTCTGTCTCTGCATTAGCTGGGGTCTTAATTGATCCCCAGTTTGTGTTTTTGTTGGTAGGCCTAATTGTATTTCTAGGGAAGGAAGGGTGTGGTAAAAGAGGCGTATCTACATCATTGGCTGTATTATATCTCTAAGAAAATATTCCATGTAATCACATAACTTGCATATTGTTGTTGGTCCCACCCTTACCCACACCTCATTGGTTCCAATGTCCCATCTTATTGGTTAGAGGTTTGTTTTCTCTCTCCTTAAGCACTGACGTGCCGGAACCAGTCATGTGTCCAAAGTAGCAGCACACATCCAATGTCAGTATGTTCCAGTCCTGTTTGGGGCCAGTGTTAGGGGGTACTATATTGGATGTGAACTACAAATGTCTGTAAACACGTCACTGAAATGAGGCAATGCTTTCCACTCTTGCCTGTCGCTTTCTGTTTACTGAATTACCACTGCTAAATTCAAACCCATGGTGTACTTGTTTGCTGTAGTTGCGAGACCTCTCTCTCCTCCAGTTCCTCCTTTTTTTTGCTATTTCTTATCAGCGGTTGGTTAGTTTTCATTCTGCTTATGTTGTTATACTATTTGATTTCCTTTGCTTATTTCTCCAAGTTTGCGCAGCCTGTGCTTTTACAATCATAATACAAATTCTTTAGTCTGAAAACAATGTTGCGTTGGCATTTTCTATCTGGGGTTTCTGCACAGGGTCGACAAGCAGCTCCATTGTTTGTTGCTCTGCTATCATTTTAGCTGGCATGCTCAGACTCTGTATATCCAATCTTATCTGAGCTTGGACAAAGGCCAGCTGCTGATAGTTATAGGGAATGGAATTGCGTTAATTAAGTTCCGGGAACATAATACGTTGAAATGCAATATGTCGAAATCAACCATTGGCATTTCCAGTATGTGGATGAGGTGCACAGAACAGAACCCTGGCACAGGCAGGCAGGCCGCTGGATATTCCATAAAAGCAATCCATGGAATCATCCCCATTGGAACGTTCTGAGGCCTTTGTGGGTCTTTGCTGTGGTGACACAGAATCCACCACCATTGCTAGTCTCTCTCTCTCTCTCTCTCTCTCTCTCTCTCTCTCTCTCTCATTCTGGTTTTGTAATGACTAGCTGAGGTCTATTCACAGTTATGAATGCATTCCCATCTGTGAAATGCCAAACAAATTAAATCTAATACCCTGCGATTGGATTCAGTCATACTGCTCATTACGCCCATCAAAAGCCAATGAGGTATTGCAAATATTTTATTGCCAAATTTAATGAAGCTGTAGTTTCTCCATTTAGATTCCTGCACATTTGCATACTCGAGCCCCAGTCTCAGGACTATTCTGCAGGCGGATTTTCACATATTTATGAAAGATGGGCGGGGTAGTAGCCTATTTTATAACCCTCATTGACCAAATGTTAGTATAAAATGTTAGTTGAGGTATTGCATTCTTTGTGCTATGTCAGGTATGTGATGATTAGCTGTAAAAAAAAAAATCTTCAGCTAGATGGATAAAAAGATTATCAATGAAGGTTGTGCAGGTTTTTAACCCCAAAGCCCACATTATACCATACTATTAATGCAGGAATCATACATATTTATATAGCCTACTAAAGATGCTTTGTATTATGAGATGTAGAAAAACTGTGGTCTTGGGACCTAAAGGTCTGTTTGTATTAATGTAGTGTTGTAACACAAATCAATGTGTATGCGTCTTGTAGCATGTTAAGCCTGTGTGCTGCGCAGTTGTGTACTGACAATTCATTCATATCGATTGCCTTTTTCTGTGGTCCTCTGGTAGATGATAAAGACACTGTTGGCTTGAACAATGGGCACAGCTCTTTGGCTTGGCCCCATTTCTGTGTTATCTGTGGTGCTGCACCAGTGCCATCTAGTGGAACTTGTGAGAAATAACCAAATTCAATGTTGCATTGTCTTCTGTTTCCCATCTGTGTTGTTGGGGTGTGAACGAATAAAGGAAAAATAAAGGTAGTTAATATTTTGTATACCACTGTAGCTGCCCTTGTTTAAATAATACAGTCACAGTGATCACTGACAGTTGCCCCTGGAAGAACCTCTCACTTATAAAGCAGCTGTGTGTCAAAAGATACCAGGAGCTGTTTAATTCACACAACATTAATTCTTAATCACATGCAAATGGTAGTGGTATGCTGTATGCAAGGCCAATTATAGCTTTCAATGTCAGATTAAACATTTACATAAGTTGATAAGCATTCAAATGGACATGTTCAAGCAGTATGAATGATGCTCTCTATCATTCAGGTTTGTTATACTAAATGCTAGTTGGATAGATTAATAACCATAACACATTACATATTTGTATTATTTGTTGTTCATGACACTTGCAACGCCAGGATAGTGGGTTGGATTTACAGGTCCACTCGTAAGTAAAATGTATGCATGCCTGACTGTAAATTGCTTTGTATTGAAGCTAAATGCCATGTATTCCCACTGGGCACACCACGTTCTTTTAACATAGATATTTGGGTAATATTTGGTTGAGATGTTGATCAATAAGATTGCAACCTATATTCACCCACTCAAAAAGACAGCCAAAAGTTAGTTCAATTTCTAATGTGTTATCACTGTGTTTTCAACCATCTAAAAACACAGCCAAATTACAAAGGAAAAACAATGTCTGATTTTTGGTTTAGCTGTCACCCAAATGTCTGTCACTGCTTGAACCATTTAAAAAGCACAGCAAAGTTGAAATGGGAATACACTGTCAGATATTTTGTTTATTTATACAACAGATGAATATGTTATCACTGTGCTTCATCTAATAGCACAACCAAATGACCTGGATTGAAGTTGAGACTATATGACAAGTTCATGGTGTTAAGTGATCAATGCCGTTTGAGATCCTGTACAGGTTATTACAGCAATTGTGAAGATCTCAACAGACCTGTGAATACCTACAGTAAGCATGCTACCTTGAACATGCATGCTTTACTTGATTACATAAGATGGCACTTCTAGTTACAGTAACCTCAATGTGGCCATGGATGTGGTACTCATATTAATTCAGGTTGAATGTGACATTAGTTTGTAAGACAGCCATAGCTTTAGGCTATTCACTGTATTGCAAAATTAATATTGAATTGTGTTTGTTTAACAACACAACCAAATATCAACATTTAAAGGAGATGTATCTACTGCTTGGATAGTTTCATATGAGCCCCTGGCACTCATTTAGACTAGCCTATATCTCAAATCATTATTCAGATTCATTCTCATGTGGGCAATCAATGGCTATTATTGGGGAGCATTTTTATTCATGTAATGTTGTTATTTGTATTTAAAAAATCAAGGGTGCAGAGAGAAGTGGATTGTTTATTTTTTAATTAGCGAGATAAAATAGTGCTGTTTCCCAATATTTTCTTTAGAACCCTGAGGCAGGGCTTTACCCAGTGGACCATCATGTCAGTCTATTTTCACCAATTTATTTCACCAATTCAATTCTAATTATTACTATATGTGTGCCCTCATCTGTTATGAATATTATTTTGGTGGTAGCCCAGGAGTTATGTATGTCTGTACTGCATGTCTTCTTGCCGTGGTTAATTTACAGTAGCAACAAACTCCTCAAGTAAACCAAGGCACCAGCTACTTTACCCCTAAGCCCTAGAACAAAACTAAAGCACAGCAATATTTCAGAGGTTCTCCCTGGGATTTAGTTGTGAGGTCGTATACAGTAGATATGTCTTATGGGGAGATTGCTTTACTGTAAATAAGAGAGTCTATCCCTGGATTAGCAGTACATCATCTTTGTCAGCTGAAAAGGGTGTCATTACTCTGAGTTTGGCCACTGTATTGTGATAGCTACTGTATTGTTGGCCTGTTGTATTGTATTCCATTCTAGCCATTACAGTGAGCCCATCTTCCTATAGCTCCTCCCACGAGCCTCCACTGGCTGAATTGACACTATTGTTTCCACTGACTGCAGATAGAATGGTAGCTTCAGCTCAGTGGTCAATCTTGTGATAATGCTTTCTTCAATGCAGGTTTAATCTAAAACATCAATCTCTATGGACACACCTGAAGGTATTTAGTAAATTAGCACCCTCTATAGGAACACGCCTGCATCTGCACTGTCAGTGCATGACAGGGAGATACCGTATTCTCTACATACCAAGGCATCTTTGTACTCTCTTACAAAAGGGTGTTAACAGCCAAAAAGCTCACTTGAAAGAGGACTCTTGTGCCCAAAAGCCTGTTTTAGAATGGGCAGCACCATTGAGTACTTTCACCATTTCGAAGTAGTCAACTGAGTGTGACTTATGGGTTAAGGAAGGATCACATGATTCCATCCGGGTCATCGGGAGAGAGCACCCAATGAATTATGCTCGTGAGTAAACATTTCATAACTGCAGGTGGCAGTAAATCACCAACCTTGGCTTCGTACCTGTTCTAACAACACACTCCAGGTGGCAGTATGCCCCCTTTCAGTTTGTTTACCAACTCATAGAAGTAGTGGAAGAAGAAAATTGACTACTTCAAAATGGAGAATGCCTCAATGGCACTGCCCCTGCAGATGCCATAACGGGACAGATACAAAGATGTGATTTCTATCTAAGTCTATGGGTGTGTCTTAACTAGACTGCTGTAAAAGACAGAAACAATTTGGTTTCAACATTCAAATACATTAAATGATCAGCAATAGAAAGCACTGCAGTATTGTTCATTGAGAGGAAAGGAATGATGGTTAGACTGGGTCATTACTGTGATTACTCTGTAAAGTTAGACTTCTGATGCATCATTTTTGGTGGAGGAAAAAAAGGAAAAATGCTGCCATTGCATACCAGCTAGTCATATATTTTACCAAATGAAACATTGATGCTCCCTCTAAAGCCTCCATCCTTCTTACTACAGGTTTCACAGACAATAGCACTTTGCTAGTAATTTGTTTCAGCCAAGATGTATGGCGTGATAAATATTTAAAATCAAATTTGGCAAAAAGACAGAGATGGATTGTGGCACCCCAGGCTGCAGTGGGAGACACCGCCACCGACTTGCTGTAGTGTCTTCCTGCCTAACTCCCTCCCTCACTCACTCCCTCCCTCACACACACACACACACACACACACACACACACACACACACACACACACACACACACACACACACACACACTGGGCATAAACTGGTAGAGTCAACGTTGTTTCAATGTCAAACAAATCTACGCGGAAAACCAATAACATTTGAAAAAGGTAATTCCGTAAGGGAATTTGGTCTTTTTTCACCCAACTTTGAACCTAAATGCAATGACATGGTGAAATGTTTGTTGATTTCACTTTTAATTCAAGTTATTTGACAACTCAACCAAATGTAAATCAAAACTAGACGTTGAACTGCCGTCTGTGGTCAGTGGGACAAACACACACACACACACACACACACAGCATCCTCAGATGTGTTCCTGTGCCCTCAACTGTATGTAGCTAGGTGGCAGTGGTGGCATGATGGTAGCATGTCATGGGGCTGATGCTACTGTTGGTGTTGGTCTGGTCTAGCTGCATGGTGTTGGTGACTGTGACAGGGGATAACGGCGCACGGAGCTAGCTGTCCAAACACTCCCACTGTGTGTGCTGAGAGGCCTGCCACTACCGGCACTCTGCCAGCCAGGGATACGCTCCAACAGCATTATCCACATACAGACACTGTTCACTTGGTTTTAAGAAGGGAGAAAGAGAAATTAGCAAACACAGGCAGGGCTGAGTTCATTCTATCGATTGAGGCTCCTCAGGGACGGAGATGGGAGTCTTCAACAGTTAACAGTTGGATAGTTAGTTCAGACTAACTTAGCAGCAGTAAAGCATGCTGCTTCAAATTTTGCTTCACTATTTTGTTTTTACGACTTTTTGAAACAGTATAGATCTGAATTCATAGTTTTACAGGGAATTGAAGGTTCATTGTCTTTCTTGTCACCTGTCCTTTACTCTACTACTACTACTTCTACTTTACTCTAATCCAATGTATTTATCTGGTAACTGAATTATATCTTGTCCAACATCATGAAGGAGTTTCTACAAACATGTTCAAGTCTAAATATGTAATTTGCATATACAGTATCCACAACTGAACATGCAAAACTGTGCTCATAAATCTAAACTCTGTTTAACATCCGTCTCTGTAGGTATGTCATCATCGCTACAAAGCAGACGGTTATGTTTGAGCACATGAAATGTAGTGTGTGTGTGTGTGTGTGTGTGTGTGTGTGTGTGTGTGTGTGTGTGTGTGTGTGTGTGTGTGTGTGTGTGTGTGCTGAATCTTCCACACTAGACATTTTCTTGCAATCCTCACTTTTCTCAACACTGACTCCATTATCCCTGCAAATATGTTGTTAATGCAAATGTGTTTATTTTTACGTTGAGGCTGATGTACTGATATTATTGTTCCACATCAGTTGATGAATTGGCCTACGAGGTTCAGCCATTAAAGACCAAAGTAAAACTTATGAAATGGTGCATGTAAAATGTAGGGACAGGATATGTATGGTGCAGTTGCCAGTAGAATATTAACAGTATCTCCCCTAGAGCGATGGATGGGAGATCTTGTTTAGGAGGTGCCTGCTTGATGTATGGCCATTGAAATGCCTCTCCATTCATCACCAGCTAATAGTAAACGCAGGGCTTCTGGACCTGTCCCCTGCTCAGAGATGACTAATAGCCTGAGTTGGGACGGCTGATAATGGGACGTTGTGTAAATAATCAGTTGGGGAACAGAGGATAACTTGTGTACTGTACAGCAGTTCCCCTCTGTGGCTTTATGCAAACCATGAAGGAAAAGTGCATGGAAGTGTCCACCTGAGATTGGGCTGAAGAGTATAGCCTTCGCCACACATTAATCAGTTTAGCTTCGTGTCCCTGTGTTGTGTTGTGTTGGATTTATGGTCTGGTCTTCTCCTTTAATTAAAGTGGCCTGCTGTGTTTTGTTGTGAAAAATGCACTCTCTCTCTCCTTAAGTTACAGAGTGAATCTTTCAAAGGTTAGTATTCTTTTTAGAATGGTATAGATCACAGGAGGTTGGTGACACATTAATTGGGGAGAACGAGCTCGTGGTAATGGCTCGAGTTTGAAGCCATTCCATTAGCGCCGTTCCGGCCATTATTATGAGCCATTCTCGCCTCAGCAGCCTCCACTGGTATACATGTGGTTACTGAGAACAGTTAGAGAAACAACTATTGTAGTAGAGTGCATGTGAAGTCGGACCGTAGAAGAAGGTACAGCCTATAGAATAGACGCTGAAACGCTTTTGTCTTGTCCATCTATTAGTTTCTCGTATTTGTTTACATCGAACACAGCCTGCACTCCATATCTATGCTCAGAAGCCTCTATATTCCTACCCATCATGAATATTCCACCAGAGGGTGCTGTAATTAAGTTAATTTCAACACTGCTTTGAGCCCCTGAAACTGATTCATAAACCCCCCAGCTGTCCTAAATGATTCCATGATGTGTTGGGCTTAGTAAACAATTTCTGATCCGAAGAGAAGAGAGCACAAGTGCTCCAATTTCCAAAAGGCAATGCTGTGAAGTGGGGACAAGGTTTCGGTCTGCTCTTTAATGGAGCACAGGCCTAGAGACATGCCCGTCGAAGACAGAGAGAGAGAGAGACATGCTGGAGACATGCCCGTCGAAGACAGAGAGAGAGAGAGAGACATGCCCGTCGAAGACAGAGAGAGAGAGAGACATGCCTGTCAAAGACAGAGAGAGACATGCCTGTCGAAGACAGAGAGAGAGAGAGAGACATGCCTGTCGAAGACAGAGAGAGAGAGAGACATGCCCGTCGAAGACAGAGAGAGAGAGAGACATGCCTGTCGAAGACAGAGAGAGAGAGACATGCCTGTCGAAGACACAGAGAGAGAGAGAGAGACATGCCTGTCGAAGACAGAGAGAGAGAGAGACATGCCCGCCGAAGACAGAGAGAGAGAGAGAGAGAGAGACATGCCTGTCAAAGACAGAGAGAGAGAGAGACATGCCTGTCGAAGACAGAGAGAGAGAGAGAGACATGCCCGCCGAAGACAGAGAGAGAGAGAGAGAGAGAGAGACATGCCTGTCAAAGACAGAGAGAGAGAGAGAGACATGCCTGTCGAAGACAGAGAGAGAGAGAGAGAGACATGCCTGTCGAAGACAGAGAGAGAGAGAGACATGCCTGTCGAAGACAGAGAGAGAGAGAGAGAGACATGCTGGAGACATTAAGAGCATATGACGTGGTAATCAAATGGCATAAGGGCCTGTGTTTAAAAGTGTACCAAGACACTTATTTTAAATGAGCTCTTTGTCTAGCCCCTGAAAAGTAAAACACAGATTGAATATGCTGTAAAGTGTATCCCCCTCTCTGTTGTTTGTCTGAAGACAGATGACTGGATCGGTCTCTAAAACAAATATGTAAGTATTTATAGCAGTGTTGCTGATTAGAGAAACAGACGTTTCTATTTGAAATGAAAGACAACTCTACAACCTACTTTATTTCTCGTTAGAATGATTTACTCTGTTACAGTATGTGGAGTCTTTGCTGACATTTGAATTGTTTATATCCTGAACAAATTTATTCAAGCCAATAGAAGTGAAGACTTCCATCTTGGCAATGCACTGTATACAATAGATATTTGTAGAATTCATTTGTCAATAACAACAAACAAAAATATTTTACAATGAAAGGTCTATGCTTGAACTTCCTTTGATAGTGGTGGGACAACAACAGAACTGTCACAATTATTTGACATGGATTTATGATCTGTTTGTTTCCAACATTGTGGGATCACATCATGATCAGTAAAGAGTACGTGACACTTTGGGCCCTGGGGTTTCAGACATACTTGAGCAGGAGGCTACCTCAGCCATATCCATTCCTCCATTCCTCTTAACCAGATAACATCTAACAGCCTGCTGCAAAGGGGCAGAGCATTTCCTCAGCCTGACTTGTCATTGGGACAAGAGCACTTTATAAAGGCACAGTTTGTGACATTGGAGGAAATGGATGCCAGACACTTTTTCCGCTGACCCCGTGGTGATCCCCAGGCACAGTTGTGTCACCAGGACATGTTCCACTACTTTGCAAGCTTTCCTTATAACAACTCACTAGAATGGTTTTAGAGAGACACAAAGAGGAATGGGGTCTTTACAGAAATTCATAGTTTAACTTTGATGTAGATTAGGATTGAAGTACACTACCTTTCAAAAGTTTGGGGTCACTTAGAAATGTCCTTGTTTTTGACAGAAAATTACATTTTTGGTCCATTAAAATAACATCAAATTGATCAGAAATACAGTGTAGACATTGTTAATGTTGTAAATGACTATTGTAGCTGGAAACTACAGATTTTTTATGAAATATCTACATAGGCGTACAGAGGCCCATTTTAAAAGTTTATCATTTTAAAAGGCTAATTGATCATTAGAAAACAGTTTTGCAATTATGTTAGCACAGCTGAATATTGTTGTTCTGATTAAAGAAACAATAAAACGGGCCTTTTTTAGACTAGTTGAGTATCTGGAGCATCAGCATTTGTGGGTTCGATTACAGGCTCAAAATGGCCAGAAACAAATAACTTTCTTCTGAAACTCGTCAGTCTATTCTTGTTCTGAGAAATTAAGATTATTCCATGTGAAAAATTGCCAAGAAATTGAAGATCTCGTACATCGCTGTGTACTACTCCCTTCACAGAACAGCACAAACTGGCCCTAACCAGAATAGAAAGAGGAGTGGGAGGTCCCGGTGCACAACTGAGCAAGAGGACAAGTACATTAGTGTCTAGTTTGAGAAACAGACACTTCACAAGTCCTCAACTGGCAGCTTCATTGAATAGTACCCGCAAAACACCAGTCTCAACCTCAACAGTGAAGAGGCGTCTCCAGGATTCTGTCCTTCTAGGCAGAGTTCCTCTGTCTAGTGTCTGTGTTCTTTTGCATATCTTAATCTTTTCTTTTTGTCGGCCAGTCTGAGATATGACTTTTTCTTTGCAACTCTCCCTAGAAGGCCAGCATCCCGGAGTCGCCTCTTCACTGTTGACGTTGAGACTGGTGTTTTGCGGGTACTATTTAATGAAGCTGCTAGTTGAGGACTTGTGAGGCGTCTGTTATTTTAACTGTTATTTTACATTACTCTGACAGATTAAGGGTCAACATGGCGGTTTGCAGTGGCAGAAGTCTTTGAAGCATCCTGGTAATGGTAAGCTGAACACTTACTTTACTACACATTACATTACACTGCACAACAGACAGGCATTATTCTCTTTTGTCTTTAAGTAAAGTATGGTACTGCTACTTATTTTAGCTGAGCCACTCATTTTAACACATCAAGGAGCTTGAATGATGAGGTGGAAGAGGAAGATGAAGGTGGAGAAGATAGAGGAGGAGGTGGTAGTAGAGGAGGACAAGGAGGAGGACAGGTGGTGGAGGAGGAGGAGGAAGTGGGAGAGGAAGAGTAGGAGGAGTGCAAGGAGGGGATGTGGGAGAGGAGGAGGAAGAAGAGGAGGAGGAGGGAGAGGAGGAAGAGTAGGAGGAGGGCGAGGAGGAGGATGTGGGAGAGGAAGAGGAGGGCGGCAGCATCACAGTAGAAGGAAGCTTTTAAAGAAAGCTGAGCCACCAACTACTCTTTTTGCACATCTTTCCTCTTATCTTAATAAATAATGAGACTGCCATGGGCTGACAATGAAGTATTTTGAAAGTAGTTCTAATGTATGGCACTGAAAGGAGCGGCCAGGCATTGATGTATAGCGCAAACAGGCCTGGAAGCAACTGAAATATTAATGGCCCGTTTCCCCAGGAGTTAATGTGGGATTTACCTGATTGCGGAGGATGGGAGGGGTGATCACGTGGCTGTGGCTGGAGGAAGGTGATGGGGGCTGGGTAGGAGTAGAAGGCTATTGAGGTGTCTGATGGTGATCATACTGGGTCAAGTACGTCTGAAACAAATAAGAAAACTAACAAACAACATTGTACTGTGCAGTTACTGTAAGTTATCATTACTGCCAGACTGCTAGCCTCTTGAAGGAGTCACTGTCAACCAAAGGACTATCAGATGTTTCAGACTGGAGCAGCTCAAATATTATTGAGAAAACAATAAGTTAAAAGGAGTAAGAAGATCTGAGCTACAGCAAATCTGTACACTTTCCATATGTTCTATTTCATTAAGTGAATATTGTGCACCTGCTTTTTCTCTTAAGCCTAGTTACTTGGCCGTTAAGTCCCATACAGATCAACTGACTCTGATATCTGGACACACCACAAGGGAGCAGCAAAGTAACATGGGAAGGGATCTCAAAGCATTAATGAATCATAGCACTATGGGACAACATCTTAGAGGCTCTCTTCGTTAACAGATAGTCAAACTATTTTAGATGAGATAGCCAAATGTTAGTCACGATAGTGTGAGCTGCTTTTAATATAAAATGTGTTAATTATCGACTTATACAACTGTTGAATTATCCATGAAATTCAATGAAACTCCCTATCTTCCCTCTATACTTTTGTGTTCAAAGTGTTTTAGGTTTCTTACAGGGAGTTAATGTCCAGCAGCAACATAGGGTTAACAGAGGGAAGGGCTGTTCAAACAGTGTGATACATGTACATTGAGGACACAGTAATAGTTGAAGTGCTTGACTCTGGAGATGGGGCCTAAAACAACACGGATTCAAAAGTTATGTTTGAGAACAGCAATGGTATTCCAGAATGGTTGTTGGAAATGCCATTCAAGCACTGGAAATGTCAATAGTTACAATAACTTTCTTTTGAGGACAAATACAACCTGGCCGTGTTTCACAAATTGCTTCCAGGTTTCTCTCTCTTTCTGCCTCCCTCAAAACAAATTATTACCAAATTTGAGAGGCAGACACTGACACCCATTTTATCAGAAGCATACATTTAGACTTTGAAGTGTGGAGAGAACGGCGTCACGGCGTGCTCCTCTGAATCAAACATGGCTCTTGCTATTTTTAGTCCACTGACCCGTCCATTCATTTGAGGAAGACGTTTTTTGTTCGGATTTAATTACAGGGGAGGATCAGGAATGATTTCTGATCACTGAAATATCTAAGAATGATTTGTTTGAACCTCTTTGAAGTTGTTCTCTGATTACTAATTACTAAATGTTTATTCAAAAGGAATACTGTGTTTTCAATAATGCAGCTAAATCCTACATACCATGATTTACTATTTTTGGTGTTATTTGTAGTCAATTTAATGCAACACGTTTTTTTGCTAATCACATGCTTTATAAAGCATCTATTAATGGCTTAAATGGCTAAAAGTTATTATTACTGTGGATAATGAATGTTGAAGTCCAAGATACTGTAATATGAAGATATTGGTACCAATGACTCCTGGAGAAACAACATGGCTAGGACATGCTACAGTATGATGCTCATGATATTCATGCTTGAAGTCTTCCTCTCTTCCGCCATCTATAATGTAGTCTGTCTATCCATCAGTTTTCTCATAGGGGACTCACTCCTGTTGCTGTACTATCAGGGACTGTGATTAGTGGTTAGTTTCCTCTGTTTTACAGTGTTGATACTTGGGATATCAACTCTACAAACATGGTGCTCAGGGCTTTGCTTCTTGAAGTACAGTAGCATCTTTGTTTAGGACCCAGAGTGCTGTGTGCGTGATTGGAATTGCATTCTGGGGTGCTAAACAAGCATTCACAACACTAGTGACACTGTCAGTGCCTGTGTCTGTGTCACATGATCTAATGTGCCTGAAGATGACAGTTAATGTAACAGTTTATTGATGGTCTTGTCTTCCCTCATGTCCCCTACATACAGCACGAAGCAAACACTGACCACTGACTTAACTTTTCGCTTTGAATCAGTTAACAACTACACATTTTTGACGGCCTGAGCTAGAAGAGAAAAACTGTACATTGTTTGAAATTAGAGCCCTACATATCTTTGTGAGGTCACTGCCACTTACATTGAGTGGATAAAACATTAGGAACACCTTCCTACTATTGAGTTGCTTCCCCTTTTGCCATCAGAACAGCCTCAATTCGTTGGGGCATGGACTCTACAAGGTGTCGAAAGCATTCCACAGGGATGCTGACCCGTGTTGACTCCAACACGTCAAGTTGGCTGGATGTCCTTTGGGTGGTGGAGCATTCTTTATACACACGGGAAACTGTTGAGCGTGAACACCATAGCAGCGTTGCAATTATTGACGGACTTAAACCAGTGTTCCTGGCACCTACAACCACACCCCGTTCAAAGGCACTTAAATATTTTGGCTTTCCCATTCACCCTCTGAATGGCGCATATACACAATCCATGTCTCAATTGTCTCAAGGATTAATAATACTTCTTTAACCTGTCTCCTCCCCTTCATCTACACTGATTGAAGTGGATTTAACAAGTGACATCAATGAGGGATCATAGCTTTCACCTGGAGTCACCTGGTCAGTATACAGTGGGGCAAAAAAGTATTTAGTCAGCCACCGATTGTGCAAGTTCACCCATTTAAAAAGATGAGAGAGGCCTGTAATTTTCATCATAGGTACACTTCAACTATGACAGACAAAATGAGAAGAAAAAAAAACAGAAAATCACATTATAGGATTTTTTATGAATTTATTTGCAAATTATGGTGGAAAATAAGTATTTGGTCACCTACAAACAAGCAAGATTTCTGGCTCTCACAGACCTGTAACTTCTTCTTAAAGAGGCTCCGATGCCACTCTTGCATTGTCTTGGCTGTGTGCTTAGGATTGTTGTCCTGTTGGAAGGTGAACCTTCACCCCAGTCTGAGGTCCTGAGCGCTCTTGAGCAGGTTTTCGTCAAGGATCTCTCTGTACTTTGCTCCGTTCTTCTTTGCTTAGATCCTGACTAGTCTCCCAGTCCCTGCCACTGAAAAACATCCCAATAGCATGATGCTGCCACCCCCATGCTTCACCGTAGGGATGGTGCCAGGTTTGGCAAACTCCAAGCGGGCTGTCATGTGCCCTTTACTGAGGAGTGGCTTCCTTCTGGCCACTCTACCATAAAGGCAGGATTGGTGGAGTGCTGCAGAGATGGTTGTCCTTCTCGAAGTTTCTCCCATCTCCACAGAGGAATTGTGGAGCTCTGTCAGAGTAACCATCAAGTTCATGGTCACCTCCCTGACCAAGTGCCTTCTCCCCCGATTGCTCAGTTTGGCCAGGCGGCCAGCTCTAAGAAGAGTCTTGGTGGTTCCAAACTTCTTCCATTTTAAATTGATGGAGGTAGGCCTCCCAAGTGACACATCGGTCTAAGTCACTGAATTGCAGTGCTAGAGGCATCACTACAGACCCGGGTTCAATCTGGACATAATCCTGTCTCGGAGCTCTACTGACAATTCCTTCAACCTCATGGCTTGGTTTTTACTCTGACATGCACTGTCAACTGTGGAACCTTTTACAGACAGGTGCGTGCATTTCCAAACCTTGTCCAATCAATTGAATGTACCACAGGTGGACTCCAATCAAGTTGTAGAAACATCTCAAGGATGATCAATGGAAAAAGGATGCACCCGAGCTCAATTCTCAAGTCTCATAGCAAAGGGTCTGAATACTTATGTAAATAAGGTATTTCATTATTTTTTATACATTTGCAACAATTTCTAAAAACCTGTTTTTGCTTTGTCATTATGGGGTTTTCTGTGTAGATTGCTGAGTCTTTATTTATTTGTAATATTTATTTTATTTTTTAGAATACTGCTTTAATGTAACAAAATGTGGAAAAAGTCAAGGGATCTGAATGGTTTCCGAAGGCGCTGTATAACTGTGTAATATCCTGCCTACTGTTCTGTAGGTCACAGTAGCCACAGTTAGACTCCCGTTCACTCCTTCACACTGAGCCACTGCTGGCTGAAATGAAAAGCAAATATTAATAATCACACTGACCGGCGTTGCAGAGGAATGCTGAATATGGGAGGCCCGGGGAGATGTCTGTTATGCATTCCACATTTAATGACACATATTCCTGACTTAATGGATGCTTTTTCACTTTTTTTCAGTAACAGATATTGTTGACACTCACATCAGTCAATATTGATTGATCTTTTATTTTAAGTTTCTATGGTATTGGCTTACTACCTTGATGGATGTGTTTATATTGTATCAGGAAAGTGAGCCAATGTCAATGGAAAATTATATGGTCTGATTTGACACTGATAGGCACACAATAAATCAATGCACCAACCATTCACTCACTCCAAAGTGCTCTGTTTAAAGAGCCATTCCATTCATGCAAAATGTAGGGCTACTTTGTGAGGAAGACACACTGGTCAAAAATAGTTGGACACACACAAAGCTCCATTTTCTCAACAACAATATTTTCATCAAACTGATGTGATTTTTTTTCTCCAAAGACAGATGATTCAGGTCAAATGATATAGTGCAGTAGCTCAAAGCTATAATCCAACCCTGAAAACCAACCGTGTTAGTATTGAAGTGTCTTTATGAGAGCCAGAGAGGAGGAGGATCCTGTGTAATTTCAGCCCAATGGATGGCCTTCAGTGCATTCACATTAGGAGAGCAATTACAGAGTGTGGAGATGAAAGTGTCTTAGTAAATATGAAGAAGCCGGAGTGGTGTGGCATTAATAGAGTTAACCCAGGAGCAGTGTGGGAGCACAGAAGACACAGCCATATGAACCAATCTGTCCCTGTCCACAGCAGCATCACTGTTAACCCTATCAGGAGGTGACCACTAACCACCCCATGATGGTGTGTGTGTGTGTCTGAAGGGGTGTGTGTGTGTGTGTGTGTGTGTGTGTGTGTGTGCGTGTGTGAGAGAGAGAAGGAGAGAGACGGGCCCGAAATTGAGAATTGTATAGGACTATAGAGCACTTCAACTCTTTATCCAATGACCCTTTTGTTGTTTATCATTGTTTGTTGACAGATTGATCTAGTAGTGTTTCCAATCTTAATATGCATTGTATTTATTATCATTTCACTTGTTAATAGCAATGTCATCATATTTACATGTTTCAAAGTGTTGTGATTGACCTGGATGATCCTTGGGCCTGAGTGTGTGTTACCTTGGCCCTTCTCTTGTGAATCTGCCATCACAGCACCACTCGTTAAAGACAATAGTATATTCCACATGGCAAACTCCCTATTTCTTCTGTTTGGTGGTGATGTGATAGGGGAAGGTGGCGGTAGGGCCTTATGGTCTTTAATGGGATTCATCATATTAGCATGGTTGTTCAGTACACCTATTGATAGCAGCCTTTGAAATACGATACTTTTGTCTTTGTGGAGATTTGTTGAGCTTTTACCATCCAGATTTAAAAGCATATTGGTGTTTATGCACAGCGAGCTATAATGATCCATCATACCATGTGGATGGGGGGGTGTTCTCTGCTACACATAAATAAGTTGGCAATTAGACCATCTGCTTGGATTATTCCCCTTCGTCTCCCTGGAGACCCCCATCTGCCTTTACATTATCAATTACAGTTCAGCCCAACCATGCCCCCTTCTCTCTCTCTCTCTCTCTCTCTCTCTCTCTCTCTCTCTCTCTCTCTCTCTCTCTCTCTCTCTCTCTCTCTGTGTGTGTGTGACTGGCAACATCACAACTCCAGCAACACCCTGCAACCTCCAGGAAACACTACACCCCCCTCGAAAACACAACACCCGTTTCCTTCTCTACTCCTCCCTTCTCAATTCTGTCTCTCCTTACAAAGCCCTGCAGTCACTGCCCTGTTATTGGGTGAAAAGGATCATATTCATCCTGGATTTAGAAAATAGTATAGAATTTTACACATTGTAGTATCCCTCGATCATGTAGGGCTTACTATATTATTTTGTAGTATACTGTAGAATGCTATATTACACACTGTAGTATCCCTCTGTGTCGATGTCTGTTTTGATTTGAACGTGCTGTCCTTGGGGATCTCATGCCGGGGATTTCCTCTGAGGTTCTAACTCAATTCTGTAGCGCTTCTTTCTGGTCCATTGCATTTCTCAGAACTGTTGACCAACTCAATAGGTGGTCTGTCATGAACTTGTGTCTTATGTTCTGGTTGAGGTGTCGCTCTCATTAAACAGGAACTGGCGTAGTCTGGTAGTCATTCTAGCTAACCCTAGTCAATATATTACAGTCATGTCAGCAAAAACACTACAGTATATACTGCAGTATACTACAGTCATGTCTAGGGTTGCAAAGGGTTGGAAACTTTTCGGAAATGTTCCATGGGAAGTTAAGCCTGGGAATTTGGGGAATTTTGCTTAAATTCATCAAAAAGTTAGCTTATTACGGTGAACCTTTTTTGTGGGATACACAAAAGGCAATTCTAGGTCTTGTGGCATATTTTGATTAAACTATCCCCAATTCAATGAAATTGCAACCCTCTGCATGCACAGTGCATTCTTCTATCACTTGCAGTGCACTCTTCCATCACATGTACAGCTGATTCTCAAGATCTTGCACACTAATGAGATGCCGTTGAGCCACACTACTACACTGTCTGAGCCAAGGACTATCTGCTTTCTGGAAAGTTTTGATTACAATGCTGTGTGGGATGAATATATTTTATATGACATAGATCATTTTTTGTTAACTAGTAAATTGTAGCCTACAGCAAAGTGTATTTAAATAATTTCTAACTTAGTTCGTTTTTGCTGCCATGTGGGTTTTAGCTCGCTTAAGCCTGCTAACTGAGGAGTGTTAATTCACCTGTTTCCAAATATGTTTAATTTTAAAACATGTATCTTACAAAGGAGTTGTTTAATCTAACTGCTTAACTATTTTATCTGTACATGGAATTCTATTTGTTTTTTTTCTACAAATGTTTTTGTCATCTTTACAAGAAAATGCCACTGATGAGTGGAGACATTTCACTGCAACTAATGTAGAAGGAAAAGCTGTGTACATTTGCAAATACTGTGCCAAATCATATGTGAAGAATGCAACAAAGATGCAGAATCATTTGGCCAGGTGCATAAAGTTCCCTCAGCGCTCACAACAAGCAACCTCTGACAAAAGTCCCCTCTACAGCTCATGGTCCTCCTGGAATCAGAAGTTTTTTTGACTTGAGGAACGTAGTCAGAGAAATGCTGATGAATGTCTTGCTCGAGCTGTGTATGCAGCTGGTTCACCTCTGATGCTCACAGGCAATGTGTATCGGAACAGATTTCTGAATGTTCTTCGCCCAGCATACACCCCTCCATCCAGACATGCTTTATCTACTCATTTGCTAGATGCAGAGTTCAAGTGAATGTCAAGCAAATCATAGAGAAAGCAGACTGTATTGCAATCATCTCTGATCGGTGGTCGAATGTTCGGGGGCAAGGAATAATGAACTACATCATCTCCAGCCCGCAACCAGTATTCTACAAGAGCACAGACACGAGGGACAACAGACACGCCGGTTTCTTCATTGCAGTTGGGCTGAAGGCAGTCATCAATGACCTTGGACCACAGAAGGTATTTGCACTGTTGACAGACAATGCTGCGAACATGAAGGCTACTTGGTCTAAAGTGGGAGGAGTCTTACCCTCACATCACACCCATTGGCTGTGCTGCTCATGCATTGAATCTGCTCCTCAAGGACATCATGGCACTGAAAACAATGGATACACTCTACAAGAGAGCCAAGGAAATGGTTAGGTATGTGAAGGATCATCAAGTTATAGCAGCAATCTACCTCCCCAAGCAAAGTGAGAAGAATAAGAGCACCACATTGAAGCTGCCCAGCAACACCCGCTGGGGCGGTGTTGTCATCATGTTTGACAGTCTCCTGGAGGGGAAGGAGTCTCTCCAAGAAATGGCCATATCACAGTCTGCCGATATGGACAGTCCCATCAAGAGGATCCTCCTGGATGATGTATTTTGGGAGAGAGTGGTAAACAGCCCGAAACTCCTGAAACCTATAGCAGTAGCCATTGCATGGTTTGAGGGAGACAATGCCATCCTGTCTGATGTTCAGACTCTGCTTGTAGATGTAAGAGAAGAAATCCGTACTGCCCTGCCCATCTTCACTGTTGCTCCAAGCAGAGGAAACTGCTGTTCTGAAATACATCAAAAAGCGTGAAGACTTCTGCCTGAAGCCCACACACACGGCAGTGTACATTTTGGACCACAAGTATGCTCTTATGCTCTCTTATTTCACTTACAGTATGTTGAAAACGTTTTTGGGAGATGCGATGGTGTCACATTCTGACCTTTATTTCCTTTGTTTTGTCTTTATTTTTTACGGTCAGGGCGTGAGTTGGGGTGGGCAGTCTATGTTTGTTTTTCAATGTTTGGTTTCTGTTTCGGCCTAGTATGGTTCTCAATCAGAGGCAGGTGTCGTTAGTTGTCTCTGATTGAGAATCATACTTAGGTAGCCTGGGTTTCACTGTTGGTTTGTGGGTGTTTGTTTCCGTGTGAGTGTTTGTCGCCACACGGTACTGTTTCGTTTTTTGTAGATTTCACGTTATCGTTTATTGTTTTTGTTCGAGTGTTCATTTGTCTTTATTAAAAACATTATGGACACTTACCACGCTGCATCTTGGTCTGATCCTTACTCCTCTTCAGACGAAGAGGAGATCTGCCGTTACAAAAACACCCACCAACCTAGGACCAAGCAGAGTGGTAACAGGCAGCAGCAGGAGAGGCAGCAATATTTGGAGAAATGGACTTGGGAGGAGATTTTGGACGGAGAAGGGGAATATCGCCGCCCCAAAGCAGAGCTGGAGGCAGCGAAAGCAGAGAGGCGGCATTATGAGGAGCTAGCACGGCAGAGCGGCTGGAAGCCCGAGAGGCAGCCCCAAAAATTTCTTGGGGGGGCACACGGGGAGTGTGGTGAAGCCAAGTAGGAGACCTGCGCCAACTTCCCATGCTTACCGGAGAGAGAGAGGGACCGGGCAGGCACTGTGTTATGCGGTGGAGCGCACAGTCTCCCCAGTGCGTGTGCATAGAGTGGGCATCATAGAGTGGGCATCAAGCCAGGTGCAATGAAGCCGGCTTTACGCATCTGGTCTCCAGTGCGTCTCCTCGGGCCGGCAAATATGGCACCAGCCTTACGCATGGTGTCCCCGGTTCGCCAGCACAGCCCAGTGCGGGCTATTCCACCTCGCCGCACTGGCCTTGCTACCGGGAGCATTCAAACAGGTAAGGTTGGGCAGGCTTGGTGCTCAAGAGCTCCAGTGCGCCTGCACGGTCCGGTCTACCCAGTGCCACCTCCACGCACCAGCTCTCCGGTGGCAGCCCCCCGCACCAGGCTGTCTCTCCATCTTCTGCCTACAGGTGTTCCCGCCTGTCCAGCGCTGGTAGAGCCTTCCTCCTCTCCAGCGCCGCCAGAGTCTCCCGTCTGTCCTGAGCCGCCAGAGTCTCCCGTCTGTCCTGAGCCGCCAGAGTCTCCCGTCTGTCCTGAGCCGCCAGAGTCTCCCGTCTGTCCTGAGCCGCCAGAGTCTCCTGTCTGTCCTGAGCCGCCAGAGTCTCCCGTCTGTCCTGAGCCACCAGAGTCTCCCGTCTGTCCTGAGCCGCCAGAGCCGCCAGTCTGTCCTGAGCCGTCAGAGCCACCAGTCTGTCCTGATCTGTCAGTCAGCCAGGAGCTGCCGGAGCCGTCAGTCAGCCAGGAGCTGCCGGAGCCGCCAGCCAGCCAGGACCTGCCGGAGCCGCCAGCCAGCCAGGAGCTGCCGGAGCCGCCAGCCAGCCAGGAGCTGCCGGAGCCGTCAGCCAGCCAGGAGCTGCCAGAACCGTCAGTCAGCCAGGAGCTGCCGGAGCCGTCAGCCAGCCAGGAGCTGCCGGAGCCGCCAGCCAGCCAGGAGCTGCCGGATCCGCCAGTCAGCCAGGAGCTGCCGGAGCCGTCAGCCAGCCAGGAGCTGCCGGAGCCGTCAGCCAGCCAGGAGCTGCCGGAGCCGTCAGCCAGCCAGGAGCTGCCGGAAGCGCCCTTCACTCCGGAGCTGCCGGAGTCTCCCGCCTATCCGGCGCTGCCGGAGTCTCCCATCCATTTGGGACCCGTGGCGTGGGTCCCCAGTCCAAGATTGGCGGCGAGGGTCGCCGCTCTAAAGAGGCCACGGAGGTGGGCTAAGAGGCGCAACAAAACTATGGTGAAGTGTGGTCCACGTCCCGCGCCAGAACCGCCAACGCGGACGGACGCCCACCCAGATCCTCCCCTATAGGTTCAGGTTTTGCGGCCAGAGTCCGCACCTTTGGGGGGGTACTGTCACGTTCCGACCTTTATTTCCTTTGTTTTGTCTTTATTCCGTATGCTCAGGGCGTGAGTTGGGGTGGGCAGTCTGTTTGTTTTTCTATGTTTGGTTTCTGTTTCGGCCTAGTATGGTTCTCAATCAGAGGCAGGTGTCGTTAGTTGTCTCTGATTGAGAATCATACTTAGGTAGCCTGGGTTTCACTGTTGGTTTGTGGGTGTTTGTTTCCGTGTGAGTGTTTGTCGCCACACGGTACTGTTTCGTTTTTTGTAGATTTCATGTTATCGTTTATTGTTTTTGTTCGAATGTTCATTTGTCTTTATTAAAAACATTACGGACACTTACCACGCTGCATCTTGGTCCGATCCTTACTCCTCTTCAGACGAAGAGGAGATCTGCCGTTACAGATGGATCAATGAGGATCACTCAATATTCCACTTCTTTCTTGTGTTGTTCATTGAAATCATCCCATGTGAAGATTCAACTCATTTAATCAAAGTTCAATTCATAACTAAATAGTTTTTTTTATTTCTATTGGAAGGATTTAATCATTTGCAATTATGTCTACTTATGATAAGGTTAAGTGTTTATGTTTCTGTGTCCGTATGATATGGTAAAGTCACTGCTCAAAAAAATTAAGGGAACACTTAAACAACACAATGTAACTCCAAGTCAATCACACTTCTGTGAAATCAAACTGTCCACTTAGGAAGCAACACTGATTGACAATATATTTAACATGATGTTGTGCAAATTGAATAGACAACAGGTGGAAATTATAGGCAATTAGCAAGACACCCCCAATAGTTCTGCAGGTGGTGACCAGACCACTTCTCAGTTCCTATGCTTCCTGGCTGATGTTTTGGTCACTTTGAATGCTGGCGGTGCTTTTACTCTAGTGGTAGCATGAGACGGAGTCTACAACCCACACAAGTGGCTCAGGTAGTGCAGCTCATCCAGGATGGCACATCAATGCGAGCTGTGGCAAGAAGGTTTGCTGTGTCTGTCAGCGTAGTGTCCAGAGCATGGAGGCGCTACCAGGAGACAGGCCAGTACATCAGGAGACGTGGAGGAGGCCGTAGGAGGGCAACAACCCAGCAGCAGGACCGCTACCTCCGCCTTTGTGCAAGGAGGAGCAGGAGGAGCACTGCCAGAGCCCTGCAAAATGACCTCCAGCAGGCCACAAATGTGCATGTGTCTGCTCAAACGGTCAGAAACAGACTCCATGAGGGTGGTATGAGGGCCCGACGTCCACAGGTGGGGGTTGTGCTTACAGCCCAACACCGTGCAGGACGTTTGGCATTTGCCAGAGAACACCAAGGGGTGGCATTTCTTTGGGGGGGCCGCACAGTCCTCCATGTGCTCGCCAGAGGTAGCCTGACTGCCATTAGGTACCGAGATGAGATCCTCAGACCCCTTGTGAGACCATATGCTGGTGCGGTTGGCCCTGGGTTCCTCCTAATGCAAGACAATGCTAGACCTCATGTGGCTGGAGTGTGTCAGCAGTTCCTGCAAGAGGAAGGCATTGATGCTATGGACCTGAATCCAATTGAGCACATCTGGGACATCATGTCTCGCTCCATCCACCAACCCCACATTGCACCACAGACTGTCCAGGAGTTGGCGGATGCTTTAGTCCAGGTCTGGGAGGAGATCCCTCAGGAGACCATCCGACACCTCATCAGGAGCATGCCCAGGCGTTGTAGGGAGGTCATACAGACACGTGGAGGCCACACACACTACTGAGCCTCATTTTGACTTGTTTTAAGGACATTACATCAACGTTGGATCAGCCAGTGGATTTCCACTTTAATTTTGAGTAACTCCAAATCCAGACCTCCATGGGTTGATAAATTTGATTTCCATTGATAATTTTTGTGTGATTTTGTTGTCAGCACATTCAACTATGTAAAGAAAAAAGTATTTAATAAGAATATTTAATTCATTCAGATCTAGGATGTGTTATTTTAGTGTTCCCTTTATTTTTTTGAGCAGTGTATATCCTATGCAAAAAACATCTACATTTAAATGGTATTAATATTAATTTGCATATATTTCAGTTAAGACCTCTATATTCCCGTTAATTCCCATATATTCCCGTTAATTCCCACAGAAAGTTTCCACCTCTGAATATTCCCCAAAATGTCCAACCCTAGTCATGTCCACAAAACGCTACAATAAATACTGCAGTATACTACAGTCATCATGTCCACAAAACACTACAATAAATACTGCAGTATACTACAGTCATCATGTCCACAAAACACTACAATAAATACTGCAGTATACTACAGTCATCATGTCCACAAAACACTACAATAAATACTGCAGTATACTACAGTCATCATGTCCACAAAACGCTACAATAAATACTGCAGTATACTACAGTCATCATGTCCACAAAACACTACAATAAATACTGCAGTATACTACAGTCATCATGTCCACAAAACACTACAATAAATAATGCAGCATACTCATGTGGGTTCTGACACCTCCCATTCCCTGGTAAGCAGCCTGCCCCAGAAGCATCACAGTCAGGATGTGAAGATGAGGAGGAGGAGACACTTGGGTGGGGGACTGAGCCCGACAGGATCAAACCTTTGTTCTGCTGTTTCCAGGAAAGCAGCAGCAGTAGCGGTTCTCACAGTGTGACAGGTATGTGTGAGAAGACGGGCCCTGTGTCAAGAGAACAGAGGGGTTCATTAATACGGAGATAGGTTCTCTTTTGATGAGTTCATAATCAGTTCAGCAGCAGTCTGGAAGTAGCGCACTTTACAAGACTGTTCAAAGATGACATCTGAGGAGAGCCAGCCAAGCCAATAATCCCACTTTCAGAACGCAGGTCTTTCCTCCTAGATCAATCCCAGATCGAAACATCAAATAGAAACGGCTGCTTTCTCTCTTTTTTAACCCCCAACCCCCCTTCCTCCCTCCAAGAGAACGGAGAGGTTCAGTAATATGAGGACAGGTCCCTCCCTCCCAAAAATCACTTACTAGATGGGATTAAACAAACTAGCAAAAGTGTCATTACCGCTGGGACTGAGGGGGAGGGAAGGAGAGAAGGGTGGGATATATTCCTGTGAAATGTGGCATATTTTCCCCCAATTGAAGGCTCCAGTTAAGAGCAGAGCATTATTGATAAGACTGGTGCTCCTGGTCCAGCGTTGTGCCTAAGGGCCCAGAGGGAAGCAATCCACAGAAGTGGGGCTTTCATGTTCATCTGTGTACCAGAACAAAGTGAAGATTAAGTCGCTGCTTTCATCCACCGAGCGGGAGAGAGGGAGGGACGGAGGGAGGGAGTGTTTTAAAGTACCTCTGGGGAGGCCCTGCCATGGCGCACTACATCGCACTGATACAACCGCCATCTCTAGAGATGCCACTGCACTGTCACCCCAGGAGCCCTTCTCATGAGTTCTGCCCTGCCTGACAGTAACCATAGTGGCACTAGCGCTTAGCGCTTACCCTAAGAGAGTGTGGGAACGTTCCCACAACAGGCACTGCTATGGTAAGATGGCATGCATTGATCACGTTTAATCATGTCATTCATTTTGATTTACTGCACATGCAATTACAGGACCAGCTATCCATCTCAGGATATTTCTTAATCGGAGCAGGAATTGAGAATCACCATTGTCCATGTTTTCAACAACTGCAGTAGTTTCTTTTTGGGTGGGTGATCATTGAAGCTGTTCTCTATCCATTTTTCTCTTTACTCAGACCATATTTATATTCTGACCACTGACTAGCCCAGTCAGTTTGCATTGACGACTGTCATTTCCGGAGGCAAGGATCAGACCTGAGTCAAATCACAGATATGTAGGAAATAATGTTTCATCTGTCTCTAAGGTTTATAAGTAGATTACCTTTTGTAATTCGTTTTGTTACACCAGTCAATAAGCGTCCGATGCAAATGTGGTTCATTTGTATTTGAATTGATGTCCTGTCCCCATTAACTTATGCCTCTAATGCATTCTGGTACATTAGTAAATAGACCTGCTGGATTAATCATTAGTTTGTTGGGATCATTTGCTTTCCTGGTGCTTAATCGAATCTCTGACGTTGGAAATAAGGACAAACTTCACCTGCCTCCCTTCCCCCTTGGACACTCAAAAACAAGTAAGAGTAATTCAGAGACTTGTGATGCTCTTCCCTCGATGCTCTGTTCAGCGAGCACCACTTCCATATTGTCCATATAAAGGAGTCCTGTCTGACAACCACCCAAACAAATATGAGACTTTCCTTGGTGATCTTTGGTTCTCTATGTGGTTTAGAAAGTAGATCATTTGACATTCTTTTTGTTACCTTCCTTCAATCCACACTCCACTCCCCCTTATCTTCCTCTCTCACGATGAGAGTGATAATTAACGGCTTTTATGTCTTGAGAATAAAACTCCTAAAACAGCTCCTTGCGCATTATTTATTTAGGTGTAATTAATTGAAGTGGACCTGGATAGAATTCAACAAGGCGAGAGGCTAAGGTTTCCATTCCTCCTTTAAGAGAAGCTCTCCAATCCTTGTAAACTAAAGGCTAGTCTGTGTGACCGTCCGTTCTCTATCTGTTACAGACAGCTAGTACTGAATGGAGGAGCGTTGCGGAATAATGGAGAGCAGTAGGTAACATGTCCTGCATTTATACACAGTTATGCTGGTCTATTCTCTCCTGGTCATTAGGCCATGGGGTTTGTGTTGGTTTGCATAATGAGTGTATTCTGTGGCTTTGCTGAGAAATGTCAGAGCTGTGAAATTGAAATAGATAGCTGTAATGGAAGACTGACAGCTCATCATCGGCTGGTGGTTAATGCACGTGGGTTTGCAACAGAGATATCCTGTATGTCATCACCTCTGATTCAGTGGATGAAGAGATGATACATGGGTCATTGTCCCTGGTAGGTGTCTAGTCTGTGTTTTGAATATAATGAGGACAGCAAGGAAGTGGAGGGCCTTGCTTTTAGATGTTGGCAGGGTCATAGCAGTCTGTTTTTGTCTTTGAGGTATTCAAAATCACAATCATATCTAATGCCTTTTAAACTCTGCTGTAATGCGAGGCATAGCTATTTATTTTTCATGTGAGATATGGCTATTTTATGCATTGCATTTATGCCTAGTGGATGTTTTGGGTTTAGAGAGAATGTGCCTAGAATAAGCAGTAGCCAGGGCTGGGTGTCTTTGTGTGTGTGTGTGAGGGACATGACTGGGAATACCAATACTTCCCACGCACCTACTGAATGTACATGGCCCCTGCACTCTAAAGACCCTGTCAGTATCTCCCCTCCCTCTTCTAGTGTACTTTAGTATAGGCTATTTAGGCAACACAACCACCACTACCGTTACCATCAAACCAAAGACCAACACTGCCGTAGACAGGTGTAACACGTTTATCACTTTAACATGTGTATTTGTAGCTACCTCTAAGGCAGCAATGGCCTGTAACAACCTTGTGGTCGACTTGTATACATGTATACATTCAATAGGTGACGCATACTCATCCAGTATTGGTTCTTTACCAGGGAAGCAGACACCTTTGATATCTGGACACTACACCTCACTGTCTTTAAAATGTGAAATCTACACACTACATTAAACACAAATAGGTCAGCTATAGGTACAGTATACAGTGCATTCGGAAAGTTTTCAGACCTCTTGACTTTTCCACATTTTGTTACGTTACCACCTTATTCAAAAATTTATACAATTAAATGTTTTCCTCATCAATCTACACACAATACCCCATAATGACAAAGTGAAAAAAGTTTTTTAGACATTTTTGCAAATTTATAAAAAATAAATTACAGAAAGACCTTATTTACATAAGTGTTCGAAGTTGAGCTCAGATGCACCCTGTTTCCATTGATAATATTTGAAATGTTTATACAACTTTATTGGAGGCCACCTGTGATAAAGTCAATTGATTGGACATGAGTTGGAAAGGCAAACACCTGTCTATTTAAGGTCCCACAGTTGACAGTGCAGGTCAGAACAAAAACCAAGCCATGAGGTCGAAGGAATTGTCTGTAGAGCTCCAAGACAGGATTGTGTCGAGGCACAGATCTGGGGAAGGGTACCAAAAAAAGTCTGCAGCAATGAAGGCCCCCAAGAACACAGTGGACTCCATCATTCTTAAATGGAAGAGGTTTGGAACCACCAAGACTCTTCCCAGAGCTGGCCATCCGGCGAAACCGGGCTTTGTTCAGGGAGGTGACCAAGAACCCAATGGTCACTCTGACAGAGCTCCACTCCATAGCTGTGCAACGACGCTCCCCATCCAAACTGACAGAGCAGAATGGGAGAAACTCCACAAATACAGGTGTGCCAAGCTTGTTGCGTCATACCCAAGAAGACTCGAGGCTGTAATCGCTGACAAAGGTGGTTCAACAAAGTACTGAGTAAAGGGTGTGATTACTTATGTAAAAGTGATATTTCTGTTTTTTTTAACATTTGCAAAAAAGTTCTAAAAACCTGTTTTTGCTTCATCATTGTGGGGTATTGTGTGTAGATTGATGAGGGGGAAAAAACAATTCAATGCATTTTAGAATAAGCCTGTAACCAAATGTGGAAAAAGTCAAAGGATCTGAATACTTTCAGAATGCACTGTACATTCATTCAACTAAAAACCTGGTGCGTCTGAAATGTATTCTCTTCCATGTTTCGAGCACTACTTTTCACCCATAGGGGTCTAGTCAAAGTAGTTCACTATATCTAGGGATAGGGTGCCATTTGGACACAGCCCTGTGGCTGCCTCCCTGGCCTGCTAGCTGTTCTGTTGTGTTCCGCTTGGCAGATGACTCAGTCATCAGCCAGGATGTGAGATGAAGTGGTTTTACTAGTGGGCAGCCATTATGTCCTGTGTGTTATATTTTAAACAGCACAACTCAAACAACGGCTCCCATTGTACATGTACTGTAGCCCTAACCCGTAACCCACCCTCTGTGAGCTCCTTTTGTTTTCAAAGCAGCCAACCGTCACCCAGGTACATCTATCTCCTTAATGGATATTTTTGTATAACTTAGTTCGGAACCAACACTGGCAATGATGTGTGTGCGCAAGTGTGTGTGTGCGCAAGTGTGTGTCTGCACAAGTGTGTGCGTGAGTATCTGTGCGTGTGTGTGCGTACACATGTGGATATAGCAGGAGGAGCCAGGCAGGACACACGGGCCCTTAAAAAGAAAGATTAATAACCCACCGCAAATGATGTCATAGTTAAGTGTTTTCCTTTGTATTTACACATCCGCCTGGGCTGTCAGACCGCTGCCTGGTCGTCTTTCTGCTGAGAAATGAAAATGGCGCATCCTGACACTAATGCATCACTAGAAATATTTGAGATGAATAAAGAAGCCCTGGCATGCTTTCCCTTCCTCTCCTGTCCTGCCTGCAACAGAGAGGCATCGCAAACACTCCATTTGACATAGACATGAAGGCAAACGCATCTCTAATCAAGACAAAGGAGATGATTGTGGACGTCAGGAAAAAGAGGACTGAGCACGCCCCCATTCTCATGGTGTCCACATCACCAACAAACTAACATGGTCCAAGCACACCATGACATGACAAAACCTATAGGCTTCACGAAAAAATCTATTTCCCCTCAGGAGACTGAAAAGATTTGGCATTGGTCCTCAGATCCTCAAAAGTTTTACAGCTGCACCATCGAGAGCATCCTGACTGGTTGCATCATTGCCTGGTATGGCAACTGCTCGGCCTGCGACCGCAAGGCACTACAGAGGGTAGTGCGAATTGCCCAGTACATCACTGTGGCCAAGCTTCATGCCATCCAGGACCTCTATTCCAGGCAGTGTCAGAGGAAGGCCCTAAGAATTGTCAAAGTCTCCAGCCACCCTAGTCATAGACTGTTCTCCCTGCTACCACACCAAGTCTAGGTCCTGAACATCTAGTCAAATGGCTAAACAGACTATTTGCATTGCCCCCCCCCCCCCTCCCATCTCCACACCAATACCACTCTCTGTTGCCATCTATGCATAGTCACTTTAATTAACTCTACCTACATGTACATACTACCTCAACTAGCCGGTGCCCCCGCACATTGACTCTGTACCGACACCCCCCTGTATACATTGTTATTTTTTGCTGCTGCTCTTTAATTACTTGTTCCTTTTATCTCTTATTCTTATGCATATTTTTTGAAACTGCACTGTCGGTTAGGAGCTTGTAAGTAAGCATTTCACAGTATTCGGCATATGTGACTATTAAACATGTATTTGCTTTGATTTAGTCTCTGCTGAATGCAAATAATGTTATTTTCATTATTTTTTTCTTATCCCTCCTTTGATGGAAGAGCAGGGAGGGGAAGAAGGAAGGGTGGAAGTCTCCTTCAGTCAGTGCAAACTAATGAGACATATTAATGACATTAGACCTTAATTCAATGTCTGCATAATTCATAATAATTGATTGCTGCTGCTTTAAAGGAGTACCTTTTTCAGGAGAAAAATGATCCCATTAGTACAGGTTTAATCTAAGCTGTCAAAACACCCAGCTCTGACTCCATCCCCGCTATGTTAATTGTCATAAGCATTTCAGATTGATTAGTCTTATATTTTGAAGTGAGCTTTCATTCATAATTTCCCTTGGTTTAAGTAGACGTTTCACAGAGATTATTTTTTCAAGGCACCAGAATTGGAATACCTTCCCTTGAAATCATTTTTTATTCTCCACATAAGTGAGGGGGGCATTTTAAACAGAATACATTTTCAAGATAAATATTTCCAGAGTTTGAAATTCATCATGGATATCGATTTAATCGCTCTCCCTTCTTCTTTTTTTGTTCTGTCCATTAGGCCACCAACATAGAATAATGTTACTGGGACTTTTCAGTGCACTCAAACGCATTCCTTTCTGGGAAACATTTTAATAAACCCAGATTTTTGTTTCATTTTTTATTTATTTTTTAGATGTTGGGGGACATATGGAAGGGTATGACTGTAGTGTAACAACATAGTGTAACGATCTGGGTGTACTGGGTGCGAAGTCAGGCGCAGGAAGCAGAGAGTTCAGGGTAGTGCTATTTAATGAACAAACGGCGAACATAAGCCACCCCACGAAAACACAGGGCGCACACAAAAACAAATAGCCCAAACACGGGGACTAAAACAGTCCAGGAAAAAACCCACGAACAGGAAAAACCATTAACCTCTAACGTGCACACTAGTCACACAAACAATCCCGCACAAAGAGCAGGCGGGCCGGCTGGCTAATAAAGCCCAACTAATCAGCAAATAAACAACAGGTGTAACCAATAAACAGACAAGGAGGGGGAGGAAAGAATCAGCGGCAGCTAGTAGGCCGGTGACGACGACCGCCGAGCACCACCCGAACGGGAAGGGGAGCCACCTTCAGTAGGAGTCGTGACACATAGTAACTAATGTGCTGTGGAAATCAGCAATTAAGCTGTGGAAATCAGCTTTACTCGTGTTCTTCCATTTTGTCTGACTTTTCTAGATGATAAACATCAATGTTATCCTTAGTAATCAGAAGTGTTGAATTAAAAACAAATATCACAAATGTTGAGTAAAGCCTGATACAGGTAACTGCCAAAATGAAGGAAACACCAAAATAAAGTTTTCAATAGGGCGTTGGGCCACCACAAGCCAGAGCAGGTTCAATGCACCTTGGCATAGATTCTACTTAGGTTCTGGAACTCTATTGGAGGGATGCGACACCATTCTTCCGCAAGAAATTCCATCATTTGATGTTTTGTTGATGGGGGTGGAAAATGCTGTCTCAGGCCCCGCTCCAGAATCTCCCATAAATGTTAAAATGGGTTGAGATCTGGTGACTGACACACACACACACACACACACACACACACACACACACACACACACACACACACGCACACACACACACACACTTTAAACTCCCTATGGTCCTTTGAGACCCCTCTTTCATAGTCACTAAGATATCTTCTTCTAATCATAGTAGCCAAAATAATGAGCATCTGGGCATTTTGGCATTTCTTAATTAACTCAGGAACCATACCTGTGTGGAAGCACTTGCTTACAATATACTTTGTATCCCTCATTTACTTAAGTGTTTATTTAGCTGTTACCTGTATGTTCTCCGCATCAGTCTGTATGGTTGTGAAATGACTGGCCGGTCCTGACCTTTGGCCCATCATTTTATGTGTAGAAATCATGGTCGTTAGAAATGTCTATTGAGTCTATTGAGGCCATATAAGTAAGTTCAATGGAGTGTATTATATGTCAAACGCCATATGGTCCGGGCAGATCCTCAAGGATAAAATCAGTCATTTGATTCAGGTGGAACATGTATTATACTCTTCCTACCGTCTCTGCTTCGGCCTCTCCATGTTATAGACATACTGTATGTTTATGTAATCTAGTATCCTTATACCTTTCAACTGTGATTAGTCCTGTATCATCTTTACAATCCTCATTACATTAGAAGTATTGTTTTCACAAGTAAATATTTCAGTCATGTAATCCATTTGAAAAGCAATGATGTGTGTACAGTATTTGGCTAGCTTCATGGGTTCTTAGCAGCACTTCATGGTATCCTAACCAAGCAGGGGATTTTGATAAATAACAATTGAATTTTGTTCCAGCTGTGACATGTTGATTGATCAAAAACCTCATGGCTAAGGCCTCCCTTCCCTCCCATCTTATTTATCCTTTGTCAAATGGTTTCAAAATCAATACCAGCCTTGTACACAACCATTTCTGCTGCAGGCACTCAGAGGAAAAAAAGAGGAAGGAAAAACACACCTGCTCTCTGGGTGATTGTTACTAATTTTTCCTGTCAAAGCTGTTTGAACACAGAATAATTATTCAGTGGTATGGTTGCAGGGCACGGCAGATTATTCTACAATCCATTTAGATAACTTGGGAGAGGGGTCGGAAAATGAATCGCCCCAAACCAGACAAGTTGATCTGGCAAGGTGATACATCTGAGACCTGGGAGAATAACTCAGTTTAAAGATGCTACATGGACTGCCACAGACTGGATTGCGGTATTGAAGCCAAGGGAGCAAGCCTCTCCTTACTGTGCAGATAGGTCAAGGCCTATGTCTTCAGCGAGTTATGAGAGGCCAGGCTCTTTAGGCCTGGTGCTGACAAAAACCCATCTTTTAGAATGACTTGATTGTTGACTTGCCTAGTTAAATAGAGGTTTAATAAACTTTAAAAACATTTTTTTTTTTTTATGTACCCAAATTTAACTTCAAGTTTTGCTACATTGGTTGTCATTGTTTTTAATGTTTTGTAATACCTTTATTGTTCAACATGGTATCAACTTTCTCTTATAAGTTAGAAATCCAATATTTACTTTGTAATCAACCCTGCCCCCATCCAGTGATCATGGTGTTGACATCATAGTAATGAACACCAGAGCCTTATATTGAGAGGTCCTCCATTATGGTGACATGTAGTAATTTGTTTTGTAGAGAAGATGTGCTTCTGCATGTCATTGTGTACAGCTTCATCCCACTCCCAGTGTCATGGTTCCGTCTGCCACAGCTGTCTGTCTGTGAGGGGAGCTTTCTCTCGCCCTCAGGGCAACCCAGCCCTCTGCCTCTGGGGACAACATAATGATGTGGTGAAATATAGGTCAGGATCAGAGACAACATGACAAATTGAATGGAAAGATGTGTCTTGTGAACCTGAAATGAAGGCAAAGGCTGTATTTGATGATGGTCCTAGTTGGTTTATAACTGTTGTTGTTGTTGAGTGTTTGGTGATTTGGTATTGTAATTGCTCTCCATATAGCATTCATATGCATTGTAATCTATGCATTGGTCCATTCATACTCATTGGTACGTTGATATAAGTACTTCATCTGTAACGTCCGGGGTGTAGTGGGTGAGAAGTCAGGCGCAGGAAGCAGAGAGTTCAGGGTAGTGCTAATACCTTTTAATGTACAACAACGGTAAACATATGCCAACCCCACGAAACACGGGGAACCCACCAAAACAAATCCAGCAAAAAGCCAAGCAAATAGGAAAACCGTGACACACAGACGTGTACACACGTACATCGAACAATCCCGCACAACCAGCAGGCGGGCCTGCTGGTAAATAAAGCCCAACCAATCAGCCTAAAACAAACACAGGCGAAACCAATAAACAGAAAAGGTGAAAAGGGATCAATGGCAGCTATTAGGCCGGTGACGACGACCGCCGAGCGCCACCCAAACAGGAAGGGGAGCCACCTTTTGGTAGGAGTCGTGACATCATCAAACTTGTAGTATTTCCTAAATTCTACAGATATGGATGTCTTCTCTCAGGTCCTACAGCTATAATCGTTCCACAGTTCTCATTTTATGTCCTTAACCAGTTGTTTAGCTGACTGTCAACGCTGTACAGCTATATGGCTCCTACGCAAAAACAAATGAGGGGAACACACTTCTGAATAAGTGTCCCAATGCCAGGCTCGATAAATAACTTCTACAGTGTTTATAAAAAGAAACAGGCTTTTATGAGTCATTCTTCAGGTACTTGAAACGAGCTCGGAGAATGACTAGTCGAACATTTTTATGTGTTTATTGAAATGAAAGTTTAAACCACTTGGAGATATTACTGTTAACCTGTCTGGCAGTTGGCTCCACAGCTGTAACCCAAGCACACAGTCTACATCCCAAATGGCACCCTGTCTACTACAGAGTGCACTGCTAGTGGCCTCCCTATGGGCCCAAGTAATGCACTGAATAGGGTGCCATTTGGGATACATCCACATTGTAAGTTAGCTTGTCAGCTTCCATAGCCTGTGACGGAGGGCTAAAGAGTGTTTATCAGACTGGATGGCTATGCCCTCAAGACAACCCTTTGCTGAGACACTAAACACATCATAACACTGTCTGTCTAGCACATGATTTGTTGCAAGGTCAGCGATTAATTTGTTCTCACTCATTTTTCTATAGATTTTCAGGGGTTGTTAAGGGACATTTGGATGGGTGCATATCATCAACCTTTCTCTCAATATTTGGAGAAAGGTTATTATTGACTGTACAGTATGCAATATGATTTGTACATGTGTAGTAGTGTATTGTGTCAGTCAGTACCTGGAATACTTGTATTAACTGTAGAGCAGGGATAAAGCAGATGGTACAGTCCAGCTTCCAGAGGAGTAGCCTTTGGGCTGACATCTCTGCTGGCTGCAGTGTGGTCATTAAAGAACCAGGGATGGAGGGAGGAGGAGGATGGATTTGATCCCTATTGCTTGGACAGCTGGGGGACATTACATTTTACGCTGAAATGATCATCCTCTTCAACCATTAGTGAGGGACGCTCCAGGAAGCACCTCCCTGGCCTCAGCCTGTATGTACACTTCACAATTAGCCTGAATTGGATGGAAGTCAGTCAGAGCCACTGAAAAACATTCTCGTTGTTCTGCTCCCCCCTCAGTCAGCACAGCTCAGCTTAGCTTAGCTTGGTTAATTATTATTGTTTTGGAAATCGACTCCAGTACGGATGTCATGGCAGAAGAGTTTATTTTAGGGAAGTAGCAGTGTTGTTGTGGGTGTTTGTGCAGCTGCCTTGGCTGATTGGCATGGAGTCAGGTGGGGGTGGGAGTAGGCAGAGGCGTGTGAGGGGGTAGCAGGAAGTGGCAAGCGTTCCTATGCCGACTGGCGGCCACACCCAAAGACACCCAGAAGTTTGCACCAGAATGTCAAATCTGCAGCTTGCTGTGAAAAAAGGGTTGTAAAAGTTTACTTAAATACTGTACACCATAACAAATATATTTGGCAGCTTAACAAGTCAGACAGCAAACAAACAACATAGTAATATGTAATAAGCCTTAACTTAGTTTGGCACTGAAAGCACATTGAACTTTAGTCAAATGTTTGTATTTGTATTTTCCGTAAATCAAAAAAGTCAACAACATTAAATAATTGAGAGGGATATTAATTATCTACCTGAATGTCGTGATTATATTGGGTGACTATATTGGACGGTGTGGCTGTAGACGTCTTCATTATTTCCTTAGAGAGGATAGCTAAGAGCACTTTGTCAAACTAGGTGATGCAGACCTCTTACTGGGCGACATCACCATCAATCATGTGAATTTTGGATCTCTCAATCTGCAGCTCCTCAGCTCTCCATCATACTTCCCCTAGCTCTGTCAGACAGCCACTGTAACACGCCGCAGAGCCATAATGGACTTCCTCCATTAATGGAAAAATAACATATCACACAATACAAATGAGTGGTGAGAGAAAAGTGAGAGGAGTTCAGAAATGCTGAGAGATAATTAGACTGTCCGGTGGCGGTGTTGCGTATGCTAGATTGATGGATGCTCTATAATTACCTTGGTGTTATTATTTCAGGGCCAGACAAAAAGAGAACCTGGTTCCTCTTTCTTTGAGCGCCGCAAATTCATTAATCTCATTAATGTGTGGAATTAATATCATTTTATCAGACATTCCAGAGCTGCTGGTGGTGTGTGTGACTTGGCCCATGATTCAGACCTGTCAGGAAGATGGGACACATCAATCTAATAAGACACAGCCTGGGCTCGCTGATCTGCCTCCCAGTCAGGGGAAAGTGTGTGCGTGTGTGCAGGTGTGTGCAGGTGTGTATGTGAGAATTTGCATGTGTGTTTTTGTACTGTAATGTGTATTATTATGACACCTACATTATTTTGCGTCTCTTCTCCTAGAGCAGAGTTTACTGGTGTTTCAGTGCCTTGGCTGGATGACCTGTAATTGTCACCTTCTTCAAAATGAGTGGACCAAGGCGCAGCATACGTAGAGTTCCACATATTTTAATGAATAAAGTGAAACTAAAGCAAATACAAAACAATAAAGAATAAACGAACCGTGACGACAATTCAGTGCTAACAGGCAACTAAACATAAACAATATCCCATAACCCACAGGTGGAAAAAATGCAACTTAAGTATGATCCCCAATTAGAGACAATGATAACCAGCTGCCTCTAATTGGGAATCATACAAATCACCAACATAGAAAATCAAACCTAGAACCCCACAGTCACACCCTGACCTACTCTACCATAGAAAATACAGGTTTTCTATGGTCAGGACGTGACAGTAATATACCGTTATGGCACAGTGCGATGAGTGGTAAATTAGGGCCTTATTCACCTGTCTGCTATTTCACCCGTCTAGCTCTTAGGATAATCGAGCCCTGGCAATTGGACCTTTTTGAAACGGTATTCTGCCAAACTAATATAGAAAGTCATTTACCAGGCTGTCTTAGTGTAACGGCATTCTTCCTCCTCCTCTGAGGATTAGCGAGAAGGATCGGAGGACCAATGCGCAACGTGGTAAGTGTCCGTAACGTTTATTTTAAGACATGAACTGAACACTATGAAAATGCAAAAAAATAAACGTGACCATGAATGAAACCGAAACAGTACCATGTGGCAACAAACACTCACACGGAAACAAACACCCACCGCTCAAAAGAGAAACCCAGGCTACCTAAGTATGATTCTCAATCAGAGACAACTAACGACACCTGCCTCTGATTGAGAACCATACTAGGCTGAACTCAAAACCCCAACATAAAAAAACACACATAGACTGCCCACCCCAACTCACGCCCTGACAATACTAAATAAAAACAAAACAAAGGAAATGAAGGTCAGAACGTGACACTTAGCCTCTAACTGTCACGACTTCTGCCGAAGTCGGCTCCTCCCCTTGTTCGGGCGGCGTTCGGCATATGGCGATCGACGTCACAGGCTTTCTAGCCATCGCCGCTCCATTTTTCATATGTCCATTTGTCTTGTCTTGTTTTCATACACACCTGGTTTTCATTTCCCCAATCAATCTACTTGTATTTAACCCTCTGTTTCCCTTCATGTTTTGTGTGTAATTGTTTTCATGTCAAGTGATGTTCGTTAAGCGCTTAACTTGATTGTTCCGTTTTTTTGAGCGTGTTTGTTTTGTTGTGCTCCCAGTTTGGAACTACAATAAAGTGCGCTTTATTTATCATTCACTGCTCTCCTGCACCTGACTTCGCATTCATACACAACTTGACAGAATTACACACCGATTGAATGGAGTCAGCAGGATCAGGTACCCTGATTAGATGAGTCGAGGAGCGTGTCCAGGAACATTCGGCCATGCCACATTATCTTGGTGCCATGATGGATCGTGTTGTCCAGACCATGGACCGCTGGGAGAGACAGGAGGTCTCTCCAGTGGCTCGACCAGCACAACCAGGGTTGTCTCCTCCCGTTCCATCCGGAGAGGATTCCGGGGGGATGCGTCTCTCTCTTCCAAGGGAGTATGACGGAACGGCAGCACAGTGCCAGGGATTCTTGCTACAACTGGACCTCTACCTGGCCATTGTGCACCCAGCTCCCTCGGGAGGGGAGAGAGTGGCCGCTCTTGTCTCCAGCCTCACAGGAAGAGCTCTGGAGTGGGCAAACGCTGTTTGGAGAGAAGGAGACACGGCTCCAGACCACTTAGAGGATTTCACCCAACGCTTCAGTGCCGTCTTCGACCATACACCTGAGGGCAGAGCGGTGGGGGAGAGGCTTTTCCATTTGTGGCAGGGGACGAGGAGCACCCAGGACTTCGCCCTTGAATTCCGAACCTTGGCCGCCGGAGCAGGCTGGAACGACAGAGCCCTCATCGACCACTATAGATGCAGCCTAGGAGAGGACGTCCGACGTGAGCTGGCCTGCAGGGATGCCACCATTACCTTTGACCAACTGGTGGATTTATCCATCCGGTTGGTTAACCTGCTGGTCACCCGCTGACGTCCAGAGGGGGCTCTATTGGTTCCATCATCCAGCAACCCCGCTCCGGTGCCCATGGAGTTAGGAGGTGCAGCGCATAGGGAGACGGGAGGAGGAGCCATCAAGTGCACCGTCTGTGGCCGCAGAGGACACTGCCGGTCGGTGCCGTGTTGGTTCCTCTGGGATTCGAGGCAACAGGCAGGGCACTATGGCATCACCCCAGGTGAGTTTGCACCACACTCATCCAGAGCCCTCTGTTGATCAACTGTTTGTGCCTGTTTGTTTCCCTGAGTTTTCCCCACATTCCCAGCATAAGGCGCTCATCGATTCAGGGGCAGCTGGGAATTTTATCGACAGAGCATTAGCCATTAGGTTAGGGATCCCCATTCTTCCTATAATTAGACCCTTCCCGGTACACACTCTAGATAGTCGACCATTAGGGTCCGGGCTAATCAGGGATTCCACCATCTCCTTGGCCATGGTTATGCAGGGGAATCATGAGGAGAGAATCCGTCTCTTTCTCATTGACTCACCTGCATTTACTGTGGTACGAGGCCTTCCCTGGTTGGCTCTGCATAACCCCACTATTTCCTGGCAACAGAGGGCTCTCACGTGGTGGTCGCGAGAGTGCTCAGGGAGGTGTGTAGGGGTTTCCGTTGGTGCTACTATGGTGGAAAGTCCAGATTAGGTTTCCACCGTGCATATCCCCCCCCAGAATATGGCAATTTGGCTCTTGCCTTCTGTAAAAGAAGGCGACTCAATTAGAGGTCGACCGATTATTCAGAATGGCTGATTAATTAGGGCCGATTTCAAGTTCTGTATTTTTGGGCGCCGATTTGCCGTTTTTTTTTTTTTGTATATCTTTATTTAACTAGGCAAGTCAGTTTTTCAATGACAGCCTAGGAACGGTGAGTTAACTGCCTTGTTTAGGGGCAGAATGACAGAATTTCACCTTGTCAGCTCGGGGGATCCAATCTTGCAACCTTAAAGTTAACTGGTCCAAAGCAATAACGACCTGCCTCTCTCTCGTAGCACTCCACAAGGAGACTGCCTGTTACGCAAATGCAGTAAGCCAAGGTGAGCTGCTAGCTAGCATTAAACTTATCTTATAAAAAACACTCAATCAATCACTAGTTAACTACACATGGTTGATGACACTACTAGAGATTATCTAGCGTGTCCTGCAAGCATACAAGTATCTGACTGAGCGGTGGTAGGCAGAAGCAGGTGTGTAAACAATCATTCAAACAGCACTTTCGTGTGTTTTTCCAGAAGCTCTTCGTTGTGCGTCAAGCATTGCGCTGTTTATGACTTCAACCTATCAACTCCCAAGATGAGGCTGGTGTAACCGAAGTGAAATGGCTAGCTAGTTAGCGCCTGCTAACTAGAGGGACGGAAGCTATACTGTTTCACTGGCAAAACTAAAGTGCCTATAAGAACATCAAATAGTCAAAGGTTACTGAAATACAAATGGTATAGAGGGAAATAGTCCTATAATTCCTATAATATCTACAACCTAAAACTTCTTACCTGGGAATATTGAAGACTCATGTTAAAAGGAACCACCAGCTTTCATATGTTCTCATGTTCTGAGCAAGGAACTGAAACGTTAGCTTTTTTACATAGCACATATTGCACTTTTACTTTCTTCTCCAACACTTTTTTTTTGCATTATTTAAACCAAATTGAACATGTTTCATTATTTACTTGAGGCTAAATTGATTTTATTGATGTATTATATTAAGTTAAAATAAGTGTTTATTCAGTATTGTTGTAATTGTCATTATTACAAATATTGGCCGATTTAATCGGTATCAGCTTTTTTGGTCCCCCAATAATCGGAATCGGTATCGGCATTGAAAAATCATAATCGGTCGACCTCTAGACTCAATTACGACCTCACCGACGGGGGATTGTGCAATAAATCTCCTGGCAGACGCTGCACTTCCCTGGAGTCACGTTTATCCCCTGTCGTAAGCAGAGACGGTGGCTATGGATACACACGTCTCTGAATCCCTGCTTCAGGGATACATTTGGCCCTCTACTTCACCTGCCTCAAAGAGTTAATTTTTTTGTGAAGAAGAAGGATGGAGGTTTACGCCCGTGCATTGACTATTGAGGTCTCAATCAAATCACGATGGGGTACAGTTACCCGCTACCTCTTATCACTACGGCGATTGAGTCGATGCATGGGGCGCGCTTCTTCACGAAACTTGATCTCAGGAATGCGTATAACCTGGTGTGTATCCGGGAGGGAGACGAGTGGAAGACAGTGTTCAGTACCACCACAGGGCATTATGAGTACCTTGTCATGCCGTACGGGTTGAAGAATGCTCCATCAGTTTTCCAATCCTTTGTAGACAAGATTTTCAGGGACCTGCACGGGCAGGGTGTAGTGGTGTATATCGATGATGACATTCTGATTGACTCCGATACACTCCCCGAGCATGTGTCCTTGGTGCGCAAGGTACTTGGACGATTGTTGAAGCATGACATGCATGTCAAGGCTGAGAAATGCCTGTTCTTTCAGCAGGCCTTCTCCTTCTTAGGGTATCACATTTCCACATCAGGGGTGGAGATGGAGAGTGACCGCATTTCAGCCGTGCGTAATTGGCCGACTCCCACCACGGTAAAGGAGGTGCAGTGTTATTTAGGGTTTGCCAATTACTACCGGAGATTTATCCGGGGTTTTGGCCAGGTTGCTGCGCCCATTACCTCATTGCTGAAGGGGGGTCCTGTAAGGTTGCAGTGGTTGGCTGAGGCGGACAGGGCCTTTGGGCAGCTAAGAGCTCTGTTTACTTCGGCTCCAGTGCTGGCCCGTCCGGATCCCTCTTTGGCATTCATAGTGGAGGTGGACGCATCCGAGGCTGGGATAGGAGCTGTGCTCTCACAGCGCTTGAAGAAGCTCAGTCCATCAAAGCGTATCTATGATGTGGACCGGGAGATGTTGGCTGTGGTTAAAGTGTTGAAAGCGTGGAGACTTTGGCTTGAGGGGGCTAAACACCCTTTCCTCATCTGGACTGACCACCGCAACCTGGAGTATATCCGGGCATCGAGGAGACTGAATCCTCGTCAGGCAAGGTGGGCCATGTTTTTACTCGTTGTTTGTTTACCTTATCCTACAGACCAGGTTCCCAGAATGAGAAGGCAGATGCACTGTCCAGACTATATGACACAGAGGAGCGGCCCATGAATCAGACTCCCATACTCCCGGCCTCCTGCCTGGTAGCGCTGGTCGTGTGGGATCTGGATGCATTGAGCAGGCGCTGCATAGGGAGCCCGCTCCCCTCCAGTGTCCCATTGGGCGTAAGTACGTTCCGTCTGCTGTCCGTGGCCAGTTGATCTCTTGGGCCCACAAGTCTCCCTCCTCTGGTCATCCTAGGAAACTATGCAGTATTTTGTTTTTTTACGTGTTATTTCTTACATTGGTACCCCAGGAAATCAGCCCCATCGCGGACCAGGATGTCTTGCTCCCAGACAGACTAAATAACTTTTTTGCTTGCTTTGAGGACAATACAGTGCCACTGACACGGCCCGCTACCAAAACCTGCGGGCTCTCCTTCACTGCAGACGACGTGAGTAAAACATTTAAACGTGTTAACCCTCGCAAGGCTGATGGCCCAGACGGCATCCCCAGCCGTGTCCTCAGAGCATGCGCAGACCAGCTGGCTGGTGTGTTTACGGACATATTCAATCAATCCTTATCCCAGTCTGCTGTTCCTACATGCTTCAAGAGGGCCACCATTGTTCCTTTTCCCAAGAAAGCTAAGGTAACTGAGCTAAACGACTACCGCCCCGTAGCACTCACGTCCGTCATCATGAAGTGCTTTGAGAGACTAGTCAAGGCCCATATCACCTCCACCCTACCTGACACCCTAGACCCACTCCAATTTGCTTACCACCCCAATAGGTCCACAGACGACGCAATCGCAACCACACTGCACACTGCCCTAACCCATCTGGACAAGAGGAATACCTACGTGATAATAGTGTTCATCGACTACAGCTCAGCATTTAACACCATAGTACCCTCCAAACTCTTCATCAAGCTCGAGACCCTGGGTCTCGACCCCGCCCTGTACAACTGGGTATTGGACTTCCTGACGGGCCGCCCCCGGTGGTGAGGGTAGGTAACAACAACTGCCAACATACTGACTCAACTCCACATGTATATACTGTACTCTATATCATCTACTGCATCTTGCCATCTTTATGGCATCTTGCCATCTTTTATCTAGCCACTTTTAACTATGCCACTTTATGTTTATATACCCTCCATTACTTATCTCATAAGTATATACTGTACTCTATACCATCTACTGCATCTTGCCTATGCCGTTCTGTACCATCACTCATTCATATATCTTTATGTACATATTATTTATACCTTTACACTTGTGTACATAAGGTAATAGTTGTGGAATTGTTAGGTTAGATTACTCGTTGGTTAATACTGCATTGTTGGAACTAGAAGCACAAGCATTTTGCTACACTCGCATTAAAATATGCTAACCATGTGTGTGTGACAAATAAAATGTTATTTTATTTGATTTATTTTGCTCGTACCCTTAAGTGATCCTAGCATAAATCCTAATTGGAAGTTATTCTATTTTTACCTAAATAACAACGTTGAAACAATATTCTAACATCGGCTGATAAATTGTCAAGTACTTACCTTCCCAAAGAGCCATGGACCTCCGACCGAGAGGCAAGAAGGACGCCCAAAACGTTGTTGATTCCCAAGATAACAATAACGCTACAGCTAGCAAGATTAGCATTAGCCCTCATAACTCAGATGACAGTTCCAGACTGTCTTGCGAGCCTGCCGACATGCTGGCTACTCTCCTCCGAGAAATTCAGGATGGTAACAAAGGTCTTTCTATGAAAATGTATAAGAAATCGGCTGAACTCCATTCTTCCATCGACGCCCTGAAATCCTCCATGAATGATCTCCTTTTGAGATCGACTGAGGCAGAGTTGCGCATTAGCACAGTTGAATATACCATCGTTCGACATGACCAGGTCTTGATACAACTGCAAAAGGACAATGCCTACCTCAAAAACAAGGTAGATCAGATGGAGAACCAGAGTAGACGTAGTAATATCCGTGTGGTGGGATTGAAAGAGGACAGCGAGGGCCGTGACCCGGTCCGTTTCTTCACTCAATGGATCCCGGAGGTCCTAGGCATAATCAACTTCACCAAGCCGCTGGAAATCGAACGCGCCCACAGACCATCACGAAACCCCGGCCAGATGAGCCCCCACGGGCCGTCCTGATCAGGTTCCTCCGTTTCCAAGACAGTGAGAAGATACTGCAACTCGCAAGAGCCAAAGGGGGCATCACCATCGATGGAAAGAGGGTCAGCCTTTTCTCGGATATGAGCACGGATCTCGCCAGACGTCGCAAGCAGTTCAGACCTGCCGCCAAAGCAATGAAGGAGAAGAACATCACCGGCTACCTCATCCACCCTGGGCGGATGAAAGTTCAGTACAAAGGCCGAAGCCATCTCTTCAACACACCGGGAGGAGTGCACACTTTTCTCACAGAACTGAACAACGTCTGAGCCAGGACGGTCTCTCTGGGGGATGAAATGAAGTTTGCTTTCTCTTATCCGGACTGAACTGCTGATATCTTCTGGTCACTATAATTGATTTCTACATTTTCAACTAACCGTATCTTTCCGGGGCGAGTTCCATTACATTTACAGGAGAGTATATTTTGGTTTAGTCCATATCCACTGGGCGAAGCAAATAAGTGGGCTTAGGCCCACTGCTTCCCCCCTCATTTATGTTAATCTTTCGAAAAGACACTCAAGCAGCCCTTACCGTGGGCAGTAAATATTCAGCCATAAATATCTATTCACAACGTTTGTTTTCAACTTAGAGAGCTCGCAGGTTTTAGTTTACGCCAAGGTTTAGCTAGTAAGAGCAAGATGGAAAGCGAGCAGCAACGTATCTCTACAAGTGTATTCATGTTTGATTGTTGGGATTGTTGTTTTAGTCTGACAATCGGGGTGGGTGGGATTTTTATTCCTTTTTTCTATGTTTATTGTTTCCTTCAAACCAAAGTTGAAACATTTCCTAATTATCTGTATTTGATAGATTTCCATTCAGTTACATATTTGAAACCCAACCTATGCTTAATCCACTAAAATATGTCACATTCAACGTAAAAGGCCTTAACAGCCCAATTAAAAGGAAAAGAGTCTATACATACCTTAAGAAATTAAAGGCTGACATTGTGTTTTTACAAGAAACACATCTTACAGGCAGTGAACACAAGAAATTGAAGAGGGAATGGGTAGGACAAGTTTTTACGTCCTCTTTTAACCCCAAAGCAAGAGGAACTGCAATTTTGATAAGTAGACACATCCCCTTCTGCGTCAACAACACCATCTCTGATCCCTCTGGCAGGTTTGTTTTGGTGCAGGGGCATATGTTTTCAGAGTCTTGGACCCTATTCAATATTTATGCTCCTAACTTCGATGACCATATGTTTATTCAGAATGTCTTCCTTCAGGTCGCTCAAGCACCACCAGGATGACTACTGGTTGGAGGAGATTTTAATTTTTGCTTAGATACAGTTCTTGATAGGTCCTCTGATAAACCCTCACTTCTTACCAAAGCCGGCAAGCTCACCATGTCATTCATGAAAGATCTCAATTTACTAGACATCTGGAGACAGTTGCACCCACAGGATAGGGACTACTATTTTTATTCACACCCACACAAGACACACACACGCATAGATAACTTTTTACTTTCGACACAACTGTTTCATAGAGTGTTAGATGTTGAGTATCTCCCCAGATTGCTTAGTGACCATTTCTCCTCTGGTATTATCAATCTCCATTCCTACCAAGGTAAATGGAGCATATAGATGGAGACTAAATTCTACACTCCTAAAGCAACCTGCATTTTGAGCATTCATCAAAGAGCAGATCAATATTTTTACTTTGACAAACAAACCATCAGCTCCTGACAGTTTCATTCTTTGGGACACATCGAAGGCCTATCTGAGGGGACAGATCATTTCCTATACTAAAGGGCTGAAGAAAAAACACGGTGTGGAACTGAATGCCCTTGAATCTGAAATCTCCGAGCAAGAGAAAACCTACCAAAGAGGCCCGACTAAAGATCTATACAGGCTTTTGGTAAACAAAAAACTGAAATATAATATTCTGAACACATATCAAGCTGAGAGGGCCATCACTAAATCAAAACAGCGTTATTACGAGCTTGGGGAGAAAGCTCACAAAGTATTGGCATGGCAACTGAAAGCAGAGGAAAGTAAGAGGACAATTAATGCCATAGAAATTCTTACTAATGAGATATCTTTCGACCCTACTGAAATTAATAATACTTTTAAGAAATACTATGAAGACCTCTACACTTCCCAATCAAGCGATGATCTATCAGAGATCGACTCCTTTCTCTCCTCTCTCAACCTCCCATGCCTGTCAGGGGAAGACGGCGAGCGCCTGAGTGAACACTTCTCAGTTCCTGAATTGTTGGAGGCCATTAAATCCTTACCTTCTAATAAATCTCCTGGGGAGAATGGCTTCCCTCCAGAGTTCTATAAAGAATTTAGGGAGCTGTTGGTCCCCTACCTTATGGAGGTACTTAAAAAAGCCAGGGAAGACAACTGCTTTCCAGAGTCCTTCTCTCAAGCAGTGATTACTGTAATCCACAAGAAAGGGAAACACCCGCTAAAGTGTGCCTCCTATAGACCAATCTCTCTCCTTAACACAGATTGTAAACTGGTCACCAAGATGCTATCTAAGAGACTGGAGTCATGTCTTCCCCTGTTGGTCAACCCAGATCAGACTGACTTCATAATTAATAGATTGTCCTCCAATAATCTCAGAAGGTTCTTAGATATAATTCACCTTGCTAACAAAAACAAAACACCTAGTGTCGCAGTCTTCCTCGACGCTGAAAAAGCCTTTGATGGGGTCTTGGAAAAGTTTGGTTTAGGTACCGTGTTTGTAAATTTGATAAAATCACTCTACAAATCTCCTAAAGATAGGATTGCTACCAATGGGATTACTTCCTCCTCTTTCCCTCTTTATAGGGGGAACAGACAAGGTTGCCCAATTAGCCCCCACCTCTTTGCCCTCGCCATCGAACTGTTGGCTGAGGCTATTAGAACGTGCCCTGACATACATGGCTTTGAGGTGGGCCCCCATACCCATAAACTATCACTCTTTGCAGACGACCGTATCTTATTTCTAACAAAACCAGAACACTCCCTCTCTTACTTGCAGATCCTACTACAGTGTTATAGTTCTTACTCTGGATATAAGGTCAATTTTGATAAAAGCGAAATCTTACCGTTGTCTCTCTTTGACCATCATACCATCAAGCACAAGTTTCCTTTTAGATGGTCGCCTATGGGCTTCACATATTTGGGCATAATGGTGGATGGTAATCTGAACAACCTCTATAAACTCAATCTGGCCAGTTTGTTGCAAAAGGTCGAGGTTGACCTTTGTAAATGGATGGACTTACCTCTCACTCTACTGTAAATTGATGGACTTACCTCTCATTAAAATGAATGTCCTGCCCAGATTTCTATATCTGTTTCAATCTCTCCCTATCCCTGTTCCCGCAGCATTTTTTTCCTCTCTCGACAAGCTGACCAGACGGTTTATCTGGCATGGCAAAATCCCTAGGGTTGGCCTGGATAAACTGACCCTTGATTACAGTCAAGGGGGCTTAAACCTCCCCAATTTTAGAATGTACTACTGGGCTGCACAGTCTAGGTTTCTGGCTCAGAGGTTTGACAATGGTCCCTCTCCCTCATGGTTGAACATTGAAAAGCTTGAGGTAAATGATGACACTGGGGCAGAATTGTTTTACAAATGGGGCAGAAAATATATAAAAACCATCACAGACAACCCTTTAATCAACAATAGATTGATTCCTATGTTTTTCCAGAATAGTAACTTTAGACCATGGTCTGATAAGGGGATCACTCTTCTGGAACATTGTTATGAGGAGGGAGTTCTTATGTCTTTTGATCAGCTGAAACAGAAATACCACTTGCCTAACGGACTTCTTTAGCTACCTACAACTACGAAACTTTATTAGGGTGACTCTCAAGGGACAATGGAACCTACCTAAGATGTCACCTATTGAACAACTCTGCCACGCAGACCAACCACTGTTCAAGACCATTTCCCGTGTATACAATGCTCTTATGTCAGGACTAACACTGCCTGGGCTAGATAAATCCCGACTTAGATGGGAAAAAGATCTGGGTATTGATCTTGATGAGGATCTATGGAGTGACCTATGCAGGGATGGTGTTACATCCACAATGAACTCCAGATACAGACTGATCCAGTTTAATTTCCTCCATCAGCTCTATATCACCCCATCTAGACTGCACAAGTTCAACCCAGATATCTCCTCCCTATGTTTTAGATGTGGCTCAGATGAAGGAACATTCCTCCATTCCACTTGGCAGTGTTCAAAACTATACGGTTTCTGGCAGGGGCCAGGCGATACCATATCCTCAATTCATGGGGTTGCATTCCCTTTAGACCCGGAGGTCTGTCTACTGGGTAACTTTACTAACACCAATCTTAGGCAAAGCCATACTATAAAGCTAACAGAAATATTGCTAGCGATTGCCAAAAAATGTATTGCCTTGAAATGGAAATTGGATTCCTCCCTGCCAGTTGCAATGTGGCTATCGGAAGTTAATAGTTGTATCCCTTTGGAGAAAATCACTTACTGCTTGAGGAATAAGTTAAAGACATTTTATAGAATTTGGCAACCTTTTTTTTTTCTTATTGTATGTTTGTATATATAATTATAATATATATATATTTTTTTACGCTCGTCTGTTTACTGTCACTTTGTCCTATCGTTATCTAATATCTTTTCACTTTTGTTTTGAATGTTCTTAATTGGAAAATTCAAAAATGAAATATTTTGGTGTCGAGGGAGTCTGTAGTGGTTTTCCTACCTTCCGCTATTGTAGTGGCGGTAGGTATGAAGAAGTTTACTTCATAGCTATGTTATCCACGGAGGAGCTAACCTCATGACGGAAGTACTCTTTAACTATTAGACCAGTCGTACGTGGTGTGATCATGGTTCATGTCTTCTAATAACCTTTCTCCTGAACGGACGGTTCTGTTTATTAGTGGCGTGTGTTAACCATTGGAAGAGTGCAATGGAGATTCCCTTCCCAGGGTTGCACTCTGAGTGACTCCTATGTTGCTATTATCAATAGCAATTTAACTTGTGAGGTTACGAATCCTCTTACTGAGTGTTGCTGGTCTGACTGCGGTATTGGTACTGGTACTCAAGGGGTCCAGTTGTCCTTCCAATTTATTCTGAAATGTTAGCCTACAGGGATGCATGATTAGAGCATTTTACTAGTTGTCGTGTAGTGGCTACTACACATAGCAAGGAATGATTATTGTTGTCATTTGTTTTGGAGGTGGACAAGTCCACTGGACTTCCTTTACGACCAGTGTGGTACACTTCAGCACTATCTTAGATGTGTTTTAAGATAATCCCCTTCTAGGGGCCTGTCTCCTCCTCACTGTTCTCATAGGGGAGTTTACAACTATATTTGATTTATGCTCTCCTGGCCTCGCACGGTGTTGTCCGTAGTCTCAGTCCCCCACAAAGTGGAAGGTGTATCATCGGAAGCAGAGTATACTCTGCGCATCAATGTTTTTCTTGCTGAGAGGGCCACAGTGCTTGTGGAAGTGTCCGAAGGGCAAGAGAAGTTCATCTCAACTACCGTATTGCACGACTGCAAGGAGGAGGGAAGTTGCTTATTCACAGAGACAGCTGGCTCGAAATCAGGAAAAGAATGGTCAATCAGATCGGCTGATGGAATGTGTCGAGATATCGTAATATCTCCTTGGATCGGGTTCTGCACCAAGAGGTTTCTAAACATCTTTTTCCCAAGGGGTGCTTTTGACAGATACCCCTCGTGAATGACTGCATTGCAACTAGCGTTAGGGGATGACAGTGTGGTCGGTGGAGATAGCTGTAGCCTGTGACCATACCTGGTTGGTTTTCCAATCCATCAATGGGAGTAACCGATCCATCAAGTCTGCGCCCAGTAACAGGGGTACAGTTTCGAGGCTGGTAACATACACAGGGTGAATGAGCGAGACGTCCTTGAAGTGTAGTTTCAGCATGACTCTCAATGTGAGAGGCGAGGTATTCTGAGTGACCCCTCAAAGTGTAGTGTCGCATCTTTCCACTTTTAATCAACGTTTCGAAACGTTGGCTTCAAAGCTCTTTTGAGATCATCAAACAACGTTTGAGAGATGAGTGATATTGTCGCACCCAAATCAATTAGCGCATGACAAGTTAATCAGTCCTCCAGGACAGTGTCCAGGTATGGTCGTTTCGATTCGTGTTTAGTGGACATATTCCCCACAAAGTGGAGTGGTCGTTCGCAACGACGTGATGTGTCATTTCTGTTCACGGTGGAAGCAGATCGACTTTTCAGATTTTGAGTGGGCTTGGCTTTAACGAAGCGTTTGACATTTTTCTTCGCAACCTAAGTATCAGAGTCTATAGACAAAGCCCATGGGCTTGTTTCTTGTTCAAGCAGGCCCTGGATAGGGTCTTGAATGAGAGCGGGAGAGATTTGAATTTTAATGTCCTTGCTATGGGTGTTAATTCCTGCGGACCTGGTGTCCGGTAATTCCCCGTCTAGTCCTTGTGACTTATCTTTTACCCTTTTCTCAAATGTTTCTCGCTTTAGTTCTTCACGTAGTGGAACTTCAGGAGAACATTAGTCTACGTTTTGATCATCCTTCAACCCTTTGTTACCCTTGTGCTCTGACACTTTGTGTGGGTTGGGTGCAGGAACGTAGTGAACAGGTCGATTGTAGCGGTAGTCGTTTTGATGGTGATGTACTTTACAGTTATTTAGACCGCGGTGGTTATTGGATTCGTGGTTTCATGGTAGACATTGTTGTTGTGCGTCATCTCTCAACGCTCCAATACCTGATAATGCACCCTCTAACTGGAGTGTGTGCTCCTGGTCAAACTTCAAAACCCGAGTGGTCAGGGCTCTTAGTGTTGCGAGCTTTTGATGCCTCAAAAGCTGTGCCTGCAAGCTCTCTGAGTGGTAAGATAGGCAAGCCAACGTGGGCTGCAGGGCCCAAGTAGGTAATGAAGGTGGGATACATGTTCGACAGAAACGTGTTTAAACGGTAACAGTTCTTCCATTCCTGTTTCAGTGAGTAGGCCAAAAGTAAGCTGAACGAAGCCTATGATAGTACGCTTGTGGGTGTTCGTTCCGAGCTTGTTTGACCGTGTTAGCCAGTGAGCTATTGTGTTTGCTAGTTGCAGAACCACTGAATTCTAATTTCAAAGCTGTGGCAAGTTTAGCGTAGTCATTTAGCACGTGTTGCTGTTGTAGGTGAAGGAACCTTGTCACGTGTCTATTCGACGTTCACTTCAACAGGTAAACCCTGTCAGAACCCGTAGCATTCGGGTAGCCATCCAACGCGTCCTCTATGTTAGCTAGGAACATCTCAGTATCGTTTGGCTGACCTGGAACGGGATCAAAGGTGGGGAAATTCTTGATGAGTTTGTCAAGGTATTCCGCGTTAAGTGGGCGGAGAGGGATGGCTTCATCCTGTGGGGAAAGTGGGGCCGAAAGGCCAAGAGGAGAAGACAAGCTTTGGCTTTGTTGGCCAAGAGGCGTCATATAACTCAGTGCCGAATGGCCAAGAGGAGAAGACTGAGGGACACTTGATGGAGGCAATGTCTGAAACCTATCGTATTCACTCCTTTGAGTACCGGGCTCCGGTTGCTTGGATGGATAGTCACGCTGTAGAGAGTGACCATTCTGGACTTCCTCCAGATGGTACCTAAGGGTGGTATTCTGCTGCATTGCAGAGTCCACTTGAGCGCTTAGAGTACTGATTTTGGACACATGAGTGTCACACTTGCTTCTTTCTGTCTCAAACTTATCTCAAATCAAATCAAATTGATTTTTATAGCCCTTCTTACATCAACTGATAGCCAAGGTCACTGATTGCCCACGCTGAAATCATGCGAAAGTACCCAGGGCGGGACTTCCGTTCCGCAAGGAGGAGGAATTACAATGTGGCACAAAACAAGATGGCTGTTTTTCCCTTTGTTAGCTTAACATCCCGTGCAAGCTAATCCTACTTTATGCATGAAAATGCACAACATAGGATTCCCTTGGCAAGGGAAAGGTTTTACTCATAACATATTATGTCCCCTTTCAGCATTATTTTGACAATGTTTTAACCGGCAAACAACGAGCTGCACCGTGGTCTACTCGCATGGAAACACGAGAGAGACAGAGATAATTACCTCTGATCAAGCTAATATCTCCTGAATTTCGATCAGCTGGCTCTTTGTCCTCACTCGAGAAATGAATAATGACCGCGTCTGAAACGCGCGAGGCAGAAATAGCCCTGCGTTTGCCCAAACGCTGTATTTCTCAGATTTCTATAATTAGCTTTATCAGCCCTCATACAGAAATGTATTCGTTTACGGTACCCACTGACTAAGTCAGAGAACAACACAGAGGCGGGGAATCTTCAGCACACACACCACCAATCATTTCTGTCTCCAACTCCCATAATGTGTATAATAAACTTGGTATATTTTGTAATCTGCTTTTACATTTTATATAGGCTGAATCAAAATGAAAGCCTCATCCTATTTTAGATTCCTCGCACAGGGGCTCCATAAATGTTGTGTCTTTGGCTATGCCGGATTAAGTGATATGACATGCTATTCTATAAAATCCTTTCTCTGTAATTAATATTACCTGATTGAGCTAATCATGTAAATGTAATTAACTAGAAAGTCAGGGCACCACGTAAGAATATTTATAGAGCAGTTATCTTCCAAATAAACTCTTAAAGACCTAGTAATATTTTACATCAATAGCAGTCAATATTACTCGTCAGCTTATTTCAGTCTCATCTGAAAGTTATTAATCGTCACCTTATTTCAGTCTCAACCAAGAATTTACAACTTTCAGATATCTTCACGAACCCTGGCTAACAAGTTGAATCAGCAATACAATATTGGGTGGAATTATTTATTCACTAAATGCCTAACTAATCACACAGAATTACATATACACAGAATGAATCATACCTTGATTACAAATGATGTCATAAAGGAAAACGTCCCTGGTGGACGGAACAGATATGACAGCTGGTTACACAAAGAAAAGGGGATTGGGTTTGAGTGAAAGAGCGGGAAGACTGAAGAACAAAGGGAGAAGCTATGTTTCTATCGGGCCGTAGGCAGCTACTCTATCGAAAATACAGAATCTTATGCATTCTAAATTACCGCCCATTTGGAAAAGGAAAATGCAATAAATATCTACTCTGAGCTGCGCTTTAATAGGTTGGTGGTAGATGGAAGGCCGTGTTGCCCAACAGAGTCCTTTGTCCTTTAATCATACTCTGCTCTCCCGCACCTGACTTCGCCTTCATACACCTCTTGACACTAACCCTCTGACTCTCCAGCTTATTCAGGTGCATCATGATAATGAGTTGTAATTTTGCTAAATTCCAAACACGTTATTATGAAAAATATAGTTTATTGTCTAAAAGCTTTCGTGAAATCTTTAACTATAAATAGCATTCCCACTATCAGATGTTAAATGTGGCCTTGTTGGTGGTGCTCTCATGTTGAATTGATATAGATTCTTACCAACATATTGTGAAGAACAATATTACATTTTAAGAATATGGCAGAATACAGTATACACATCTCACCACAGAGACACTACTAAACTACCCTTCCCAGTCTCCATGCACGTCCATATTTGTCTTGTCTGTTCAATGTGTTTGTGGAGACAGCAGTGTTCCGGTAATAAGAGGAGGACACTACTGTCTTATCTAGAGTGGATGTGGTGTCACGACTTCTGCCGATGTCGTTACCTCTCCTTGTTCGGGTGGTGCTCGGCGTTCGACGTAACCGGTCTTCTAGCCATCATTGATCCATTTTTCATTTTCCATTGGTTTTGCCTTGTCTTCCCACACACCTGTTTTCAATCCCATTCATTACCTGTTGTGTATTTAACCCTCTGTTTCCCCTCATGTCTTTGTCAGAGATTGTTTATTGTCAGTGTAGTGTTTTTTGTATAGGTGCGCGACGGGTCTTCGAACCCATATTTGTTTATATTAAATGTTATTTTTAGTGTTATGGAGTATGTTACTTGGACCTATATTAAAAGACTCCATTTTACACTCCGTTTGACTCTCCTGTGCCTGACTTCCCTGCCACCTATACACATGTATCTGACAGAATCTCTGACCAATATATATGAAGTCAGCAGGAGAGGACACTACGCTCATGGAGGTGGAGGAACGCGTTCGGGAACAAGCGGAGGAGATTGACTGTTTAAGCTCTGTCATGGTTCGCATTGTCCAGAATATGGATCGCTGTGAAAGACAGGGAGTTTCTCCAGCGCCACCACCACCACCACAACCGGAATCTCCCTTGAACGCTTTTTCCCCTCCGGAACCGAAGATCCATTTATCCCTACCCACGGGATACAACTGAGATACTGCCGGCTGCCAGGGTTTCCTCCTTAAGCTGAACTTGTATCTGGTCTCATGCCTCACCGTGAAAGCCCTGGAATGGGCCAGAGCTGTGTGTAGAAGGGAGGATGCACCCGCCAATTCCGGATAGTATTCGACCATCCACCCAAGGCAAAGCAGCGGGTGAGCTCCTCGGCGCTGGATGGAGCGACATGGCCCTGATCGACCATTACCGTTGTAGTCTACGCGAGGACATCCATCGGAAGCTGGCCTGTAGAGACGCCACCCTCACCTTCGACCAGCTGGTGGACATGTCCATCAGACTGGACAACATGCTGGCTACTCGTGGATGTCTAGATTGGGGTCTGGTTGTTCCATCCTCCCGCACCCTCTCTCCCGAACCTATGGAATTGGGAGGGATGGTGCGCAGGGAGACTGGAGGGGATTCCCGCTCGAGCACCATTCATGGTCGCAGAGGGCACACTGCTGGTCGGTGCCGGGTTGGTTCCTCTGGGAATAGAGAAGGCAGGCAGGGCATTCTGGCATCACCCCAGGTGAGTAGGCACCATTCTCATCCAGAGCCCTCTGTTGCACTAATGTTTGTCTCTGTCTCTTTTCCTGATTTTTCCCTGCATTCCCAGTATAAGGCTCTAGTAGATTCAGGTGCGGCTGGGAATTTCATTAATAAAAGTTTAGCTCATAGTTTAGGGATCCCTATTATTCCTGTGGATATGCCTTTCCCTATTCATGCCTGAGATAGTCGACCATTAGGGTCAGGGTTTATCAGGGAGGTAACCGCACCTTTATGTATGATAACGCAGGAGGGTCACAAGGAGAAGATTAGTCTTTTCCTTATTGATTCTCCTGCGTATTCTGTGGTGCTAGGTCTACCCTGGTTAGCTTGCCATAACCCCACTGTTTCTTGGCCACAGAGGGCTCTCACGGGGTGGTCGCGAGAGTGCTCAGGTAGGTGTTTAGGGGTTTCCGTTGGTGCTACTACGGTGGAAAGTCCAGACCAGGTCTCCACCGTGCGCATTCCCCCCGAATATGCCGATTTGGCTCTCGCCTTCTGTAAAAAGAAGGCGACTCAATTACCACCCCATCGACGGGGGGATTGTGCGATAGATCTCCTGGTAGACGCTGCATATCCAAAGAGTCACGTGTATCCCCTGTCGCAAGCGGAGACGGAGGCTATGGAGACATATGTCTCTGAATCCCTGCATCAGGGGTTCATTCAGCCATCCATTTCACCTGTCTCTTCGAGTTTCTTTTTTGTGAAAAAAAAGGATGGCGGTTTACGCCCGTGCATTGATTATCGAGGTCTTAATAAAATCACAGTGAAATATAGTTACCCGCTACCTCTGATCAATACGGTTATTGAGTTAATGCACGGGGCACGTTTTTTCACAAAATTGGATCTCAGGAGTGCGTACAATCTGGTGCGTATTAGGAAGGGTGATGAGTGGAAGACGGCATTTAGCACCACCTCAGGTCATTATGAGTACCTTGTCATGCCACATGGGTTGATTAATACTCCATCAGTTTTCCAATAATTTGTAGATGAGATCTTCAGGGACCTGCACGGGCAGGGTGTAGTGGTGTATATCGATGATATTCTGATATACTCCGCTACACGCGCCGAGCATGTGTCCCCGGTGCGCAGGGTGCTTGGTCGCCTGTTGGAGCATGATCTATATGTCAAGGCTGAGAAATGCTTGTTCTTCCAACAATCCAGGAGTTCCTAGGGCATCGGATTTCCACTTCAGGAGTGGAGATGGAGAGCGACCGCATTACAGCCGTGCGTAATTGGCCGACTCCAACCACGGTAAAGGAGGTGCAGCGTTTTTTGGGGTTTGACAATTACTACCGGAGGTTTATCCGGGGTTTTGGTCAGGTGGCTGCTCCCATTACCTCACTGCTAAAGGGGGGCCCAGTGCACTTGCAGTGGTCGACTGAGGCGAACAGGGCTTTTGGGCACCTGAAGACTCTGTTTACCTCGGTGCCTGTGTTGGCTCATCCGGATCCCGCTTTGCCATTCATAGTGGAGGTGGACGCATCCGAAGCTGGGATAGGAGCAGTGCTCTCTCAGCGTTCGGGTGCGCCACTGAAGCTTCGCCCCTGTGCTTTCTTATCGAAGAAGCTCAGCCCGGCGGAGCGAAACTATGATGTGGGGAACCGAGAGCTGTTAGCTGTCGTAGAAGCCTTGAAGGTGTGGAGGCATTGGCTTGAGGGGGCTAAACACCCTTTTCTCATCTGGACTGACCACCGCAATCTGGAGTACATCCGGCAGACGAAGAGACTGAATCCTCGCCAGGCAAGGTGGGACATGTTTTTCACTCGTTTTGTGTTTACTCTTTCTTACAGACCAGGCTCCCAGAACGTTAAGGCAGACGCATTGTCTCGGCTGTATGACACAGAGGAGCGATCCATGGATCCCACTCCCATACTCCCAGCTTTGTGTCTGGTGGCGCCTGTAGTGTGGGAGCTGGACGTGGACATTGAGCGGGCGTCACGTGCAGAGCCCTCTCCCCCTGAGTGTCCAGCTGGTCGTCTGTACGTTCCGTCTGCTGTCCGCGACCGATTGATCTATTGGGCTCACACGTCACCCTCCTCTGGTCATCCTGGGATAGGTCAGACGATGCGCTGTCTTGATGGGAGGTACTGGTGGCCCACTTTAGCTAAGGAGGAGGATTTATGTTTCTTCCTGCTCGGTGTGCGCCCAGTGCAAGGCTCCTAGACACCTGCCCAGAGGTAAGCTACAACCTCTACCCGCTCCTCAACGGCCGTGGTCGCACCTGTCAGTGGATTTTTTTACTGATCTTCCACCTTCACAGGGTTACACCACGATCCTGGTCGTTGTGGATCGGTTTTCGAAGTCCTGTCGTCTCCTCCCTTTGCCCGGTCTCCATACGGCCTTACAAACTGCAGGGGCCCTGTTTACACACATTTTCCGGCACTATGGGGTACCTGATCGGGTCCCCAGTTCACATCAAGGGTCTGGAAGGCGTTCATGGAGCGTCTGGGGATCTCGGTTAGTCTTACCTCAGGTTTTCACCCCGAGAGTAATGGGCAGGTGGAGAGAGTTAACCAGGATGTGGGTAGGTTTCTGCGGTCTTATTGCCAGGATCGGCCGGGGGAGTGGGCGAAGTTCGTGCCCTGGGCAGAGATGGCTCAGAACTCGCTACGTCACTCCTCCACTAACCTTACCCTAATACACATTGAAAATGAGTATCAGCCCTTGGCTTCAGAGCCAGACCGAGGCTCCTGCGGTGGACAATTGGTTTCGGCACGCTGAGGAAACCTGGGAGGCAGCCCACGTCCACCTTCAGCGTGCCATAAGGCGCCAGAAAATTGGCGCAGACCGTCGCCGCAGTGAGGCCCCAATGTTCGCACCAGGGGACAGGGTCTGGCTCTCGACCCGAAACCTGCCCCTCCGCCTGCTCTGCCGGAAGCTGGGTCCGCGGTTTGTGGGGCCGTTTAAAGTCCTGAGGAGAGTGAACGAGGTATGTTATAGGTTACAACTGCCCACTAATACCGTATTAACCCCTCGTTCCATGTGTCTCTCCTCAGGCCGGTGGTGGCTGGCCCGCTCCAGGAGGCTGAAGTGCGTGATGTTCCTCCGCCTCCTCTAGACATCGAGGGGGTCCCGGCGTACTCTGTTCGATCCATTTTGGATTCGAGACTTCGGGCCTTCAGTACCTCGTGGACTGGGAGGGTTACGGGCCGGAGAAGAGATGCTGGGTTCCGGTGGAGGACGTGTTAGATCCTTGCATGTTATCAGAATTCCACCGTCTCCATCCGGATCGCCCTGCACCTCGCCCTCCGGGTCGTCCCCGAGGCCAGTGTCGACGAGCTGCTGGAGCCGCGCGTCAGGGGGGGGTGGGTACTGTCACGACTTCTGCCGAAGTCATTGCCTCTCCTTGTTCGGGCGGTGCTCGGCGTTCGACGTCACCGGTCTTCTAGCCATCATTGATCCATTTTTCATTTTCCATTGGTTTTGTCTTGTCTTCCCACCCACCTGTTTTCAATCCCATTCATTACCTGTTGTGTATTTAACCCTCTGTTTCCCCTCATGTCTTTGTCAGAGATTGTTTATTGTCAGTGTAGTGTTTTTTGTATAGGTGCTCGACGGATCTTCTAACCCATATTTGTTTATATTCAGTTTTCTATTTAGTGTTATGGAGTATGTTACTTGGACCTATATTAAAAGACTCCATTTTACACTCCGTTTGACTCTCCTGCGCCTGACTTCCCTGCCACCTATACACATATATCTGACATGTGGGCACGTCTCTCCAACAACACGCTACCAGCAGAGTAGAGCAGGTGCTGCACTATGATCTGACTGGCTGTGGGAGGAGCATGTTTCCTGAACACAGACCAGACCATCAACCTAGAGGGCAGCAGGGGAGATGAAGAGATAGACATATGGTAACATTGAACATTGCTTGTGGGTTGCAGATTTGTTTACTCTTTTTCCCATTTCAAAATATCCTGTCCTAAACACTGTTGATTTGGGAGTTTTACCATTACACATGTAGCTTGGATAGTATTAGTCCACCATTAGAAAGGTAAACTATATAGCCCAGTTTTATAAACACTTTATAAAAACACATTTCTCATGTCACTCATATAACCCATTCCTAGAATGTATTAGATTGTGGAAAGAAATACAGAACGATCAAACTAGTCTGTCATCCACTGCTATCATCCGTTGTCTTCCCTGAGACCTGCCATCTCTGCTCTCTCCCTATCATAATCTTATGAAGTAAATGTAATGGATGCCGTAGCCCCTGATGACATCATATCCAATGGCCCTGGATCACTGCAGGTGGTTCAGTTTGTCCATGGCCAGAGGAAATGGGATCTTTACACCCAATTTGAGGTGAAGTGACTCAGGGTTTACATGTAGGATATCCCGTGACCCTGGTGTAATGATCTCCAGGCTGCAGGTGGTCCGACTCTCGTGTGGCAGTGATGGGGCCCATAAACAGATTTAATCACATTCTTCAGTGCAGTCTCTCCCCAAACCATTACCCTCCTCTCAGACAGGGACCATCTGCCTACAACACTGGCTGACTACACACACACATTATGCAAATGACCTCCGCTCTGACTGACTCTTAATGAAGCACTCCTGTATGTGTGAGTGTCTCTTATTTTACCGGAAAGGATAGGTCTGTGAGGGCCATGTTACATCACTGCAAATGTCTGTGAGGGCCATTTTGCATCACTGTAAAGGTCTATGAGGGCCATGTTACGTCACTGTAAATGTCTGTGAGGGCCGTGTTACATCACTGTAAAGGTCTGTGAGAGCCATGTTACATCACTGTAAAGGTATGTGAGGACCACGGTATGTCACTGCAAATGTCTGTGAGGGCCATGTTACATCACTGTAAATGTCTGTGAGGGCCATGTTACATCACTGTAAATGTCTGTGAGGGCCATGTTACATCACTGTAAATGTCTGTGAGGGCCATGTTATGTCAGTGCAAAGGTCTGTGAGGGCCATTTTACGTCACTGTAAAGGTCTGTGAGGGCCATGTTACGTCACTGTAAAGGTCTGTGAGGGCCATGTTACGTCATTGTAAATGTGTACTGTAGAATGTGTTTCATTAAGGCATAGCACATGATAAAACAAACATTGTGTTTCCTAGCACTTGAAACCGGCCTCCCCTTGTCCAGAGGCGCTTGACCGTAAAGGGCTACCAGACTTGTATGATTGGGAGCTGCCTCCCTGTCCACAAACACACACATGTACACACAAACACATATACACACACACACGTAGACACACGTAGACACACACAGAGACACATATACACACACACACACACAAACACAAACACACTAACGTACACACACACACACACACACACACACACACTAATGTGCACGCAATCAGATTGTCATGTGTGTACCATGTGAAGGGAGATTAGAAGGCTTGCCGGGGGCATGTGGTAACTCTGACCCACGACTACAGAAGGGAAGCATGGCATGCAGTGTAAGCCGTCACTGAAAACAGCTGTTCACGCATCCTTTCTCCTTTTAATGGCACTTCCGTTGCATCCCATAGGCTGTCTGGGCTTGGAATACAACAGCTACTCCTTACCAAGTACAAACGCGGTTTGTGTTTAATTGTTGTCAGATTTTCCCTTCCCCCTCCCATTGAAAGCTTTCCAAGCCCTAATAACGGAGCGGTTTGGAGAGCAGAGGCAGAACTCCATGAACACACTTGGATTCCTCAAACCAACGCCGATTCCAATGATCTGCATATTGCCCAAATGCCTAGGCCTACGGGAAGAACATTTGATTAAAAGTGGCAGTAATAAAGCCTCTCTTGAAAAAGCCAAACCTTGACCCAGAAAATATAAAAAACTATCGGCCTATATCGAATCTTCCATTCCTCTCAAACATTTTAGAAAAGGCTGTTGCGCAGCAACTCACTGCCTTCCTGAAGATAAACAATGTATACGAAATGCTTCAGTCTGGTTTTAGACCCCATCATAGCACTGAGACTGCACTTGTGACGGTGGTAAATGACCTTTTAATGGCATCAGACCGAGGCTCTGCATCAGTCCCCGTGCTCCTAGACCTTAGTGCTGCTTTTGATACCATCGATCACCACATTCTTTTGGAGAGATTGGAAACCCAAATTGGTCTACACGGACAAGTTCTGGCCTGGTTTAGATCTTATCTGTCGGAAAGATATCAGTTTGTCTCTGTGAATGGTTTGTCCTCTGACAAATCAACTGTAAATTTCGGTGTTCCTCAAGGTTCCGTTTTAGGACCACTATTGTTTTCACTATATATTTTACCTCTTGGGGATGTCATTCGAAAACATAATGTTAACATTCACTGCTATGCGGATGACAGCTGTACATTTCAATGAAACATGGTGAAGCCCCAAAATTGCCCTCGCTAGAAGCATGTGTTTCAGACATAAGGAAGTGGATGGCTGCAAACTTTCTACTTTTAAACTCGGACAAAACAGAGATGCTTGTTCTAGGTCCCAAGAAACAAAGAGATCTTCTGTTGAATCTGACAATTAATCTTAATAGTTGTACAGTCGTCTCAAATAAAACTGTGAAGGACCTCGGCGTTACTCTGGACCCTGATCTCTCTTTTGAAGAACATATCAAGACCATTTCAAGGAGCGCTTTTTTCCATCTACGTAACATTGCAAAAATCAGAAACTTTCTGTCCAAAAATGATGCAGAAAAATGAATCCATGCTTTTGTCACTTCTAGGTTAGACTACTGCAATGCTCTACTTTCCGGCTACCCGGATAAAGCACTAAATAAACTTCAGTTAGTGCTAAATACGGCTGCTAGAATCCTGACTAGAACCAAAAAATTTGATCATATTACTCCAGTGCTAGCTTCCCTACACTGGCTTCCTGTCAAAGCAAGGGCTGATTTCAAGGTTTTACTGCTAACCTACAAAGCATTGCATCTCTCTGATTTGGTCCTGCCGTACATACCTACACGTACGCTATGGTCACAAGACGCAGGCCTCCTAATTGTCCCTAGAATTTCTAAGCAAACAGCTGGAGGCAGGGCTTTCTCCTATAGAGCTCCATTTTTATGGAACGGTCTGCCTACCCATGTCAGAGACGCAAACTCGGTCTCAACCTTTAAGTCCTTACTGAAGACTCATCTCTTCAGTGGGTCATATGATTGAGTGTAGTCTGGCCCAGGAGTGGGAAGGTGAACGGCAAGGCTCTGGAGCAACGAACCGCCCTTGCTGTCTCTGCCTGGCCGGTTCCCCTCTTTCCACTGGGATTCTCTGCCTCTAACCCAATTACAGGGGCTGAGTCACTGGCTTACTGAGGCTCTCTCATACTGTCCCTGGAGGGGGTGCGTCACCTGAGTGGGTTGATTCACTGATGTGGTCATCCTGTCTGGGTTGGCACCCCCCCCCCCCCTTGGGTTGTGCCGTGGCGGAGATCTTTGTGGGCTATACTCAGCCTTGTCTCAGGATGGTAAGTTGGTGGTTGAAGATATCCCTCTAGTGGTGTGAGGGCTGTGCTTTGGCAAAGTGGGTGGGGTTATATCCTTCCTGTTTGGCCCTGTCCGGGGGTGTCCTCAGATGAGGCCACAGTGTCTCCTGACCCCTCCTGCCTCAGCCTCCAGTATTTATGCTGCAGTAGTTTATGTGTCGGGGGGCTAGGGCCAGTTTGTTATATCTGGAGTACTTCTCCTGTCCTATTCAGTGTCCTGTGTGAATTTAAGTGTGCTCTCTCTAATTCTCTCTTTCTCTCTTTCTCTCTCTCGGAGGACCTGAGCCCTAGGACCATGCCTCAGGACTACCTGACAGGATGACTCCTTGCTGTCCCCAGTCCACCTGGCCGTGCTGCTGCTCCAGTTTCAACTGTTCTGCCTTATTATTATTGGACCATGCTGGTCATTTATGAACATTTGAACATCTTGGCCATGTTCTGTTATAATCTCCACCCGGCACAGCCAGAAGATGACTGGCCACCCCACATAGCCTGGTTCCCCTCTAGGTTTCTTCCTAGATGTTGGCCTTTCTAGGGAGTTTTTCTTAGCCACCGTGCTTCTACACCTGCATTGCTTGCTGTTTGGGGTTTTAGGCTGGGTTTCTGTAAGGCACTTTGAGATATCAGCTGATGTACGAAGGGCTATATAAATAAATTTGATTTGATTAAATCATAGGGGAAGGAACTGGTTAATAAACAAGGATATATGGTTGGTTGGAATATCTACTTTTCCTTTACAGATGGCTTTGGCCTAATTGTTCTAAATCAGGGATGGGCAACTTTGGTGGGGGTGGGGGCCTCAAAAAAATCTGAACTTGCGGGTCTGCGTACACACATCCGCACCTTGACCTTGCAAGCAAAACATTTTAGCGGCCCTCCTCTTGACAGGGGAGAGAAAAGGTTTTAGAGTACATTTCCTGCAATTCTACACATTTTGCCATTGGGCGTTGAGAAAATGTTGCAATTTTAAAGCAAGAATGCCGCAACTCTATTATGCGGAGAGTAGATTTTGTCATTTGTCATTAACACAGCTAGCATGCTAGTAGTTACCACAGCTAGCATACTAGCAGTTACCATAGACTTCCAGTCATTGCGCTAACACTAGTCAGCATTAGCTCGCGAAACTACCTCTAGGTTCCTTTATACTGTACAGCAGAGACATAAAAATGGAATCCATGAGTTAATCGGACTGGGGAAGTAAAGTATCCCTTTAACAAATACAGTAGCTGAAAGCCTGTGTCCTGATATATTGGTACAGTAGGTAGATGTAGATGAGGCATTGTGGTTTTATTTTAATTTAATTTAAATTGAACAGGTCCTCCATTGCATAGCAGCAGGGTGGCTCAGAAGATTAGGCTAGCAGGGGTCACATACACAAACACTATTAAGTCTCATTATCTGTGAGCATAGTTTACCTCTCTGGCTCGCTCTTTCAGGGTGTTGAGAGTGAGCCATGGTACTGAGCACTTAAAGCCGCAGTCCACTCCAGTCTGGACAGCATAGAGTCTTGTCCCTGCAGAGGGACTGGGAGGAGGAAAGCTGAGTAAGTTTGTGTTGTTGTTGATGTAGAGGTAGTTTAGGGCTGTCCAGGCATGCTTGAGACAGATTATCTTTGGGGGGTGGATGGACTGACCGGCAAGCGGTATGAATCCATGACACCTGCCATCCAGGCCTTAATTGGAGGTCATTAATCATGCCAGGCTGTCCTTCACTGAACAGGCATGTGTTTTACCTCTGCATGCCCGCTTGGCTGCTGCGGAGGTGTGTGTGGAATATGGAGGTGTGTGCATCTGTGTGTGAGTGAAGCCTCTTAGGCCTGCTGGGCTTAGCCTGGTGCTGCTCACACATTCACAGTTAGTTTAATGATCAATTAGCTCTAATTATGACTCTTTAATAAAATAAACATGACTTTATCATATTCCTTTTCTTTCTCTAAAATCATGTTGCCTTATAGAAGTTTGATTACAGTGAGATAAATGTTTCTAGAACGTATACTGTTAAGTGCTGTGTGTTCTTCCTTCCTTCATACTTTGTCACATTCCCCCATCACTGTAATACCCGTAGTACAGACAGTCTGAGGTTTAACTTGGTAGTATGAATTAGAGGCAGGAGTGTATTTGAAAGTCTGAAATCATGACCCTCGTCCAACAGCTATGGATTCCACTAACACAAAATCCATAGTGGTTGATTTGTTGAACGTTTATGATCTGAACTCAAACCTCATAATGTTCATATTCTCTACAACCCTGTGCTGATGAGGGAGAGGATGGGATAAAGAGCATGGCTGTGGGGTCAAAGGTAGAGAGAGAGGAAGAGAGCGAGAACAGGGATGGGTTGAAAACCATTAGAGTAATCAATCCTACTGTATCTGGAAGGTTGCCCACACATGCAATAAAACCATAAATGGCAATAGGAATTGAGCAAAAAAATGTATGTAACTTAAGAACTCCAATCTACACCATATTTTATTATATTAGAGCTGTCAAACAATATATTTTTTTCCATTGAGTTAATCGTATGATTTACTGTGATTAATCTCTATGAATTGCAAATTCAGAATATGCACAAATTGAGCTCTAATTTAATTTATTTTTAAACAAAAAGCATTACAGGAACATTGGTGTCTTGATTTTGTATAAATGAATGGTTAGCAAAATCAGGTAAATTGATTAAGCACACTTTCTTTAACCTAAATCTAAACTTGTATTGACATCACATTGTTGGTTTTAGCTGTCTAGATTATGTGCATTTGGAAAGTATTCAGACCCCTTGACCTTTTTCACATTTTGTTACGTTACAGCCTTATTCTAAAATTGATTAAATATTTTTTTACCCTCCTCAATCTACACACAATACCCCATAATGACAAAGTGAAAACAGGTTTTTAGAAATGTTTGCAAATGTATTACAAATAAAAAACAGAAATACCTTATTTACATAAGTATTCAGACCCTTTGCTTTGAGACCCGAAATTGAACTCAGGTGCATCCTGTTTCCATTGATCATCCTTGAGATGTTTCTCCAACTTGATTGGAGTCCACCTGTGGTAAATTCAATTGAATGGACATGTTTTGGAAATGCACACACCTGTCTATAGAAGGTCCCACAGTTGACAGTGCATGTCAGAGCAAAAACCAAGCCATGAGGTTGAAGGAATTATCCGTAGGTCTCTGAGACAGGATTGTGTCGAGGCACAGATTTGTCGAAAGGCAGCTAACGGACTCTCAAACCATGAGAAACAAGATTCTCTGGTGTGATGAAACCAATATTTAACTCTTTGGCCTGAATGCCAAGCATCACGACTGGATGAAACCTGGCACCATCCCTACGGTGAATCATGGTGGTGGCAGGATCATTCTGTGGGGATGTTTTTCAGGGACCTGGAGACTAGTCAGGATCTAGGTAAAGATGAAAGTACAGAGAGATCCTTGATGAAAACCTGCTCCAGAGCCTCAAGACCTCAGACTGGGGTGAAGGTTCACATTCCAACAGGACAATGACCCTAAGCACACAGCCAAGACAACACAGGAGTGGCTTCGGGACAAGTATCTGAATGTCCTTGAGTGGCCCAGCCAGAGCCCGGATTTGAACCCAATCAAACATCTCTGGAGAGACCTGAAAATAGCTATGCAGCGACACTCCCCATCCAACCTGACAGCGTTTGAGAGGATCTGCAGAAAAGAATGGTAGAAACTCCCCAAGTACAGGTATGCCAAGATTGTAGAGTCATAGCTAAAAAGACTTGAGGCTGTAATCACTGCCAGAGGTGCTTCAACAAAGTACTGAGTAAAGAGTCTGAATACTTACGTAAATGTGATACCTCGGTTTTTATTTATTTAAACAATTTGCCAAAATTTCTAAAAACCTGTTTTTCTTTTGTCATTATGGGGTATTGTGTGTAGATTGATGAAGAACAAAATCAATTTAGTCCATTTTAGAATAAGGCTGTAATCTCTCAAAATGTGGAAAAAGTCAAGGGGTCTGAATACTTTCCGAATGCACTGTATATATATACATATTATTATCTTTATTAGTATTATTATATTATTGTACACATATTACACTATATGTCCTGTCCTTTAATTTTGTATTCTTCCATTATGTGATGTACATTCTGTTAGCATTGTTTTCCACCCCTGTATAGCTTGTTATATCCTCTCAGTTTAAACTCATTTCCAAAAAGTCACCCAATTTCCCTCAACGGCTCCATTTTCTTTGGCTTCATTTGGTTTTGATTTGACGTTGCCTCAGTGGAATGTAAAAATATTATGGTTATGAATAAGTGGTCTCTTTGGTTCAGGTGTAGAGTGCCCTGGCCCAGGCCACATAACTCCTGCCTTGTTCCTCTCCAGTTGGTCAGCCAAGGGTCACTTCACACAGCAACACAGCAGCAGTACTGATACCTTCCTGCTATTTGCATTCAATTACCATCATGAACCAGCTAAATTAAAAATCTCTTAAGGCGTATAACTACCTTGTTAGTTCTCCCTGCATCCCTGACATTTTTCCGTCCGACCTGCGAGGCAGGCAGTTGCCGTGGTGTGCAGACTGAATATTACTCCAATAAGGAAAAGTTGTCTCACCACATTGGCAGAATTCTTAAATGAAATGAAATGATAATTAGGCGTGTTCTAAAATAGGGAGCCATTACAGCCGGAGGTGTCAGAAAAGTCATGAAGAGGCATTAATCACAGCTAGTCCTGCAACGCATACACACACACACACACACACACACACACACACACACACATCAGGCACAGAACCATGGCAGACCTCTAGGGAAACTCTAATATGTTTTTCATAGACATTTTGATTTCATCCCAGTGCGCAGCCTGAATGAAATCGACATCTGACTCACAGAAAACCATTGAGTTCTGCTGGACGTTGCCCATCTGTCTAGAGTAGTTGAGCAGATCTTCAGGAGGGGGGCTGAAAAGTTATCCATGCAACAGTTGAACCATTGTGGATCCCCATTTACTGCACAGGTACTCCAGGAGAGTCTTCCTGTCATGTGGCCAAGGGCCTATATTGTTAAGATGGAGTGCTCCAATATGCTGCTCCACTTCATGGGCTGTCCATTGTGATTAGATGAGGACATCCTCCCTTATTTTTGATTAATGTAGGCCATTGTTTTGTGTTTGTATAGATTGACTAGGAAGATCTTTTTTTTGTAATGGGATCATAATTCTTCATAATCAGATTTGATGATTAGGGCCTTGGGCGTTTGGTTTGATAACTGTTATTCTATGCTGAATTAGTTTCTTTGCTCAAACAAAGGCTGTTTTGATTGGAAGGTCAAAACCAGGGTCACTTTTCCCTGAGATAAAAGAAGGAGGAAATTACACACTAATGGCCGTTGTCATGGTGGTCTGCTGTTCACAAACTTACAGCTGCTGGTCAATGCAGGGGACGAGGGGTCGCTGAGGTGGAACAGACAGAGAAAGATGGGGATGATGGGGAGGAAAAACAACTGATAAAGGGGTAACTCAAGACTAGGAGTTGTATGTCATTGCATTTCAGGTGTCAAACGACCTCAGCTCGAATGATTTTGCATCAAGATTAGAGTGTTGGTTAACACAGACACATTTGGAGGTTTATACTGCCCATGCAAAATCGATAAAATATATTTTGGGCATGTGATGTAAGATCCCCGATGATATTAACTGTGTAGCCTGCCGTTGATCTTTTATGGAGTACTGCTTTTTCACAGAAACCGCAGCAGCAGAAAATAAATAAGTAAAAATCCCTCTGGAAACCATGAAGAGCGAGCCTGGCCTGCGGGAAGTATTTTCCCCGGCCTTTTCTGTGATGTGTTGAGTGCCGTCCTAATCAAAAATCAATGCGCCCCACTTGAGGAGACCCACATGCCCTGTGTAGCAGGTTATGTAATCTGATCATATCAATCATAACTGTGTTAGAGGCAATCCATCTGACTTTCACAGGGCCGGGGTCAGTGTGTGTGTGGGGGGGGGGGGGGGGGGGGGGGGGGCTATGCCTCCCCGCCATCAATTACCACTTATTATGGGGGGCTTACTCTGCCGGAGAGCTGTGTAGCCCTCCACCATAAATAATATTAACAGGGCCAGCCCCATGAATCAATAGCAGTACAGTTCTATTGCCCCAGCCCTAATGGAGGCTTCAATAGCTCTGCAGCCACGATCAATGGCACTGGCTCCTCTAGTGCACAGTGTGGGGAGCATGGGGGGTAAATCTAGCTCTGTTGTTAACGCCCTGGGGTCTCGAGGAGGCTTCTCACAGCCCCTCTGTCTGTCTCTGTGTCACTGTCTCTGTCACTCTCTCTCTGTCTGTCTCCTCTCTATCCACCTCTGTCTCTGCAATATCTTCCCAAGTGTAACGCACCCCCCTATGAGGCTTTCACATGCTACCATAGGTCTCAAAGGCCCCAGATCACACTGTCTGTCTCTGTCTGTCTGTCTGTCTGTCTGTTTCTGCAGTCTCATCTCCTATATAACCACTCTGTGTTGGTGTCTCACTCTCTCAGGCTCATAATCTGTCTCTGGGTCTGTCTCTGTCACTGTTCCTCTGTCTGTCTCTTCCCCCCATTTTAGGCTGTTACACACTAGCTGTTCCAGTGTGTGTCTCTCTGGCCTCTGCTTGGTAACAGGGTTGAGCTTAGCTCAGAGGAAGTGTCGGAAACGTGTGTCAGAAAGAGTGATTATGTGGAATTAATGAGTCACTTAATTATTATTTTTCCCTCCTTCTTTCCTTCCCTCCACTTTTCAATGACTTCCTGCTAGCTGGAATGGATGTGGTGTGAGGAGGATGAACAGGTTGTAGAGGAGAGAGGGGGGGGGGTCAGGCTGGTGTGAAGGGAAGGTGCAGCCGTCTGCCATCTTCTCTCCATTTCACTCTGTCATAAACAGCTGTCAGAGACAGACAGGATGAGGTGTTTCCAAACAGCTCTTCTCAAACATGAAGTTTATGTGCCACGCATGGCGGTTTGGGAGTGTTGCGGCAGGGGTGGAGGGGGTGACGGGATGAGAGTGGGATAGGGTGGGGTGGTAAGGGGTTGAGAGAGGGTTGGGTGTGGCATAGTTATTAAAGGAGATAATTTACGAGCTAGAGTGCAAACCAATATTAATTAGCCTCATCATTTGACTGTGACCTTAGCTCTCTAGAATCATTGCTGCATGACCTATTCTGCCATGAGCCAATCATGCCCGGCAACCGGGGAGAGAGTAAGTTAAGTGGCCAACACAACCAACCAGCCTGCAGGTCCGAGTTAGCCTTGTCGGGTGGCCACAGCAGATGTGTCATTGTAAGATATGAAAACATGAGCTACTCTGAGCTTTCGAGACAAAACAAAAGTCTTATCATGTGTAGTTGATCCAAATGCTTATTTTTATGCAATGTGATATTCATACATGTAGTAAACAATTTTACGTGTATCATCTACCAAATACTTAATTTTGACTAATTTTAAAATACGTTCTCAGTTGAAGTTAGGATGACCTTTTTGAACATCTGAGGAACCTATATAACAAGCTAATCATGGACTATGTGTGTGCCTCATCTTGTTTGGTGTGCCAGCCCTGTGCCTATGCCCAGTCGAACCTCAGTCAGCAGTGACTTCAAATAACTAGCCCTGTGCTGACCTGTAGACTTCAAAGCCTGATCAAGCCTCCCCAGACAAGGAATCTGTAGTAGAGGCAATTTGTTAAACAGGAGAGAGGTTTAGAGTGATTTGGGAGGCAGGGAGAGCATGTCGTTTCTCAGTAGTACTGGGCTGGCTAACCCACAGATCAGACCCTCAGCAGGACACAGGTGATCATTGTGGTAACCACTGTCAGACATCCCCTGTCTTATCCACACCGGGTGGATTTTGAAGTTGCCAATACTAAGCTGCTCAGATCAGAAAATAGCCATTGTTCTTTTCCCTGAGAAGAAGACAAGTTCATTATAGCCATTCATCAAAGCAGATGGGTCCAGTGTGCATTAGCTACATGTCATGTTACCCTAAATAATGATATCGGGTATGGATTTGTAAAAAGATGCAGAGAAAGGACCGTTCTCTCTTCTTGTCCTGTCTTCTTTGAGTAAACGACGGTTGAACAAGGAGGAAAATGCATCTATAATTAATGTAAAGTCCCATAAGTGGTGTGTTTGGCAGACAGAGTCATAAGCAAAAGAACAAAGAAGCCCTTTGAGAGGATGAGAGAGGTTTGCTGTGGCAGCCTTTGTAGAAATCTATGGTAGGAGGTACGACAAGAAGATACACTCCTCGTTCACAGTATAGAATGTAGTCTCATCTTAATGCCTCCTCTGTGGAATACAAGCTTCAATCAACTCTCATTGACTCTCATGTCACAGGCTAGCTAGACGTGTCTGAAAATGATCAGACAGAGAGGCAGACTACAGTTTCCAAATGTCTGCCTTTGTTCTTAGAAAATAAAAAGTGTTTCAAAACCTGGTAATTTGAGTTTGTTTTATTTTTTAGAAATGCTGTTACCGCAAAGTTACAATTTCTCATGAACGCTTGTATTTCAATCATAATCAAATCCAGAGACATTCCCATGAAATGTTTCGTTTTCATGCTAAATGACGTTTTCCCCATTTCAAATCAAACTTCAATCTAAAATGAAAATGTTTTCTTGAGTTTATGTGTGTAGTAATGCATAGTAATTAAAAGTGCATACTTTTTTGTTTTCAAGATGTGCCATTTTAATCAATCGCCTATGAGGCAATCCAAACCACTCCCTTGATGAGTACGTACAGTTAGGATAAGTACAGTATTTACGTCCATAATCGTCACAGCTGGCTGAAACCTGTCAAGTTAAGATGTATGAGTGGATATTTAAAACTGACATAATTTCATGGTAAAGATGGAAACTGTTATTGTTGTTTGATTATTGAACCTTTTGAGGCGACTACATAATGCTTTACTGGGGATTAGGTTTAATTTAAGCCTACTTATTTATGTAAGCAGGAAAATGATGTTTTGAAAACGGTCTCTCTTTTAAAACACTGTAAACAAAGGCTATCAATCATAAACCTTGACAGCTATAATGGATACCAGAGATTGTTAGCACTAGGCGGCTAGCTAACACAGGCCTATGCTATGCCTCCGTCAAACAACAAAATAATGGGGAAGGTTTAAGGGGAGGTCATTTTCAATTGTATAAACTCTTTGCTTTTTTAAAAATTCTTAAAACAACTTTTTTCCCAATTATCATACAACGTATGATAAATATATATGATAAATATTTATTTTTTAGGTTTTGAGGTTTGAGGACTGGGATAAACAACTATCTATTGTGTGTGTCTGTAGAATGTTAGTAAGGGTTTTGAACAGTAGTTTGTATACAGTTCATGTACCAGGATATATTTTTCTTAGGTCCAACCTGCCATAGTCTACTATGCTTTCCAAGACCCCTGGTGGAATCAGCGGTTGTGTTAATGTGCCTGTGTGGTCTCAGTGCCTCTTCCCTAGTCCGCGTGTAGAGTATCAGTGAACGCGCCTCAGCCCTGTAGCATGGTCCCGGTAACAGTGGAGAAAGTGCTTCAAGGTGTGTGTGAAGAGACTATACCAACCCTCCCTCTGTGTCCTAAGGCCTTAATCATTCATTCAAATTCAGAATAGACAACAGAGTTAATGTGTTCTTCCTATTATAGAACTGTGTTCGGCAGATTCTCTCTTTTTATCTTTCTCTTCCTCTCTCTCTCTCTCTCTCTCTCTCTCTCTCTCTCTCTCCCTACCAGGGAGAGTCCCCACCAGGGAGAGTCCCCACCAGGGATAATCCCCACCAGGGATAGTCCCCACCAGGGATAGTCCCCACCAGGGATAATCCCCACCAGGGATAGTCCCCACCAGGGATAGTCCCCACCAGGGATAATCCCCACCAGGGATAATCCCCACCAGGGATAGTCCCCACCAGGGATAATCCCCACCAGGGATAGTCCCCACCAGGGATAGTCCCCACCAGGGATAATCCCCACCAGGGATAGTCCCCACCAGGGATAGTCCCCACCAGGGATAATCCCCACCAGGGATAGTCCCCACCAGGGATAGTCCCCACCAGGGATAATCCCCACCAGGGATAGTCCCCACCAGGGATAATCCCCACCAGGGATAGTCCCCACCAGGGATAATCCCCACCAGGGATAATGCCTTAAACATTTTGATTTGCTGTTGTTTCATGGTGGTGGTAGTTCAAACAGAAACACACTGAATATCTAATAGAATACAGCAGTCAATCACAATATGCCTCCGCTCTGATCTCTCTACTGTTCACTGTTTTTAGAAATTGTATTTATTTTATTTATTTAACTTTAATTTAACCAGGAAGGGCTCATTGAGATTAAAATCTCTTTTTCAAGAGTGCCCTGGTTTTGATCATTTTCTCTGACAAAGATTATGTTTTTCCCATAATAGAGATTTGGTATACAGACAGGCGGTGAGAAACAATATAGTCAGACAAGGGAGGCTGTGATCTGTCTATGGGAGCCTGTCTGACCTGTAAACCGGCCTGAATCTGTCCGTCTGTCAGTGTTTGAGGGCTAATTTCCCTGATGTCATGAGTCTGGATAACCCTGAGAGGCAGATCACAGCTTTTTATGGAAACCATATCAATACTGCCCACGCTCCAGACACAGGGTTATGACTGATCTGCTGGGGAAATGTATTAAAGCTGCCACCCTAACAAATACCCTGGAGATGGGTAGGTGGGTAGGTGGAGAAAGAGATGGAGGGATGAGAGGAGGCTATGTGCTTCTCTCCCTCCTTCCACATTATTGAATGGAGCAGCATAGATTTTATGGAGCCAGGAGGCCTGCTGTTATTGACCTGTGGCTGACATCCACTTTTTAGTTTCATAACATAATCAGCACTTGACACATGATTATAATAACTCAATTCAATTTAATGCATTCTTCTGCAAACACATTGATTTTTTTTACAGCTCCCAGAACCAATTACATTAATATCGGTGCATAATTTGTTTACACATTACTAAATTACTGACAGATTAAAAGTGAAATAGTTAAGTTCATACCCAGCTGCATAACTGCCAGAGAGGAAATTAATATGGATTCAAATGCTCCTTAGAGACTCAAGCAGTAAAAGGAAAAAATAAATAAAAGCAACAATCTATAAAGCAAGCTTGCAGAAGGAAATCCTCTCTGCAGGCCTGGTGTTAGTTTCCAGTTGGGATATTGAGGGCCAGGTAATTAATATGGTCCCTAATTAGATCTGCATATGAAAATCGATGGCTTCTGGTAACAGCCGGGGACTCGGGGCCTTTATGGACACGTACTGTAGGCATGCAGAGACCAGAGCAGCTTGATCTCAGAGCCTTCCATTCATCCTGCCTTCAGAGCCTTCAGCCCTGGACATGGCACGCAGCAGAGGTTTATTTTAATGCTGCATACCTCTGATATTATATGTGTCTGTTTACAGTACAGTGTGGGTGGTAGTGGCCATGGTAGTGCCAGTATTTTCACTGCCCTACACCTTTACCTCACCCATAGTGTGCATGGATTTGTGACCCTATGTGCAGATATGGAGACATGGCAGAGAGCAGGTACGCATCATGTACCCAAGGAAACATCTCTCGTCGGTTCTGTGAGGCAGATCCCTGCATGGCGTCTCTGCTTCTCCTCTACTGAAGAGTTGTGAACAGATCAAACAGACTCCTTTCAGTGCAGAGCTGCTTGATGACATTTTATCGCTAACTCTTCAGCAGAAGAACTGCTTGATGGCACGCTATCGCTAACTTTTCAGCAGGGAAGCTGCTTGATTGCATGATAACATTTCAGCAGAGAAACTGCTTGATGGTACGCTATTAGCTATTGCTAACTTTTCAGCAGAAATGTATTGCTCTGACCTTTGATGTCCCCCAATTGATCCAATGTCCTGAGTGGCCGTTTCCCCAGAAACAAACATGTATAATTGGTATTGGGTTCCAATGGTTCTCTCTCAATGTCTTGGGATGCTTTGCAGCAATATAAATCAATTCACACTTATAGAAACAATATGGGCGCATTAGTGCTGACTGCTGGTCATTTGAAAAGGGTCTGGGAGGGAAACTTCAATAGACTGTGATTAGGCACAACCAATCTATCTTGATCTATCTATCCTGAGTCTTCTAATAGCAAGCAGAAGCTAAGGAAGATGAGGAAATGTCAATCATACTCGATTTTTACTTCCAAGGTGTTTGAACTCCTGAGTCTTCAATTTGAGGGACGGGTGTTTTCTTTTTCACTAAACAAAAGAACAATGACATCAATATAATCAGGGGAAAGAAAGATGCATTTAAATAGGTGCTGTAGTTCATGAGGAAAACAAATACTTGACTACTAATGTATTTACCACCTTGACATTCTACTGTATGCAATCTGCCCTCAGAAGTCTCTCACACATTATTAATGGGCATAAATGCTTTAAGTATATTTAGCAAAGGTGAGACTACGAACATATGGCTAAGAAAATGTTATGCTTTCTCATTACACATACACGGGAGATTTCTGAGGCATGCATTCATGTGTTTTGACACTGAACACGTTTTAGGTGCCAGCGCTTCAGGCTCCTTAGTGTGGTGTCATTTGTTTTACAATTTTTGTCTGTTTCAGTTAGCTATGATAGCTAGCTACCTTTTCACAGTCGTCATGTTTGTGAGAGTAAAAGTCGTACATCAGCAGCAGTAGTCTGAGTTAACGCATTTCAATATCTCTTACATGTTTTCCCAATTACAACGTCATAAATTGTATTGAGTCGGTAATCCTTGAATCGTTTGATCTGTGCTTAAAAAAAAAAAATCTAATCTCAAAGGTGATCTAATCTTGCTCCTTTTTGGGTATTACTCAGAGAAAATGAAAGCAGACTACTTAGACAACTCCCTCATGATAAATATAGATATTTACATAATTCCCCCAGTTCCTCTCAACATTGATTTGTTTAATTTTCCCAACATTTCTCTCCAGCCCGCTGGTCTAGTTAGTGGTCTTCATACCAGCCTTTGATGTTGTCTGTTAAGAGCCACAGTAAAGCATGGAGAACTATCCTTTAGCTAATTATCCTCAAGGTCTAATAACTGTGGGTTGAGGGTCTACAGAGGAGAGCTGCCTACAGAGGAATCTCCTAATCATTCTCTCTAAATGTCTTTAGTACACTGAGAGACTCTGGTTGCCTACTGGAGTTTTAACCAACCTATAACTATGGTTAGCATGAGGCAGTGGTGTGGCTTTTTTTTTTGTGGATTCAGTAGTAAATCAGTGTATACTATATATTGGATGCTGCTGCTTTAAAGCCTAGTGGATCAATCTCAGGAGTTACAGGCACAGCTGGAACCCAGTCTGATTATGCCTCCTCACAGAGCACCCAGGTTTATGTGCCATATTTTTTCCATAACTAATTAGCTCGAAAAAATCAACACGTGTAGGCTGCTAGCACTTTCAGTGAACTCCTCACACATTAGAGCTGTGATGCTACTGAAACTATAGTAAGAATGAACAGGAGAGAAGCCATTTGAGTAATTTACCTTGTTCACAATTTATGTTCACCTGTCTCGGAAATTATAACAATGGACATATTAACAGCATATTTAATGTAGTTATGCGTACGACACGGCACTTAATCTTAATTGCCTCTTCTGCTTATTGATGTAGAACAGTAAAAGGGGAACAGATGAATTACACATATTAATTTGTCATCCTCCACTCTAACCCTCTCTCCAAGGTAACACACCTAATGGTTTTTGGGCTGAGGAGCCTGGGGGAGGCTTGGAGGAGTCTAGGGGAGGCTTGGAGGGGGCTGAGAGCTGGGTGGAGATTGGGAGGCTAGGGAGGATGCTTGGGTACCTGTCCACTCAACCACGGGCCGGCCCTGCTGCTGTTTACTCAGCTGCAGGCTTTCTCTCTCTCTCTCTCTCTGTCCAGTCTGAGGGCACAGGAACAGGTCGCTAAATATTTCATTTCCCAAGTAAAACACGCTTCCCCTCTTCAGTTATAAAAAGAAACAGATCACAGTGATGAATGTGCAATCAGCCTGATTAACTCATTATTAGACGTCCAACTGGATCGTCTGAAGGGAAATGAGGGCAAGACAGAAAAGATTGTTTATGTCCCAGGCATACTTGTTGCCAGCTGGGTGTGTGGAGCTGTGGAACTCTATGGAACTCTGTGAGGCTGTGATGTGAAGGCTCGAAATGTGAAAATGTGTCGTATGAGGTCAGCTTTTTTTCCAGAAGCACCTGGGAAGAGGGATGTTTAGCATTTGTGATGGGATGCTATACGTGTTTGGGACGGTGGTATAGTAACTGATTAATTCTCTCCAACCCTTTGTTTACCTCTCGCTGCTCTCTCTTTTCCTCTCTCTCTGTTTGACTCTCTCTCTCTCTTCCTTCCCCTCTTTGCTGACCCTTGGATTGCCAGCAGATGGAGCTGCAGTCTCTTAACAATCCCCCCACAAGAGGATGAACAAGACAACACATGCTGCATCCACTCACTTATACACCACACGCTTTATTTAAAAAACGGAGTCCGGTTTAGTTCCTGAGTTGAAGCAAATGTTTGTTGAAATAAGTGGAGATTTCCTGGTTTTCTTTAGCAGGAAAAAATAAGAAAAAAAGTTTCTTTATTGGTTGAGCTCGGGGTCTTCTGTGATTACCTTACTTTCCCTCTGCTGTGATCTTTCTTTTTTTGCTGCTTTGCTTTCAGATAATGTTTTCCGTTCCAGTTACTTGTTCCAGTTACAGAGAGGGTGCCTGCCGGTGGGCTGTGTGTGGCTCTGTGTAGGGGCTTACTCTGATGGAACGTAACGTAGCTGGTAGGATGTTCTGCATGGGCTAAAGATCAGAGCTCTGTAGAGAGGCTGCGCTGAGTGGCATTATGGATGTAAGTAAGAGCAGCACTGACTGACTAACTTACATTTTTATAAGCACACAGAGGAGAGGTGTCTGGGCTGAGGAGAGAGGAGAGCATGCTGGTTGTTCATATTAAGGGCTAATGATTAAGCTGAACATCAGGCCATCAGCCACTAGGCCTTGTTGTCAGATGGAATATAGATGATATTTAGCTAGGATTTGTCATGTAAAATATTTAACATAGTATTGTAATAATAATATTATAAATTATATTTTATGTTAATTTATGTTCATTGATGATATCGTTTGCTTTTTCATAAAAATCTGTCAGTTAAAATGTTTGATATCCTTACTTGTATGACTTTTATGTCTTTTTTAAATTGTTGTGACACAGTTTCAATTTTCATGTCGAGTAATTTGTCTGTACCCTGTAAGGGTGAGGTAGGTCTGTTCAGAGCAGAGAGGGCATAGCGTGTAAGCCATTGAGAACAGGAATGTGAGAGAGCATTATTGCTCACACTTGATGTGAATGGAAAGGGGTTGAAGAAATGACAGCGTTACAGTGGGTGGTAGGGCCTCAGTACAGCCTGGGAGGAAATGGAATGAGAAAGTGCAGTCAGGCAGACCACTCATTCAGCATGACAAATGGGAAAGGCCAAGGGGATACCTGATACCACACTGTGGGCTAGCAGCATGCACCTGCCTGGCCAGGCTCCATGTGCATGCCACTGGAAGTAATGTTAACGCTAATAATAGTAATAGTAAAAATGCTGCTATAATTGGTGATAATAGGAAATAGTTGTAATAATAATATCAATAATATCAATAATAACAAATATACTTTTAAAGTTATAAATTATTCATTTCAAAAGTATTTTAAAATGTACTTACATTGAAATGGATAGATTCATATTCATTGTGTATTTTCCATTGAAAGGGTGTTCTGCAAAGACAGTTGAATGTAACAGGTACATTCAACTTATGTAACTGTTACTGTATCATCATCAGTTAACCTTCATTAAGTACCTTTATTTATATATTCTTTACATTTTCAGCTAAATATAAGTGTAAAATATGTATAGTTTATTGTAAATGTAAATCTTATTGTAAATGTATAAGTATGAAATTGCTCATCATCCATCAGTAATATTGTTAGTTTACCACTCAAGACATGTTAAGTTCAGGAAATACAGGCCATTTTAGTATCATTCCTGTGTAAAAAAAAATACGTAAATAGCAAATTCACAATAACACAGCACAAATTGTTTTCTATTTGTTTTATCAAGAAAACTATGATAAACACATTCTCTAAGTCATGGAAAGGCAGACTTTCCTCTCTCCAGCAGAATTACAGTATCCATGTCAGAGTGCTGCTGATGAGTGTGATTACATGTTAGACTGTGGAAACAAAACATCCCAGTATTTGTATGAACAGTACACCTCCCATGACATTCTTTGATTGGCTTGGCTTTCTTCAGTAGCTACTGCAGATCTAGGTTCCATCTGAAGAGTACTCTGATCTACTTTCCTGTCTGTCTGTGCAGAACAAGATTGTTGTCACCAAGTTTCCGCTGTGGATTTGACAGTACTTGATTTATCAGTTAATAGAATATAAACATAGGATTATGAAGATTAAAATGAAGCAGATTTGGATTGATTAAGCTGTAAAGTAAATCCTCAGAATTTATGCTAATGCCATTTCGTGTTCAGCTTCCGCCATTGCAGGGTGGGGCTCTGAAGAGCAGTCATGTGCCTCATTATTTCTCTACTGTACTGATACACCTACTATCATATGAATTAGGATGTTAAAGAAAAATGAAAAGCAATAATACCTGCTTTGTCTTTTATTTTCATCCAGCTCAGCTTTCCTCAGCTCTGCTTAAACAGAAAGTCATTAATGAGCACACACAGAGTTAATGACTCTGTTTCTACAGACAGACAGGATGTCACAAGCCACATGTCATGAGGTTTACATCTAAATTAACTCATATACCAAATTCCACTGGCATATTAAATCTATGAGAGCTGTCTAGAATTGGAAGGGACAGGGAGTGTAATAATCCAATTGTAGGACAGGACACAGCGAGAGACATAGTGGAGAGGACGAGAGGTGGTCTGTATGTCTCTCTGTCTACACAGCTTGTTCAGATTGGCTCGGTAGAATGTGTTTCACCCATATGGTCACTCGGGCTGGGGCAGTCAGTGAGGAGGACTCCCCTCCTCCGCTCTCACAGCCAGGCAGATAAACTGTGGTCACTCACACTGGTCAGTCAGTCAGTCAGGGGCGTCAGGGTGCATCGAGCGTGTCGTAAAAAAACTCAATCTGGTCTCCCATTTCTGTGTTTATATTGGGCAGGGGAATGACCACAGACTGACAGTAGAAGGCCCTGCTCTCTCTGTCCAAAGGACAAAAATAATGGTCTGTTTTCACTAGACAAATACATGACCTCATTCTCCCAATTTCATGTCAATATGTTTTTTTGGGGGTGCACATTCCGTAGAATAGAATAGTGAATAACATAGAATATGAACATCATGTTAACTTTATAGAGGTGTTTACAGTTTTTTCTACTCATATTGTGAGTGTTTATTATAGTTCATTGTAGATAAACACAATCATGCATGTTTATCCATTGAAGGATGTGGATTAGACTGAATACTGTAGGTGTGAAAATAATGTAAAAAGTATGACATTAACAGAAAGATAAATTGCATTGACAATACACATTACATTCATATATATGTATTCAATATTTTCTATTTCACTATAAATATATAATCATTATTTAAGGGGTTGAATGTGAACATACACATATTTGACAATCACCAACCTTGGAATCAAATGATTCTGACTTGACAAGAGTGGATGTCAGTTTGTTTTTGTGTTAGTCAGTGTGTTACTGTGTGTAGACGCCCACGCTGTGGTTAGAATAAGTGTGCTAATGCTTGCCTGTGTGTGTGTGTGTGTGCCATTATATCCTATCTAGTCATGAGGTTGTAATGAGTTAGTTCCTCCTCACCCCAGGGTGCTGCTGTGGGATAGGACACTGCCCCATGGTTTCTAGTTGGCTTCGTCATGTGAATTGTGTTGAGTGGTGTTGCATGGTCCTGTGGAGCTCTGTTGATCCAGTATTTACACAACGGTGACCAGGGTAGTGTTGTGCAGGGCAGAGCAGATGGATTGGGGGAACTACTGTGTTACACCTTGCTGCTACAGCAGAGCACAGGTAGAGCACCTGTGTAGTAGTGAACACCACTTCCAAAGAGAATCACACCTGAGGAGTCCATAGGCACACTGCTACGTTTTGTCTGTCACAAAGTAGTTGGAAAATGCACATTAACACTGGCCGTCTCTGGCAGTTTTGTAGCCGTTCCCAATTAGCTTTTCATTTCTTTTTAAATACTATTTTATTGAACTGAAAAGAAGCTAACAACACAAAGTCTGCTTAGTTTTATGCTGTCGTTTGTAAAGCAAATTGAACAAACCACAGAGAATTATGAGATGTGCAGAAGTGTCAACAGCAAAGGATACATTTGCAAAGGATACATTTTCTTTATTTCTAACCTTCTATCCCAATTTACTGAACTTTTACACATAAGTTGCATGATATGTTGTAGCCATATCATTGGATGAAAGTCAAACAGAAATAGACAGTTATTGTACTATGTTGAAAGACCTGAACTTAGTGTTTGTTGAACCATAGCAAATAACATCTAAAAAGAAAATATATGTTTGACATATTTATTGTAGTAAATAAATCTGGTTTCTAACCTTTCAGTCAGAATTGCACTTAAAAATTAGGGTCTCTCTACCTTGCAACTTTATTTGGAAAAGAATATGGTGTGGTGGCCTTTCATTGCTTTAGTCTGTTTCACGTGTTCAGACTTGTTTGTATATGGCTGCTTCTCAAAGTCGGTTCAATATCCCTGGCCTGTTTCCCACTGTATTTACATGCATTCTCTCACTGTGGTCATATTGTGTTTCAGTACCTCTGGCAGCTAAGTTTTACTGAAATAACTAGCGGTGAGTTGTTTTACTTTTTATTCAAACGCAACACAAGCATCTGGGATAATCGCATATTAGTCAGGATCATTCTCTCTCTGAGAAAGAAAAGTGGCATTTGTAAACAAATCTGTGATTTCATTGGATTGCATAGCACAGTATCACAAGTGTTTAAAAAAAAGATTATATTGGGGTAATCAACGAGTTGCTGACCAAATCACTAGAATTGATCACTTGGACAAAAACTATTTCACAACCTATATTTTCTGAGAAACATATTTGTGGGATAATCAAAGAGTTCTAGCAGAGTCCTCATCCTATGCATATATTTACATAGTTTTTTACTATTTTGTACATTGTAGAATAATAGTGAACACATCAAAACTATGAAATAACACATATGGAATCATGTAGTAACCAAAAAAGTGTTAAACAAATCATTGTCTTCAAAGTAGCCACCCTTTGCCTTGATGGCAGCTTTGCACACTCTTGGCATTGTCTTAACCAGCTTCACCTGGAATGCTTTTCCAACAGTCTTGAAGGAGTTCCCACATATGCTGAGCAATTGTTGGCTGCTTTTCCTTCACTATGTGATTCAACTCATCCCAAACCATCTTGGGTTGAGGTCGGGTGATTGTGGAGGCCAGGTCATTATTCTACAATGTAGAAAATTGTAAAAAATAAAGGAAAACCCTGGAATGAGTAGGTGTGTCCAAAAGTTTGCCTGGTACTGTATATAGTCAAAGAGATAGGTATCTTAAATTACAAAATTATACATTGGTTTCCTTACCATGCAAGCAGTCTATGGGCAAGTTATGACAGCAATCGCTGTTTGGTTCAGTTTCCCTGGAACTGTTTCCACATGCTAATGTTTTACTAATTCAGCCTTTTTTAAATTATATACAATTGATTGTGAAGCTTAATAAAGTCACTAATAGAGGTTTTGAAAATGATGTGTGAAAATGCTAATATTGGTCCCATGACTTGAATGGGATTTGTGCCACAAATGCTAAAACATTAGCATGTGGAAGTAGTGCCGGGGAAACTAAACCTAATCATGGATTGCTGTCATACCTTGTCCATAGTCTGCTTACAGGGTAAGGATACCAATGTGTAATTTTGTAATTTGTGTGAACTATCCCTTTAGCTTTAACATTTTGTTTTCGCCAGACCCATTTTGTGTTTCTGTTCTATGAGAACATTCAAATGTCCCTCGCAGATCCAAACTAGAGATATATTTATTTATTGATGATAAGCAAGAGATTGTATTTGGCTCATCCCGTGGTTGGCATGTGTTCAGTGGTACATTACATTACATGTAATGTCTAACAGAGTCATATGAGGCCATTGGTTAAAGCATGTTTATCCCATGTATGACGAGGTCAGGGACATCTGTTGTTCTGACGCTCAATAGAGCAAACAATATGTTTTGAATTAAGATTATACGTGTTGAATAAGCCTTATCTTTCTTATTTACACAATCTATATTGATTTAAATATGCTTTGTAGATTAAAGTAGATGAGTTAATCTGCTGGTCTCCCCCATGTTGTCTCTGAGCTGCGAGGGGGAGGTGAGTTATAATAATCCAGAGATATAATCCTATGATTCTTTCAAGCTTTTTTGTGTTGTTAAATGCCAGGCATTTGTTTTTGATTTAATATCATCCTGATCTGCTTTAGCTGCCAGTCGGTCGCTGTCTAGCATTAGAGCAGACTGGATTTTGTCTATTCCATGCATAGCCTTTAAAACTCTGACGGGGCATGAGGGCAAGAGAATAGCATAGAAATAAATGAAGCCAGATAGCAACTCAAACTAAAAACGATAGTGACTGACCATCCATTATTGCTCACAGAAACCTAAATGCTATAGTCGTACACCATGATGTGCTCAGTAATTATTTGGAAACTAATCTGTGTGATTGACCATCCATTTTTCGAAGGTTTGTGACTATAAGGTTCTATCTGCTTTTTGTAAAAATGTTGTTACTGACATAGCATTGTTCTGTTCACTGTTCTCTACCTATATAATAATCCAAAAACCCAACTCATGTCAAGTTCAAAAGAATACAAGATAAAAATCGCTGACAATTTTAAACCACTGAGGGATCGGCATTAAACCAAATTATCTCAGAATGATATTTTTTGCAAATAGAACATTATAGTCCCAAACTCTCGAATTGCTAACATAAACTTAAATGCTAGTGTCGTAAACCATGAAGTGCTCAGTAATTATTAGGGAACTAATCTGTGTTACAATACTGTAGATTTATCGTGTGCATGTCAAATCTGGATGTTTTACATGAAAGGTTTGTTATTATCCTGTTTGGTTATTATGCTGTTTGATGTGATGCATGAATGTTGAGAATTGTGGATGCTGACTGAAACATGCCACTTGCATTGTAATCAGGTGACAATATATTCAAATGTCTTCTGAACACTCAGTGTTTCTTCTTCTTCTTCTTTCTGTCATCTTTTGATGCTGCTGATGAATCTTTTTTTTTACATTTTATAAATTATTTCTATAGATTGACATTAATGTGTATTAAAAGTCTATGAGGTACATGCATAGCTAAGTCTTATTCTTATCTCTTATCCAGGAGGATAATCAGGAAGAGCATACAACCTAGGCCATGAACTATGAGTGTTGCAGAGGGCAGCACCTGCGTGGGGAACCTTTTAGGACGTATTGTTCAGTAAAAAGTTTAGCCAAATTATCTGTACAAAATCCAACAGGTCTTTCTTGGAATCTTATTTAATAGGTATTTACTGTCATAGCTAGTTTAAAATAATTGAACTGTCATATAAAGCTTATCCTCATTATTTTCCAGTGCTATTTTTACTCTGTTGTTTATTGTAAGTAGATTCAGTTCCTGGAAGATCTCTTTACTGCCTCTGACTTGCCCTGTCCAATATTATTAGGTGCTATGAGTTCAGCCTGTGCTAAATCTGTTAATGCATAAGACCATAAGAGCCTCTTATGTTCCAGGCAGGTCGGGGTGAAGACACATCAGATTAATATTTGATCATGCAGAAGGGCCCTTAATCAGATCTGCTTATTCCCTCAGCTGAGTGCTCCCCAGCAATTATCATAATTGTTGCTGCTAAACACGCTTGTCTTCACAGCTGCCTGCCTGGCTGACTGGGTGCCGGCTGGTTGGGTGTGAGTGAGCCTAACTACGTGCTCCGTGAGAAGGGGATTCCAGCACCAAACCCAATTAATGGTCAGAAAACGGACGGCTGGGCTGGGCTGCAGAGGGGAGGGGAAGGCCGAGGCTGGTGCTGGCCACGCCTGCTCCCACTTTGAGCTCTGTGCCCCAGAGTCTCCAGTCTCTCTACTATACCTCCTCCACTGTACCTCCTGGAGCTACTTGGAGCTCTAGAGGACACACTCAGTAATACCCTTCTCAGCTACACCAAGAGCCTCGGCTGATAAGAGTGAAATCTAAGCTGCACATCACAAGGAAAATGACTATTAGGGACTAAAAATATCTCTATTAAAATGCACAGCTTATAGTGTTCTCCAGGCCGCCAGAGTGGGCCTGCCTGACTGATTTGCTACCTGACTGCCTGACTGACTGCCTGCCTGACTGCCTGACTGCACAGTTCATCTTGCCTCAGTTCCCACTCTCTGCTTCCTCACTCCTGCCTCTCTCTCTCTCGCTGTCTCTTGGTCACCTTCCTCGTCTTTCTCTTGTCAAGCTCTTCATCTCGATCTTTCTTCTCTGTCCTGTACTTGTTTTTAATGTTTCTGTAAGCCTTCTGTTTCTCTTGCAGTGATTTGGAAAGAAAGACAGGATTTGACATTTAACACATAAAATTAGTGTAATGTTATGAAATAATTACTTATGCTTGAAATAATACCTTTTAATTAATAAATATCTATTTGATATTTAAATAACAATGTTAAATAAAAAATATACCTGTCTGTTAAAGGTATACAGGAAATGAAATGAAATCTTCTAACTGAAACTGATATAGTCAGGATGCCACCCAGCTGTACCCCCACTGTGAACAGTGTGGGCAACATCCCCTCATGTCAGCCAGCTGTACCCCCACTGTGAATAGTGTGGGCAACATCCCCTCATGTCAGTCAGCTGTAGCCCCACTGTGAACAGTGTGGGCAACATCCCCTCATGTCAGTCAGCTGTAGCCCCACTGTGAATAGTGTGGGCAACATCCCCTCATGTCAGTCAGCTGTACCCCCACTGTGAATAGTGTGGGCAACATCCCCTCATGTCAGTCAGCTGTAGCCCCACTGTGAATAGTGTGGGCAACATCCCCTCATGTCAGTCAGCTGTAGCCCCACTGTGAACAGTGTGGGCAACATCCCCTCATGTCAGTCAGCTGTACCCCCACTGTGAATAGTGTGGGCAACATCCCCTCATGTCAGTCAGCTGTAGCCCCACTGTGAATAGTGTGGGCAACATCCCCTCATGTCTGCCAGCTGTACCCCCACTGTGAATAGTGTGGGCAACATCCCCTCATGTCAGCCAGCTGTAGCCCCACTGTGAATAGTGTGGGCAACATCCCCTCATGTCAGCCAGCTGTACCCCCACTGTGAATAGTGTGGGCAACATCCCCTCATGTCAGCCAGCTGTAGCCCCACTGTGAATAGTGTGGGCAACATCCCCTCATGTCAGCCAGCTGTACCCCCACTGTGAATAGTGTGGGCAACATCCCCTCATGTCAGTCAGCTGTAGCCCCACTGTGAATAGTGTGGACAACATCCCCTCATGTCAGTCAGCTGTAGCCCCACTGTGAACAGTGTGGGCAACATCCCCTCATGTCAGTCAGCTGTAGCCCCACTGTGAATAGTGTGGGCAACATCCCCTCATGTCAGTCAGCTGTAGCCCCACTGTGAATAGTGTGGGCAACATCCCCTCATGTCAGTCAGCTGTACCCCCACTTTGAATAGTGTGGGCAACATCCCCTCATGTCAGCCAGCTGTACCCCCACTGTGAATAGTGTGGGCAACATCCCCTCATGTCAGCCAGCTGTACCCCCACTGTGAATAGTGTGGTCAACATCCCCTCATGTCAGCCAGCTGTACCCCCACTGTGAATAGTGTGGGCAACATCCCCTCATGTCAGTCAGCTGGAGAGGAGGGCACGCGGCACACACAAACCTTCTGCTTTGTTATAGGGTCAGTAGGGTAGATGTGAATACAGCCCATCGGTATGTGGAACTCTTAGCACTCACGGTTCCACACACACACACACACACACACACACACACACACACACACACACACACACACACAAAACAGTACACATGTAGCCCAACATGTGTGCCTCAGCTGCCAGATAAGGAGAATGCTGGTACAGTCTCCTCCATGCAACTGGTGGCAGGATGGGCATGAATGAGGAGCTCTCAGCGATCCAGTTTGTCACGTCCTTAGTCCCCAAAATGTACTGATTATTTGTAGATGTTGTTTTCTATACAGTAACAGTGCATCTGAAGGTACCTGTGTAGGTAGAATGGTTAATTGACACATCATTGCAGTTTTACTGCAGTTCATTGCAGTTTTAAGTCAGTGTAACAGAGTTTGAAATGTGAAAACGAACCAGTACATTCTGACTTTCCTGTAGTCCTCCCCATCTCCGATTAATAAGGTGTCAGCTAAGCAGTTTGTCATAAACATGTCCTCAGAATAAACGAGTCTTTTGGACTGAGTGTTGTCTGTATGAAAGCCATCTATCGTTCTGAAGGCATGCCACTGTGTGGAGGAAACACTGGAGAGAGATTGCATCCCATTAATCTGGGCTGACTGGCTGGAAATTGCATCTTTGTAATGAGTATTAGGTGTGCATCTACATGAATTAAAGCTGAATGAGCGGCTGATTGATCACATACTCCCAAATGATGCTCCTCCCGTGATCATTATTGTTTAAAAGTGACTATATCATATCAGGATGATAAAAACCAGGCTCTGGAGGGAGAGGGAGAAAAAATAAACATATTTCAGGAAATTTGACTCAGGATTTGAATGATTTGTCTGGTATTGGCTAGAAGCTGGAATGAATTCCCAGTTCCAGTTCTTGTGGATTTTAGTGTAAAATGAAGAGCTGAACAGAGGCAGGAGTGATGGCTGTTTATCTACCAATGCTTTGTAGAGATACAGTACAGTAGGCTATGTCAATCCTTTGGTATTCAGGTAAACGTCCATCTCACTACCTGTGTGGTCTGTCCCCTGTTTCTCTACCTGATCTTCATGTATCTTTTCCTGTTTTTCAATAAACTGCCCTGCCCTTTGAGACCTCAGACTGGACACTGCTAAACCCTCTGAGCCATGCCCAGTCTGGATGGTGTTCCATTCTAAACATGAATGCCATCCGTCTAGCCAGCGCATAATCTGAAAGCAGTACGCATTTAACAACTCCATACCAGATTCAGACACCATACATTCAGTTAACAGACCGCTGGAAGGATCATTTTTTTGAGGAATCTGGCAACATGAAAGGGTCTGTAACGGTAAACATAGTGCACAGGGTATGTTTGAAGTCGCGGCCAAAAGGTTCAGGTGTTTTTATAGACACTGAGGCATTTATGCGGTCTAAACTATATGTCTGGAGTCTCCTACACAATGCTGCTACACACAACCCCATGCCAGATATTACTTACTTCATAAAGTAGAGTGAAACGGCAGGCAGCTGAATTGGTTCAGTTTGAGTCACTTACATAACCAGTTGATTGTTCAGAACTCCCCAGTTGTGTACAGTACTGTATGCCTAGGGCACTGTGTCATCACATCGAAACAGCTGGACAGAACACATTATCTGTTCCAAGTTACAAACATTCATCCAACGTGTAATTACTACATCCTGAAACTTTGAAAGTAGCTTTTTATCAGTGATTGCTACAATTGTTACAAAATGGGCACTGTAATTTTCCAGAGTTGGATTTGGCACATGTGGGGTGTAGAACACCTTATTTAGTAAAGATCCAACTGAAGAGAGAGTCGTCACCTTGTTTCTCGACGTATTTACTGTACCTGGACACGATAATGTTCCACTATAATGTCTTTGTGGTAATTATTCTGCCAAGCACCCTGTTGGGGTAATTATACTAAAACCCTAATTAGCCGCAGCATCAAGATGTAAACCCCTGAAGTCCCAGTATCCTCCTCTTTCCCCACCTCACCTCTTTCCTCACCTCACCTCACCTCCTTCCTCACCTCTTACCTCACTTCTTTCCTCACCTCACCTCTTACCTCACCTCTTTCCTCACCTCACCTTTTTCCTCACCTCACCTCTTACCTCACTTCTTTCCTCACCTCACCTCTTACCTCACCTCTTTCCTCACCTCACTTCTTTCCTCACCTCACCTCTTACCTCACCTCACCTCTTTCCTCACCTCACCTCTTACCTCACCTCCTTCCTCACCTCACTCCTTTCCTCCCCTCACCTCTTACCTCACCTCTTTCCTCACCTCACTTCTTTCCTCACCTCACCTCTTACCTCACCTCCTTCCTCACCTCACTCCTTTCCTCCCCTCACCTCTTACCTCACCTCTTTCCTCACCTCACTTCTTTCCTCACCTCACCTCTTACCTCACCTCTTTCCTGGTCTCACCTCTTTCCTCACCTCACCTCTTACCTCACCTCTTTCCTCGTCTCATCTCTTACCTCACCTCTTTCCTCACCTCACCTTTTTCCTCACCTCACCTCTTACCTCACCTCTTTCCTCGTCTCACATCTTTCCTCACCTCACCTCTTACCTCACCTCACCTCTTTCCTCGTCTCACATCTTTCCTCACCTCACCTCTTACCTCACCTCTTTCCTCATCTCATCTCTTTCCTCACCGCTATTTCAACCTTACCTTGCAGTGTACTGAGGTGTGCAATAAAATACATTAAGTTGCCTGAGGTTAGTAGAGTTCAACCTAACTAAAGCAAGTTGTGTTCTTAAAATATATTAGATGCAAAAACAAGTACTTGCAGCCAGAAATTACTTTGTAAATGCATTGTTCAAGAAATGAGATATCGATATCATATTTTTTTCATTTTATTTTTGCTCTGCCCCTACAGAGCTGTATATGGTTTGCAGGAATGTACGGACAGAGTGATGTTTGAATGTTTTACTCCAAATGTTTACAGAAAGGTCCTAAAAATGGGCATTGTAAGTGCAGTGGTAATTTTGCTTTGTGCGTGGAAGGTCATCAGACAGACCACTCACCATATTACAACAACAGAGAAAGTAGAAATAGTGATCAATTCTTTCCTCTGCCTGCATTTTCTCACCTTAAATGATTCAGAGGTAAGTCTTCTTATTCAGCATACTGTGTGTTTTCCAGTGACAAAGCTATCCCAGCGCTAATAGTTTCACTGTGTCTGCCGTTTTGTGACTGACATAGCAATAAGCAGATTGTACAGATATTTATGCCATCTGCAGCTCGGAGAGATAATTAAAGAATATAAATTAATCAAGTGCAATTAATTAGAGACTTTATGTTCACAGCAGTACATCTCTGCATGTATAATTTATATTTATTGATCTGTTTGGTTTCATTAGCCTGTGTGATAACACTGGAAATGTATTAGAGGGGAAATGCACAATTAGCATGCTGCAAGGTCTGCTCGTAATTGATAGATCAGCGCTCGTTCCCCGCAGATATGAAGCTGTGTAAACTGTCATAAGCAGTTACAATCGATGCCTGATATTTTGCGCCATATCTCCACGTTGATTAATGTTGTTTTTGAAAGCAGCCCCCACGCTTAATGGGAGGCTGATAGGCATGCAGAATTTACTGTTTAATCAGGCTAAATAATTTATTGCGGTTCCTCCGTAGCCTGGGAGTGTGTGTTGTTGGTTGGTTGAAATGTATGATTGGTTTCTATAAGTGCTATGCTGATGTTATTTGCTCCAGTCAGCAACCAATATGGCTGAAGCATTAAGAGCTTTGTGCTTCCCAGCTGGTTTTTCATTGACTCTGCTGCCATCGTTCATCACCGGCCTGTTTCTCTCCACTCTCCACTACGACTATCTGACTGAGGAGAGAGGAACCAGGCTAGGTAGTCAATATTCATCCCCACTGTTTTCACTGCATTCACAGTTTATTTCTGCAGTACAATCACCATGTATACTATTTTCAAAAATACATGTTTTATTCAGTAACAGTGAGCGGAAGCAACTAGAAGGACCCAGAGGGGTCAAAATACATGTATTATTGTGAGGTCATCATTGAATTACAGAGATGGCATGTAGATTGACCCACAGAGGACAGATCCACATACAGAATGACAGTATCTAGTTCTGTTGACCCAATGCTTGTGTTTCACTGACCCCGCCAACCTACTCTACGTCCAGAAGGTGCTACCTTGACAACCTGAAGGAGGATAAATGACAGTGCTGCTCTACACTACTCATTTTTCTAAATGGGGGGGGGGGGGGGGTTAAAAAGGTTCCATCCCCCCCTTCTTGAATTGATTATGTGTTTATTGATAAAGAATTACCGGGCCCCATCATGGTCCTCCAAAATAACCTCATGCTTAAACTACACTTCCTCTCCACATACTGCAGCTTACTTCTGTTCTGCCTGCTCAGGCCTCAGCCACGACAGCCTCACAATATTCTTATGAACCATTTCATCATAAAGATGGAATCATCTTCTTATTTGGTGTAATTACATATTTTTTGTTGTGTTGTTTGGTGTAGTGACATATTTGAAGGCACTGCCATGGCGTGTTGCGTCAATGATCCTTCATGTGGCTTGAAAACAGAATTACAGTAAATAGGTAGTGTGTTTATGGGCACCACATGTTGTCCACTGAGACCAGCTTCTGTTTATTCCCTGGGTGTAGTGCGAAGGAGTATCTTTTCCTCTCTCATGGAGAGATGAGCCTCTTCTATACCTTAGATACCCAACCTTGTCATTGTCACCCTGCTTCATTGTATGACAGGGACTGGAGCAGGTTGGGAAAGGATATGCAGTTTGGAAGTGAGCCCTTTTATGTATTAGACAGTTTGCCAGCCCATTGAGGTTTCTTTGCCTGGTTACCCACACTACTTGCTCTGGCCAAACACTGCACCACGCCCATGGACGTTAGTTTAATGAGTCTGGATCTGAGTACCTCCACGACCCTTCACCGAATGTGAACACGTACGGGGACGTCTGATTGGTCCATAAACCGATGGGTTGAGGCAGAGCTAGAACACACGTGGGTAAATCAGCGGTTTGAAAATGTGTCATTGGCTTTGATATTCCGATTGGTTAGAGACAATCCAATTGCTGATTACTTTGTTTTGTACAATGCCCCTTGTGTGGCCTCGTCACCACAAACGACTTCAATAATGGCAGTCTCAGACTAAAGTATGTAGCGAACGACAGAGCAGCTGATGAATTTAGTTTGAGATGTCAGGCTAGGGGTTTCTAAGCCCTGTTTTGCAGCTGGAAGCCAGACTTTTATATACATTTTTGCCCTGTGTCTCAGGCAATTTCCTCTCCCTCTGTCACTGTTAATGCTCACAGAAACACCACCCCTTGTTTCAGGTTGCAGGGCTGTGCGGTAGGAGAGGCAAGGGCTCTGTGCCGTATAGTGAGCCACTCAGATTCCCAGTCTTTTGTACACCTGCTAGTTTCCTGTTCTCTTACTATACTATACTATCATCCTATACTTACGTAGTTGTCTATCCATGGTATAAATTATTAGGATTATTGATATTTTGCCGTACCAATGCAAAAATATTTACGATTTGTTTTCTTTGTTTAGGGATTTAGTTTTACTTTTCACAGAAATGAAAGAGATTTACGTTTTCAAATGTTAAAGAAAAAAAAATGCAACATTTGGAATGTAAGGCGAGCGAGTGTCTGTTCTTGAATAATGCAGAAACAGATCTGTTTGCCCATAAGTAACAGAAACCCTCTAACCTTCCCTCCTCCCCTCTCAGATCCATCTCTGAATCCAACCCTGAGATAGTAACAGAAACCCTCTAACCTTCCCTCCTCCCCTCTCAGACCCATCTCTGAATCCAACCCTGAGATAGTAACAGAAACCCTCTAGCCTTCCCTCCTCCCCTCTCAGACCCATCTCTGAATCCAACCCTGAGATAGTAACAGAAACCCTCTAGCCTTCCCTCCTCCCCTCTCAGACCCATCTCTGAATCCAACCCTGAGATAGTAACAGAAACCCTCTAACCTTCCCTCCTCCCCTCTCAGACCCATCTCTGAATACAACCCTGAGATAGCAACAGAAACCCTCTAACCTTCCCTCCTCCCCTCTCAGACCCATCTCTGAATCCAACCCTGAGATAGTAACAGAAACCCTCTAACCTTCCCTCTTCCCCTCTCAGACCCATCTCTGAATCCAACCCTGAGATAGTAACATAAACCCTCTAACCTTCCCTCCTCCCCTCTCAGACCCATCTCTGAATCCAACCCTGTGATAGTAACAGAAACCCTCTAGCCTTCCCTTCTCCCCTCTCAGACCCATCTCTGAATCCAACCCTGAGATAGTAACATAAACCCTCTAGCCTTCCCTCCTCCCCTCTCAGACCCATCTCTGAATCCAACCCTGAGATAGTAACATAAACCCTCTAACCTTCCCTCCTCCCCTCTCAGACCCATCTCTGAATCCAACCCTGAGATAGTAACATAAACCCTCTAGCCTTCCCTTCTCCCCTCTCAGACCCATCTCTGAATCCAACCCTGAGATAGTAACAGCTGGAAATGTTTGTGGCTGGGCTCTTCTCTTTCTGATTCCCCCCGCCGTTCCTCTGACTGTGGTGTGGAAGGAGTGTGGGCTGGGCTGGGCTGAGAGCAGAGTAGGCCCATATTGACACTGCTGGTGGACCACTGTATCCCTTTAAAACCACTATGGGGGCTATCTGATTTCCCTGCAATAGATCCCCAGAGAGAGAGGCAGCTTCCATTTTTCTTAACTTGTATATAAGTAAACTGGCTGGTATAAGACCTGGCTGGGAGGTCAAATCAATCTCTGCTATTTATTACATAGAAATGTGACACTCCTTCTTAAATGCTCCTGTCCCCAGTGATTTAGCCCCGGGCCTGCGTTCTGTCTGCCCAGTGTCAGTGTGTATGCATGCCACGGAGACGATCGAGCCGGGTGCTTTACGACCGCTGCGGCCAAATTGTCTTTTTCTCTGTGACTCGCCTCGTGTAAACAAAGATGGGTTAATATGTTCTTTGATGACAGTTTTATGTAAAGGCTTTTAGGCAAGGAGTGTGTATCATATTTACTGTAAGTACACTTCAAGTACAAAGACAAGTTAATGCAGCATGAATTAGTAAGGATTGTAGTCACGAACAGGTCATCTTTTTCAATAAAGTGCATAGAAATAAATATGATTGTTATCTTGCTAGTCCTAGATACAAATCCACTTGTTTTTATTCTGTGGCACAGGCCAGTGTAGAGCACTGGGACAATGATACTGATTAGCCCTTTAAGGAGTGATGCAATTTGTATTGCTGTGGGAAGCAGTAGAGATCTGTTTATCGCGTGACAATGTGATATTGTGCTCCTCGTGCTGTCTTAATTGGAAACAGTCTCTACCCACAAAAGGTGCACAAGGCCCTTGATTTTTGTAAGACAATCTCACCCCTCCTCCCTCCTTCTCTTCCCCCTTCCCTCCCTCTCTTCTTCTTTCTCGCAGAATAGCAGTGAAAACCCCTAAAGCATTTCCTTAATCCTCCAGAAGACCATGCTGTCCCACTAAATATGGTACCTGTGGACAAACAATAGATTTTTCCATAATAATAATGTTGAAGTGTTCATTATGAGTGTCTAATGGAGCTAGTGGACTCGGCCTGACTAGACATACAGGGAAGCTCTCCTTTTGATCAGCAGCATGGAGTTAATCCATGGGAAGAAATAATGGAGCTATCGGAGACGGAGAGGGAGGGGAGAGGGAGAGGTAGGGGAGAGGGAGAGGTAGGGGAGAGGGAGTATCGAACTGTGTTGAATTTACAGCCGAGAGGGCTCAGTAAAAGGAGGATTTTTAGAGCCTCTCGCTGCGTATTGAAGGAAAGACTGTCTGACAAGTCATCAATGAGCCCTGGCGCTATACTAAACTAATGAAAGCCGCATTTGATCTTCTCCGAAGAGGTTCAATACCACTCCTGCTATTATTTAAGTCCTCAGCTTCACCCAAACCTGTTTTCAGATCCACAGAAATCGTTAGATAGCGGCGACGGAGTGAACTGTGTTTGTAAGTATCTGATGAGAGGAGGAAGTATTTTAACAGGTTATAATGTATCCCTGATGTATGCATCTACTGGATACTTCCTGGTCTCTGGATATTCCTCTCTTTTCTTTTTATACCTTGGCCATTTGGGTAAAAAATATTGCCCGTGTCCTCATTATTATCTACATTTCTTGTTTGTAATTTCCTTGACAAAAACGGTCCACATAATATCTGCCTAATGGACCAACCGGGTAATGTAAAATGCATATGAAAACACTATTGAGTCACATTTTATTCAACCACTCAGCAGAATTCTGCATAGTCTTTGCTTGCTGTGTTTGAAGAAGTTTCTCATATACCATTTATAAAACAGAAATATTTTCTTAGCTGAGGTAAATCTAACGTGCTACGCATCGTCTTTTTGCTCATAACTGGTAGAAATGCTGTTAAATCTCAAAACGTCTGTCAATCTTAAGTATACCATCATAAGGCTATTTTTATGCTGTGGCCTTGTCTATATTTCACCTTTTGTGCTTTGAGAGGAGCCCACCTGAGAGTCAGCAGATAAATTCTGCCCACAAAAATGATATAATCTTATCTTTTGTTTATAGATTTTCCAGAAACATTGAAGGCTGCCAGTGCTGTATTATTGTCTTATTGAAGCAAAATGAAAATAAAGCCCAGCTGTTGAATTTATATTTGAGCTCCAACATTAAGAGGCCATCCCGACCGCACTGGAGAGACTGGCAGGATGAAAGATTTGGTCTGAGTCTTTGCCAGGGAACGAGGCAATGCGTCATCTGCTAACTTCAATGCTGTGCTCTGCACTGCAAGCAAAACAACTCCATCCCTGCACTTGAACTGGAGTGTTTCAAGGTTATGTTAACTGAAACATGCTGAAGTAATAATATAAACACAGTGATAACCGGCAGTTTGGAAGATTTCAATAATAAATCAGAGACCATAGAAGGCCTGACTGAAATGTGTGATGACATAGGATTGGGCAAAACAATTACTCTCTGCTTATAAACAGTGCTGCACATGGAATTCCTCATTTATGAAGACCCCCTCTCCACCACTGTAAATAGATCATCGTAACCTAATTTGTAATGTCTCCAAAACTTAAACCGCATACTCATGTGTCTCTTATGTCTCCCTCAAGTCTGTGTATAACTGTTCATCTACTAAGCAGCATTGTCAGCTTGGCTCTATTCTGTGTGGGCAGTCCCAATGTGTCCCAGTCGTGTCAGTTTAGGGCCAGAGCCCAGAGGCATGTCTAAGGCTATTGCCTATTGCCAAAAGCCTAGTTCAGGAGCCAAGTTGTAGCAGGAAAAGAGGGAGGGAGGGCCAGAGAGAGAGGGAGATACGGATGGGAGAGCTGTCGCACATGTGATGAGAGAAGGATGTATGGAAGGAGAGAGGGAGGGAGAGAGGGAGGGAGAGAGGGAGAAAGAGAGATTGAGGTTTGGAGAGAGGGAGGGAGAGAGAGAGGGAGGTAGGGAGGGAGAGAGGGAGAAAGAGAGAAGGAGGTGAGGAGAGATGGAGGGAGAGAGGGAGAGAGGAAGAAGGAGGTAAGGAGGGAGGGAGAGAGGGAGGGAGGGAGAGAGGGAGAGAGGGAGAGAGGGAGAAGGAGGTGGGGAGAGAGGGAGGGAGAGAGAGAGGGAGAGAGGGAGGGAGGGAGGGAGGGCGTTAGCTGCAGGCGGCCAAGGCAGTGCAACGGTTAGGCCTGCTAATCCTCACATATATATTCTCCTAATTAATCCTGATTACCACTTTTTAATCGCCCTGCTCGGCCTGCCCTGAAATAAAGTGACACTTGCTAATGAATTAAACCTGCAATTTACAATTGCTCCACTATTCCCTCCACTGGTTCCCACAGCCCTGTGTGTTAACGTTGGTCCCACGTTGGTCCCATGTGGCCAACGTTAATAGTAGCAGCCCCCCCAGTCAGTCAGTTAGTTTATTTCAGTAGTGTATGATGTGGTCTCACTTCACTCAGTGCTAGTTAACTGCTCAGCGTTTGGATGACACCTGCACCCTTTTATAGGGACTGGGACATGATGGTGGTGAGGTAGGGGTGTGCAGGAAGGGGAGTGGTCAGTCCTGCAGTTAGATGAATGAACTATAAAGGTGGAAATGAAGGTGTCAAATGTGAAATAGTAATATGCTGTTTGCTAGATATTGTGAAACCCTGATGAAGACAGCTTGTCTAAGTGATTTCATGTAATGTATCAGAACTACAGTGTCTGCTTTTCTTCTTTTTCCAGACTTCCCAAGTCTTTGCTCTCGAGGAGGAAACATTTAGTAGTCAGAGTATGTGCACAACAGAAGTATATCTTTGAGACCCTGACATTGAAAATGAAAAGGATTTATAACGGTTTGTGTGACTCCTTGCCTTATTACCATTCAGAATGTGATCAGATCAGACCCACTGGTAAAGCCGTGTCAAGTCCAATCAAATCTGTTTAAGTCCAAAGAAGGTATAACCAGATAGGCTAGATACACTGACCTGGCCCTTTACTTCCGGGTCAGTAGAGGCCACCGCAGCAGCAGCCAGCAACAAGGCCAGTCAGGCCACAGCAGTAATGGTTAACAAATTAACTTGTTCCCCCTGTGGTTCGGCCCTCTGCCGCCCTCATTTGAGTCAGTCCACCCCTGTGAGATGGGATCCCGTGAAGCAGTGATTGTTTCCACGATTAGGTGGAGTGGAGAGAACCAGAGCCGTGGAGCCATGGATCTATCTCCATCCCTCCTATGGAATCCCCCCTCACACACCCTCCCACAGCCCCTGCCTGAAAACAATAGCCAGCTGTCGCCCGCTTGCTGATGTACCTTTGATCAGCCAAATGAAGGCTGCTGGCATTTCTTATGGAGTGGAGATTGCTTATCGATTTATATCAAAATATTCATGCTAATCCCGGGGCAGCGCAGACTATTTTCAGGCCGGGTTAGCAATCAGAGCTGCCTGTCCTGTCTGAGACAATCTGCTGAGCTGGGATGTCTAATCAGCCTGGGGTACTGCAGTCAAATGCACTTTGCTGTTTAGATTTGGACCCCTGACATTGATGGAGGAGTCCAGAGAAAGGTGTTGACAAACCAAATTGTTTGTTCCAGTACTATTTTGCCAGAGATCAAGTCCAGAGTAATGTGCAGTGAATTTGTTCATTACGTGACCAAGCCGGGCCCAGCCAAGCAGAGAAGAGGAGAGGTGTGGGGTTGGTTTCACCACTATCACTGCTGTTGGAAAAGAGGGTTTAGTTTAGTGTGTGTGTTGGGGGTCGGTTGCAAATCAAGGAGGTTGAAGTAGCTTGGAGAGCAGAGCAGTCAGTTGGCTTTGTGTTAGGGCACAGTTTGGTTTGTATAGCCCTGCCCTGAGAAACTAATGGGAGGCTCAGGCAGATTGGATTATTTCGTCTATGCTCTCTGAACTAGTCATTTCTCAGTCTAGTCTGTTCACACTGGCTGAGATAGTACACACTCTCCCAGTCTTTGTTTGGGGTTTCTTGGTCTTGTTAAAATATATACAGCAGGCAGACAATGGACCCACTGAGTATCCCATGTGAGATTCTGCTTTTCCAGACACCTTCACAGATAACATTCTAACGAATAACCTTGCTACAAGTGGTCAAGAATCTTATCTTGACAATTATGTTACATGATCTACAATACATGCATACAGTTTACAGGACAGAGACAGTTAAATATTTGAATTAAAACTACCATATGCCTGCTATCAATGTTAATTTCTTAATGTGATTATGGTAATATTAATATTAGTATTACAGCAGCATTAAGCATTTATTTAGGTGAGGCATATGTTTTCATGTGTGAATCAAATGAAATACCATAAGGTTTTCATACCGTCAGACCATCAGGGCCCTCCCTCCCTTGCCTGGCACGACTTTTCCTAGATTACAGTAGATTATGTTTCCTTACTTCCTGCAGCAAAGCCCCTCCCCCATGCATCCCTGTGACGAAGGCTCCTTCTAAATCTGTCTCAATACGGTAATGCTGTCTTGTAATTATTGCCAGAAGAAATCTGTGAAGAAAAAGCAATGCCAGAGCGGAGAGATTATCCCTGTAGAGGGTAAAGGGCTAATGTCCTGGCCATATGGCCCAGACTGACTGAGACTAGCTCTAACTGTCATGTCCTGTAGCTAGTCTAGTGTTCTGCTGCTTTAAGGTCAATCATACATCAGGTATTAGTGTCAGGTGGGGATTAATGCTTCAATGTTCCTTCACCTCAGACACAACATGGCTGTACAGTTACAGTACCTGGGCTGGGGATTTGGCACACTGCCTTCCACCCGCCCTCCACTGCACCAGGGCATTCCTTCCTGGTCTGGAGCTAGACCTGGACCAATCACTGCAGAGCTCAGAGTAGAACATGCAGCTATGATGTGTCTCTGGCCTGGTTGTTTACTGTTTACCAGGCTGACACCGTGGTTAAGTCTTCCTGTTTGTTGTTTGTGTTGTTGTTAATGCTGTTGTTGCTGTCTGGCAGGGTTATTACTATGGTTGACTGACCCATACATTCTCTCTCTGGTTGATTTAGACTTCACTTACAGCAGCCAAACACAGGGCTTATAGTACACTGCTGTCTGATGTATTATCCCATGTCTGTAATCAACATTTACTCTAGTTTCACCTCTGACATGAAGCGCCTTGTTTTACATTTATTAGTAATTCATAGATATGTACTTGTATACTCCAGTAATTTATAGATCTGAATATGCCTGAGCAGCAATAGTTTTATGTAGAGAATAACAGCTATGCATAACCACATTTCATCCTATTATTGTTGGAGTTTAAGCATTTTATTCTCCCGCAGAGGATAATGCTTCCTTCTGCCACACTATGGGCATTGTACTGTACTCAGAGCCATATATTTAGAGAGTTGGATCAACTTTTACAATGTTGTATATTGTTCTAATTCTAGACATTGAGTTACAAAGCATTGTTAAAATATTCCCCATGTAATGTTCATGGGGAGGGAACATGGCTGCTATAGAATGGAGCGGCACGGTAGCCTAGTCGTTAGAGTGTTGGACTAGTAACTGAAAGGTTTCATGTTCAAACCCCTGAGCTGACAAGGTACAAATCTATGTACAGTACAATACAACACTAACCAGGATGTAAGGTGCATATGTACAGCACAATACAACACTAACTACGATGTAAGGTGCATATGTACGGTACAATACAACACTAACCAGGATGTAAGGTGCATATGTACAGTACAATACAACACTAACCAGGATGTAAGGTGCATATATACAGCACAATACAACACTAACTAGGATGTAAGGTGCATATGTACGGTACAATACAACACTAACCAGGATGTAAGGTGAATATGTACAGTACAATACAACACTAACTAGGATGTAAGGTGAATATGTACAGTACAATACAACACTAACTAGGATGTAAGGTGCATATGTACAGTACAATACAACACTAACTAGGATGTAAGGTGCATATGTACAGTACAATACAAGACTAACTAGGATGTAAGGTGCATATGTACAGTACAATACAAGACTAACCAGGATGTAAGGTGCATATGTACAGTACAATACAACACTAACTAGGATGTAAGGTGCATATGTACAGTACAATACAACACTAACTAGGATGTAAGGTGCATATGTACAGTAAAATACAACACTAACCAGGATGTAAGGTGCATATGTACAGTACAATACAACACTAACTAGGATGTAAGGTGCATATGTACAGTACAATACAAGACTAACTAGGATGTAAGGTGCATATGTACAGTACAAAACAACACTAACCAGGATGTAAGGTGCATATGTACAGTACAATACAACACTAACCAGGATGTAAGGTGCATATGTACAGTACAATACAACACTAACCAGGATGTAAGGTGCATATGTACGGTACTATACAACACTAACCAGGATGTAAGGTGCATATGTACGGTACAATACAACACTAACCAGGATGTAAGGTGCATATGTACGGTACAATACAACACTAACTAGGATGTAAGGTGCATATGTACAGCACAATACAACACTAACCAGGATGTAAGGTGCATATGTACGGTACAATACAACACTAACCAGGATGTAAGCTGCATATGTACGGCACAATACAACACTAACTAGGATGTAAGGTGCATATGTACGGTACAATACAACACTAACCAGGATGTAAGGTGCATATGTACGGTACAATACAACACTAACTAGGATGTAAGGTGCATATGTACAGTACAATACAACACTAACTAGGATGTAAGGTGCATATGTACAGCACAATACAACACTAACTAGGATGTAAGGTGCATATGTACGGTACAATACAACACTAACTAGGATGTAAGGTGCATATGTACGGTACAATACAACACTAACTAGGATGTAAGGTGAATATGTACAGTACAATACAACACTAACCAGGATGTAAGGTGCATATGTACGGTACAATACAACACTAACCAGGATGTAAGGTGCATATGTACGGTACAATACAACACTAACTAGGATGTAAGGTGCATATGTACAGCACAATACAACACTAACTAGGATGTAAGGTGCATATGTACAGTACAATACAACACTAACCAGGATGTAAGGTGCATATGTACGGTACAATACAACACTAACCAGGATGTAAGGTGCATATGTACGGTACAATACAACACTAACCAGGATGTAAGGTGCATATGCACAGCACAATACAACACTAACCAGGATGTAAGGTGCATATGTACGGTACAATACAACACTAACCAGGATGTAAGGTGCATATGTACGGTACAATACAACACTAACCAGGATGTAAGCTGCATATGTACGGCACAATACAACACTAACTAGGATGTAAGGTGCATATGTACGGTACAATACAACACTAACCAGGATGTAAGGTGCATATGTACGGCACAATACAACACTAACTAGGATGTAAGGTGCATATGTACAGCACAATACAACACTAACCAGGATGTAAGGTGCATATGTACGGCACAATACAACACTAACCAGGATGTAAGGTGCATATGTACAGTGCAATACAACACTAACTAGGATGTAAGGTGCATATGTACGGTACAATACAACACTAACCAGGATGTAAGGTGCATATGTACAGTACAATACAACACTAACTAGGATGTAAGGTGCATATGTACAGTGCAATACAACACTAACCAGGATGTAAGGTGCATATGTACGGTACAATACAACACTAACCAGGATGTAAGGTGCATATGTACGGTACAATACAACACTAACCAGGATGTAAGGTGCACATGTACAGCACAATACAACACTAACTAGGATGTAAGGTGCATATGTACAGTACAATACAACACTAACCAGGATGTAAGGTGCATATGTACGGTACAATACAACACTAACCAGGATGTAAGGTGCATATTTTCGGCACAATACAACACTAACTAGGATGTAAGGTGCATATGTACAATACAATACAACACTAACTAGGATGTAAGGTGCAGGTGTCATCTAGTTTCTCGCTCTCTCTGTCACCCTGTGACATAAACAGCAGTTGTTTGGTATAAAAGGTGGGATGGATCCACGTGGGACCGACGACAACAATGCAGCAGATGGATGGGCTTTTTCATATGTGTAAATAGTCACAGCTAGCTATTAACATACCTCTGTGCAGATGGCAAGCTGTAATAAAGTACAGGCGATAAAACAAAACCGTCTCCTCCTATGGCTGACACAAAGACCATGTTTGTTCATTTTTTACATCCAGTGCAATATGTTCTGTAACACGCGGGGACAATAACTCAAGGGAATATTTAGGAGCTCTTGTTCCTGAATAGTAAACATTTTTAATGGAGCTGTGAAATTATATCTTTGGGTTAACTCAGTTTCATATCTGGCATCAGAATTAAGATTATATTCTGAGTTTTGTGTTTTTCATCAAAACAAAATAGTAATTTAATGACTGATCATGAAACTCATGTTAACAAAATTGTACTACATTTTTTGAGTTTGTGTATGACATGCAAATGTGTTTGTGTTTGTGTGGATCGCGTGCAAGTGTCAGTTTCAAACAGAATCACTCCAGACTGCAGCAGTAGTAGGTGTAGCAGGAGAGACTGGCCCAGAGCTGGTCCCCCTCCAACTGTCTGAACTACTGCTCTCTGACTCCACTGACTAGAGAGAAGAGTAGAGGGACTGGTCCCCCTCCAACTGTCTGAACTACTGCTCTCTGACTCCACTGACTAGAGAGAAGAGTAGAGGGACTGGTCCCATTCCAACTGGCTGAACTACTGCTCTCTGACTCCACTGACTAGAGAGAAGAGTAGTGGGACATAAGTTATAGACCCAGACAGAGAGCGTGTGACCAAGATCAAGGGATGGAGAGATGGATGGACAGACAGAGAGGGAGGGGAAGGAGTAGAGAGAAGGAGAGAGCGAGAGAGAGAGAGCGACAGTGCGGGAGGGGAAGGAGTAGGGAGAAGGAGAGAGACAGGCGAGAGGGAGGCGAAGGAGTAGAGAGAAGGAAGTGGAGAGACTGAGAGGGAGGGGAAGGAGAGAGAGACGGAAAGGGAGGGAGGGGAAGGAGTAAAGATTGTGAGGAAGAAAGACAAGAGGGAGGGGAAGGAGTAGAGAGAAGGAGAGATAGACTGAGAGGGAGGGGAAGGAGTAGAGAGAAGGAGAGGGAGGGGAAGGAGTAGAGAGAAGGAGAGAGAGAGACAGAGAGGGAGGGGAAGGAGTAGAGATTGTGAGGGAGAAAGACAAGAGGGAGGGGAAGGAGTAGAGAGAAGGAGAGAGAGACTGAGAGGGAGGGGAAGGAGTAGAGAGAAGGAGAGGGAGGGGAAGGAGTAGAGAGAAGGAGAGAGAGAGACAGAGAGGGAGGGGAAGGAGTAGAGATTGTGAGGGAGAAAGACAAGAGGGAGGGGAAGGAGTAGAGAGAAGGAGAGGGAGGGGAAGGAGTAGAGAGAAGGAGAGAGCGAGAGAGAGAGAGCGACAGTGCGGGAGGGGAAGGAGTAGGGAGAAGGAGAGAGACAGGCGAGAGGGAGGCGAAGGAGTAGAGAGAAGGAAGTGGAGAGACTGAGAGGGAGGGGAAGGAGAGAGAGACGGAAAGGGAGGGAGGGGAAGGAGTAAAGATTGTGAGGAAGAAAGACAAGAGGGAGGGGAAGGAGTAGAGAGAAGGAGAGATAGACTGAGAGGGAGGGGAAGGAGTAGAGAGAAGGAGAGGGAGGGGAAGGAGTAGAGAGAAGGAGAGAGAGAGACAGAGAGGGAGGGGAAGGAGTAGAGATTGTGAGGGAGAAAGACAAGAGGGAGGGGAAGGAGTAGAGAGAAGGAGAGAGAGACTGAGAGGGAGGGGAAGGAGTAGAGAGAAGGAGAGGGAGGGGAAGGAGTAGAGAGAAGGAGAGAGAGAGACAGAGAGGGAGGGGAAGGAGTAGAGATTGTGAGGGAGAAAGACAAGAGGGAGGGGAAGGAGTAGAGAGAAGGAGAGGGAGGGGAAGGAGTAAAGAGAGGGCGGGAGGGAGACTGAGCCAAAGGGAGACAGAGATGGATAGACAGAGAGAGAGGGAGGGAGGGAGGGAGGGAGGGAGGGAGGGAGGGAGGGAGGGAGGGAGGGAGGGAGGGAGGGACAGAGGGAGGGAGAGACAGAGGGAGGGGAGACAGACAGTGGGAGTATGTGACAGAGAGAGAGAGAGAGAGAGTGTGTTTGGCGTCAGTGTTCAACTGCACCACGACGGCTACTCTAGAGTGCGTTGGTGCATGTGTGTGTGTGTGGAGCCCAAGGACTTGTCGCCTGTCTGCTGGTGTCTGTGGCTGGTGGCAGCCAGCTGTCAGGGGAGCTCAGAGAGAGAGGAGCCCAGGTGAAGGCAGGGCCGACCAGGCAGGCCAGCGGCAGACAAGGGCTGGGGCTGGAGCCTGTACCCCTCGCTCAGTCCAAATGAATGGTGACAAGAGAAGCAGATCCATTGATCCGCTGGTCAAAGCATCCCTAAGGCTGCAACCTAATGTTCTGAAAAAAGAACTAGCAGCAACAGTTGAGGCTCTGAGGGAGAGACGAGCCTCTTCTAATGTAACTCACCTTCAATAGACCTCCTACAATTATACAAGCAGGCGTATGAAAACAATTCAGAATTAAATATAAAGATCATTTTGGGTTACATTTTTTCAATGTGTTGTACTTTTTTATGAAACGAGGTATAAAGAGGTCATACTTATTATTATAATTTCTTATTTTTTTTCCTAATAGTTATTTTGTTTCTGCACGCCTTGCTTTTGATAATTATACATGCAGTCCAAATTAGAAGCGTTCCAGTCGCTGACTGGCACAAATTCCCCATGTAAATAAATGTATAACAACATGTTCGCCAGAAAAAAAGTCTCTGAGTCTGGGAATCAAAAAATACCTCCAGGAGGTGTTGTTCATTAAACGTGTAACTTTTCTAGCTGCTACATGCTACAAATAAAATGTACAATTACAGTAGGTGGTGAAAATGAGATACTTTCTTCTGGGACAGTGTACCTCACTGACAACATTGAAGTGAAAATTGCCAGAGTTCTTTACACATATCTGTGACTTGTTGCCATTTCCTAAGAATTCCCAGACGTGTGTGAATAATGCCTGGGAGCTAGGTACATATGTTAAGAGTTAACAAGCAAATACGCACCAAATATGTAATGTAAGATGCAACGGAAGAGGTAAGAAAGACAGTGTTTGATGTAGCCTTTTAAAACTAGACTTCAGTTGAAGACTATTATTTAACATATTACCACTATTAATATTACTACCTCTAGTTCAACTACTGCTATTTTACTAATATCAATTACTTCATAAGACTTCTGAAAATTACCAAAAAAAACAATAAGCAAAAAAATGCATTTCTTGAAAGCAAATATGAGTTTCCAGACAAATATTTACCACTTTAATTATTTTGATATGAGATGTGATAGGTGCTGTGACAGTTGTGATTGGCTGGTGAAACCTGAACCAGGCCGTTGCCGTGACGCTGTGACAGATGTCCCTCCACTGGGTGCAGCATGCAGCTGATTGATTGGTCGTGTGGGTCTAGAGGAGATGATTGATGGATTGAGGTTGGTGAGGTGACAAACAAAGTAACGCCTGGCCCATCAAGGTGCAGCCCTGTCACTGACAATAACCCCTGATTGCCTCTCCCTCCCCCTCTTCCCTTTGTCCACCACACCAACCCCTAATCAGGGGCTGCCGCCTGCCCTCCCTCCATCCGCCTCTCTGACCAGTAGCCCTGCTATAGGTCCTCCCAGAGTCAGGTTTCATATGTCCATCTTACTGCTTCAACGTAAAACACATAATCAATGCACTGAAATGAGACGGATTGGTTGAGAATCTCTCACTCTCTCTGCTTCTGTCTCTCTCTCTCTCCTCTCCCACCCCCCCCCTCTCTCTCTCTCTCCCTCTCTCTCTCTCTCTCTCTCTCTCTCTCTCTCTCTCTCTCTCTCTCTATTTCCATCTAAATTATCATGGATCTCATCAGTTTGCTATTGGGCATGGTTGTCTTTGCTTCTATTGTATGTGTGTGAGAGAGTGTGTGCGTGTGCGTGCGTGTGTGTGCGTGTGTGTGTGTGTGTGTGTGTGTGTGTGTGTGTGTGTGTGTGTGTGTGTGTGTGTGTGTGTGTGTGTGTGTGAGAGAGAGTGTGTGCGTGCGTGTGCGTGTGTGTGAGAGTGTGTGTGTTTGCGCGTGTGTGTGTCATCCTGTCCACTCCCCTGTCCTACTCCTTTAACTCTCAGCCTGTATACAATCTCCTCCAGAGCAGCTATGCCCCCCCGGGCCTCTCTCACACATTATTCATATTACTGTTGATTCTAAAAATTAGTCGCCAGGATATCCCTTAGAGATTGTAAAGATTACAAAGCTCAACTTCAAATACTTCCCAGATTTGGTTAAACGGCGCACAGCATCCATAACCGGGTTAATACTGTTGTTAGAGTTTCAGGCAGAGTGTGTGAGGGCCAAGAGAAAACCTGAAACTGTGACTGTGATGCCTTGTGAATTCTTCCACTTTTATATCTCAACTTATACTGTACTCTAGTGATGCGTTATCCACATATCTATCTGATGATATATTAACATTTAATATTGCAATTTAATTTGTTAATGTAATTTCAAAAGATTTGTATAATATTTTAACGATTATACATTTCATGTTTTTCCACTTATAATGTCTGAGAGGCTTGCCTTGGAGCTGTTCCGCTGTGTGTGGGTCTGTTGGCTGGTTGGTTGGCAGGTCTGTTGGCGCTGAGGTCTGTGCAGCACATTTCCTTCCTGTCCCACACATTTCCTATCTGTGGGCTTCACAGACATTTCCTTAATTTGTAAAGCATTCTGCTTTTTGAGCACCGTTGCTGCTTGTCTATTTATTTATTTGCGTTTGTTTGTGTCTCAGACAGAGGTATTGGTAATCTATTGTCTCCTCTTAGTCAGAGGCTCAATAAACTGGCAACAGTGCTGGTGGGTCATCATGCTGGGTGAGATGCAGAGCAGGATCCCTAGGTGTGTGTGTTTCATGGATTGTAGCAAAAGAAATGTAGAAGGGTTGGAGTTTGATTCCAGTCGAGATCCTTCAAAAGATTAAGATTTTGTTGTTGTCAAAAGCAATATGTTTACATGCTCAGTCTTTTAACTTAATGCTTAACATGTTTTTTTCAATCTACTAAGATTACGGAAAGATTACAGTTTCTTATCCTGGGGAAAAGAATAGATGTAAATAGATAATCTGAATGGAGATCCAGGGTTTAATAGCAGATGCTGTCAATAAGCCATCTTTGAATAACAGATTTGAGAACAACACCAGCAGATCTCTTATTATCTTGAGATGTCTTATTATTTATGACTGACATGTTCCTGTTCCCCTGTCCAGATGTTTCCAGGTGAAGCAGGGATCTATCCTAATACTGTTCCAGAGGGGGGTCCATGTTCTAACTGAATACTCAGACTGTAATCACACTGTCTGTTGCTAACTGGTACACACACTGGCAGAGTGACTGGCACATTACCCCTCCTGTCAGTGCCAAGGGGGTGTTGTGCCCCTCTCTAACCCCCTGGGGGAACCACCTGGCTCTGTGTTGGTATCCCTCTCAATGTAGAGACATTGATCTCGAGGGGCTTCGACCTTGCCTCTCCGCGAGGTGAAATGAGCGTGCTGAGTAATCTACCAATGCATTACCTTCCTTACCTTGGCTGCTGATATCTGTGTGTCACAGTTATGCAGCTAGGGGCCCAAGCAGGTTGCTAAGCAGGCGGTGTATTATAGATCACAACTGAAGCATATTGTCATTAGATGAATGTTCGAGGGCCGCCGCCCGGCACTCCACTGTGTGAAATATGTTTAATAAGTGCATAATTATGACATCTGTTACCCCCTCAGCACCTTTGAGTGGGAAATTAACGGAAGGAATAACAGGTTTAAGTATGTGTTAACACTATGATAGCATGTTTAATTGAAATATGACTTGGGAGTAATGAAGATTAAATTAAGCCTGAGGATAATCGTCTGACAGAAAGATAATTGAGTTACAATCCGCTAGCAATGAAGAATAGCCGAGGGAGAGAAGAAAAAATAATCATTCCGTTGCCTCTTATCAAATAAGCGTATTTCCCCGCTGAAAGAGGAACTATAATTTCAGTCGTCAGATTAAATTGTGTGTGATTAATCAAAGAGGTAATCCACTATTTGAGTGGGATCAGAATGGCATATGTCTGTTTTATGTCATTCTCTATCTCTTGGACTTCTTACCCGGGAGGGGGGGGGGGGGGGGACTGATTGTCCTGCTAAGAGTGTAAAGGAGGGTTTTTAAGATCCCTCATCTCACTGTTTGCTAATGACTTGATGACTAATCCGATTGGCATAAGGCTGAGAGGCTTCCTGGCAAAATGTTATCATCTCTCTTCCCGCTAAAGGCTGGAGTGATGCAGCATAGACACGCACACAAATAGACACCAGTGTACTGGATGCTCACATTATGTTCTGCACACCGTTATGAGTGTTTCTATTTGGTTGAATTATTTTCTTTGATAGCCACAGCCTTCTGACAGGGTGTTCATCCATAGAGGACAGGGCTTGGAGAGGCAGCATGGGGGTCTCCTCCTCCATCTCCAGGACAATCACCAGATCCTGTTCTTCACATTCACTTTTCCCTCATGTTCTCCTGAATGTCTGGAATTCCATAGATTGGGATGCAATAGATTTGAGTATAATTCTAAAACAACATCTAAACATTTCCAGAAATGTTAGTAAATTAGCTTTTAAAGAAATTATTCAAGCAATTGGTGATACATTTGTGACATATATATGATGAAAATATGATATAATTCAGTACAGTAATATCTGTACGTCAAACATTTACTTTTGCCATTTTAGTCTTTTAGCAGATGCTCTTATCCAGAGCGACAGTGCATTCATTTTAAGATAGCTAGGTGATAGCTAGGTGGGACAACCACACATCACAGTATACAGTATACAGTATACAGGATACCCACATTCATTTCTGATGAAAAAACGTAAATGTAAAAATATTGATGGATGTAGCATTTTGGAAATAAACTCTTCATGTATAATCTGAAGGCCCGTCATTACAGACCCTAAAGCCTCTTTGGAGTGGTGGATCATTTAGAGGGTGGTCAGTAAGGCAGTGTTGTGTTACAAGGTGAGGAGGAAGGGACAGAGGAGACTGACCAGGGGCAAAGAGCACAGGTGTAAATCATCGCTAATTAGCGTTTGTTGGAGGGAGACACTGAGGATAGACGCAGTGAACAGAGCACAGATAATAGGCTACAGCTCAAACACACACACACACACATACACATTTCATATCAATAATGATTACATTTCTCTCACGGTATCGTGTTATAACAGACCATAATAGAACACAAATTGTCCCCCCCCCCCCACTTTTTTTCAGCCAACTGTCTTTTACATTATGATCATGCATTAATGAGACATATTGATCATCTAGACCTGTCTTTAAAGATTAAAATCATAAACACTCACAAAACCAAGGACGTAACCCCCATGTGAAAATTCTTGATCCCTCTTCAGCTCACTATAATGGCTCCAGGGAAAAGGGAAGAAAAAATAGAAGCTATCCTATCCATGAATCGACTGTCTGCTATTGAAGCCAGTGTCATTATCTCCAGATTGCCTATGAATTAGAACAATGGCCTTTTTAAGTACCATTTCCTCTTCCTCCATCTCCACTGCATGTGGTACACATTAACTTAGGCATTTGCCATTAGGCCAAAGCTTCATGTCTGTCTCATCATGTCCACTCTCTTGGTTAGTCTTCTGCATTTGGCATGATCCTCTGATTTGTATTTCCAGTATTGTAATTCCAGTAATATTTCCAGTATTGTATTGTAAGTATTGTGAAGTGGCACTGAACATGAACAAATAGAAGGATCATGTTTATAATGATACTTTGTGGATTTATTCACATTTTAAACATCTAGTCCAAATCTGTAAAGTGTCACCACTTCATGTGTTAGTTAAGGAAAGAGCCTATGAGAGCTCTATACTGCCCAGTTATCAGCACTGTGGTCTATCTATGTCCTGTGTGACAGATATCAGCACCCAGACCTGTAGAATTCCCCTAAGTCCAAGTCTGATGTAAGGTTAGGTAGCGAGAAAAACACAGTAACCATGACAGGCTGGACTCTACTTTCAGTTTTGAAGCCTGTCCCTGCTTTCCTGAGGCTTGCTGTGTACAGAGAGCAAGTGACAGAGAGAGAAAGAGGCAGAAAGAGAGAGAGAAACAGAGAGAGGGAGAAACAGCGAGAGGAAGAAACAGCGAGAGGAAGAAAAATTGAGTGTTACTCCACAGCACCCAGGGCCAGAGGAGGGGCCAGTCGGCCAGGAGGACGAGTCCCGTCCGTTCCCAGGAGCGGACTGCACGGAGGCGGGGTGACGGGAACAGGAGGCAGGGGGGCGCAGCAGCCGACACACCAGTCCAGTGCTGTGCTCTGCTACGAACTGCCTTCCCTCAGCCCCTCAGCTGGGAAAGACGGAGATACCGGCAAATCTGTGTTTGTTCAGTCACTCCACAAATATCCCCTCTCCAGATTGTGTCTGAGAGCCGAAGGAAACAGCACTTATGAAATGATTATTGGTGGCAGTGTCCTTCTGGGGCCACTTTCTCTAAATGTGCCAATAAATTTAGCATGTCCAGCTTTGTTTTGCTTTCATTAGGAGCCTAATCTCCATCCCAGAACCTGGCCGTGGCTGTCATGAGGCAACCCTCTGTTTTCTCTGGAGCAATGTGATTAATGACTGGACAGCACCATTACACCAACACACTGAAACACACTATTTTCATATCTGGTAGCTAGTGCTGCTATTGACGGGATGTTGTTCATATCTAGTGATGCTGCTATTGACGGCATGTTGTTGTGATTAGATGTTTTCAAAGAAATGTACCAAAGACTTTCTTGACCATGAGGGTTGTCATAACAGAGTAAATACACCTTTATGAATTTGCATGCATGTGCATGTTTGTGTTAACTTTGAGTTTAATACTTTATTACAACAGTATAAATCTAAATGTAGAAAAGTAACTACTGTAGAAGCACAGTTTGAGGGGATAAATATCAGCCAAACCATGCAGGGTAATGTTTGCTAATGCATTCTCTGGAATGATGTTCAGTCACTCTGACCTGCTGTCGACCCCACATCTTTACAATGTGCGCATTGTTCATCTTTTGCTTTTAGAGGTCATATCCCCATAGTAGCCCGCCATTAACTAGACGTTTACTGTACTTTAATTGTCTTTGAGTGCATTGATTCATATCAGTCATCTAAGTAGTCATCTTTAAAGGATATTACTCACCCTATCCTACCGCTGCCTGTGATATCATATTTTAGCTCTTTGTGTCAGCCCAGTGCCCCAGGCGTACATGCAGACAGACATATTTAAGCCCAGCAAACCTCAACAGTCATAAACACACCTTTGCTCTGCATTATACATCCGCTTACATGAATGTCTCTGCATGACTAATGCATGACCTGGCCTGCCTGCCTGCCAGCCAGACAGACAGACAGACAGACAGACAGACAGACAGACAGTGTGCTCTGGGAACAGTGAGTCGTGGTGTGCCTGTTGTAGAGACAGACAGACAGACAGTGTGCTCAGGGAACAGTGAGTCGTGGTGGGCCTGTTGTAGAGACAGACAGACAGACAGTGTGCTCTGGGAACAGTGAACCGTGGTGGGCCTGTTGTAGAGACAGACAGACTGACTGAGAGACAGACAGACAGACAGACAGAGAGACAGACAGACAGACAGACAGTGTGCTCAGGGAACAGTGAGCAATGGTGTGCCTGTTGTAGAGACAGACAGACAGACAGACAGACAGACAGACAGACAGACAGACAGACAGACAGACAGACAGACAGACAGACAGACAGACAGACAGACAGACAGACAGACAGACTGACAGACAGACAGACTGACAGACTGACAGACTGACAGACAGACAGTGTGCTCTGGGAACAGTGAGTCGTGGTGGGCCTGTTATAGAGACAGACAGACAAACAGTGTGCTCTGGGAACAGTGAGTCGTGGTGGGCCTGTTGTAGAGACAGACAGACAGACAGTGTGCTCTGGGAACAGTGAACCGTGGTGGGCCTGTTGTAGAGACAGACAGACAGACAGTGTGCTCTGGGAACAGTGAGTAGTGGTGGGCCTGTTGTAGAGACAGACAGACAGTGTGCTCTGGGAACAGTGAGTCGTGGTGGGCCTGTTGTAGAGACAGACAGACAGTGTGCTCTGGGAACAGTGAGCGTGGTGGGCCTGTTGTAGAGACAGACAGACAGACAGTGTGCTCTGGGAACAGTGAGCGTGGTGGGCCTGTTGTAGAGACAGACAGACAGACAGTGTGCTCTGGGAACAGTGAGTAGTGGTGGGCCTGTTGTAGAGACAGACAGACAGTGTGCTCTGGGAACAGTGAGCGTGGTGGGCCTGTTGTAGAGACAGACAGACAGACAGTGTGCTCTGGGAACAGTGAGTAGTGGTGGGCCTGTTGTATAGACAGACAGACAGACAGTGTGCTCTGGGAACAGTGAGTCGTGGTGGGCCTGTTGTAGAGACAGACAGACAGACAGTGTGCTCTGGGAACAGTGAGTAGTGGTGGGCCTGTTGTAGAGACAGACAGACAGACAGTGTGCTCTGGGAACAGTGAGTAGTGGTGGGCCTGTTGTAGAGACAGACAGACAGACAGACAGACAGTGTGCTCTGGGAACAGTGAGTAGTGGTGGGCCTGTTGTAGAGACAGACAGACTGACAGACAGACAGTGTGCTCATGGAACAGTGAGTCGTGGTGGGCCTGTTGTAGAGACAGACAGACAGTGTGCTCTGAGAACAGTGAGTAGTGGTGGGCCTGTTGTAGAGACAGACAGACAGACAGTGTGCTCTGGGAACAGTGAGTAGTGGTGGGCCTGTTGTAGAGACAGACAGACAGTGTGCTCTGGGAACAGTGAGTAGTGGTGGGCCTGTTGTAGAGACAGACAGACAGTGTGCTCTGGGAACAGTGAGTCGTGGTGGGCCTGTTGTAGAGACAGACAGACAGACAGTGTGCTCTGGGAACAGTGAGTAGTGGTGGGCCTGTTGTAGAGACAGACAGACAGTGTGCTCTGGGAACAGTGAGTCGTGGTGGGCCTGTTGTAGAGACAGACAGACAGTGTGCTCTGGGAACAGTGAGCGTGGTGGGCCTGTTGTAGAGACAGACAGACTGACAGACAGACAGTGTGCTCTGGGAACAGTGAGTAGTGGTGGGCCTGTTGTAGAGACAGACAGACAGACAGTGTGCTCTGGGAACAGTGAGTCGTGGTGGGCCTGTTGTAGAGACAGACAGACAGACAGTGTGCTCTGGGAACAGTGAGCGTGGTGGGCCTGTTGTAGAGACAGACAGACTGACAGACAGACAGTGTGCTCTGGGAACAGTGAGTAGTGGTGGGCCTGTTGTAGAGACAGACAGACAGACAGTGTGCTCATGGAACAGTGAGCGTGGTGGGCCTGTTGTAGAGACAGACAGACAGACAGTGTGCTCTGGGAACCGTGAGTCGTGGTGGGCCTGTTGTAGAGACAGACAGACAGACAGTGTGCTCTGGGAACAGTGAGTAGTGGTGGGCCTGTTGTAGAGACAGACAGACAGTGTGCTCTGGGAACAGTGAGTCGTGGTGGGCCTGTTGTAGAGACAGACAGACAGTGTGCTCTGGGAACAGTGAGTAGTGGTGGGCCTGTTGTAGAGACAGACAGACAGTGTGCTCTGGGAACAGTGAGTCGTGGTGGGCCTGTTGTAGAGACAGACAGACAGTGTGCTCTGGGAACAGTGAGTAGTGGTGGGCCTGTTGTATAGACAGACAGACAGACAGTGTGCTCTGGGAACAGTGAGTAGTGGTGGGCCTGTTGTAGAGACAGACAGACAGTGTGCTCTGGGAACAGTGAGTCGTGGTGGGCCTGTTGTAGAGACAGACAGACAGTGTGCTCTGGGAACAGTGAGTCGTGGTGGGCCTGTTGTAGAGACAGACAGACAGACAGACAGTGTGCTCTGGGAACAGTGAGTCGTGGTGGGCCTGTTGTAGAGACAGACAGACAGACAGACAGACAGTGTGCTCTGGGAACAGTGAGTCGTGGTGGGCCTGTTGTAGAGACAGACAGACAGACAGACAGTGTGCTCTGGGAACAGTGAGTCGTGGTGGGCCTGTTGTAGAGACAGACAGACAGACAGACAGACAGTGTGCTCTGGGAACAGTGAGTCGTGGTGGGCCTGTTGTAGAGACAGACAGACAGTGTGCTCTGGAAACAGTGAGCGTGGTGGGCCTGTTGTAGAGACAGACAGACAGACAGTGTGCTCTGGGAACAGTGAGTAGTGGTGGGCCTGTTGTAGAGACAGACAGACAGTGTGCTCTGGGAACAGTGAGCGTGGTGGGCCTGTTGTAGAGACAGACAGACAGACAGTGTGCTCTGGGAACAGTGAGTAGTGGTGGGCCTGTTGTATAGACAGACAGACAGACAGTGTGCTCTGGGAACAGTGAGTCGTGGTGGGCCTGTTGTAGAGACAGACAGACAGACAGTGTGTTCTGGGAACAGTGAGTCGTGGTGGGCCTGTTGTGGAGACAGACAGACAGTGTGCTCTGGGAACAGTGAGTCGTGGTGGGCCTGTTGTAGAGACAGACAAAGGCAGAGTCACCTTTAGAGTGTGTTAGGGGAGTTGGGAGCAGGTAAGAACAGGTGTTCTCCCTCTCAGGTCTCAGGTCACATCTTAACCACCCTGGGAGCCATTAGGCCTACCATACACAGCCTGCTGCGGGGCTGGCAGAGCAGAGGGTGCATGGGAGAGCATCTCAGAGGAATGGCCAATTCTTTCACTTGGGATGTGTGGATGTGTGAACGCAGAAGAAGACACACACAGAGATATAGACACACACACACACATTTGCTCACTCACTGCCTTGAATAATGTGGGTAGAGGATATAGTTTGTTTGTTCCTCCCAGGAACAGTTGGCAGATAGGACTTAGTAGCTAGATGATTGAGGTATTATGTTATTTTATAATGCGTGGACATATGCCCTGGTTTCATGTGTCATTCAATGTCTCTGTTTATTCATTTCATCCAACACAATGGGACATAAGTCCATACTATAAACATGACTAATTCATAGACTAACACCTGGCACTGAAAGTGTAATAAAACACTGGGTGGAATTGAAAACAAAGCTTTTCACCCATACAGTTGGTAGTGATGTCTAGAGCACTACTACTGATTGTTGAGTGTATTGTTAAGCATGAATGCAGTTTAATATAGTCTCTATCTGAAGTAGACACTATGTAGTCATTGTCCATCTTTGTTCACGTTGACCAATCGTGTTTGCCATGGCTACGACATAGTCATTATTTATTTGTCCTGTCGTTCTTTTTTTAATGCATGTCAAGCATTTTCCAAACATTTCCCTCCTCTCGGTTGAATGTGCCGATCCTTCCCACATTTAACCCCGACGCTCTGCCAATAAATGGACACCACCTGTTTAAACGGTCAATGTCATGTTAGGTTCAAGCGGGGTCTCGTTTGATTGGCCACATCGAAAGGGTTGGAACACGCCGGTCGGCTGCTTCGTTTGGCCCCATAGACCCAGTGGTAACTTTAAAAATGTTTCAGGAAGTTTGGTTCACCCTTTACGGCCTAGGACATTTCCTAGTACAGGAGTTAAGCACTCAGGACAGGAAACCATTTGCTGTGGCTGTAAGATCTCTTTAATGACTCTCTAACTAGAAACAGGCTGGCCTAATTCAGTGCCTGGAGCCAGCAGGAATGGCCTTGCATCCAGACCCCGTTAGAATATTTACTGCTTCTTCGATGGGAGTCTTTTTGACACCGCTGCAATAAAGTTTACAAGGAACCTCTTTTAGCCTGATACAAGGCAAAGTGTGGTCAAGAAGTTAAAGAAGAAAAAAACATGGATGGAGGATGAAAAACACTGTTGACCGTTACTGTTTTGGTTTGCTTTTATTTATGTGGATTAAAAGGCCGGAGCAGAACAGAGGACTGACAGAACAGAGGACTGCTGCAACCAGGGTTTTTCATTAGCTTTGCCACCCATTCAATCACCTCAGAACGCCATAGGTTGATGGCAAGATTCATTTGTCTGACTCTGCTGTAATTCACCATGCAGCGGTAGGAGTAGTGCAGAATTGGACAGGCTTCATTTTAATATATGTGAAAGGTTCAAATGGGGCGGCAGGTAGCCTAGTGGTTAGAGCATTGGGCCAGTAACCGGAAGTTTGCTGGATCGAATCCCAGAACTGACAAGGTGAAAACCTGTTGTTTTTCCCCTGAGCAAGGCAGTTAACCCACTGTTCCCCGGGAGCTGAATACATGGATGTTGATTAAGGCAGCCTCCCGCACCTCTCTGATTCAGAGGGCTTAGGTTAAAACCTCTTAGAGCTTCCCCCCTACTTTGTGCAATTTCCGCCAGAAGACATACCCAAATCTAACAGCCTGTAGCTCAGGCACAGAACCAATGATATGCATATTCTTGGTACCATTTGAAAGTAAACACTCTGAAGTTTGTGTAAATGTGATTTGAATGGAGGAGAATATAACACAATAGATCTGGCTTGTATAAAACAATGAAAAAAAACTTATGTTTTTTCTTTTTCTTTTTGTTTCATCATCTTTAAAATGAACAAGATAAAACAAACATTCAGATAGGATGATGGGGACAACTTCAGTGAAAAATATAAGAGTGCAACAGTACTTGTGCAAAGTTTCAGAATGATAACTTCCAAAATGAGTATGCTACATGACATTTATCATGAAGTCACCCAGGTGTACCACACAAGTAGCCCAAATGTACCCAAGTGGCCAAATTGGTGAAGGTATACATTTTGAAACAAATAACTATATACAAAATACCAAAATGGTATTCTAACACCCCCCCCAAAAAAAAAATTGGAAAAAAAGGGGAAAAAAAAGAGAAAATAAATAATTATTACTAAAAAATATATATATATATACAGTGGGGCAAAAAAGTATTTAGTCAGCCACCAATTGTGCAAGTTCTCCCACTTAAAAAGATGAGAGAGGCCTGTAATTGTTATCATCGGTACACTTCAACTATGACAGACAAAATGAGAAAAAAAATCCAGAAAATCACATTGTAGGATTTTTAATGAATTTATTTGCAAATTATGGTGGAAAATAAGTATTTGGTCGCCTACAAACAAGCAAGAGTCCTGGCTCTCACAGACCTGTAACTTCTTCTTTAAGAGGCTCCTCTGTCCTCCACTCGTTACCTGTATTAATTGCACCTGTTTGAACTTGTTATCAGTATAAAAGACACCTGTCCACAACCTCAAACAGTCACACTCCAAACTCCACTATGGCCAAGACCAAAGAGCTGTCAAAGGACACCAGAAACAAAATTGTAGACCTGCACCAAGGTGGGAAGACTGAATATGCAATAGGTAAGCAGCTTGATTTGAAGAAATCAACTGTGGGAGCAATTATTAGGAAATGGAAGACATACTGATAATCTCTGGGAACACGCAAGATGACCCCCGTGGTGTCAAAATGATCACAAGAACGGTGAGCAAAAATCCCAGAACCACACGGGGGGACCTAGTGAATGACCTGCAGAGAGCTGGGACCAAAGTAACAAAGCCTACCATCAGTAACACACTACGCCGCCAGGGACCCAAATCCTGCATTGCCAGACGTGTCCCCCTGCTTAAGCCAGTACATGTCCAGGACCTTCTGAAGTTTGCTAGAGAGAGCTTTTGGATGATCCAGAAGAAGATTGGGAGAATGTCATATGGTCAGATGAAACCAAAATTGAACTTTTTGGTAAAAACTCAACTCGTCGTGTTTGGAGGACAAATAATGCTGAGTTGCATCCAAAGAACACCATACCTACTGTGAAGCATGGGGGTGGAAACATCATTCTTTGGGGCTGTTTTTCTGCAAAGGGACCAGGACGACTGATCTGTGTAAAGGAAAGAATGAATGGGACCATGTATCGTGAGATTTTGAGTGAAAACCTCCTTCCATCAGCAAGGGCATTGAAGATGAAACGTGGCTGGGTCTTTCAGCATGACAATGATCCCAAACACACCGCCTGGGCAACAAAGGAGTGGCTTCGTAAGAAGCATTTCAAGGTCCTGGAGTGGCCTAGCCAGTCTCCAGTTCTCAACCCCATAGAAAATCTTTGGAGGGAGTTGAAAGTCTGTGTTGCCCAGCAACAGCCCCAAAATATCACTGCTCTAGAGATCTGCATGGAGGAATGGGCCAAAATACCAGCAACAGTGTGTGAAAGCCTTGTGAAGACTTACAGAAAACGTTTGATCTCTGTCATTGCCAACAAAGGGTATATAACAAATTATTGAGATAAACTTTGGTTATTGACCAAATACTTATTTTCCACCATCATTTGCAAATAAATTCATAAAAAATCCTACAATGTGATTTTCGGGATTTTTTATTTTATTTTGTCTGTCATAGTTGAAGTGTACCTATGATGAAAATTACAGGCCTCTCTCATCTTTTTAAGTGGGAGAACTTGCACAATTGGTGGCTGACTAAATACTTTTTTGCCCCACTGCATACACATTTACAAAATAGCATGGGTAACTATTTGCACGCTTTCAATATTTGGAAGACCCTCAGTCCTCTATCAAATCAAATCTATTTATATAGCCCCAGACTAAAACCCCAAACAGCAAGCAATGCAGGTGTAGAAGCACGGTGGCTAGGAAAAACTCCCTAGAAAGGCAGAAACCTAGAGAGGAACCAAGCTATGAGGGGTGGCCAGTCATCTTCTGGCTGTGCCGGGTGGAGATCACAGTGGTTGTAGAGGTTGCAACAGGACAGCACCTCAAGAGTAAAAATGAACAGTTTAGGGTTCCATAGCCGCAGGCAGAACAGTTGAAACTGGAACAGCAGCAAGGCCGGGTGGACTGGGGACAGCAAGGAGTCATCATGGCAGGTAGTCCTGAAGCATGGTCCAAGGGCTCAGGTCCTCCGAGAGAAAGTAGGAGAGAAAGAGAGAGCAGACTTAAATTCACACAAGACACCGGATAAGACAGGAAAAGTACTCCAGATATAACATACTTAATTTCAAACAACGGCATTAGCATGAGAGCAACTTACCAGTCCAAAACAATGTCCTCTCCGTTCCAAAAATATGCCTCAGTTTCAGAATCAAAGCAGATTTGTCTCACTTTCATGATCAATTTCCTCTAAAATTGTTTCTACATTCGTATATCTAGTCTTAGAATTAGTTTTCCTTGACTTATTCGCCATGATGTTGGATAAATATACAGCTGAAGATGCAAGTCACCAAAATACTGCTGTGCGTAATAAGCGTCGCTTCTTCAGTGTTGAATTGGCAATGGCGAAAGAACGGTCCTTACGCCAGCGTCCAATGGAAAGGTTTGTCTTACAACAAAGAATCATGGGATATTGCCGTTTACCTCTGCTCATTGGCTATCTACCCAGCTAGATTTCAAGACGATCAGTGGTCATTGGGTTAAAATACAGTCAGTCAACGAGACAGTGGTCATATAATTGGTGCACAATGGGCTCGTCATTTGTTGTCTTCCAATCGGTTTTTCCGGGTCAATACGTCACGCAAAATGACCCATCAAGTTTGGTTGTGTTACAGACAAACAGTTGATTGCAAGGAAACCAAACATGACTGGATAAAGTCAGGGAAAGTCTGTCTATTTACGTTGGATGTTACGTCGAAACATGAATGACACGAAATTCAACGAGATAAGCGTTCACAAAATGTTTTGTGTGATTGGGATTGCAACCAGAGCAAGATCTTCAAAGGTAAACGATTTATTTCAATGCAATCTGTGATTTTGTTACGCCAGTGCTGGTTGAATAAGTAGTTTGATATGGGGGTCTGTGCTCAGATAATCGCAGCGTATTCTTTCGCAATAAATATATTTTTAAATATGACAACGCAGTTGGATTAGCAAGATTCTAGGCTTTTGAAGCATGTGAGACACTTGTATTTTCAGTTATATGACTATTTGTGGCGAACACCGTATGTTGTCGAATTCAAACCCATATCTGGGATGGGTAGTTCAGAGAGGTTTAAATACGGAAGATACATTCAGTTGGACAACTGACTAGGTATCCCCCTTTCCCAATGATGTCCTTTATAAAGCCGCTGAGGCAAACATACAGGAGTATTGATGCCCTTTAAAACCTGTTAGGGATCATGGTTCCCAGCTGGGAACCTACCCTCCCACGTTCAGCTGGAACGGTGGTGCATGGAACGCAAAAATATTCTTAGAAATATTTAACCTCCACACATTAACAAGTCCAATAGCTCAAATGAAAGATAAACACCTTGTTCATCCAGCCAGCAAGTCAGATTTCTAAAATGTTTTACGGCGAAAACATAGCACATATATATGTCAAACCACCACCAGACACAGCTCATTTGAATAGCCAAAACATGCAATCAACAAACGCAGGATTAAAAAATAAATCATTCACTAACCTTTTGAAAATCTTCATCAGATGACAGTAATAGGACATGTTACACAGTACATTTTTTTTTTCAATAATATGCCATTTATATCCATAAATATCCATTTACATTGAATTCATGTTCAGAAAATACTCAAAAATGTCCGCAGGAAATCTAGGTAGCGCGGCAAGATAACGTAAATAGACATCATAAACTTTGACTAAATATACATGTTCTACATATAGTTAGAAAGATACACTGCTTCTTTATGCAATCGCTTTGTTACATTTATTTTTAACGTTACAGAAATCGCACACTATTCAATATTCTGAGACGGCGCTCAGATATAAGCTAAATTTCTCCGTAATGTTGGAGTCAACAGAAACACAGATTTCAGCATAAATATTCCCTTACCTTCGATGGTCTTCGTTCAGAATGTTCTGGAAGGGTTCATACTTACCCAAAGAATCGTTTGGTTTAAATTCTTGCGTCTTTGTATTAGCTACTGCTAATAACATCAGCTGAAATGCACCCAAAATGTCCTCTGGTCCGGAAAAGTTGCGCATCAAAACTTCAAAATGACATATTATATGTCGACTAAACAGGTCAAACCAAGTGCAGAATCAAGCTTTATGATGTTTTAAACACACAAAACAAATTTATATTCAACCGGTCATCGTTAGCTCTTCCCAGGAGTGCTGGAACAAAGGAATGGCCGGGACCAATTCGCGCCCCAACGCACAAGGTATTTTCTCCTGGCACACACTAATTTCACTCCCATAGGGCCAATTCTCGCGGGATTTGAACAATTAAAAGCTCTACTGAATGAGGACATCTTGTGGAAGACATATAAAGTCTCCCCAGATCCATAACTGGTTGGGAAGGGTGGGGGCGATGACGTCAAAGTTGCCCCAACTTTCATGAACACAAAAACTAGTTTGGAAGAATGCCTGCCCTGTGAGTTCTGCTATACTTACAGACATAATTCCAACGGTTTTAGAAGCTTTAGTGTTTTCTATCCAATAATAATTATTATATGCATATATTAGCAATTTTTGACAGATTTTTTTTCAGTTTACTATGGGTATCCAATTCCTCCAAAGGGGGCAGAAGTCAGCCCTATCTCTAGCAGGTATAAAGGATCTCCTAACTGGTGTCAACTGTTGTTGTACTGGAGATCAGAGCTTTTTCATAGTCATACCATAGGAGCTACCATGTACAAATGTGCCTGTAAAACAACACATTTTACTGCACCTATCCGATGTCCTGTATGTGGCAATAAAACATACAAATACACCGTACCAATCAAAAGTTTGGACACGCCTACTGATTCAAGGGCTTTTCTGTCTTTTTACTATTTTTTATATTGTAGAATAACAGTGAAGACATCGAAACCATGAAATAGCACATATGGAATCAAAAAAGTGTAAAAAATCCAAATATATTTGAGATTTGAGATTCTTCAAAGTAGCCACCCTGTGCCTTGATGACAGCTTTGCACACTCTTGGCATTCTCTCAACCAGCTTCACGAGGAATGCTTTTCCAACAGGAGTTCCCACATATGCTTTTCCTTCACCCTGCAGTCCAACTCATTCCAAACCATCTCAATTGGGTTGAGGTTGGGTGATTGTGGAGGCCAGGTCATCTGATGCAGCACTCCATTACTCTCTTGTTCAAATAGCCCTTACACAGCCTGGAGGTGTGTTTTGGGTCATTGTCCTGTTGAAAAACAAATGATAATCCCACTAACTAAGCAGGGTGACAGGTAGCCTAGTGGTTAGAGCGTTGGGCCGTTAAATGTATTTTATTTATCCGTTATTTTACCAGGTAAGTTGACTGAGAACACGTTCTCATTTGTAGCAACAACCTGGGGAATAGTTACAGGGGAGAGGATGGGGATGAATGAGCCAATTGCAAACTGGGGATTATTAGGTGACCGTGATGGGCCAGATTGGGAATTTAGCCAGGACACCGGGTTTAACACCCCTACTCTTACGATAAGTGCCTTAGGATCTTTAATTAATGACCTCAGAGAGTCAGGACACCCATTTAACATCCCATCCGAAAGTGCCCTGTGTAGGGTACTGTCTTTCGGATGGGATGTTAAATGGGGCATTGGGATATTTTTTTTACACCAGAGGAAAGTGCCTCCTACTGGCCGTCCAACACCACTTCCAGCAGCATCTGGTCTCCCATCCAGGAACTGACCAGGACCAACCCTGCTTAGCTTCAGAAGCAAGCCAGCAGTGGTATGCAGGGTGGTATGCTCCTGGAAAACCTAAAGGTTGCTCGATTGAATCCCCAAGCTGACAAGGTAAAAATCTGTTGTTCTGCCCCTGAACAAGGCAGTTAACCCACTGTTCCTAGGTTGTCATTGTAAATAAGAATTTGTTCTTATCTGACTTGCCTAGTTAAATTAAAAAATAAATAAATTATAAGCGGAAACCAGATGGGATGGCATATCGCTGCAGAAGGCTGTGGTAGCCATGCTGGTTAAGTGTGCCTTGAATTCTAAACAAATCACTGACAGTGTCACCAGCAAAGCACCCCCACACCATCACACCTCCTCCTCCGTGCTTCACGGTGGGAACCATGCATGTGGAGATCACCCGTTTACCTACTATGCGTCTCACAAAGACGGTGGTTGGAACCAAAAATCTAAAATTTGGACTAATCAGACCAAAGGACAGATTTCCACCAGTCTAATGTCCATTGCTCATGTTTCTTGGCCCAAGCAACTCTCTTCTTCTTAATGGTGTCCTTGAGTAGTGGGTTCTTTGCAGCAATTCGACCATGAAGGCCTGATTCATGCAGTCTCCTCTGAACAGTTGATGTTGAGATGTGTCTGTTACTTGAACTTTGTGAAGCATTTATTAGATTTTTTTAGCACTTTTTTGGTTACTACATGATTCCATATGTGGTATTTCATAGTTTTGATGTCTTCACTATTATTCTACAATCTAGAATATAGTAAAAAATAAAGAAAAACCCTGGAATGAGTAGGTGTGTCCAAACTTTTGACTGGTACTGTATTTATAGATATAAATATATACAGTATATATATTTATATATTTTAGGTGTGTGTGCTGCGTGTGTTTGGGGAAATTAAAGTTTGTGTGTGCCTGCCTGCATGTGTGCCTGCTTGTGTGTGCACCATGTGTATGTGAGCTGAGACCACCAAAGGTGACCAGTGTGTGTGTATGTGTGTGTGTGTGTGTGTGTGTGTGTGTGTGTGTGTGTGTGTGTGTGTGTGTGTGTGTGTGTGTGGTGGGGGGTGGGAGGGGGGGGCTGTGACCAACCTGACTGACTGGGGAGAGGCCAAAGTGACAAGGCCTGCTACCCCTTCTCCCCCCTCCACCCTGTCTCTCTTTAATAAGCCCAGGTTGTCTTTTTTCTAAAGTGCCACCCTGTCTGGCCAAACTGACACACTTCAGTTTCACTGCATTTTCCCTTTTCTCTTTCTTCCTCTGTGGATTTAAACAAATGCAGTCAAAGCCAATTAGCTGGGAGTGAGAACAGCACAGGAGAGGCCCTGGTAATAGTAACTTTGTTCAGCTGGTTCCTGCTGTGACCAGTCCTCATTTAAATGAGCCGCTTGATAACCCTCAGAAATATGATCCCACAGAGAGAAAATGGAAGGAAGAGAGGGAAGGGGAGGATGGAGAGGGTGAGAGGAGAGGGGGGTAGGGAGTGAGAGCAAGGGGAAGATAGAGAAAGTGGGGTAGGGGGAGGGCGAGAGTGAGAGATAGTGAGAAGGGGGAGAGGTGCAGCCAGTGAAATAGTAGAAAGAGAGAGGGGGAGGAAGAAAGGGGAGAGAGGGAGAAGGAGAGAGAGGGTGGAGGTCCCCCAACTGCTGCCACCAGGCTCCAGCCCCAGAGGAGAACCATTTAACAGCCCCTTTCCTCTCTGTGTCAGGGGCCGCTGGGACTGGGACAGGCTAAGGAGGATTAGGAGGGGCAGTCAGGTTCCTTAAATACAATGTAATAGTAGTCATTTGTCAGGTGAAGCAGTAGTAAAGTAGTAATAACATGAGTAGCAGGAGGGATATTGAATTACTCTTTACTTCACACCTCGACTTGTTCTACTGACTTTAGTACAACTTGAATCATCAGAGCCCATAGGCCAAATCCCTGTTAGCTGGCAAGTCAACTTTGAAGTGTTCTTATCATGGATTCTGAGCCTCCACCCAGACAGAGACAGAGCTGAGATCAGTGTTCAAATGTATTATCAAGACCATTACATGTGAGGTAGTGGAACAATTGACAAGAGTCTAGAGAATAGACAATGTGCCATGAGAACAGTATGATCATTTCTGACTCACTCACTGCTATGCAGAGACAATAATAACATGCCCTTTATGAGATTCTGTAGTCCAGGCAATCTCCAACGCTAAACATCTTCAATCAACCTCTCCTTAACCACTGGCTAGGGGTATTCTCTCTCTATCTCTGTCGGATGAGTTTGAAGGGCATCATCAAGGAATAAAATGAGTGGGGGAAAATAATTAAATTGTTCCCTTCGTCTCTAAAATGAATAAAAACAGAACAACTAGGAGATAATTTTCCACCCTGCACTTAACCAGCATGTGTATAAAATTGACAAATTAAGTGATTCTCTGAAATATGTAAAGCTTCTGTTGTAGATGGGAGAGGAGAGGGAAGGATGTGGGAAGCTGTTTGATCTGGTGGTTAGGGGGGATCGAGGGAGAGGCTGGAACCGGGAGTGAAGGGGGGAGCGAGAGAGAAAGGGGGAGAGATAAAGGAGAGAGAGTGAGAGAGAGAGTAAAAGGGGGAGACAGGGAGGGAGAGGCTTGGCTGGGGAGTGAAGTTTGGGAGTGAAACGCAGAGCAGAGTAGAGCAGCTCTTTGATCCAGTCTCCAGTATTGTCTCACAGCTGATCTTAGAGGTCTACTGGAGTATTGCTCCGCAGCAGATGGCCCTTTTGTTGCCGCAAAATAAAAATCGAATATAAATGGTAATTATATTAAATGCGGGACATAGTTGACAGGCTACGCAAAGGTGCTGCTTTTGGTCTCTTGAGTTGGCCCTGAGAATGACAAATACCGCCACTTATGAGGTTTTGTCCCATACACACCCCCTAGCCTCTCTGCCACCTCCCTAACTATATAATTAGTGCATCAAATATAGGAAGAATGCAGAACAAATAACCGCTGTTCTCTCTCCATGCGGTAGATATTGTCCAACGTCTCAGACACTATGACAAGGAGAAGTAAGTTAATATGCCCAGAGAGTAATGTTGTGGTTTTACTTAGCTTTGCAGACAGATGATAGTACTAATCAACATACATCACATTTTCTACAGCTGAAATAGATATTGGAATACTTTTATTTAGGTTTTGATTTTATTTGCTTATAAGAAAATATACAATATCTTTCCCCATTGATTGTAAATATGAGAGCTGAATACCTCTCCTCCGTTCCAGACAGAGATAGACAATCAGACATGGAGAGAGCCTGTTGGTGGTTTGACAGGCAGTTAATGGCCCAGGAGGCATGTGGATGGGACATCTCTGAGATTCCACAGGTCCTCCTTCCCCCTGTTACACCAATCCTCTCCCTGAGACTAGCCCCTGTCTCCCACGTCGCTGATGGCACTTTTAGTGACATGATTTACAGTGCCATGACAAACAATAAATACAGGGGAACAATGTGCTAACAGCAGATGAACAATGGCTTGTCAGTCATGGCGCGGTAGAGATACATTTTAATTTGCTCTTTTGTACAACAAAGAGAGAAGGGAAAAAAAGGTGGCTTCTGGCTCCAGGGTTTTGAATACAACACAAGGCTGGGTGAGAAGCTGTGGAGTGTGTCATCCACGACCAACAGCATTTATCACCCACTATGATTTTTGTGTCCTTTTCAGTTAATGTCATCTCTATGGAAACGGACAGCGCCCTGGAAATCATTCTCTAAACAGCTTATTTGTTGAGGAGGAAGGAGTGAGGCTAAAATATGTGTTTGGAAGCGAGAGGCAGTAGTCACAGGCCATGCATGACACTGGTACATTAATAACACTAATGTTAGGGTAAGGTGTGTATGTGTGTGTGTATGTGTATGTGTGTGTGTGTGTGTGTGTGTGTGTGTGTGTGTGTGTGTGTGTGTGTGTGTGTGTGTGTGTGTGGTGAGAGAGTGTGCATGGTCAGGCTCTATTATCCGCCACACTGAGGGGCCTTTGTGGTTAGGGGGCCACACTTAAAGAGCCTCGCTGTTTTGGCTCTCTTTACACGTTCAAATCTCACAGCAACAGATCTAGTTATGTGCCCATGTATGAGTTGAGGGGACTAAATGTAGCACAAATGGCCCTCAGACTCCCAGCCAGACCAGGCCAGACACCACCGCTTCACCACCCAAACTTTACTTTACAGTCTGCTGCTCCATAGGAACCCACAGAGGCCAGGGAGAGAGATCCTGTAGTGCCCCCTTCTCCACTAGCAGCCTGCCTGGCTGTCTCACTCTCCGTCCAAGAAACCCCAGTGGATACAGAGCACATGGAGCACAAAGTCCTCCTGATTTATGCATGGTTTTTATTTGATATCGTTGTCAAACGTGATTACAGTTATGTATATCAGCAGGCCTTATTGTTGCTGTTGTTGCTGAGTGCATTAATCCGATTAGTGCTGTATGGTGGAACAGCGGACACAGCTGTTTGAGAGGCTACGGGCGTCTGTTTGGAGATGGCCAATAAAAACTCAGCTGGTCTGAGAACGAATGACGAGGAGGACGAATTGTTTTAGTGGCGCAGCTTGGCTCTGTGTAGTTCAGTGGAGAGGCAGGAAGAGAGTCCGGATAAGGCCTTTCATCTGTGCACCAGTGTTTATTTTCCTCCCGGACTGCAGAGGAATCAAAGAGAAGGTGACGTTGAATTAAAACCCTCTTATTAATCAAGCAACTCTTGACATTCAATTATGAATTCAAATATTGAAACTAAGGCCCAGGAGTAAAGAGTTGAAGTTACTCTGCTTATTCCCTTTCCTCTCTTTGACTTAGTTGTCTTTCCTTCCTTTCTGAGACAAACAAAAGTCCCCCCAAAAAACATGGAATTATGAACAGAAAGTTGTCAGCTTCAGTTGGCTTGGACCCAGGTGGTCACTTATTGAATAAATATGTAGATCTGGGGTTGCAGCTTGTGTTGCTAAATGTGTTAAGGAGTGTGTTGTTCTGACTGACAGGTCGTCCTCTGGAAGTTAGCTCCTCTCCCTCTCCATCATCTGTTCCTCTGACAGCCAGTGAAGTTAAGAAATAAATAATTCACCTTTAGGTAAAATGCTTACTAACAAAGGATAAACTGTACAATTGAAAACAAAGTTGCACACTCATCTTTCCCTGCGGTGGAATTATTTGACCAATAATCAGAGTGTCCTGGCCATCCACAAAGGGGAGGACCACAAACCTGGGGTGTATTCACTAGCAACCAAACAGAACCAAATGTAAGCAAACTGAATGAAACAGTGTGGGACCTACTGTACCTTCATTTGTCCAATAGGAACTCCTGTTTTTGTTGCAAAACGTTTCCTGTTTGGAGTAAACGATTTCTGTTGCAAAACATTTTGGACTAATGATTACACGTTTTACCGCTAACCTCTACCCACAAAACCACACACCCTCGACCTCTGACCCCTCTCAAAGACAGCCTCTCCTGCTTCTATCACCACCAAGTAAGTGCTCCTGTCAGGCTCTGCTTATGGTCTCTATGAGAAGACAAGCTTTGCAGGGAGGGATTCACATGTAATCCTTTCTCTGTCACACAAGTCTGGCAGATTTTGTTTGTAAACTGACATGCAAACTAGAATCCTCTTCACTAGTAATTTTGGCTACGAGACTTTGCCCGACAGTCAGTCAGTCGGCTGTTGAGCACTGTTCAGCATTGCAATGATCTGCGCTCAACTCAACTTTGTCATGCCAACATCATGTATAGTTTAGTGCATTCTATTTAGCAGGCCCCAATACAGGCCCTGTCAGCAACAGCTGGTCTCATCTCCCCTCTGATCTCCCCTCATCTACCCCTGTGTGTGTGAGGCGTCCGGCCTGTCAGCTAACATGATGTATGGATGATGTATGGATCACCTTCACATCAACCTGATGCTGTACATCTAGAATGTGATTATTTAACACACTAGAGAAGCATTGAGAGGCCTGGTCCACTGGTCAGCTAACTAACCCCTGGTGGTCGCAGGGCTGCAGCTCCTAGGCCTCACACTCTGACCCCTGGTTTATATACTGTACTGGTTTACCAGTGTCTGACCATGTAGCATGGAAACCAGAGATATTTTATTACATACTGTCTGTCACTTATTTGATTTTCCTGATGGAATTATATTAAAGGATTTGTATAAATCTTTGATTTGCTTTCTCCTTACTGCATAAGTATGATATAAACTCAGTAGCTGCAAAGGCCTTTGGTGAGAATGACCAGAGCAGAGTCAGAGAGTTGAGTGATGGAACGATGTATTCTCCACGTCTCCTCCATCCTTCCATCGCACCAGCGCCTGGTTTATGGCTCAGAGCTGCTGCGTTACTGTGGCGACAGTGAATCTACGCTCTCAGAAATGCAGAGCACCCAGAACAAAGTCTTGGCACTGGCCACATTAATTTTGTCATGAAGCATTTCTGTTTTATTTTACCCTGTAAAAGTTTTAATGCAGGGGGAATTTTAACATTGGATTAATATGTAAATTTCCACTAGGCCCCTCTGTTTTGTTATTGCTCATATGATGCTTTTATGAGTTTGATTTTGAAAATGAACAGAGCTTCTTTGGAAATGAAATGTAATGCATTACCTGGACAAAGATTCAAATGTGCCCTCCAAAAGAGCTGAATCAAACAAATTACAAATCACATGATTCATTGTGCCCTTGACAATATTTTCTGTCACCGTTTTGTATGTAATTCACGTGGTATTTTAAACAGACAGAGTGTACTTTCTGAATATTATGCTGAATATTACATTTAAATGTTTGTTCATTTAAAAAAATATATATAATATTCATATTCAATCAAGTACATTGTTATTTCCCTATTGATATGATTCACTTGAATGGGGCATGCATATCAGTAGTACCTTACTACCTGGGAGGGCTTAGACTGGTGTCATGACTGTCCTGATCAGGTCAGGTTAAAGGAGACCACAACCCTACAGATTATCTCTCAACCCAAACAGAGGAGGAGAGATCTAGGGGTCTGAAGATGTGGGGGTTTTATGACCCCTCACGCCCCTGGTAAATCTCAGGCCACAGACAAATTCCTTTGTCCTGTTACTATGGAGAACCAGCCTCAGAACATTAAACATGAAATAAAGGGACTTTGGAACAATGGTTTCTGTCAGCCACAATGGTGGTCATGACGATAGATGGAATATGAAAATGTATGTCATTTTTGTTTTGTTATTAAAGGTTAATAGATGACGTTATTACGAAAACATTGTAACGTGAAGAGTTTTCCTAGTATATGTTTGATGTTTATACATCGGACATTGTGTGGAAAATATCCAAATCAAAGGGAATGTTTTGCTAGATGAAAAGTTAGTTGTCTAAAATTGGATTTGAGAAAAACCTAGACCTTGCTCTTAACTAGGTACGCCCAGAGAATTGCACTAAAGGTAGTTACGCCCACTTCTGACCCAAGGGTATAAAACGTGTGAGTAAAGAATTTACAGCGAAGACTACGTGATCCAAGCTGCAAGGTCTAAAAAGTCAATGAACCCAAAACGCAACGCAAGTTTGAAGACAAAGAAATCCTTTTCTACCCAAGCTACGGATGAGTAGCTGTTTCTAAGCGGGTGAATTCAAGTCGAACCACCTAGCCTCCATCTCCCTTCGAATCGTGGTATCTAAAGGGTTTCATTCCTATGCTGTGAGCACTGAGATACAGAGCTGTCTGTCCTCAGAAGACCCCTTCCAGAGCAAGGGTGAGGGAAGAGACTACTAAGCCAAAAGGACACTGACATCGGGAGGACGATCAGAGAGGTGCGCCGGAGAAGTGCGTCATCGAGCAGCTGAACGGTCCCTTGAACGGTCCACGCAGAGAATCCTCGGAGACCTTCCCCACGTAATTTCATCATTATATTCTGACCCATAATAGAGGCAGTTTGGGGAAAGGCTAGGGTTAGAATAGCATAGCTGACAAATTCACCCAAATGTATATTTCTCTCGTGTACTTTCTTTTTTCTCTCTTTCTTTGAAATCCCCATTTTGGGTAACACGCGCCATAGTGTGTTGGCCCATTATACTAAGTTCTAATCAATAGCCTATAATGTGTTTTGTCTATGTGTATCTTTTTTCATCATTTTAGCTTTCTAGTAAATAAATATTCAACTAAGATTGGTGTGGTAGGAACTCATTGGTGAGACCCGGGTCCGTGCAGATTCACGGACTATACGACGTTCAGAACCAGATTGTAGAGGTAACTGGTTAATTAGCGGCTGTTGTAAAATCCATATTCTGATATTCTTTTAGTTAATTTGGGAAATAGAAACTCAATAAAAACTAGTTTTCCCATGGTGCCCCAGGTTAATGAGTTAATAATTGCTTGATTCAGTTAATCACGCAATTAGAAACGTTTCATCATTTGATGAGCAACAGTCGTCATATTAACTAATACAACGTCACAACACTGGTTGGTGATGGACAGGGACCAGAATAAACTCTGTTTGCAAATATATCCATTATACTGTACCTACCTACTCTGCCACAGTGTCACGCCCTGACCGTAGAGAGCTTTTTATGTCTCTATTTTTGGTTTGGTCAGGGTGTGATTTGGGTGGGCATTCTATGTTCATGTTTCTATGTTTTCTATTTCTTTGTGTTTGGCCAGGTATGGTTCTCAATCAGGGACAGCTGTCTATCGTTGTCTATGATTGGGAATCATACTTTTTTCCCTCCTTCTGTGTGGGATCTTGTTCTTCGTTTGTGACCAGGTAGATTGCACTACGAAGCTGTTTGGTCGTTGTTTTCGTTATTGTTTTGTCTAAAAGTTTCACTTCAACAATAAATATTATGTGGAACTCAAGGAACGCTGCGCCTTGGTCTCATCGTTCCGACGACAGCCGTTACACACAGACCTATCTTGTTTATGTGAATCTGACTGCTTCAAGCCACAGCACACGTAAAGCCCTCTCTGGTGTTCAGATTCATCAGCCACAGTGACAGAGGCTGCAACCCTACTGTGTTGTGGTCTAATGAGCAATACAGATTTTCCCTATGTACGATCACAGTTAGGCCACAGTCTTATTTATCCTGCTTAAACACTAAAACAATTACAAGCATTACATTCCTTTAGTGTCATTACGTAAAGAAGTGTCCACTGAGGAAGTGGCATGGCATGCCTATCTTTTTGCATAGTGCATCAATTCTCTGGAAAATTCCGCAGGATTGTTTTTTATTAGGGTAAAGTTCCCAGGAGCAGCTCGGCCAATAAAAACCCAACAAGATAAAAGAGCACGGAGGATTAGGAAGGGATGAAAGCTGTAACATTTTCCATAATATCTTGTGAAAAGCTCTGCTCTCTGCCTATACTCCTTTATTACATGTACCTTCATTATTCTGAGGGACAGAGCGGGAGCAATGTGAACTTTCAGCAGCAAGTCTCCTTTACACTCCTTTACTCACCTCTTTCACACATCATCCTCATTGTTAATTCAGGCACCTCTTTCCAGGGAGGGATCTTTGAAATATATTTATTTCTAATAGCCAGAAAAAGGCTATTGACAGTAATAAATGAAGTGCATTGTTGTACTGAGACAATCCGACTCATCAGCCCCCCTTTCCCTCGGCTCTCTGTGTTGCGTGTCTACGAATCACACCGCAAGTCAGGGAGAATCATAAAAGAAAGGCGAAGAGACATAGAAATATATGAACCTTGCAAAGATAACAAATAGAGCTATTCATTGCATATTTTATGGGCTGTCCAAAGAATTCTGTCCCCTGTCAGGGCTTTTGGTGTAGGACCAGGGCTTTTGGACTGCAGATCAATTTGTGCAATCAAAAACACACTTACACCCACACATAAAAGCAACTGCACACACACTCACACACACTCAATACACACACCAGCACAGACACCCACACAAACACACACACACACACACACTGACTCTCACAAGTACACACACTACAAAAAATAAATAGTTAAGTAAATGGGCTTTACTTTGCCCAGCTCATGGATCAGTTTTCACTGTTTGGTTCTAAGAACCATCTGGGTCTGTCCATTCAGCCTGCTCTGTGGAGCACAGATGCTTCTTTTGTACCAGGCTCCAAATCGTAATAAGCAGTTAAAATATTTACAGAGGAGGTGCTTTTCTCTCTCCCTGTAGCATTTCTTCTCCAGACTTCTTTCTATCATTATTATTATTTATACCTTTTCAGGGACAAAAAATGGAGATGTCCACTAAATGTGATTGATTGGGCTTAAAAATGGCCATTATTGCCATTAAGCCCCACATGTCAGCTGCTGCTTTTGTGCCGGTTGTATTTCTAAGCTAACCAGTGATCCATGAGCAGAGACAGGAGGGGTAAGAATGTAATGCTGGGAAAGAAAAGAAGAAATGGCCATTTCTCTATGGATCCTTCCCTTGATTAAAAATACAGCTGCAGACACTAGCGTAAAGGAGAGAGAGAAGGGGGGGGGGACTCTGACTTCTGAGAAAAAAGGAACTTGTTCACAGTGAGATGAATAACTTCTGCTCGCCCTATCGAAAACCAAAACAATTATATGTTGTGTGTATGTGTGTGTGTGTTCTGCGTCAAATAGGATGTAATTCAATTCCCAAGATGCATGGGAACCAAAACCTGTGGAATGGGAAGAGGGGGTTGGTTGGTGCTAATCTATTTTTGTTGTTGTTGTCGTCGCAATGTTACCAGCAGCACAGTGTCCATATGGATAAACAAAGCAACAAAACAACTTTTATAAAACAATATTTATGTTGCAGTGGAAAATGTGTTAGAAACCTACCTGTAGGAATATTTTCCCACACTTTTATGTTGTTGTGGTAGAACAGGACTGGGATTTGGTCACCATGTCCCTGCCAGATAGGCAGTGCTCTAGACCAGAACACTGTGTTATAGGCTTTAGAGGAGGATTTCAGCCGATATGCTATGTAAATACTGTATAAAACTAGTCAATAACAACTCTTCAGAACACAGTGCTTTAGTTCTTATGGCAGTTTGGTTCTTGTGTCATTTCAGAAAAGCATACTATTTTCTGGATATCAACGTTAGTACGATCTGACTCAGTGAGTGTCATGCGACAGTGTATTCTGACATCATGTTTGGACATCGTTGATACAGTATGATGAGTGTGCATCTGCATGATCGGAGTAACAACAATCACTTCATGGGACATGTAAATAGTAGAGCCTCAAAATATGGGATCTAAATCAGTTGTTATAGTCACACAGTTTAGTTTGCCTTTGACTTCCTGCAAATTCAAAGCTTTTGCATGTTTCTGGACTAATTAGGAAGGCAGTCCAATTTTTTAATATTTAACAAGGTTGTAATGGGTCCTATGTATAGCTGGTGTAGAGAGTCAGGCGCAGGACAGCAGATATGAGTAATCAACGTACTTTTACTCAAAATGACAAATATACACAGTAACAAATACACACACACCATGACAGACCGAAAATACAATAAACAATCACTCACAACAAACCATGGGGGAACAGAGGGTAAAATAATGAACAAGTAATTGTGGGATTGAACTCAGGTGTGTAAAACAAAGACAAAACAAAGGGAAAGGGGATCGGCGGTGGCTCGAAGGACGGTGACGTCGACCACCGCTCAAACAAGGAGAGGGACCGACTTCGGCAGAAGTCGTGACATAGGCAAGTCAGTTAAGAACAATACTTATTTACAATGACAACCTAGGAACAGTGGGTTAACTGCCTTGTTCAGGGGTAGAACAACATATTTTTTACCTTGTCAGCTCAGGGATTTGATCTAGCAACCTTTCAGTTACTGGCCCAATGCTCTAACCACTAGGTTACCTGCCACCCCAAAGGGGCAACCAACTGCCTCCTCTGCCCAATCAAGAAATATGTTTGTTTGTTAAATTGTTAAAATCAGGAAATAGTCTTTCCATTATCTCTCTGTACTGAAATTTCCACAACAAATCTATTCCCCTTAAAAAAAAATTAAAAAATAACACTACCTCCAATTTTGAACTGGTTCTCTGATGTTTTTGTTGTTGTTTTCTAGTCTGAAAATGGACCAACATCTAAATTATGAACCAGAACAGTATTATATTTGTGTCAGTCTTAGTTTAGTCTATTTAGTACTGTCATGACTTCTGCCGAAGTCGATGCCTCTCCTTATTCGAGCAGTGTTCGGCGGTCGACGTCGCCGGTCTTCTAGCCATCACAATCCATTTTTTCATTTTCCATTTGTTTTGTCTCATTTTTCCACAAAATAAAAAATTTCGCCTAAATAAAAGGCTCTGTTTGCTAACCACTATCTGCTCTCCTGCGCCTGAATCCCCTGCAGCCATTTACGCATACCTGACAAGTACCTACATAAATAATGTATTTATTTTGTTTTTAATGCTTTCTTTACTCACATTTTACAACATTTCTAGTCTGGTTGTGAAAAAATTATATGTTCTCAAAAACAGCAAAGAGATGGTATTATATTATATTTGCATCCATCCAAGTACTTCTAGATGCATTAGGGGCCAGTTAATTGCAGCCAGTGAGGTTCAATAGTGCTGTGTTTATCTCCAGTAATGCAGAGTAAAGGGAGGAAGGGACTGACGCCTAGTGTCAGGGAGCTGTTTGACGTGACCCAGTGACAGACAGTACCTCGCTGCAGACACTGAGGTGACACTGGTGATTGGTCTCCTGAGCTCTCTCCTGATCCCATCAGTCTTCTGAGGAGATGAGGCTCATCCATTAATTCAGCCTGTAAGATGAGAATTTCTATCCACATCCATTGGGCTTGAAGGTCTTTAATGGGTGATTTATGTAGAGGCTGTTAAGACATCAGTTACAGGTGACAAACCTGTACAGTACTGCAGATGATGTATCCCTCTTCTGTTTATGAAGTAACACAGGATATCCTTCGTCACTCATGGCTTCAGGATGTATTATTTAATGTTATTATTCTAGTGCCAGTACCCACTGAGCACAGACTTCAGTTCAACATCTAGTTTTGATTTACATTTGGTTGAGTTGTCGACTAACGTGAATTCAACAAAATATGTCATCATGACATTGGATTTAGGTTAAACGTTGGGTGAAAATAATACTCAATTCACTTACGTTGATGACTTTTTGCAAATCCAATCAGTTTTCCATTTTGATTCAATGTCATCACATTGAATTTCTTTGTTGAATTGTCATGGAAACAATGTTGATTTATCCAGTATTTGCCCAGTAGATACTCTCTATTGTTATTCTCCAGCTAGTATATTATCATAACAGGAGTAGCTGTGTGAGTTGATTCAGTTAGCTGGGCTGGTCAGGGACAGGACAACATGTGCCTGGAGAGAGGACGGAAAACATGACCTCACAGGTTCCTGAACCAAAAGATTCCCAGAGGTCAGTACTTCAGTGCTCTGTTGTTCCTCAGAGGGGAAGTGCCTGAGGATCAGAGTGGCCATTGATAACCTCACAGGGCGACACAACGAGCAGAGGACAATCCACTCAGGCTCAGACGCCCACAAGGTGGGGACCAATGATCTCTGGACCAATGAGCTCTCGACCAATGACCTCTGGACCAATGAGTGTTGGATCAATGAGCTCTGGACCAATGATGCATCACAACGTGTGGCTCTCTTTGGTTCCGTTTTTTATTATTATTGTCTATTAATGAATCTTGGACCCGTTGTGTGTCACTGGCTGTACAGCTGCTTCTGCTCTATCTGCTGCCCACTCAGACCCTGCCTTTCTCCTGCCTTAAAGACGTGTTCTCTTTTTCTTTAGCCATCACTCCTCTTCTTTTCCACCTCCACTGTGCTGCGTTTGTTCTGCATAGCGGCCTGGCCACCACCACGTGGTCTATCTTTATAGGACAGCGCCCGTTTGTTTTATTTATCTGACAGGCCGGTCCTCCGCATTGTCCCGGGTTATCAGCCACTCCTCCTGCAGACGCGTTACCGCCTGTGCAAGGCTCTGACCCATCTCAGGGTTCACCTTTAAATCTGATTCTTATCATTACCTCCGTGATAAATAGGCCTGGTTTAATGGGAGATTACCCAGGCAGTTCCGTTCCCCGTTCCCACTGCCAGCCCAGCGTAGAGCGAGCTCTGCTCCCCAGTCCCAGCGGGGGCAGGCCTGTCACAGACGTCTACCTAAGGAGGAAGGCAAACACTCACTCTGTTCCTCTAAAGATTTGGGGACTTTGGGAGAGAAAAAAAGAGAAATGTTCCCATGTGGCTGTGTCTCTGTGCTCTTATCTCCTGTGGGCGTCCCTAAACCCTTCTTCCCACCCGTCACCCTCTGACTGGCTCCCTCCACTAAGAGTTAGGCTAGTCAGTCAGCACAGTCACTCTGACAGCTGAGCTCCCTTATCGATTTTTCACACGGGTCTTATCTGTGGCTATAGTTACAAAAAAAAACTTTTTCTGAAAGTGAAAAGCAGTGTGGTTTCATATGTAATCCAGAGACCTTACTGTTCCCACTCTTTACTGTGCTTTGAAGTCTCCCTGACAGTTTCCATGGCTACATCTCCCAAGCATATGTTTAACTGCAGTGCAGTTCAGCAATGTTTGCACTGTTGTTTCCCTTCATCTGTCTGTGTGTGTGTGTTTGTGAGTTTATGGTTTTCGGTGTCGTCCTGGTCTCCACGGCCCATTCCATTGTCCAGAGTAGAATGGTGTGGTGACTCTGTGGTCAGCGTGTGGTCAGTGCTGTGACTGTCATGCTCTGTGTGATTGATGGTGACTAACGGTTAACCTTGCTCACCAACTCTAGGAAATATGGAATTCATTATTATCTGTTTCCCCTGAGGGGTCAAAGGTATGATAAAACAGATGCATAATTTGCTTTGGGGCAGGATTTGGGATAAAGGAACAGCCCTATAGCTCAGGGGAGGAGAAAGGTGTAGGCCTACATTAATGTTAGCAGCTGTGTTCTCTCACCAGGTTTACAGCAGACAGGCAGCGAGTGTGAGAGTGTACGTTTGGTTGATGGAGAAACTGTGATATTACTACAGGGTCATGGTACCGTAACCCAGGTTCAGAAATTTGAAGAAAAACATTGAGAAACGGGCATACATACATTTCCTATATTTATCAGTGTGAGGACTCCCAGCTGCTGGTGTGAGGCAGGCTTTAAAAAACCCTGTCAGGATTAGCAGGTGGTCCTTCTGCCATGTGGTCAGGAGATTTTTATGGGCTTTGACAGCACAATTCTTTATTGAACTTTTATTTAACCAGGAAAAGTCCATTGAGACCCAGTCTCTTTTTCAAGGGAGACCTGGCCAAGAAGGCAAAAACAATCAATACATTACAGAATTAAAACATACAACAATACAATACAAAACCATGATCCAGCCTAAAAAAAGCTTTTACACTCCTCTGTAACAGAGTCTCCCATTAATATTTTAAATGAATTCAGTGGCACTAACATATCTAGATGAAGCATGGATTGTCAACTATTCCATGTGTCTGGTGCACAAGAAGAGAAGGCTCTCTTGCCTAATACTGTAAATGGTAAATAAAGGTTAAATAAATAAAAACTAATAATAATAAATGTCCTGGGGACGTTAAGTAGCAACCACCTAGCAGACTGGTTATGGTAACTGCTGGTGGTGAAGGAGACCAGACTACAGAGGTAAAGAGGGAGTTTACCCAAAAGGGCTTTGTAGATGAACACATACAAATGTATCTTTCTGCGCATATAAAGTGAGGTCCAACCTACCATTTGGTACAATGTGCAATGGTGGGTGAGTGACTTGGCATTTGTAATAAAGCGCAAGGATGCATGATAAACAGAGTTCAGTCTCTGTAAGACGAAGGAGGCTGCATGATAAACAGAGTCCAGTCTCTGTCAGACAGGAGGATGCATGATAAACAGAGTCCAGACTCTGTAAGACGGAGGAGGCTGCATGATAAACAGAGTCCAGTCTCTGTAAGACAAAGGAGGATGCATGATAAACAGAGTCCAGTCTCTGTAAGACGAAGGAGGATGCATGATAAACAGAGTCCAGTCTCTGTAAGACAGGAGGATGCATGATAAACAGAGTCCAGTCTCTGTCAGACAGGAGGATGCATGATAAACAGAGTCCAGTCTCTGTAAGACAAAGGAGGATGCATGATAAACAGAGTCCAGTCTCTGTAAGACGAAGGATGATGCATGATAAACAGAGTCCAGTCTCTGTAAGACGAAGGAGGATGCATGATAAACAGAGTTCAGTCTCTGTAAGACGAAGGAGGATGCATGATAAACAGAGTCCAGTCTCTGTAAGACGAAGGAGGATGCATGATAAACAGAGTTTGGTCTCTGTAAGACGAAGGAGGTTGCATTTATACACAACAAGTCACCATAATCAATTACAGAGAGAAAAGTGGCCTGAACAAGCTTCTTTCTAGCCATAAGCGGGAAGCCTTTTTACGAAAATAAAAACCCAATTTCTATTTAAGCTTTGTCACAAGATTATCCACATGAACTTTAAAGGACAACTTGTCATCCAACCAAATACCTAATGTCATATTACTTTCTAATTTCCAGCTCCAGTGAAAATGGCCACGTAAAAGAAAATCTAATATAAAGATACTATACATTTTCTCTTACTTTTAACTGACTATACTGATAATTACCTGTTTTATGACAATGTTTGTCATAATGTCATAATAATAATAATCAAACAGTGACCATTCTAAAAATCACTGTTATCAAATTTGTGATTTTCCGTAACCACACCACCACGTTAAGGCTGTGACCTCTTGCCCTTTCTGGCTTGGCTCTATTTGGCCCAATTATTAGCTGAAGTGATGAATTTGATCTCTTTTCAAAAGCCACCTTACACAGGGCCTCTATTCTCTCCTCATCGTGTTTGGCCAGCGGACTAAAAAGAGTGGACTGGTGCATTAATGATGATAGATTCCACACCCAACCCAGGACCTTAGAGAACGATCACTAGCAGAGTGCCCTGCAACGGGCTGACCCCCTGACCTGTCTCAGGCCACACAGAAAAGGAAATCTATAAGAAGGTTTGGAGGCCGGACAGGAGTGACCAGTGGGGTTGACCATTGGCGCTGGTCAGTAGGAGCTAAGGAAGGAGACTGTTTGCTGGACAAACATGCTCAGTCACACCAGATCCACAGCTGGGAATTAATCCCATTCTAACTCCCTTGAATATCCGGGGCCATGCAATACAGAGAGCTAGGGCTGTAGTAAATATGCTAATCTTTTTAAAACCTAATGAAGCACAATCTTATTTCACAACAAGCTGGATTTAGTTCCAAAGAGGCAGAAAAAGAGGTGTTGTATGGAGTCTGTTGGTGTTGCTCTGTGGGAAAGCAGTCATCTTTGAACTCTGGGGGGTCCGGAGACTCCTGCACCTCAGCAACCAACTGGCTGAAAGCATGGACTGTTTCTCCTGCTATTGCTGATCAGGCCTTTCAGCCGAGGGTAGCATATACACTGTATTTTACAGTGTTCCACATGTCTGGTCTCATTTACATCTCTGCTAAATCTGTCTGAAACATTCATGATCCATGTGTTTTAGCCTATGTATTCCAACACCAATTTATGCGTATATAATAATTTTCAATGTATATTAATGTGCATTGTCTTGACCATTCCAATGAATAGTATGTTTGTAAGTAATACAGTCGGATCATGTGTATTGTGTCTGTGATTGTGGCACGGCCGGACTGCATTGACAGGCTGTGTGTGTAACAATGCAGACATCCCTGACCGATCAGCCATTCTGAGAGGGAGCAGGAGCTGTATTTTGCCCAAACACCTGCCTTGACTTAACTATCAGCTGTGAGTCCTGTCTGTTGTTTTTTTACGTCTCACTCAAATAGGCTGACAGTCTTTACAAGCTGGGCGATAATCCCACCTTTTATAGCCACTAAGAAAAGGTAACGCTGCTTTCTGATGAAATAAACCCCCATGCTGATATGTATTCCAACACCCATGTATGCGTATATAATATAATATTTTTCAATGTGTATTAATGTGCATAGTCTCAACCAACCCAATGAATAGTATGTTTGTTAGTAATACGGTAGGGTCATGTGTCTAGTGTCTGCGATTGTGGCACGGCCGGACTGCATTGACAGGCTGCCTTGAGGAGTGGGACTTTCCATACTAACTGGGAAGTGAATGAGGCTGGGGGGTAGGAGCATTGGGCCAATAACCAAAAGGTTGCTGGATCAAATCCCCGAGCTGACAAGGTAAAAATCTGTCATTCTACCCCTGAGCAAGGCAGTTAACCCCCTGTTACCCGGGCGCCGTGGATGGTGGATGCCAATTAAGGCAGTCCCCCGCATCTCTCTGATTCAGAGGGGTTGAGTTAAATGCGGAAGACATTTCAGTTGAATGGGTTCAGTTGTACAACTGACTTGGTATCCCCCTTTCCCTTATAGGCCTATCCTATCACCCACTGCCCCCTTTGGCTAGCTAGAGTGATGACTGTATAGTCTCAAACAAACATTCAGATAACATTCTGCAGTTATCTTCAGAGAGACTTAGTCATAATATTGATGGTTGTAGTAAATGTGACATCTAGATTGTATTATCATACATCTAAATAAAGCATAATAAGTACTTTTCTTTTGTTGAGCTTGCTTGTATCCTTTTACATCAGTTATATTGTCAAATCAGCAGTTATAACAAGTCAGTGTAGTAATGGCCTACTTCTGTTTTGTTTTGAAGGGTTAGGTATCGATGAATACCTTGTCTCTTATCTCTTTCAGTAAAAGGGGGTGGAGGGGGTTACAGATTCATGTGGGACCTTAAATGGAGCCCTTTCATAAAGCTCATGGGGAAACAAACAGTGCTGCATTCAAGGTCAAAATGTTTTCCATGAAAAACTGATAAAAACTGAGGTTTTCATCACTAAGTAAACCTTAGTCATTATTTGCCTTTACAAAAGATTCCATTTTAGGGGAAACCAGCCTATCACAGCCCTGTCCTTGTATGAGGCCATGTCAGATATTTGGCAGTTCTTCTGACTAATGTGGGGTAAAAAAGAAAAAAAAATGTTTTTGAGCAGATCCCTTTGTCCCATTGGCTGTGGCAGTTTATTAACCTGACTGGTAGATTATTTCATAGTAGTCAGACAGTGACCAAGGTTATGGCTCACAGGAGCAAACTTCACAGCCTGGGCATTATGGAACACTGGCCTGGGAGGGAATTCCCAGAATGTCTGTGGTCATTCTCTTGATCATGGCTGTGATTCCAGACCATGATACATGTTGATGGAATTCTACAAAGCACCTATAGAAACCACAAGAGTCATTTCTGACTAGTTAGTGAAGCATGTGTAAGGTATTAGCTCATGTTCTTTCATCTCTCTTCAGTAATCCATAATAAGTGATTTTATTGCACTTCCAGAAAATCTTGTGTACATTTTGGGCTGTTGGTTGACTCATTCTTCATAACGGAAATTCAAATATGGTTCCAGTATCCCCTCACGTCATGCTATTTATTTGCATAATGACACATCACAATTCCGGCACTGCTTTGTGAGTCATTCCGTAGTAGCAAGCACAGAAACATAAAGATGCTGAACTGAGCTTAAACAGATCCTCTGTTTGTGTCTATGCAGCTTCTTTGTTATTCATTGCCAAACTGGATCTATACTGTCTTGTTCCTATCAATGTCAGAGAGCAGCCAGTGTCTATTCAGCGATGGCAGTCCTGCTGGGAAGGACTTAGTGATTAGAGCAGACAGGTGTTCTGGGTCCTGAGAGAAATATAGAAAAGGAGGCATCGATGGCAACATGAAGCCGTCATGGACCAACATCCATAAAATAGATCATAGCAAGGAGAAAACAGATGAAGGCTCTAGGCCAAACAGATCCAATCCATAGGAAAGACATCTTTTACCAGGCTGGATGCTAAGCTGAAGTCCGTCCTCGGAAGTTGTGGGAAAATGTGAGAAGGGTCTGTGGAGAGGGGAGGGAGGAGGAAGGGTGTAGTATCTGTAGAGGTCTCAGTTTTGAGGCCTGGTAGTTAGCAGAAAAAACATGTTAATTTCACCTGATCACATGTGAAGTGTTCCAAAAACACATGTTTTCATGTAATCACATGTGATCTTATGTGAAGTTTATGTGATAACCTGACACCACTTAAAGTAACGTGATAACCAAAAACACATATTTTCACATGATTTCACATGTTACATTGCATGTGAAATAATGTGATTTTCCACATGTGAATTCATGTGGTTTTTCTGTAAGGGTATGGTATGTGTCTATGGTATTGGCCCTTGGCCACTGGGCTTGGAGTTGTTTGGCAGTGTCATCACATTGTGGCCAAAGAGATTAAATCAACAACGTAATTTCAACATAATCTTGTCAAATGTATAATTGGATTTAATATGCTAACTGTGCAGTGTGTGTTGCTTCTGTGGGCCTGTCAGTATCGTGCTGGCATGTCATGCTGCTGTATCCTAGCGTGACAGGAACAGGGAAGAAACCCGCTCTCTCTCAGAGATATCATACGCCTGGTGAATTTGTCACCTCACATCACAGTCACCACGCCAGCACTTGTTGAGTACTTGGTTAGTATTTTGTGAGTGACGTTTATTCTAAGCACTTAGATAAATATTTTTTAGCACTGTGAGCCAATATGCCTGTTTGTCGTTTTCTATGTATATTTTTGGGGAGACATTTTGTATAGGTTTTGTCATGCTCTATACAACTTGTTGAAGATGGAATAATGTTTTAGAAAAATATGACTATGGGGGGGCATGGAGCTCTCGCTCTCGTTTTTTCCCCTCTCGCACCCCTTTCTATCTCTCCCTCTCTCTCCCTCTTTCTCTCTATTTCTCTTTCTCTCGCTCTCTCTATCTATCTATTCCTCTCTCTCTTTCTCTCTGTCTTTCCAGAACTAAAGAGTGATTTACTGTGGTCCTGAACCTTTCACTGAGAGACAGGCTGAACAGAAAGAGGAATAAACGTTGCTGCAGTTTTCCCAAGCATTTCTCAGATTCATTATGTGCATAACTTACTTAATAGCATTCCTTCCTTGTGCACTTCACGCCATGCCTACCCACCATGCACTGCAAAGGCTTTATATGCTCCTGGTGCTAAGGATGGAAGGTCTCAGAGTTAGGAGAGGAGGGGTGGGTTTAGAGAGAGGGGGGACCTTTTTCAGACTTTTAACATAGTTTGCAATTTCGGTGGGTTTTTATAGCCAAAACAGACCGGAACAGCTAGCACAAACGGGAAATGGGAAAAAACCTTTAGGGAAAAATTTCCAAAACATAAGGCAGTGCTAGAACACATCGTGTTGTTCAGCATACAGCTCGCGGTGAGAAAGATTTTGCTATTAAAAGAGTTTCCCCCCACACACAGCAAACAGAACAGAGTTGATTAATTCAGCCCTCTACCCCCCAGCTCTGAACATGATTCCCCCTCTCTCCCAACCCCAGCACAGGAGCACTTGGGCGTGTTTAGCACAAATGTAATTACGTCCTCGGTAAGCGGCCTGCTTTTTAAAGAATCCCTTCTCCTCCGGTCTCCTACTTCAATACCTGATGATGTCATGGCCCTTTGTGAGGTCGCAGAAACTCTTCAAATCAACTGCCAGTCATGACCTTTTCATTCAGATGTTTTTTCTCTCTCCCCGTTTCCCCTATTTCTTTCGTTTCTTTTTCTTCCTCTTTTCTCTTTCTCTTCATTTTCTGTCTGCTTCATAACTGAGGTCCTTTTTATGGGTTGATCAGACAGCCCCCTCCCCGTTTGCTCTGGCTGCCTTTGGGAGCCACTTTATGAGAAATGCATGCCCCTGTTTAAATGTATTGATAGTCCTCACAGTCCACCCAGGCTTTTGTCCTCACAACTAGCTGAATTCTAAAAAGTTCCAGAACACTGAGGGGACAAAACTTTGCATAGAACTCCTACACCATTGTGCTGATATTCCATTGGTGCCCAACATATTTACTTGAGACATATTGCAGTTCGCAGGAAGGAAGTAAATAAAGTGATTTGGATTTTGACGAGGCAGCGTGCAGAATGTCAGCTGTTTCACAGCCACCCTCAGTGGCAGAGAGGAATGTATTGTGGCAAACAAATGTTGTGACAGTCAGACAGCTTGTCTGGAGCGGTTTATAGCCTGTCTGCATTGTGACTGGTACATGGTTACACTGTCACCCCCAAGCTGTCCATACCACATGCCTGGCAGTCTTGGGCATGTTTAAGAGAGGAACAATTCAGAGAGGAACTGGGGTATAAAAATGACAAGCTATAATGTAAACTGTGGATTGAAACAGGCAAAACAAAACAAAAACAAATGCGTTCTGAAAGTTACCATGTTGTGTCGGGCTCATCTTGGCATTTAGAGATTAGTCTCACACCAGTGATCTCAGACTCTAATGAATATCATTGTAGTCAGATAGTTGTAACGTAGCACCATGTCCTAACCCCCTTCTCCTTGTTACTTGTTATACACAAATTTTATCACAAAAAATGAATGAAAATGAGTGGGCACAATGAAAATACATGAAGGTTTACTCACCCCCCAGCCTCACTCTCACTGTGGTCTTTTCAATGGTACATTTACAGTATGTCTAATTACACCTATCAGTGTGGGTTGAAAGAGGGACGCATTCATTCGTTCATTCTATCCCTTCCTCGTCCTCCCTCCTTTTCTCTCCTCTCTCTCTCTGTATCTCTCCTGTCCAAGTGATTACAGCACACTTATAGACCTAATTGGCCTTACTGCTTATTAGTGATACAATTATACAGGCCAGCCTTAGGATTGTCGTGTGTTCAGCCATCTGTAGATAAGAGACACTATTTAGATCTATCCATAATTCAAACCAGTTATTCTTCCGCTAGAAAGCCCAGGTCTTTTGAGTTGCACTGTGTATTGTGCTATGGTTCTGTTATTATCCTGCCAGCCACACGCTTTTCATTTCTCCTGTCTTTTGTTTCCTTTTTCAGTGACCAGTTTGCCCAACAGCAGTACTGAATTTGAAATCATTTCCACTTTACACATGCACATAAGGATTCAGATGTTTTATTTTTTATTAAACTAGGCACGTCAGTTAAGAATAAATTCTTATTTACATTGACGGCCTACCAGGAAACAGTGGGTTAGCTGCCTTGTTCAGGGGCAGAACGACAGATGTTTACCTTGTCAGCTCAGGGATTCGATCTAGCAACCTTTCGTTTACTGGTCCAACACAATAACTACTAGGCTACCAGCCGCCTCAATTGATCAATGTTGCAGTCTGGGGAAAGACAACATAGGGTGCCTGACTGTAGCTTTACCCCACATGTGCCTGTAACCCCCTATGTGCTAACTATGTTACTGCACAGTGTCAGATTCCAAGTGAAATCATCCGGTTTGGAAAGGCCATCTTGGCACCCGAACCCAAATCAGCAGACATAAACATGACCTCTCCCTCTAACTCCTAACTGGTAACCACCACTCTCTCCAGAGTTTGTGGTAGCTTGTCAGGTTTAATGTGGAGCTGTGTGTGCTGTGCTCAGAGGGCTCAGTTCAACTGACTTCAAGCATATTTGGTTGGTGTTTACATTTTCTCTGTTGTTATGGCGCTGTGGGTTTTACCGACATGTTTTCTTTTTGTCAAAAATGTGTTATATCAAGTATGAACATGTACAGCTGTCAATGATAATTCTGGTTAGCTGTTCCTTTTATTCCCATCCGTCAGACGAGCAGTGGGTTGTTCATCTGAGCTTCTCAGAGGGTATTTAACTTTGATGCGTGTGATAGATGCATTAAGCCTGGTGCTATATTAGTACGTACCAGAGCTTGATTATCTCAGGCCGTATCTCCACACCACCGGGGCTGTGACTGTCTTCCAGTTGGTTCCTCAGCTGTAATAACGCATCTCTGATAGGCTCTAATGACAAGGCAGACACCCCTGTTCCTGATGCCATTATCAAAAGTGCCCTCGTCAATCAGGCGCAGTGTGACAGGAATGTATGTGTGTGTGATGACAGGATGTAGCTGTGATGAGAGGCTGCAGAGGAGGCAGGTGGGATGGAGGGATGGAGAGGAGGGAGGGATGGAGGAAGTGGCTGGGGCTCTATGGAGGGGTTAGGGGTGGGTGTCTAGGGGGCGGGGAGAGCGGGGAGAGCGGGGAGAGCAGCGGAACATCCCACTTGTCAGTTCTTCTCATGCTCTGCTCATTCACTCACTCACACACTCGCACACACACACCTCCCCTCCCATCACTTCATTGCACAATTGACTTTAATCTGGAACAAATTATTCTTATATTTCTTATTTCACAAGACTAATGAAGGCCAGAAATATGTAAATACTTATATGACTTACAGTGTATGACTTATAAGGAAGTTAGTCAACCCTCAAGATGCTGGATTTCATGTTTTAATGGAAGGAGGAAAACATAACTTCCCATCTAACCAAAATGGTTAGTCATGTATAGTCACTTCCTGAACTTTAATATTTCATACAAGTTTACCATTTTTTTTTTTACACAAACGGTGTCCTATTATTTTATAAAGATAATAATAAAGAGCAACATTGGGCAACAGACAGGGAATAACAATGCCTGTATGAATCGTTTGCTTGAATTGGGTAGTATTGAATTCATTTTTAAGAACTTCATAAGTCAGTGTCCTGTGTTGACCACATCCTAAAACATTACAGTTACACAGTGTAGTTAGTCTCACAGTGAAAAGCATTTTTTCTCAAGTGCTGTGTTTGGAGGAAGGCTCTGAGTTTAGAGTTTACGCTCTTACGGATTAACATGTTTGGAAATTCTAACTCTCTCCATCTGACATCTTTGTGAGAGAAGAAAAGGAGAGATCCTTTGACAGTGACATTTTTCACATGATCTGGCTGAAAGAAATAAATCCCCTTTGAAAGGCACTGAAGCCCAGGAAAATTGTTTGTTGACCACACAACAACTTCTGTATTGCAGCTGTCAGGGCCGTCTCTGGCATGAGGAGTTCCTTTGGAAATCAGATTAATAGTTCATTTTCATGGCAGTCGAGAACACTGAGAGACAAAAAAAAAATCTAATAAATTCAAGTGTTTGTCTGAAATGTACCTTTTGTCAGCTTAATTTTCTTACATTTCCCACATATAAATATGCCTTGCAATGTCCTCTGCATCTATACTTTATCCGTATGCAAATAGCTTTGCACTTTGGATAAAGACTGAGAGTGTATTTCCCAATGGTTTAGTTTTTGTAACTTGATGAAAGTGTCATCCAGAATACAGTCTCAGCTATGAGGAAATTTAGCAGCATTGTTTTTTCTTCACTGCCAAGAAAAAAGCTTTCCTTTTTTAGAATCATTTTTTGCAGAACTCACTTGAATAGGTTAGAATTAGCATGGAAATTGAACCATGTTTGGCTTGTATCAGATTTATCCACTCTGGTAGGCCCTTATTTTTACATCAAATAATATTACAGAAATACAAGTCAAATAAATAGGTAAAGTAGGTCAATTAATTTGAAATCATAATAATAAATTATAATATGTTAAGCAATAAACACTATGAATGTGAATATCTCTTCATAACCTATTCTGTTTCAGTAGGACAAAGCCCAGTACATGGAGTAGAAGTTCTGCTAAGTATTCATTCCGAGCCACAACATTAGTTGTTATTTGTCTGAGGTGTCCTGTTTTTCTGCCTTGGGAACCCACTCAACAAACACTAACAAATGAGATACTGAGACACAGTAGCCTCGCCTAAAGGTATGTTGGCAAACTTTTGTCTTTTCTCAAGTTTTAAAAACCAATAATTGCTCTAAGTGGAGATATCAATCAGGGACTTTGCCATTTACAGTCCATTATCTCCCACATTAGCTCTGCTGATTTATGTGTGAATGCAGATAACTGCACTGTAAATACAGTGGTGTGCGGTGTGTGTGTGGCCAGCTCCCTGTATCAGGGGGTATTTAATGGTGTATGATGGTGTGGCTGCCTCAAAATGAGCATTGAAAAAGAGTGACATTATCGATCACACACCCTGCGAGCGGGGCAGCCTCCAAACGCCTTTGTTTTTAATGGCACGCTTACTTTTTCATGGGTACAGGAATAAATCACAGCTGGAGTGCCTCTGTGCTGTGCCTGGGACCCGCCGGTGTGGCACAGACATTCCATCACATGTTGTACTGTGTTAATAATGTCATCTGTGTGTGGTTGAGACATACACACACACTATGCCTGCATTCATCACCAGTGTCTGGAGGTATAGGGGACGGGATGGGGGAAGGGAGTGTCGGGGCGGCAGGAGGGGAGACGTGGAGACGGACGCCTCCATTGAGCTCTCTGTCATTCCTCCACAGACAGACACAGACGGCTGGGATAAATATAAGCTCCGTGCGACGCAGCGCAGGCAGGCCAGGCATCACACAAGCTGTCTGCTGCCTGGCTCTGGGAAAGCTGTTCTCAATGACACTAAATTTAGGCCCTGACAATATTCATCAAGACATATGTTTCCCCTTTATAAAAGGCTCTGAGAAGTTAATGGGATTAATCAGACATTTCTATTAGCAAGAAACATGCACAGAAAGGATTTTTGTTGTTGTTGTTGATAATTGATGGATTATTTTGATTTCATCATTTTTGTCAAAAACATTTTAGGAATACTTGTATCTAATGACTGCAAGATACTCTAGTCAATTACCATATTTATGGTTGATAAATTCAAATTATTCAGATCATTATAGGTGGTCCCTAAGCAACCTGGTCTCAGAGCATTTCATATTATTTGTACCTAAATCAGAGACACTCCATTATTTGTACCTAAATCAAAGACACTCCATTTAGTGTGATATGTTACGTTTCATATGGCATGTATTAATTTGTGGAGGTCCATATGTTACTAATTGCAGTTCGCACTATATGTCACGAATTTGCAAAACGTAAAATATGTTACGAATTCTAGGTAGTTGGCTAAAGTTAGCAAGCTCGATAATGTTAGCTAGGCTAGGGGTTAGGGTTAAGGTTAGAGTTAAGTTGAGGAGTTAGGTTAAAGGGTTAAGATTAGGGTTAGGGGTAGGGTTAGCTAAAAGGGTTAAGTTTAGGGTTAGAGTTAGGGGAAGGGTTAGCTAACATGCTACTTAGTTGCAAAACAGCTAAAAAAAAGTAGTTGAAAAGTTTAGTAGCTAAAATGCTAAAGTTGATGACATCCGTGATGACATTCGAACTCGCAACGTTATACGCCCACCCATCCACCCCCACCTCCTTTCGTTTTTGCCTGAAGTAACTCATACCAAACATAACATATCTAAAAGGAGTGTCTCAACTTTATGTACAGAATGATACGAAATGCTCTGAGACCAAGTTCCTCTATGTACAGTCATCATCAGTCCTGTGAAAGAGCTTTAAAGGTCCTTCCCTCCTGATCAGGTCTCCATGGATGATCAGGTCTCCAGGGATGATCAGGTCTCCAGGGCTGATCAGGTCTCCAGGGATGATCAGGTCTCCAGGGATGATCAGGTCTCCAGGGCTCAGGGCTTCACTGCCTGCTGCTACTGACCGTCCTGAATACTGGAGGTCTGTTGGCTGGCACAATATGCTGTTAGCTTTGAGTTGACACACTTTCTATGATTTATACACTGCTCAAAAAAATCAAGGGAACACTAAAATAACACATCCTAGATCTGAATGAATTAAATATTCTTATTAAATACTTTTTTCTTTACATAGTTGAATGTGCTGACAACAAAATCACACAAAAATGATCAATGGAAATCAAATTTATCAACCCATGGAGGTCTGGATTTGGAGTCACACTCAAAATTAAAGTGGAAAACCACACTACAGGCTGATCCAACTTTGATGTAATGTCCTTAAAACAAGTCAAAATGAGGCTCAGTAGTGTGTGTGTGTGTGTGGCCTCCACGTGCCTGTATGACCTCCCTACAACGCCTGGGCATGCTCCTGATGAGGTGGCGGATGGTCTCCTGAGGGATCTCCTCCCAGACCTGGACTAAAGCATCCGCCAACTCCTGGACAGTCTGTGGTGGAACGTGGCGTTGGTGGATGGAGCGAGACATGATGTCCCAGATGTGCTCAATTGGATTCAGGTCTGGGGAACGGCGGGCCAGTCCATAGCATCTGTGCCTTCCTCTTGCAGGAACTGCTGACACACTCCAGCCACATGAGGTCTAGCATTGTCTTGCATCAGGAGGAACCCAGAGCCAACCGCACCAGCATATGGTCTCACAAGGGGTCTGAGGATCTCATCTCGGTACCTAATGGAAGTCAGGCTACCTCTGGCGAGCACATGGATGGCTGTGCGGCCCCCAAAAGAAATGCCACCCCACACCATGACTGACCCACCGCCAAACCGGTCATGCCGGAGGATGTTGCAGGCAGCAGAACATTCTCCACGGCGTCTCCAGACTGTCACGTCTGTCACATGTGCTCAGTGTGAAGCTGCTTTCATCTGTGAAGAGCACAGGGCGCCAGTGGCGTATTTGCCAATCTTGGTGTTCTCTGGCAAATGCCAAACGTCCTGCACGGTGTTGGGTGGTAGCACAACCCCCACCTGTGGACGTCGGGCCCTCATACCACCCTCATGGAGTCTGTTTCTGACCGTTTGAGCAGACACATGCACATTTGTGGCCTGCTGGAGGTCATTTTGCAGGGCTCTGGCAGTGCTTCTCCTTGCACAAAGGCGGAGGTAGCGGTCCTGCTGCTGGGTTGTTGCCCTCCTACGGCCTCCTCCACGTCTCCTGATGTACTGGCCTGTCTCCTGGTAGCGCCTCCATGCTCTGGACACTACGCTGACAGACGCAGAAAACCTTTTTGCCACAGCTCGCATTGATGTGCCATCCTGGATGAGCTGCACTACCTGAGCCACTTGTGTGGGTTGTAGACGCCGTCTCATGCTACCACTAGAGTGAAAGCACCGCCAGCATTCAAAAGTGACCAAAACATCAGCCAGGAAGCATAGGAACTGAGAAGTGGTCTGTGGTCACCACCTGCAGAACCACTCCTTTATTGGGGGTGTCTTGCTAATTGCCTTTAATTTCCACCTGTTGTCTATTCCATTTGAACAACAGCATGTGAAATATATTGTCAATCAGTGTTGCTTCCTAAGTGGACAGTTTGATTTCACAGAAGTGTGATTGACTTGGAGTTGCATTGTGTTGTTTAAGTGTTCCCTTTATTTTTTTGAGCAGTGTATATAGGAATACAGAATAACTGTTGGAAATATACAAGTATTTAAACTTTTAAATGAGTTTATAATGTTTTGAATGGAATGCATAGACAGGCCACTTGATATGGGATATGTATGAGTTGAATTATACCTCTAACTACAACCATGTCTTTAGGTTAATTCATTGTTTATTGTTAAAGCATAGCATGCATTAGCCCCATCACATAATCTTCCACTTGAAACCCTTATGACAATGAATACTCTCTCAGCCTTTAAATCAAAACATGAACACGTATGGTAAATAATTTCATGTGAACAACAGAGAGGCTGTGCTGCTGGCACTGTACAATTACCCCAATGTACCCAGAGTGATAGCTTGTAATCCACAAGCAGCACAGATCCCTACAGGCACTTAAAGACTTTGACCCTTTGCACTCCCCTGCAATGTGGTTAATGCAGATTACAATGGTCTGACTACTGAGAGCTCTGACACAGCTGTCCCTTCGCTCTGTGTGTGTGTGTGTGTGTGTGTGTGTGGTGTGTGTGTGTGTGTGTGTGTGTGTGTGTGTGTGTGTGTGTGTGTGTGTGTGTGTGTGTGTGTGTGTGTGTGTGTGTGTGTGTGTGTGTGTGTGTGTGTGTGTGCGTGCGCGCGTGCGTGCGTGCGTGTGTGTGTGTGGTGGGGTGTAATTAAAGGAGAGGGCGGCCTGGCTTCTTTCCCCTGGAAGCTTTTAAGCAAAGTCAATAGAAAGGAAACTTTGTTCAGAAATCTAAATAATAATTCAGAAAGCCATATCCTACTGGACCTGGGAGTTGTCCTCTGAGGGGCATTGGGGAGGTGGTGGTGGAGGTGGAGGTGGTGGAGGTGGAGGTTAGGATGATGGCCGCTGAGAGGAATCAAACAGACAGTTCACTTACTTATTTCATCAGGCTAGGGCTTAACACCTCTATACATTCTGTCTGTATCTGTCTGTCCCGTCCCAGGACAGCCTGCATTGGCTTAGTCAATGATTTCTTGCTGCTTTTTAATGTTTAAGAATATATAACATATAACATTACAGTAACACAATTAAAATGATCATTGCACAAGAATAAGTACTTTGCCGTTAGAGTAGGGTACTGTAATACATTTTTTGTGGACATTGGCCTTATGTTCTGGGTTTAAAGCAAGGGGGGTTTATTATTCTGTGTTGTCAGTGAATTGCTCAGTGTATTGAATATATTCTTTCAACTTATTGACTAGTATGGTGAGCCCCACTGAATTAGGCAAATGGGCACAGGATGTGAAGCTGGACTTGATTTATTACTTTGAATGCAACTTGAATCAATGGTTCAGTCCCACCAAAAGCATTGCATTTCCCAGCTGAAATCATTGTTATGCTTAAGAAAAGAGAGATTATGCGGGTCTTGATGAGTTTCACTGAGTTGAATGTGTTTGCATCGCCATTCAGGGGCGAAATCATATTTAATGGCTGACACTCAGTTCATGGCAGGTCCTCCTTTTTCAGCGTGGCAGGTCTCCTCTGTCACCGGGCAGGCTTTTGAGAGGGAGGGCCACAAGATAGGACCTAACATTCATGAAAAGGGGAGTACAAATAATGTGGCATGAGAAATGAATTGGAAGAAAGGGAGAGCAGTTCATTTGCACACAGCACAACACTGCAGTTGGGCTGAGACACTCAGACTCTGGCCTCTGTCTGGGCTATAGGACTCTGTCTGGGCTATAGGCCTCTGTCTGGGCTATAGGACTCTGTCTGGGCTATAGGACTCTGTCTGGGCTATAGGCCTCTGTCTGGGCTATAGACCTCTGTCTGGGCTATAGGACTCTGTCTGGGCTATAGGCCTCTGTCTGGGCTATAGGTCTCTGTTTGGGCTATAGGCCTCTGTCTGGGCTATAGGTCTCTGTTTGGGCTATAGGCCTCTGTCTGGGCTATAGGCCTCTGTATGGGCTATAGGCCTCTGTCTGCTGACCTGTAACTGGCTGGGAACACTGTTTCTGTTACAGAAGAAGACCACTCATTTCATTTCAAGCCACAACAGAGTAGTTGCCTTGGCGTCTAGGTGATAAATGCTGCAGATCTGTAACAAATTAACATGGGGCTTTCCCTATTTTTTCTCCCTCTCCCCTCTAAACTGTTGTTTGTTCCAGTGTCCCAAACTAAGCCCACAGTTATATTTTCACAACTGCAACTGCATTAATTTGTAAATTACCCCCTCACTTTTAATTCCCAGACTCTGAAATGCCTTCTAGGACTAATTCAGAAAGCCAAGGAACAAACATTTGGCTTCAGTTCTAAGATCTGCCCCAAATTCAACTTTCTGCCATTTTAGTTAGGATTTCTTTAGCCCAGTGCCCACATTCGCTAATGTGGACCAAGTAGATCCATCTCGGTGAATTTAAGAGCACTTTACCAACTTTATTCTATGGATCCTGACAATGTTGAGAGAACTGAGCACCTAACCAGAATAGAATAAACCCAGTGTCCCAAAATCTGCAGAAGCATTAGTGCTGAGTGATTTGCTTTCTCATGCACTTCATACCATTGGGTACCTAGTTTTCAAAATGCCAAGAAAAAGTATGTTCATAGCAGTAAGCCATACTTTGATGGATGGTTTGCCTCTTATAAATGACTGAATATGACCATTTCCATGTTACTGTTTATCTCATCTTTAGAATATCATATTGTTACCAGGTTATTTTCCTGCATGATTAGCATAATTGACCACCATTATTTCCCCCATAATCAAAAGCAATATGTGATGCATTAAGTGCATTATCTCAGCATGGTCAGTTATGAGATGAGCTGAGCTGATTGGTTGAGAGCCCATCCCTGCTCTTTACGCTTTAATAAGCACCATCTCCATATTGATTATTCCCTGCTAATATGGAATACACCAAATCAATACCAAGCTCTTTTCTCATTTCAGCACAAATCCAATAATTCTCACACCCAAAAATGTAAGAAATAAATGTTTTTAAAATCTGCACAGGATAATCATTGGTATAAATTCAATAATATTTATTTGCCTCAATGTAATATGTAAATATATATATATACTAACTTATATCAATATCTATATGGTCTGATTTCAAATACAAAGCCACATAATGTATGCCTACTGTGACCATTTTATCTACAATTCTGCTGGTCTTACTTGGTAAATTAAATGAGTCTAAGTGTGACCCACATAAAGCATGGAGTTTCAAAAAATCCCTGCATTGCATTCCTCTTGAGTTTCATAAGATCCTTTAAGTTCTTCTGATCACCTGGTTACACATGAGTCTATTTGGTTTTCAAATCATCTCTAGTGAGAGAGAGAGAGGGAGGGGGGGGGAGAGCAAGAGAAAAAGGAGAGAGAGTGTGTGAGAGAAGAACGAGAGTACACATGGAAATTGAGAGAGAGACGGAGATTTGAGAGAGAGAGAGATTGGGAAGAAGAAGAAGTGCGAGCATGAGAGAGAGGGAGGGAGATAGAGCGAACAAGTGCGAGAGAAGGGGAGGAAGAGGAATAGGAGAGAGAGCAAGCCATCATTACTCTGTAATAAAGCATCCATATGGTGTAAATGTTGAGCTGGTGTAAATCCCCTCAGCTTAACTGCAGCGTACCCTGGTAAGGAAGGTCAGGAGTAAATGCGGCTGACTTAAGCATGTGTTTCCTTTTCTCCCCTTTTGTTACTGGCAGCTGAGAGGTTTGACATGGGTAGTAGTGAGTATACTGTACAGGTGAATACTGCTCCCTACACCCTAAAACCTACACTGTGCAAACTGCTCCATACACCCTAAAACCTAAACCGTGCACACTGCACTCCTGACCTGCACTCCCTCACACCTCCACTGTAGCCTGTCAGATCTGGTCTCATGTCACCACTCACAAAGATACTTATGCAAGAGAGTGCATTTTCTGTTAAGTCAGCTTCTTCAGCAATTAATTTGCGTACAGTACATGCACTAACTACTAGTAGTTCCTTTTGTTACACAGGCGCGTACACATGCACGCCATGGCTCTGTGCTCTGTGTTCAGCCAGATACCACAAAGTGATTTGTCCTTAATCCTGTACTCAGTCTGTCTACGTCCATGTACGGCACATTACCCCCCGGTGTGCAGTCTTAATGATAATGCCATCTCTTAGTCTCTAGACTGGTCAAAGTCAGATCAGGGTACAAGTGAGTGCAGTACATGCCAAGGGGAAGCTTTATCAGTTCCCTACACTCTTAGAAACTCTTGGACCCATTTTGGTCCCAAAGAACCCTTTTGGGTTCAATGTAGAACCCTCTGTGGAAAGGGTTCTACATGGAACCCAAAAGGGTTCGACCTGGAACCAAAAGGGTTATCCTATGGGAAAAGCTGAAGAATCCTTCTGGGTTTCTAAGAGTGTAGGACCTTTCCCAATGGACATCACTGTTCACTTTATATAAGGTGTTCTGTTCTGAACTTTACATCAAACTGCTCTGTTCAACTCGTTTATTCACCTGGCTTGATGCAGTATTATGTATTCACATTTATTCATTTGTAATAATAACTTAATCACCCAAGATCGCCAAGCCCTTGAAACAAGAAAAAGGGATGAGAAAGACAGATGAAAAGAGCAAAAAGAAGAGCAAAACAGAACATTGTACTTTCTCCTCCTGAGGAGTTTGAAGTGAATCTACTTTCAAAGTAGACAAGACAGTAGTCATCCAGGTCGTGAAGCCTCCTGCTCCTAATTACACAGAGAGCAGGTATAATTACACAACCTTGAGGAAAAACCAAATCCAGCCATTGTAAATGTAGATGGCTGCCTCCCCTCCACTCCCTATGATGATGCCTAGTTTTCCAGCATTGAGAAGTCCAAATAATCCCATCAAAGAGAACAATGCCTCCACACCTGCCTCCTACACGCACCTCTGTCCCAATTACACACAGCTAAACATGCCGTCTGATGAAGCTCTCTCTCCTTTCCTTTCTGCATTTACAGTCGGAGCACAGAAGTTCAGATGACTGGGAATTACAAGCTTCTAGAACTTTTCTCTCTCTCAATGAGGAGTGGAAGTTAGAGGTGTAAAAACTCAGGACATGATTGCGTTAATCTTTTATGAAGAGACAAATGCAGTACAATATGGCAGGGAATACACACACACACACACAGACGGTATGGACAATTACATCTAGCTGATCTAAGGCTTTTACAATAAAGTTACTTGGTAGTTTTTTAAAACATTTATAACGTGACACTGTAGATCATTTTCTGCTCTTAATTTCATATTTTACCTCAGATTTTATGTTAAATGCATTTGAAACTAAGTCAAACTTTAAGTGCCTGTTATTATATCTGTCATCCATAAGTGTATGTTTCATATCAGTCATAAGATGGTTCATTTGCATACTAGGGAGTAGTGTTTGTGTTAATAGTTTGACCCTGGGGGTGAAGGGTTAAGCTCTCTTCCAGTTGAGTTGTCTGCACAGCAGGCCCTTTGTGTCTGCAGAGGCAGTCAGAGATGGAGCAGGGACGTGGTGTGTGTGTGTGTGTGTGTGTGTGTGTGTGTGTGTGTGTGTGTGTGTGTGTGTGTGTGTGTGTGTGTGTGTGTGTGTGTGTGTGTGTGTGTGTGTGTGTGGTGGGAGGGGTGACACAGGCTAAATGTGCCAGTTCGCCTGGTCAAGTGTTCCTCAGATCTCCCCAACAACACTAAACACAGTGATCTCGCCCCCTGCCTAGCCTGTAGAGTATGTGCAAACACATACACACATGCATTGCAAACACACTCCGGCTCACATGTTCATACCCATTCGCAGTTACATACACTTTTTGTGCCAGAATAAAAACACAAACTAACTGTTGAACCTGTTGTCTCTTGATAAAACAAATGTATGTACTAAAGGTTAAAAAAATTACATGAAAAGTAAATAGAAACACATATAGACATTGTCGTGAACCTATAGAAACATTATCATAGACACACAGACATCATCATTAACATACAGACATTGTCATGAACGGAAAGACATTGTCATACAGACATAGACATTGCCATAAACATATAGACATTGTCATAAACATATAGAAACATTGTCATAAACATATAAACATTGTCATAAACATATAGACATTGTCATAAGCATATAGACATTGTAATTAACAAAGAGACATTGTCATAAACATATAGAGAAATTGCATTGAACATACAGACTTTTCATAAACATTTAGAGACATTGTCATAAACATATAGACATTGTCATAAACATATAGAGAGACATTTTCATAAACATATAGAATTTTTCGTAAAGATAGAAATTGTCATAAACATATAGAATTTTTCGTAAAGATAGACATTGTCATAAACATATAGAATTTTTCGTAAAGATAGACATTGTCATAAACATATAGAATTTTTCGTAAAGATAGACATTGTCATAAACATATAGAATTTTTCGTAAAGATAGACATTGTCATAAACATATAGAATTTTTCGTAAAGATAGACATTGTCATAAACATAAAGCTCCATTGTCGTAAACATACGAAGACATAATCATAAACGTATAGACATTGCCATAAACATTTAGACAAAATGTCATAAACATAGATCATTGTTTATAAACATAAAGAGACATTGTCAGAAATATATAGACTGTCATAAACATAGATCATTGTTTATAAACATAAAGAGACATTGTCATAAATATATGTAATATTCTGTAAACATTTAGAGACATTGTCAAAAACATATAAACATTGTCATGAACAGATAGACTTTGTCATAAACATAGATCATTGTTTATAAACATAAAGAGACATTGTCATAAATATATGTAATATTCTGTAAACATTTAGAGACATTGTCAAAAACATATAAACATTATCATGAACATATAAACCTTGCATTAAACATATAGACATTGTCATTAACACATTAACATTAACTTGGATTCTCCAAGATCGCATAGCAGTTCAGACGTCTTTTGTCCTCGTCTTGTCGTGTCCTGTATATATATATATTTACAACTTTTTTTCACATACATTTTATTTTTATTTTCCATCAACTCATCTTCTAAACACTCTCCTGCAACCAGCCTCACCAATTTATATTTATAAAAAAGTATTATTTACCTCAGATCTGCAATCCTTCAGGAAGCTAGCCAGAAACTCCAGGAGGCTGGCCAGAAACTAGCCAGAAGCTAGCCAGGAGCTAGCCCAGAAGCTAATCAGAAGCTAACCACGGTTTGTGGTCATCGGCTGTCCTTTAGTTCGAAAATCTATCGAAAATCTATCGCCAGTTTTGTACGGCGCAGCGCGGCTCGGGAAACGGAACATACCGGACCATTTTTTTTCTCTCCATGTCCCTGGATTTCAACTGCTCTCTGGACGTTCATACCCGGATCTCACAGCTAGCTAGCTGCTATCCGTGTGACAGTCGGCTTTCGTCGATTCCGGAGCAAACATCGATTGTTCCGGTGCTAGCCAGCTCCGTCAATCACGCCTGAGTTCCATCATTCACTCCTGGGCTGCAGTCACCTATCCGGACCCGTTTCACTGCCTACGCGGAGCCCCACCGGGCCTTCACAACCGGACTGCCGACGTTATCTACCTGAAGGAGATCCGGCTGGCTCCTCTGTCGCGACGTTACCGGAACGCCCATCTGCGGCCCGCTAACCGTTAGCTGTCTTTCCGGCTGCTATCTGAATAGACAATCGGACAATTTATTTATTTGAATTATTATGTTTTCTTCTCGGGCCTCTATAACTATATCTATTGTTCTTATTTTTGTTGTTGTGTGATTTGGATTAATCCCCTCTACCACACGGAACCCCACTAATCTACTGACCGAACGCAAGAGGTGGCTAACAACAGACTCCATCCTATGCTAGCTTGCTACCGGTTGGCTTGGCTAGCTGTCTAAATCGCCGTGACCCTAAACCAACCTCTCCACTCACTGGACCCTTTTGATCACTCGACTAAGCATGCCTCTCCTTAATGTCAATATGTCTTGTCCATTGCTGTTCTGGTTAGTGTTTATTGGCTTATTTCACTGTAGAGCCTCTAGTCCTGCTCACTATACCTTATCCAACCTATTAGTTCCACCACCCACATATGCAATGACATCTCCTGGTTTCAATGATGTTTCTAGAGACAATATCTCTCTCTTCATCACTCAATACCTAGGTTTACCTCCACTGTATTCACATCCTACCTTACCTTTGTCTGTACATTATACCTTGATGCTATTTTATCGCCCCCAGAAACCTCCATTTACTCTCTGTTCCAGACGTTCTAGACGACCAATTCTTATTGCTTTCAGTCGCACCCTTATTCTACTCCTCCTATGTTCCTCTGGCGATGTAGAGGTGAATCCAGGCCCTGCAGTGCCTAGCTCCACTCCTATTCCCCAGGCGCTCTCTTTTGACGACTTCTGTAACCGTAATAGCCTTGGTTTCATGCATGTTAACATTAGAAGCCTCCTCCCTAAGTTTGTTCTTTTCACTGCTTTAGCACACTCTGCCAACCCGGATGTTCTAGCTGTGTCTGAATCCTGGCTTAGGAAGACCACCAAAAATTCAGACATTTTAATTCCAAACTACAACATTTTCAGACAAGATAGAACTGCCAAAGGGGGCGGTGTTGCAATTTACTGCAAAGATAGCCTGCAGAGTTCTGTCCTACTATCCAGGTCTGTACCCAAACAATTTGAACTTCTACTTTTAAAAATCCACCTTTCTAAAAACAAGTCTCTCACCGTTGCCGCCTGCTATAGACCACCCTCTGCCCCCAGCTGTGCTCTGGACACCATATGTGAACTGATTGCCCCCCATCTATCTTCAGAGCTCGTGCTGCTAGGCGACCTAAACTGGAACATGCTTAACACCCCAGCCATCCTACAATCTAAACTTGATGCCCTCAATCTCACACAAATTATCAATGAACCTACCAGGTACCTCCCCAAAGCCTTAAACACGGGCACCCTCATAGATATCATCCTAACCAACTTCCCCTCTAAATACACCTCTGCTGTCTTCAACCAAGATCTCAGCGATCACTGCCTCATTGCCTGCATCCGTAATGGGTCAGCGGTCAAACGACCTCCTCTCATCACTGTAAAACGCTCCCTGAAACACTTCAGCGAGCAGGCCTTTCTAATCGACCTGGCCGGGGTATCCTGGAAGGATATTGACCTCATCCCGTCAGTAGAGGATGCCTGGATATTTTTTAAAAATGCCTTCCTAACCATCTTAAATAAACATGCCCCATTCAATAAATTTAGAACCAGGAACAGATATAGCCCTTGGTTCTCCCCAGACCTGACTGCCCTTAATCAACACAAAAACGTCCTATGGCGTTCTGCATTAGCATCGAACAGCCCCCGTGATATGCAGCTGTTCAGGGAAGCTAGAAACCATTATACACAGGCAGTTAGAAAAGCCAAGGCTAGCTTTTTCAAGCAGAAATTTGCTTCTTGCAACACTAACTCAAAAAAGTTCTGGGACACTGTAAAGTCCATGGAGAATAAGAACACCTCCTCCCAGCTGCCCACTGCACTGAAGATAGGAAACACTGTCACCACTGATAAATCCACCATAATTGAACATTTCAATAAGCATTTTTCTACTGCTGGCCATGCTTTCCACCTGGCTACTCCTACCCCTGTCAACAGCACTGCACCCCCAACAGCAACTCGCCCAAGCCTTCCCCATTTCTCCTTCTCCCAAATCCATTCAGCTGATGTTCTGAAAGAGCTGCAAAATCTGGACCCCTACAAATCAGCCGGGCTAGACAATCTGGACCCTTTCTTTCTAAAATTATCTGCCGAAATTGTTGCCACCCCTATTACTAGCCTGTTCAACCTCTCTTTCGTGTCGTCTGAGATTCCCAAAGATTGGAAAGCAGCTGCGGTCATCCCCCTCTTCAAAGGGGGGGACACTCTTGACCCAAACTGCTACAGACCTATATCTATCCTACCATGCCTTTCTAAGGTCTTCGAAAGCCAAGTCAACAAACAGATTACCGACCATTTTGAATCTCACCATACCTTCTCTGCTATGCAATCTGGTTTCAGAGCTGGTCATGGGTGCACCTCAGCCACGCTCAAGGTCCTAAACGATATCTTAACCGCCATCGATAAGAAACATTACTGTGCAGCCGTATTCATTGATCTGGCCAAGGCTTTCGACTCTGTCAATCACCACATCCTCATCGGCAGACTCAACAGCCTTGGTTTCTCAAATGATTGCCTCGCCTGGTTCACCAACTACTTCTCTGATAGAGTTCAGTGTGTCAAATCTGAGGGTCTGTTGTCCGGACCTCTGGCAGTCTCTATGGGGGTGCCACAGGGTTCAATTCTTGGACCGACTCTCTTCTCTGTATACATCAATGAGGTCGCTCTTGCTGCTGGTGAGTCTCTGATCCACCTCTACGCAGACGACACCATTCTGTATACTTCCGGCCCTTCTTTGGACACTGTGTTAACAACCCTCCAGGCAAGCTTCAATGCCATACAACTCTCCTTCCGTGGCCTCCAACTGCTCTTAAATACAAGTAAAACTAAATGCATGCTCTTCAACCGATCACTACCTGCACCTACCCGCCTGTCCAACATCACTACTCTGGACGGCTCTGACTTAGAATACGTGGACAACTACAAATACTTAGGTGTCTGGTTAGACTGTAAACTCTCCTTCCAGACCCATATCAAACATCTCCAATCCAAAGTTAAATCTAGAATTGGCTTCCTATTTCGCAACAAAGCATCCTTCACTCATGCTGCCAAACATACCCTTGTAAAACTGACCATCCTACCAATCCTCGACTTTGGCGATGTAATTTACAAAATAGCCTCCAATACCCTACTCAACAAACTGGATGCAGTCTATCACAGTGCAATCCGTTTTGTCACCAAAGCCCCATACACTACCCACCATTGCGACCTGTACGCTCTCGTTGGCTGGCCCTCGCTTCATACTCGTCGCCAAACCCACTGGCTCCATGTCATCTACAAGACCCTGCTAGGTAAAGTCCCCCCTTATCTCAGCTCGCTGGTCACCATAGCATCTCCCACCTGTAGCACACGCTCCAGCAGGTATATCTCTCTAGTCACCCCCAAAACCAATTCTTTCTTTGGCCGCCTCTCTTTCCAGTTCTCTGCTGCCAATGACTGGAACGAACTACAAAAATCTCTGAAACTGGAAACTCTTATCTCCCTCACTAGCTTTAAGCACCAACTGTCAGAGCAGCTCACAGATTACTGCACCTGTACATAGCCCACATATAATTTAGCCCTATCAACTACCTCTTTCCCAACTGTATTTAATTTATTTATTTATTTTGCTCCTTTGCACCCCATTATTTTTATTTCTACTTTGCACATTCTTCCATTGCAAAACTACCATTCCAGTGTTTTACTTGCTATATTGTATTTACCTTGCCACCAAGGCCTTTTTTTGCCTTTACCTCCCTTCTCACCTCATTTGCTCACATTGTATATAGACTTGTTTATACTTTATTATTGACTGTATGTTTGTTTTACTCCATGTGTAACTCTGTGTTGTTGTATCTGTCGAACTGCTTTGCTTTATCTTGGCCAGGTCGCAATTGTAAATGAGAACTTGTTCTCAACTTGCCTACCTGGTTAAATAAAGGTAAAATAAAAAAATAAAAAAAACACATAAACATACAGAGACATTTTCATAAACATATAGACATTGTCATTAACACATAAACATACAGAGACATTTTCATAAACATATAGACATTGTCACACACATATAGACATTGTAATTAACATATTTAATTTTTATAAGCATATAGACATTGCCTTAAAAATGTAGAGACATTGTCATAAACATATGAACATTGTAAAAAATATGTAGAGACATTGTCATAGAATAGAATATATATATACATAGAATATACATAGAATATATTATTTTTCTTAAACATACAGACATTGTCATACATATATAGACATTGTAATTAACATATATAATTGTCATAAACATATAGACATTGTCATACATATATAGACATTGTAATTAACATATATAATTGTCATAAACATATAGACATTGCCATAATAATGTAGACATTGTCACACACATAGAGACATTTTCATAAACATATAGACATTGTCACACACATATAGACATTGTAATTAACATATATAATTGTCATAAAAATATAGACATTGCCATAACAATTTAGAAAAATTGTCATAAACATTTAAAGACATTATCATAAAAATATATGGACATTGTCATAAACATAAAGAGACATTGTCATAAACATATAAACATTGTCAGAAACATAGAACATTGTTCAAAAACATAATGAGACATTGTCATAAACATAAAGAGACATTGTCATAAACATATAAACATTGTCAGAAACATAGAACATTGTTCAAAAACATAATGAGACATTGTCATAAACATAAAGAGACATTGTCATAAACATATAAACATTGTCAGAAACATAGAACATTGTTCAAAAACATAATGAGACATTGTCATAAACATACATAATATTCTGTAAACATTTATAGACATTTTCATAAACATATAGAAATTGCATTAAACATTTAGAGACATTGTCATAAACATATAGAAATTGCATTAAACATTTAGAGACATTGTCATAAACATTTAGAGACATTGTCATAAACATATAGACATTGTCATAAACATATAGACATTGTCATAAACATATAGACATTGTCATAAACATATAGAGACATTGTCATAAACATATAGAGACATTGTCATAAACATATAGAGACATAGTCATAAACAAAGAGACTTTGTCATAAACAAAGAGACATTGTCATAAACATATATAATTTTTCATAAACATCGACATTGTCATAAACATATATCATTTTTCATAAACATAGACATTGTCATAACCATATAGAGACATTGTCATAACAATATAGACACATTGTCATAAACATATAGAGACATTGAGATAAGCATACAGAGACTTTGTCATAAACAAAGAGACATTGTCATATACAAAGAGACATTGTCATATACAAAGAGACATTGTCATAAACAAAGAGACATTGTCATAAACATAGAGACATTGTCATAAACACATAGAGACATTGTCATAAACATGTAGAGACATTGTCATAAACAAAGAGACATTGTCATAAACAAAGAGACATTGTCATAAACATATAGACATTGTCATAAACAAAGAGACTTTGTCATAAACAAAGAGACATTGTCATTAACAAAGAGACATTGTCATAAACATATAGACATTGTCATAAACAAAGAGACATTATCATAAACAAAGAGACATTGTCAGAAGCAAAGAGACATTGTCATAAACATATAGACATTGTCATGAACAAAGAGACTTTGTCATAAACAAAGAGACATTGTCATTAACAAAGAGACATTGTCATAAACATATAGATATTGTCATGAACAAAGAGACGTTGTCATAAACAAAGAGACATTGTCATAAACAAAGAGACATTGTCATAAACATATGGAGACATTGTCATAAACAAAGAGACATTGTCATAAACAAAGATACATTGTCATAAACATATAGACATTGTCATAAACAAAGAGACATTGTCATAACCATATAGAGACATTGTCATAACCATATAGAGACATTGTCATAAACATATAGAGACATTGTCATAAACATATATCATTTTTCATAAACAAAGAGACATTGTCATAAACATACAGAGACATTATCATAAACATATAGACATTGTCATAAACAAAGAGACATTGTCATAAACATATAGACATTGTCATAAACAAAGAGACATTGTCATAAACATATGGAGACATTGTCATAAACAAAGAGACATTGTCATAAACAAAGAGACATTGTCATAAACATATAGACATTGTCATAAACAAAGAGACTTGGTCATAAACATATGGAGACATTGTCATAAACAAAGAGACATTGTCATAAACATATAGAGACAATGTCATAAACATACAGAGACATTATCATAAACATACAGAGACATTATCATAAACATATAGACATTGTCATAAACAAAGAGACATTGTCATAAACATATATCATTTTTCATAAACAAAGAGACATTGTCATAACCATATAGAGACATTGTCATAACCATATATAGACATTGTCCTAACCATATAGAGACATTGTCATAACCATATAGACACATTGTCATAAACAAAGAGACATTGTCATAAACAAAGAGACATTGTCATAAGCAAAGAGACATTGTCATAAACATATATAGACATTGTGATAAGCATACAGAGACTTTGTCATAAACAAAGAGACATTGTCATAACCATATAGAGACATTGTCATAACCATATAGAGACATTGTCATAACCATATAGAGACATTGTGATAAGCATACAGATACTTTGTCATAAACAAAGAGACATTGTCATAAACAAAGATACATTGTCATAAACAAAGATACATTGTCATAAACATACAGAGACATTGTCATAAACATATATCATTTTTCATAAACAAAGAGACATTGTCATAAACATATAGAGACATTGTCATAAACATACAGAGTCATTATCATAAACATACAGAGACATTATCATAAACATATGGACATTGTCATAAACAAAGAGACATTGTCATAAACATATAGACATTGTCATAAACATATGGAGACATTGTCATAAACAAAGAGACATTGTCATAAACAAAGAGACATTGTCATAAACATATAGACATTGTCATAAACAAAGAGACATTGTCATAAACATACAGAGACATTATCATAAACATATGGACATTGTCATAAACAAAGAGACATTGTCATAAACATATAGACATTGTCATAAACATATGGAGACATTGTCATAAACAAAGAGACATTGTCATAAACAAAGAGACATTATCATAAACATAAAGACATTGTCATAAACAAAGAGACATTGTCATAAACATATATCATTTTTCATAAACAAAGAGACATTGTCATAAACATATAGGGACATTGTCATAACCATATAGAGACATTGTCATAACCATATATAGACATTGTCCTAACCATATAGAGACATTGTCATAAACAAAGAGACATGGTCATAAACAAAGAGACATTGTCATAAACAAAGAGACATTGTCATAAACATATATAGACATTGTGATAAGCATACAGAGACTTTGTCATAAACAAAGAGACATTGTCATAAACAAAGAGACTTTGTCATAAACATAGAGACATTGTCATAAACATATAGACATTGTCATAAACATATAGACATTGTAATGAACAAAGAGACTTTGTCATAAACAAAGAGACATTGTCATTAACAAAGAGACATTGTCATAAACATAGAGACATTGTCATAAACATATAGACATTGTCATAAACATATAGACATTGTCATAAACATATAGACATTGTCATAAACATATAGACATTGTCATGAACAAAGAGACTTTGTCATAAACAAAGAGACATTGTCATTAACAAAGAGACATTGTCATAAACATATAGTCATTGTCATGAACAAAGAGGCATTGTCATAAACATATAAAGACATTGTCATAAACAAAGAGACATTGTCATAAACAAAGAGACATTGTCATAAACATATAAAGACATTGTCATAAACAAAGTGACATTGTCATAAACAAAGAGACATTGTCATAAACAAAGAGACATTGTCATAAACATACAGAGACATTGTCATAAACATATAGACATTGTCATAAACAAAGATACATTGTCATAAACATATAGACATTGTCATAAACAAAGAGACATTGTCATAAACATACAGAGACATTGTCATAAACATATAGACATTGTCATAAACATATAGACATTGCCATAAACATACAGAGACATTATCATAAACATACAGAGACATTATCATAAACATATAGACATTGTCATAAACATATAGACATTGTCATAAACAAAGAGACATTGTCATAAACATATAGACATTGTCATAAACAAAGAGACATTGTCATGAACAAAGAGACATTGTCATAAACAAAGAGACATTGTCATAAACAAAGAGACATTGTCATAAACATATAGAGACATTGTCATAACCATATAGAGACATTGTCATAACCATATAGAGACATTGTCATAAACAAAGAGACATTTTCATAAACAAAGAGACATTGTCATAAACAAAGAGACATTGTCATAAACATATATAGACATTGTCATAAACATATATAATTTTTCATAAACAAAGAGACATTGTCATAAACATATAGAGACATTGTCATAAACAAAGAGACATTGTCATAAACAAATAGAGACATTGTCATAACCATATAGAGACATTGTCATAACCATATAGAGACATTGTCATAAACAAAGAGACATTGTCATAAGCAAAGAGACATTGTCATAAACAAAGATACATTGTCATAAACATAGAGACATTGTCATAAACATATAGAGTTTGTCATAAACACATAGACATTGTCATGAACAAAGAGACATTGTCATAAACATATAGACATTGTCATAAACATATAGACATTGTCATGAACAAAGAGACTTTGTCATAAACACATAGACATTGTCATAAACACATAGACATTGTCATGAACAAAGAGACTTTGTCATTAACAAAGAGACATTGTCATAAACATATAGACATTGTCATGAACAAAGAGACTTGTCATAAACAAAGAGATGTTGTCATAAACAAAGAGACATTGTCATAAACAAAGAGTTATTGTCATAAACATACAGAGACATTGTCATAAACATATAGACATTGTCATAAACATATAGACATTGTCATAAACATATAGACATTGTTGTAAACATATAGAAACATAGTCATAAACATATAGACATTGTCATAAACATATCAAATGTTTCAGCAATGTAGACATTGTTGTAAAGATATAGAAACATTATCATAAACATAATTACATTGTCATAAACATATATCATTCCTTCATAAACATGTTATATACATTCAGAATACAGATGATGCAATCACACTGACCAAAACTCATCTAAATCACTACTAAAATACACATATTTTACTTTATACTGGACGACACACTTAATACACTGAAAAGAAGTCCCTGACTCCGCTGTTTGACACTAAAGCTGTCTAACCTCCAGTCAACACTAAAATAACTCTCCTTTATAAAACTGCTATCCATTGTCTCCCTCCCTCCCTCTACCCTCTGCATCATGTCTGAGTGGGATCCCCTCCTCCCTGACCTCCAGACCACATCACTGGGACAGAAGCTTTATGTTGAGCTGGAGGAGAAAGGACTACACTGGGATCCAGGGTGGACAATGTCCCCCATACCGCTGTGTTGCTGGGAAGTGTGTATGGAGTGTCTAAAGGGAAGACCATGCAGGGTGGGCTGGGGAAGGGGATGCACACTCATCGCACTGCTGATCACAACAACACCAGAGTAGAGCAAGACTAACTCTGTCCTCTGTTGTCCCTGAATTTCCTAGTGGTTGTTCTTGTACTACTTTGATCCTTACTTTTCTGTAGTATGCCCAATAGTGAAACTCTTTGTCCGCTATGGATCAAGAAGAATCTCATATGAATGTAGAGTGTTTTAACCAAATACTTTTTGGAGTGTATATTCCCGAGTGGTGCAGTGGTCTAAGGCACTGCATCTCAGTGCAAGAGGCGTCACTACAGTCCCTGGTTCGATTCCAGGCTATATCACATTTGGCTGGGATTGGGAGTCACATAGGCCAGCGCACATTTGGCCCAGTTTCATCCGGGTTTGGCCGGGTTAGGCTGCCATCGTAAATAAGAATTTGTTCTTAGCTGACTTGCCTCGTTAAATAAAGGTTATATAAAATAAATGAATGAAAATAGGATAGTATATGGCAGACAAAAGCTTTTTCCACAAGATTTTTTTTTGTGTGTTTATTTAACCTCCTCTTCTTTTCCCTCTCTGTTCTCCTGAAGTTTCCCCATGCAGCGGCAGCCTATAGCTGCAGGTGTCTCTGGGTTGTCACTCGTAACCACAGCACAAAGTCAAAATTGGCTATGTCGTGAAGTTTATCAAAATAAAACGTATCTTTTTGGTCTTAATTTAAGGTCAGGGTTTAATAACTCTACCTAGATGTAAATATTACCTCAATTACGTCGACTAACAAGTGCCCCCGCACATTGACTCTGTACCGGTACCCCCTGTATATACTGTAGCCTCGCTATTGTTATTTTACTGCTGCTCTTTAATTATTTGTTACTTTTATTTCTTATTTTTTGGGAGTATTTTCATAAAACTGCATTGTTGGTTAAGGGCTTTTAAGCATGTGACAATACATTTGATTTGATAATGTTGCTTGATTGGTGGTAGGCTATTAGCTGGCAAAATTAGGCTACATGAAAAGTGTAATACTGTTGTCACGCCCTGACCTTAGAGAGCAGTTTTATTTCTCTATTTGGTTAGGTCAGGGTGTGATTTGGGTGGACATTCTATGTTTTCTATTTCTTTGTTTTTGGCAGAGTGTGGTTCCCAATAAGAGGTAATCATACTTAGGCAGCCTTTTCCCACCTATGTTTTGGGTAATTATTTATTTTCTGTGTGTGTTTGTGTGCGCCACGGATGCGTCACATTCGGTTTCTGTTTACCTGTTTTTTGTGAAGGTTTCACTTTATTTAAAAAATGTGGAATTACATGCACGCTGCGCCTTGGCTCATCTATGACAGGGAGTTCGAAGACAGTGATCGTGACAACTGTTAACATAACCGTGTGTTAGTGCAGGTTTTCAGTGAATTTATGTAAATCACTAAGCTCAACTGCATTTCCTGCAGTGCAGGAAAATTCTCAGCAACAAAAGAGTGAATAAATGATGATATTACATCTGTACCTACTCGGAGTTTAGGCCTGCTTTTATTGACTTTTACCACACTGCTGTGTTTGAGGTGAGCTAGCTAGCACCACGGCTGTCATTTCCTGCTCTGCCCGCCTGCTTGCCGCTCACGACGTGTGTAATTAAGATAGAGGCTGAACTGTCCTATAGAACAGAGCGGCCATGCTGGAGGTGTTTAAACCAAACACCTCATTGACAGAGCTATGGGGTTCATTGCCAGTACAATTACCATACAGAATAGGATATTCACATCACATCACCTTCACAGGTAGAAAGTGCATTTGAACACTTGAGTTTAATGTCAGATTTGTTTCAGATTAGCTATCAAAGCGTTTGAGGACAATTTGACTACAAAGGTTAAGAGGGGTTCCCTTCTGATCAGCTTTTTGAAAATGTGTATGTACCTGCTGTGTGTTTGTGTGTGTGTGGGTGTGTTTGAGCTGGTGTGTGTGTGTGTGTGTGTGTGTGTGTGTGTGTGTGTGTGTGTGTGTGTGTGTGTGTGTGTCTGTGTGTGTGTGTGTGTTTAAGCCTGTGTATGTGTCTTTATAGGTGGTGAAGGTTAAAACTTTTAGGCAGTGTGGATCACGGTGAGCACAGATGTATGTTAACCGCTCCTCTCCCCTCTCTCCTCTCCTCCCCACCTCTCCATTTCACAACAGAGCGGATGTTGATAGCCGGAACACAGTTAATATTGAGTGCAACAATAATTACACAATCTGGCCCATTATAAAAAAGAAAAACCCTGACTTCCTACCCCATCTCTTCCCTCTCCCAGTATGATTAATGAGAGAGTGGATGGGGATGTGGACTCTGGCACATTCATTTCATAGCTGTATGAATTTACTGCCGAGGCCTGAGGCTAAAGGAACATTTTTAAACAAAGGTTAAAGTCAGTGGGTCCTTGTTGTGTGTCTGGGATCTTTTAGTTTCTTTATAGACCTGGTGTGGGGTTGATCATGTGAATTCTGGGAGTATATCCTTATCCTACTATGTGGAAAGTTAAAGGGCTTGGTCCTCTTGTCCAAAACTGTTCACTTCTGAACTTATTTCAGTTTTATAGAAGTGCTAACATTGTTTTCTGTAGTTGTTCATCAGGCAATATGCAGTAGGAAACAAAGGGGGTGAAAAGGAATTGTGGTGGTGGTGTGGAGTTAAGAAATAATTCCCAATTTCCCCCATCTAATGTTTTATATTGTAAAATGTGAATCCTCATACACACAATGTTAATACAAACAAGGCCAGTGTTTCATAGTTGAATAGCTTATAGTTATTGTCAGCTAGAAGCCAGTGTGTGTAACTGTTCCTGTCATGGCCAGCAATTCGATAGTTTTAAACACTTAGGCTTTGCCAAGGATTCCAATGTTTCTCTGCTCCGTTTTCACGCCATGCCTGCTGCCACCTGTGGTTTACAAATATTGGTTCTTAATCCCAGCGTTGGGAACTGTGTGTCCTATCGTGTGGCATGCAACAAGCGCCTGACTGTTCATGGGACACATAAGCCTAGCCAGGCCGCTGTACCTCTGCCCTATAACATGGCCAACAGGTTCACTTATGATCAGTAAAAGCAATTTTGACACAAATCCACATCATATCAAGTGGATCGAGCTACTCAATTACTGCTCTTTCTTGATGCCACCGTTCAGGCCATTTAGTATTGGGATTCAGTCCCCTCTCTGGGAAAGTGAGGCATTCGGACAAACTTTTTATTTTATGCAAGAAACATACATTTTTGCCAAAAGGTACAATTAAAAAAGACCCAAAATGTAATTGAGAGTTTTTTTTCAATTATACATCTGCTCTTCTAGGTCAGGTGTCATTTGTCTTTATTAAACTCAGCAAAAAAAGAAACGTCTCTTTTTCAGGACACTGTCTTTCAAAGATAATTTGTAAAAATCCAAATAACTTCACAGATCTTCATTGTAAAGGGTTTAAACACTGTTTCCCATGCTTGTTCAATGAACCATAAACAATTCATGAACATGCACATGTGGAACGGTCGTTAAGACACCAACAGCTTACAGACGGTAGGCAATTAAGGTCCTGGTTATGAAAACTTAGGACACTAAAGGGGCCTTTCTACTGACTCTGAAAAATACCAAAAGAAAGATGTCCAGGGTCCCTGCTCATCTATGTGAACGAGCCTTAGGCATGCTGCAAGGAGGCATGAGGACTGCAGATGTGGCCAGGGCAATAAATTGCAATGTCCGTACTGTGAGACGCTTAAGACAGTACTACAGGGAGACAGGACGGACAGTTGATCATCCTCGCAGTGGCAGACCACATGTAACAACACCTGCACAGGATCGGTACAACTGAACATCACACCTGCGGAACAGGTACAGGATGGCGACAACAACTGCCCGAGTTACACCAGGAACGCACAATCCCTCCATCAGTGCACAGACTGTCCGCAATAGGCTGAGAGAGGCTAGACTGGTGGCTTGTAGGCCTGTTGTAAGGCAGGTCCTCACCAGACATCACCTACAACAACGTTGCCTATGGGTACAAACCCACCGTCCCTAGACCAGACAGGACTGGCAAAATGTGCGTTACACTGAGGCCTGTAATCTGGAGCGGGATCGATTTGGAGGTGGAGGATCCGTCATGGTCTGGGGTGGTGTGCATCATCGGACTGAGCTTGTTGTCATTGCAGGTAATCTCAACGCTGTGCGTTACAGGGAAGACATCCTCCTCCCTCATGTTGTACCCTTCCTGCAGGCTCATCCTGACATGACCCTCCATTATGGCAATGGCACCAGCCATACTGCTCTTTTTGTGCGTGATTTCGTGCAAGATAGGAATGTCAGTGTTCTGCCATGGCCAGCGAACAGCCCAGATCTCAATCCCATTGAGCATGTCTGGGACCTGATGGATCGGAGCGTGAGGGCTTGGGCCATTCCCCCCAGAAATGTCCGGAAACTTGCAGATGCCTTGGTGGAAGAGTGGGGTAACATATCACAGCAAGAACTGGCAAATATGGTGCAGTCCATGAGGGGGAGATGCACTGCAGTACTTAATGCAGCTGGTGGCCACACCAGATACTGACTGTTACTTTTGATTTTGACCCACCCTTTGTTCCGGGACACATTATTCAATTTCTGTTAGTCACATGTCTGTGGAACTTGCTCAGTTTGTGTCTCAGTTGTTGAATCTTGTTATGTTCATACAAGTATTACACAAGTTAAGTTTGCATAAAATAAACGCTGTTGACAGTGAGAGGACGTTTCTTTTTTTCGCTGAGTTTATTATCATTGTAATATCATGGTTTTATATGCTGTGTAAGTGTCAGCCACCGGTAGTCATTTTTATGGTAAACTCCTAAAGCACCCCCTTCTATGGTCCTTTAGCCCTCTGCCTGGTAATGGTGGAAGTTTCTGAGATGCACTGTCCCAGCCAGCCTCTCATGTGAACCCATCTCTCCTGTGAACCATGTGGACCCATTTGTGGACATTCCACTTCTTTATTTGTCTGATTCAGAACAAGTGGGATATACTGTAGGTCAACGGGGGCGACGTGAACTGAAGTTATGGTGTTTTTCCCAATAATATGTCCTGAACTATGTGTGCTGCAAAATAAATATTAATCTATGCGCAGACTTTGTTCCCAGCAGCAGCCAGCAGCAGTGAAGAGGAGAGGGAGGAGTGGGACGGGACTAGCGGAGCTCAGACCTAGGTTCAGATTCTATTTGAAATCATTTTTAAATACTTTGTCTGTGCTTGATTGAGCATGCCTAGCTTAATGGACCAATAGTACAGTGGCAAAAGGCCAAACCCCACTCACCTGGCACTCCAGGCAAGCTAAATCAAATGCTAACAGTATTTGAAAGATTTCAAATACTATTTGAACCCAGGTATGCATTGACGGGTGGAGCTACTAACATGGTGTGGTGGTGCTGTCGTGTGTTTCTGGAGCTCACCTCCCAGTCTCTGTCTCTGGTTTGGATTTATTTCAACACGGCTCCGTGGGCCAAGCGCTGGCCGCCTCCTCTTTGTCAGGTCCTGTGTGAACGCAGAAGTCTTTGACCACCTCTGACACACAGTGGGAATATTTTAGCTCCTTTTAATATGCAGCCTGTCTGAACTTTTATGTAAAGATGAGAGACAGACGGAGCGAGAAAGAGAAGGAAACAAAAATTCTCATGAGTTGAAGTCAACATTGTCAAGCACCATGCTGAAATGTGATTTACTACTGATTGGACTTGAAAAATAACATTTAATAAATAACCAAGCATGGCCATCTAAGTATGATCTTTGCAAAAGTGTATTGCCATACTCATGATATAACAAGTGGTTTAGGTGTGTTTAGAGTCTTCAGCAGCCACATTCCTTCCAATGCTGTACAGATTAATACTTTTTCACAGAGGCCACATTTTTGAAAATTTTTGTTGTTTGTGATGAATTCTTCTGCCGCATAACCACTTATTGCATGCAGAACTTAACTGTTTACTGTACATTGTCTTCTCTGTGCAGGACAACAGAACAGAAGGTAGGGGTTCTCAGAACACACAGGTGTTCCAGTGTTCCAGGTACATCTGGAGGTGTCCATTGGCTCTATGCTTCTTAACAATGAGAGTTTGAATTGAAGTATTTCCGGTGTCCTATTTCATCACATGTTATGTTCAAAGGAGATTTGAGAGCATGTCTGAGATGAAGGTTTGTCCCCAGTTTTAATCAGGTTTAAATCTGGAGTAAAGCAATCACAATGAGGATATTAAGTGATTATCTTGTTGATCACTGATTGGCTTTGACAGTTGACATCTTCTGCATGAACGCTTCCTGTCTCCATCTATGGCATGTTTACAGTATGTGGAAGCTATGGGATTTTCCATAGATCTGAAGAAGATTGTGTCCTTGCAATAAATTCAGAATAAATATACCCTTGTGTAGGAAGATTCCATGTATTATGCCTGGGTAAGGATAAATATATCTTGTCCTACATTTACTTCTGCTGTAACCAGTAACACAGGTCATTATAGTCCTCCTGATTCCACATCACTCCAGACAGTTATAGTTTAGGTAATGGGGACATTGAATTATTTACAACCTCAGTGAATGGCAAATATTGAATCATCTTACTTTGATGTCAGAAAATGCCCTCAATTGACCCAAATAAACTCAGCCACAGATAAACCAATCAAAGTTCCAATTCCCAAAAGTATTTTTGGGGGGGAAATTTGCACCTGCTTATACAATTACAGTATGCCCACGCTATGCTCAGAAGAATCAAGGTCCAATATGGGATGTTTTATTTCTGGGAACGATTGACTGTCTCTACTCGGCAGGGTAGCCTAGTGGTTAGAGTGTTGGACTAGTAACCAGAAGGTTGCAAGTTCAAACCCCCAAGCTGTTATGGTACAAATCTGTCGTTCTGCCCCTGAACAGACAGTTAACCTACTGTTCCTAGGCCGTCATTGAAAATAAGAATTTGTTCTTAACTGACTTGCCTGGTAAAATAAATTAAAAAATGTGTATCACAGGGTATAGTGTCAGTGTGTTTGGTGACAGCGGTGTTCATCTCTGACTGTCATTATTCTGGCCTTGTTTCAGAACATATTAATCTCTTGAACTGTTTAAGATGTTGACACAGTCACCGTTCAGCTTTAATAATCCAGCCGGTGTTTCTGATGAGATGTTGTTCCCCTCCCCTCCTAGGCCTCCCTCCTCCTCCTCCTCCTAGGCCTCCCTCCTCCTACTCCTCCCTCCTACTCCTCCTCCTACTCCTCCCTCCTCCTCCCCCTACTCCTCCTAGGCCTCCCTCCTCCTACTTTTCCCTCCTCCTAGGCCTCCCTCCTCCTACTCCTCCCTCCTCCTAGGCCTCCCTCCTCCTACTCCTCCCTCCTCCTACTCCCCCTCCTCCTACTCCTCCTAGTCCTCCCTTCTCCTACTCCCCCTCCTCCTACTCCTCCTAGTCCTCCCTCCTCCTACTCCTCCCTCCTACTCCTCCCACCCACTCCTCCCTCCTACTCCTCCCAGGCCTCCCTCCTCCTACTCCTCCCTCCTACTTCTCCCTCCCACTCCTCCTACTCTTCCCAGGCCTCCCTCCTCCTACTCCCCCTCCTCCTCCTCCTCCTCCTACTACTCCTCCCTCCTACTCCTCCCAGGCCTCCCTCCTCCTACTCCTCCCTCCTACTCCTCCCTCCTCCTACTTCCTCCTACTCCTCCCTCCTACTCCTCCCAGGCCTCCCTCCTCCTACTCCTCCCTCCTACTCCTCCCAGGCCTCCCTCCTCCTACTCCTCCCTCCTCCTACTCACCCTCCTCCTACTCCTCCTAGTCCTCCCTCTTCATACTCCTCCAACTCCATCCCCAAAGCTAGTCTCTTTGTCCATGATTGCAATAAGCAGAGGGATTTATCATTCATGACTCTAAGCTGACCTGAGAGCAGTGGGAGGCAGCAGGTATTCTGCTGTTCCATAGGTGTGTAATGCAGGGGATGGCATTGGCAACTCTCTAAACTCACTGCTTTACATTGCGTTCCTTATGTAGCCTTTTGCCCCACTTTGGTGGTAGAACAAAAACATGAACTAGTGTGACTGTGTTTCTCAGTCTTGTCAGAGTGTGTATCCACTGCTGGGTTAGAGAAGAGAAGGACGGGACAGACCAAGACAGTCTAATGACATATATGTTACGACAGACAGCCACACACAGATAGAGTGACAGAATGACTGACCAGCAGACAGAATGACAGACAGACAGGGCTGTGTGCAGGGGGAGAGGAGAGGCAGGCAGGGAAGAGTAGAGGACTGGAAGAGGAGAAGAGAGGAGAGGAGCGGTTCAATGCAGAGCGACAGGTCCAAGCAGGCAGGGCAGTGGAGCGTTGAAGCCCTCCCACCCCCGCTGATCACAACAGGGGATTAATTATGTCAGCATAATAAGTACAAATGGTGATCTGAACTTGGAATTAGCCCCCTGAGCAGAGGCCACTGGAGCGCAGAGCTGCGGAGGAGAGAGGGGGAGACCCGCCAATTTGTCTCCGCTCTGTGTGCACAGGCATGGGGTTGGCAGGAAGGGCGGGGTGGCTGGGTGGTTGAATGGTGGGGGGCTGGTGTCGCACAGCCTGTCATCTCTGCTATGATTTGCATGGGTGTCAATCTCAGTGACCGACAGCGGTACAGGCTTTAACTGTGCTTGTGTTCAAAGCACCATTCATTAGCAGCATCCTGCCTGTGTCCCAGACCAGCACCAGGCTCAGCTTGTTCAGAAGGCTGTTGCATAACCAGACCATTGACATACTTCTCAGGAGTCAGTCTACCTTCTTTAGACCTGGAGCAACTATTATTTAATCACATATTTTGATGTCTCCTTGTGTAAGCCTCAACTAAAAACGTTATATCCTGCCCATCTAGATTCACCAGGGTTCCCTCTCTCTTTCCATCTTTCTCTCTCTCTCTCTCTCTCTCTCTCTCTAAGCAGCAGGTGAATGAACCAGCCAGGCTGTGAGAATCTCTCCCCAAGGTTACGAGGCCCTACCAGCCAGGCTCAAGGCAGACCAGGGCGACCAGTAGAAAACATTGGAACTCCCTGTGATAACAGCCCTTGTCTCCCTGGCAGTGTGCTATAAGTGCTTCCCTTGCCCAGCTTCTCTGATGCCACATTCCCAGAGCAAGTATGCAAACATCCAGAGAACAGAACTCTGTGTGCTCCAGTGAGAAACTCAGACCCAGGCCTCTCCACCTGGAGATGCAGAGAGAGAAGACTGTACCAGCGTTGTTCACTTAACCATAACCATCCACATAGATACAAATCAATAAAGTAACTCACATCATGACCTCTGTAGAACAACAGCAACCAGCAGCATAGCACCCTGCATCCCACTGCTGGCTTGCCTCTGAAGCTCAGTAGGGTTGGTCCTGGTCAGTCCCTGGATGGGAGACCAGATGCTGCTGGAAGTGGTTTTGGAGGGCTGGTAGGAGGTACTCTTTCTTCTGGTCTAAAGAAAATGCCACATCGCAGTGATTGGAGACATCGCCCTGTGTAGGGTGGCGACTTTCGGGTTGGGACATTAAAAACGGGTCTCCTGACTCGCTGTGGTCACTAAAGACCCCATGGCACTTATTGTAAGAGTAGTGGTGTTAACCCTGGTGTCCTGGCCACCTAATCATTCCCAGCTTCTGATTGTCTCATTCGTGTCCTCTCCACTGTAACTATTCCTCAGGACGTTGCTGTAAATGAGAACGTGTTCTCAGTCAAAATAAGGGTTAAATAAAAAAACATCACTGAAATCGAAGAAAAAACATACTTTCCCCACAATCTACTTTGACTCAAACTCCTCTGCTTCTACAGTGGCTTGCGAAATTATTCCTCCCCTTGGCATTTTTCCTATTTTGTTGCCTTACAATGGAATGAAAATAGATTTTGGGGGGGTTTGTATCATTTGATTTACTGAGCATGCCTACCACTTTGAAAATGCAAAATATTTTTTATTGTGAAACAAACAAAAACTTTTTTTTAAAGGGAAACTTGAGCGTGCTTAACTATTCACCCCCCAAAGTCAATACTTTGTAGAGCCACCTTTTGCAGCAATTACAGCTGCAAGTCTCTTGGGATATGTCTCTATAAGCTTGGCACATCTAGCCACTGGGATGTATGCCCATTCTTCAAGGCAAACTGCTCCAGCTCCTTCAAGTTGGATGGGTTCTGCTGGTGTACAGCAATCTTTAAGTCACACTACAGATTCTCAAGAGAATTGAGGTCTGGGATTTGACTAGGCCAATCCAAGACATTTAAATGTTTCCCCTTAAACCACTCAAGTGTTGCTTTAGCAGTATGCTTAGGGTCATTGTCCTGCTGGAAGGTGAACCTCCATCCCAGTATCAAATCTCTGGAATACTGAAACAGGTTTCCCTCGAATTTCCCTGCATTTAGCGCCATCCATCATTCCTTCAATTCTGACCAATTTTCCAGTCCAATGAAAAACATCCCTAGAGCATGATGCTGCCACCACCATGCTTCACTGTGATGTTGTTCTCAGGGTGTTGAGAGGTTTTGGGTTTGCGCCATACATTACGTTTTCCTTGATGGCCAAAAAGCTCAATTTTAGTCTCATCTGACCAGAGTGCCTTCTTCCATGTGTTTGGGGAGTCCCCCACATGCCTTTTGGCGAACTCCAAATGTGTTTGCTTATTTTTTTCCATAAGCAATGGCTTTTTTTCTGGCCACTCTTCCATAAAGCCCAGCTCTGTGGAATGTACGGCTTAAAATGTTCCTATGGACAGATACTCCAATCTCCGCTGTGGAGCTTTGCAGCTCCTTCAGGGTTATCTTTGTTATCTTTGTTGCCTCTCTGATTAATGACCTCTTTGCCATGTCTGTGAGATTTGGTGGGCGGCCCTCTCTTGGCAGGTTTGTTGTGGTGCCATATTCTTTCCATTTTTAATAATGGATTTTATGGTGCTCCTTGGGATGTTCAAAGTTTCTGATATTTTTATAACCCAACCCTGATCTGTACTTCTCCACAACTTTGTCACTGACCTGTTTGGAGAGCTCCTTGGTCTTCATGGTGCCGCTTGCTTGGTGGTGCCCCTTGCTTAGTGGTGTTGCAGACTCTGGGGCCTTTCAGAACAGGTGTATATATACTGAGATCATTTGACACTTAGATTGCACACAGGTGGACTTTATTTAACTAATTATGAAGGTTATTGGTTGCACCAGATCTTATTTAGGGGCTTCATAACAAAGGGTGGTGAATACATATGCACGCATCACTTTTACGTTTTTTATTTTTATAATTTTAAGTTATTTTTTTCCATTTCACTTCACCAATTTGGACTATTTTGTGTATGTCCATTACATGCAATCCAAATAAAAATCAATTTAAATTACAGGTTGTAATGCAACAAAATAGGAAAAACGCCAAGGGGGTTGAATACTTTTGCAAGGCACTGTACACCTTCCTAGACTAGACCTGTGTCTGTCAGCATATGTTGAGTTGACAGTCTGATCCAGACTGAGCCTATTTGAATAGAGGAAGAGTCTATGAAGGTTATAGTTAGTGGATCTAGATAATGATTCCTGGTCTATGGGCTGGGCTGGTGGATGGCAGGTCATGTGGCTATGCATTGGGCCTATAAATCCAGCTCTATGATGAGCAGACTGTTACTGTGTATGACTTATATCACTGAGGCGGAGGCCAGTAAAGACAGCCTCTTGTAAACATGTGGCATAGTTGCCGTGACACCGCTGTCAATTTTCATTTTTCAGCGGTTATTGGAGTGGAGAGTGCTGAGTTATGTCTCTGGGAGACTCTTGTTAAGACCTCCCTGCAAGAGAGAGAGGGGGAGAAAAATACAAAGAGAAAGAGAGACTAGAAATTCAGTACATGTCATCACTCAAGATATACAGTACCATCTGTTTATTTAGTTGTTCTATGCCAAGCCTAGATGGAAGGCTCTGTTTAGATTTGTAACAGTGTAATGGTTGA